>NC_134117.1:64547500-65172500 GCF_040939455.1 Microcebus murinus
TACATATATGAACATAAAAGAATCCAAACTGCGTAATATAATTTCAAGTGGTTTATTCTGAGTCAAATAAGTGCAACCACAGTCTGGAGAGCCATGTCCAAGAAGACTTGAGCGAGTGGCCTTGCCATGGTTGGTTAACAGTTTGATTGTGTACATTTTAGGAGACAGGAATTAAATGTAAAGTCATAAATCAATACATGGAAGTCATACATTGATATGTCCTGAAAAGTCAGGACATCTCAAAGCAGAGGATTCTAGGTTATAGGTGGGTTTAAAGATTCTTTGGTATGTATTAATAATTGGTTAAAGAAATGAAACTTTGTTTAAAGACTTGAAACATTTTAAGTTGAGGAAATCTGTTAATCAGAGAAAAAACTGGACTTATACTGGACACAAACAAGATGCAAATGATCTGTTAAGTGAATTAATGACATGCAGGTGTAGGTTAGCCTTTGTGTTACATGGCTTTAGGTCTGCTAATAATTTTGTATCTTATTGTTACAAAGAATAATTCCAAAAGGGACAGGGCATGTCTGACCTCCCTTCTCCTTATGGCCATCAACTCAGCTTTAAGGTCTTTTTGTGTGTGTGTGTGTGGGGGGTCCCCTTGGCCATGAGGAGGTCTATTCAGGTGGCTGGGGAGTCTTAAGTTTTTATGTCAGTTCACACATAGAAGTGAACTCCAGATAAATTAATGTAAAAATAAATGACAAAAGAATTAGAAACATAAATAGGAAACTCCACTTTATAATTTTGCTGCAGGAAGGCCTTCTTACTTATTTTTATCTATTTATTTAATTTGAATACATAATAAATTAACTGTAGTCCTGATTTAAAAGCATAAAAGGATATATGATGAAAAGTTTCCTTTCCTCTTGTACCCAGCTCAGTTCTGCCCCTTATGAGCAACTAGGGTTAATAGTTTCATGTAAAACCTTCCAAGTACATTACATCCAAACATAAGTAAAAATGTGCACTTGTATTTCTCATTTTTATGTAAATAGAAGCATACCATTCACACTGCTTAGAACTTTTTTTCCCACTTAACAATTTGTCTCTGGAATGACAATAGCTAACACTTACATAGCACTAACGTGTGTATGAGGTACTATTCTGAACACTTTTCAAGTATTTATTTGTGTAATCCTTAATAACAATCCTATGAGGGAGACAATATTATCATTTTCATTTTTCAGATAAGAAAAATGATATGCAGAGGGCTTAAGTTCCTCTTGTTCAATGTTCACGTTTAAAATCCAAGCTTTAAAATATGATACTTTAATGTGTTGATACCATTCCATATTAGCATATACAGAGCTTTCTCTTTTTCTATGGCTGCAAAGTACTGTGTTGTATAGATGTACTGTAACTTATAAAACTGGTTGCCTATTGATGTTATTTCTATCTCTTGTTATTTTAAAAAAAAGCTACAATGGATATACATGTAGTACTTCTCTTTGCACTTATATGAAATGCAGAAAAATTTGCCAGAAGTGGAATTCAGGGTAAAGGAGCATGAGCTTTTATAATTTAGACAGATATTTGCCAAATTGTTTTTCATTTTGGGTTGTGTCAATCAATATTAAGAACCAAAAACAAGGTTGAAAGGATACAAAAAAATTTACTACTACACTTTTTTTTCCCTTTGGTAATTGGATAATGGGTGATTTTTTCAAAATTGCCTATTATATTTTGTTTTCTATTTTATATATGTGAAAGATCAATTTGTGTCTTTCCTTTGCATTTTTCTTCCCAATCTACCTCCACCCCAATTCCCACACATTCCCTATATTCACACTTTTAAAAATCAGGCTTTTATTTTTAAATTATTCTAACTTCAGCTTTTTTTTTTTTTTTTTTTTTCAGGGCAGAAGAAAGAGCACTTTGAAGTCAGTATGCTTTCCTACCTTCGTAAAAACCTATTCTTGTTGAAGAGATTGGTATTTATCAAGAATCCATTAGCCTTTTTGAGAGAGAAGGAAGGAACAAGTGGCCCTTGGATTGCAATGAGAGTCGCTGCCTTTGGGGTATTTGCGCTGGTGGGGGACACTGGGGTGCTCCTTGGCCGCAGCTCCTTGATAAAGTGGCAAGATTGTAGAGGCAATGACAACACGCTGATCAAGGAGAGGAAGACCAGAAGCACAGGGGACCGTGGCCTCCTTACAGGGTCCTGTGACACAAAAATGTTTCCCAAAGGGCCCATCCAGAAGTATTGAAGTGAGTAAAGCATACCTCAAAAGTTTCCAGTGAGGACTGGTTACCACCAACCAGAGAGAATTCTCTAAATGTTGATGCTCTACTGGCATTTTCAGATCTTGATAGTGCATTAGGTGCACCCAATAGTGACAAAAAAAGTTAATTTCCATTTCTTTAGTGGAAACGGTGCGTGTGTGTGTGTGTGTGTGTGTGTGTGTGTGAGTGTGTGTGTGTGTGTTGCCGGGGCGCTCACAGTCAAACTGAAAATACTTAATAGGAAGATATTTCATCTACAAAATGTGGAAAACTCACTACAGCGGCTGTTACTTTCCTTCCTCTTTTTCATTAAAGTGACTATTGGAGTTTTCTGCAAACAAGACTGTGCATGTGTATCTAATGAAGAACTCACTGTTCCTAGTGTCAATTAATCATTAAGCTGGTGAAAAAAGGCATGAAAAGGAAGGGTTTTATTTGGAAATTATGTTTAGAGATTGATAATTTAAATGAATGACACTGTAAGAATTCTATTTCCTGATTCTGGAATTGCTCCCTTTTCTCTATGTGATTCAAGTTGTGTTTGCGCTGAGCACTTAAGCTTTGTCCCATGGGGACAGTGACAGAGTTAAGATCTTTCTTTGCTTTAGGATATTGTTCCTTTATTACCCAAAGAGAGTATTCACCACGCTTGTAAAGATTTTCTTGAAGATGTGGGGTGAAAAATACCATATGTGTAGATATTGAACCATTTCTCTAAACCTCCAGCAGTTAATGTGATTACAAAACCCCAGGACAGGTTCCAGGAAAATCCATATGAGCTTTGTTTTCATCAACCAATAGATATTTGGGGAAGATGATTCATCTCCTCTTAGTCTAGTGCCTTAGGTTTCTCTTTAAAAAGGCATACCATCTAGTGAAATTGGATTTACTTTTGTCCTATTCTATCTTGGTTCAATTTTATCAGTAACTGCTTTGAGATATCTGGTGAAAATACAACGATTCGTCTCTTGAAAAATGCTGTGAATAGATTATTTAGTTTTAGTTTGTAACTAAAATGCAATGTCTCTCAAGCATCGTAAAAAACAGAGTTCCATTTATTCAGAGGATATTAATTGGGAAAATATGTATTTTTCTAAAACTTTTCACAAATAAAACATAAGCTATTCTGTGAGTAAATTGGTGCCTTTGAGTAATGGCCAAGTAACTGTCTCTGAAAATCTTTATACAACAACAGTAAGAAAACTGAACTGCTTCCAAGATAGTTTCCTGCTCCTTTCCTCTAGCTGCTTGTAGCAGCACTGCACAAGAGATAAATCAGAGGAAAACCTGGAAAATGCTATTGGTATCCCACCTGCAGTCTGCCAACCTGGCTGGTGCGCCCATCTGCCAGCTGTTTTAAGTATGTGTTGCTCAGAGATCAGAGTGGTCCTCTTTCCCTGAGCACTTCCCTCAGCCTATGGGCTCCGACTTGCCTAAGAGATCCCGTCTCCAAAGGCCGACAGTTCTGCAAATGCAAAACACCAAAACTTCTTGCATCATTAGAGACAACTGATCCAGAAATCCCAGAGAGTCAGGGCATGCTAGAGTCCCTGAAACCACATTCCTGCTCAAATCTTTCTCCTTCACTCTCCTGCTTTCCTAAAGATTTTCCCCTAAAGATTTTCCTTGAAAGAGTACCCCTATAATTAAACATGTGTAACCAATCCTTTTCTCAGGCTCCAGTTCTAGGGAACCAGAGTCATGCTGTATGTTCCAGATGAATAGGTATTTCTAGAACAAGGTGGGGAAAGATATTTTGTGTATAGAAACCATGCATGTATCAATTCAGAGGAAAAACAATTACTTAATTGTTTGGGGGGTACAAAAACATAGATAGAAGGACTAAGTTCTAGTATTTGATACTACAGTAGGGAAATTATAGTTAATAATTTATTGTATATTTCAAAATAGCTAGGAGAGCAAGTTTGTACTATTCCCAACACAAAGAAAAGATAAATGTTCGAGGTGATGGATACCCCAATTACCCCAATTTGATCATTATACATTGTATACAGGAGTCAAAATATCAGTTATACTCCCAAAATAAGTACAACTATTCTATACAAATAAAAAAAATTGGGAAAAAACAAACAAAAAGTCCTAAAGCCTAAAGCCTAAAGCTGTCATGCTCAGGAAAGTGCTGGGTGGAACATAGAGTGTTAGGTGGTGGGAGAGCAGAAAGTGAGGTCATGATAAGAGGTAGAGTAATAAAGATAGATTTCTACCAGCTCATGAGGGGCCACCTACACCTCATACTCCCTGGAATGCCACAGGGGCCTGTGCTGGGATCTGGAGTTGGAGGGAATTCAAATATCCCACAACAAGGCTAAATCCTCCCTCAACTGTGATTCTCTGTGCTTTGTCCTCTTTTATGTGTGGGTTTCAGTGAGAAACTGCAGTAGTCACAGTGTTACAGCTTGACGTTGTGACACCATACGGCATAAGGAGTATTTTGCTTTCTTTGAGCTCAAGAGGTCCCATGGTAGTAGCCTCAGAGGAACCTGTGTGTGAGGCAGCCCCAGCCATCCAGTGGTCCAGCTCCCATTGCCCCACACCCCAACCAGTGGATCATGCTGCCCTGCCTGTGTGCTGCCATGCTGAGGCCCGTGCCCCATGGATCTTGATGCCAAGTGGAGGTCCATGTCACCACAGGCCCACACACCAACTGGAAGACCATGCCCCTATAGTCCCATGTGCCAACTAGAGGAATGCGTACCTTGGCCCTGAGTGCCACATGGATCCAGCCCCTGTGGACCCAAGCTTCATGTGGTGGGCCATGCTGCCTGGTTATGTGCATTGGCTTGCAGGCCACGCCTCCTGCTCTGCATGCCACATGACAGTCCAACCCCAGTAGACTCACATGCTATGCGGCAGGACATGTCCCTTGGTTCTGTGTGCCAGCTGGCTGACCAGCAGAACAAGGCCCACAGACATGTGAACTGGCTGGCATGCCATGCCCCAGTGATACTGAATAATGCTACACCTGCGGCCCAGCTCGCCACCACAGACCTACTAGCAGCAAGCATCTCCCTGTTGCACATTGTCATTACGCCTAGACCTGAATGGAGCAAACACCTGCAGCCCTGACACTTGAAGCCACCACCTAGATAACTTCACCAAACAGCCACTCCCAACATTGCAGGGAGACCCAGGCAGAGCAATTGCCCACAATGCCTGCTTCAGTGGTGAGGGACTTACCCAGTTCCCTGCCTCAACTTCCAACAGTGCATGGGGACCAACCCACCACTCCATATGAAGCTTCCCCAGCACTGGCCCAGTTCTTGCAACCTGCCCAGGCACTTGCTAAGCTCCTATGATACATGCAGGTACCTGACAAAGTCCTGCAACCCAACCAGGTCATGTCACCCACCTCTGTGGAGAGAGACTTGTGTAGCCCCCTACCTGAGTTTCCAAAAGTGACTGGGGTACCAACACAACAATCCAAACAAATATCCCTCAGCATTCGCATGGACTGTGACAACCAGAGGGAATTTAGACAATGCAGGAGAACAGCTGTGTTACAGGCATTTGCTCCTCTTCCACCAGGTCACTCCTCCAGAGTAGGACACTAAAGCATTATCTAGGGACCTCCCCTCCTTCTCAGGAAGTAGAAGAGTTACCAGGAAAGGAGAAGGGGTGCCCTGCAAATACATCAGCTCCGGGATGAGAAGAAACCAGTAAAAAAAATCTGGCAACATGAAAAACAAGCTAGTTTAACACTGTCAAAGGATCGCAATAGATCCACAATAATAGACCCCAACCTAAAGGACTTGTCAAAATGTCAGAAATGGAATTCAGAATATGGATGGCAAACAGAATGAATGGAATTGAAGAGAAAGTTGAAAACAAACATGAATGAAAAGAATGAACACCTCAGTAAGGAGATATACAGCATAAGAAAGGATTTACCAAAACTTAAAGAAATAAAAGAGTAATTTAGGGATTTAAAAAATATAGCAGAAATCTTTGACAGCAGGCTAGACCTAGCAGAAGAAGAATCTCAGAGCTTGAAGACAAGGCTTTCAAACTAACCCAGTCGGTCAAAAATTCATAGAAAAGAATAAAGAATAAGGAACAGTCATGCAGAGAAATATGGAACTATGGGAAATGAGTCAATATACGAATTATAGGTATCATGGAGGGACAATAAGAAACAGCAAAAAGTATGGAAAACCTATTCAAGGGAATTATTGAGGAGAATTTTCATGTATTGCCAGAGATTTGGACATCCAGCTATAAGATGTTTGTCAAACACTGGGAAGATTTATAGCAAACAGGACATCCCCAAGACACATAGTTATCAACCTTGCCAGAGATCAAATAAGGGAGAAAATTCTACAAGCTGCAACATGAAAGCACCAACTAACCTACAAAGGAAAACCCATCAGGCTAATAGCAGACTTCCCAGAGGAGATCTTACATGTCAGAAGAGATTGGTGTTGCATTTTTAATTGTCTTGAAGAGAATGACAGCCAGCCAAAGATTTCATATCCTGCAAAATTAAGTTTCATAAATGATGGAGAAATAAAGACTTGTCCAAACAAGCAAACACTAGAGAATTTGTCACTACTGGACCTGCTCTAATAGGAAATGCTCAAAAGTGCACTATACATGCAACAGCACATTAGTTACTAACCAATGTAAAAACACCCCAAAATAAAAGTTCACAGCTCTTATAAAACAATAGTACGGGAAAAGAAAACAATAATGTTTCATCCAACATGATGAAAAAACTGCATCCCACATATCACTACTAATACTCAACACAAACAGTCTGAATGCCCTACTCAAAAAACACAGACTGGCTAAAAGGATGAAAAAAACACTTCCTTGATAAAGAAAAAAAATAGTCCACTAGAAGCAGCCTGCCAGCATGTTGCTTCCAAGGAAAGAAGTGAAAAGTACAGGCAAATGCCTACATATGGATCACTCTTCTCTGAAGCAGCCTTGTGAATCACAGAGAAACATCTCAGGACACTTAGAGTGGGGAAAAAAGGCAATGGGGTGATACATATAACAAGACCTGTCTGAGGTCTGTGCAGAGGCATTGCACCAGACAACAAGTGCAGTGGGGATTGGATAGCAGCTAAAGCCATCCTGAGCTCTCAGGGGCACTGTGCTAGGTCTGCACCTGGCTGAAGAGAGAGTAAACTGACTTGTGGCTTCCCTAAGTCGTACTTGGTTACTTGAAGCCAAGCACTTCACTCCTAGAGTGCAATGGGATCTGAGCATGGGAATTGACTGGCACACAACAGGCTCTGACCTGAGAGGTTTTGGGCAACTGTTATGGCAGACCCTGGGTGGGGAATGGAGAATTCTGTGGTCCCTAGGCTACTGGGACCAACATCTGCCTGTCAGACTTGGCACTGTGGGACCCCTGAGCCTGCAGAACAGCCACTTGCTTGGCCCCAACTCCACCCTCCAGGCCCCAAGATCCTCCTCCCCGATTGGCCCTGGCAGAGCCCTCCATGTTGGATCGGCCCCACCATCCACATGGCCCTGCTTCTGGTTCCTCAGCTCTGCTCAGAAGCTCTCCTTCTAGCTACTCCTCAGTCCTCGTTCTAAAGCTGTCATGCCAGAGCCTAAGGCTCAACCTCTGTGCCTCCAGAACCCATACCAGGCCAAGACACTATCCCCAAGTCTCCAGTGCTGCACCTGGATCCCAAGACCCCACCCCAGAGCCACTACCACCATAGCAGGGCTGGAAGAACTGCTCCAAGGTCCAATACCCTGCCAGAGACCCCCAGCCTCAAGCCACAAGTACCCTGTGACCTGTATTGAGCAAATGCATACAGCCCAGGAACCCATGACAACTCCATCCCACTGTTGTTGCTACCTCTGTGGAGAAAGCCTGGGTAGAGCAATACCCACAACACCAGCCTCAGTGAAAAGAATCTCGCCCAGCTCCCAACCTGAACACCCTATAACTATCTGGTGAACAACCTAATACCAAACTGAAACAGCATTCAGTACAGGCTTGAGCAGAGGCAAGCACAGATGAGCAGAAAAAATCAAAACAGCTGCATGATAGGCTTCTAGTGCACATGTCTCTCCCCTGCTGCATCAACATTTCAGAGTAGGGAAAAGAAAAAAAAAAAAAAAGAGCTCCATCTAGTGACTTCTGCTTGCTCTAATCAAGCAGGAGCGTTTCCAGCAAGGAACATGAACCGAGCCCTGCAAACCTATTAGCCCTGAGTTGAGAAAAGAGATCTCAAATAAAAAGAAATTAGCAAAAGAACCTTGGTAATATGAGAAAACAAAACAAATCAACACCTCCAAAGGATCACAATGGAGCTACAGCAGTGAACTCTAACTGAAAGGAAATTGTCAAAATGATAGAAATGGAATTCAGAATATGGATGGAAGATAAGATGAATGGAATTGAAGAGAAAGTTAAAAAACAAGAAAAAGAAGCTCAAAAAATTTTCAGGATATAAGTGAAAGTCACTAAAGAACTAGGCAAAATTAGGAAAGATATAATAGAACTTAAGGAAATGAAAGAGTCATTCAGGGATTTTTAAAACATAGAAGAAAGTTTCAGCAACAGATGAAATCAAGGAGAAGAAAGAATCTCAGAGCTTGAAGACAAGGCTCTTGAGCTAACCCAAACATTAAAAGAGGCAGAGAAGAGAACAACAAAGGCAGAGCAATTACTTGGAAAGATATGGCACTATGCAAAGTAAACAAACATACGAATTATAGGTATCACTGAGCAAGAAGAAGAAAGCACTAAAAGCTTGGAAAATCTATTTGAGAGAATTATTGAGGAAAACTTCCCTAGTCTCACCAGAGATCCAGACATCCAGATAAAAGATGGCCATCAAACTCTAGGAAGATTCATAGTAAATATGACATTATGAAGAGACATAATAATTAACCTGGCTAAAATCAAAATGTAAATGAATATTTGGCGAGTTGGTAGACATAAGCAATGACTGACCTACAAGGGAAAATTCATCAGGATAACAGCATACTTCCCAGAGGAAATCTTACAATCCAGAAGGGAGTGGGCCCCCATCTTTAATCTTCTTAAATAGACAAATACCAGCCTAGAATTTTGTATCTTGCAAAAAACTAAGTTTCACATTTGATGGAGAAATTGTCTTTTCCAGATAAACAAACATCGAGGAAATTTGTCATAACTAGACCTGCATTGCAGGAAGCATTCAGATCTGCAATATATATGGATCAGCACAATAGACACCCACCACTATACAATCACCCAAAAGCTAAAGGTCAAAGCCCACATACCAAAATGGCTCAAGAGATAAAAGAAAGCAATAAAGTTCTTCACAACAGATGAACAGAAACCAGCCCTACTTATCAGTTCTTTCAATAAATGTGAATGGCTTTAACTCCCCATTGAAGAAACATAGGCTGTCTGAATGAATAAAAAATAGAAGCCAAGTATCTGCTGTCTCCTAGAAACACGTCTAACCCAAAAGGACTCATTCAGACTCAAGGCGAAGGGTTGGGAAACAATATTCCATGCAAATTAAAACCAAAAGAAAGCTGGTGTAGCCATTCTTAAAGCAGATAGACTTCAAATCAACAAAAGAAAAGAAAGCAAAGAAGGTCATTATATAATAGTGAAGGCAACAATTCAACAAGAAGACATAACAATCCTAAATATATGTGCACCTAACACAGTTGTGCACAGATTCATGAAGCAAACCCTACTTGATATAAACAAAATGATAAACAGCAGTATTGTAATAGTCAGGGACATTAACATCCCACTGACAGAATGGGACACATCCTCCAAGCAGAAAATAAAGAAACAATGGACTTAAATAAGACTCTAGAACAAATGGGCCTAACAGATATTTACAGAACATTCTATGCCAAAACTACCGAATATACATCTCATCAGCTTTCAGAGTATTCTCTAGGATTGATCATATCCTAGGCCACAAAACATGTCTCAAAAAATATTAAAAAAACAGAAATTATACCATGTATCTTCTCAGACTCACAGTGGAATAAAATTAGAAATCAATTTTAATAGAAACACCTCAATTCTAGACAAAGTCATGGAAATTAAACAACCTACTGTTAAACAATCATTGGGTCAAGGAGGGAATTACGATGGAAATCAAAAGATTCTTTGAACTAAATAGCAAAGGGGATACAACTAATCAAGAGCTGTGGGATTCAGCAAAAGCAGTCCAAAGAGGAAACTTCATGGCCTTAAATGCCTGCATCCAAAAGACTCAAAGAGCACAAATCACCAATCAAGTGAATAAAGAATTAGAAAAGGAAGAGCAAACCAATCCCAAACCCAACAGGAGAAAAGAAATAACTAAAGTCAGAGCAGAACTAAATAAAATCAATCCCAAAAGAAATACACAAAGGACTAATAAAAAAATGTTGGTTCTTTGAAAACATAAACAAAATTGGCAGGCCTCTTATAGATCAGCCATAAACAGAAAATAAAGTGCCTAAATAAGACCAATCAGATATGAAAAATGATATATTTTAATTGATACCAGGGAAATAAAAATATAATTTCTAAATACTACAAAAATATCTATGCACATAAATTTGAAAATGTTGACATTAATGTACAAATTATTGGAAACACACAATCTACCTAGGCTTAATCAGGAAGAAATAGAAATCTTGAACAAACCAATATCAAGTAATGAAATTGAAGAAACAATGAAAAATCTCCTAACAAAACAAAGTCCTGGTCCAGATGGTTCCACGGCTGAATTTTACCAGACGTTGAAAGAGGATCTTGTATCTATGCTGCAGGAATTATTTCATAACATTTCAAAGGAAGGAATCTTCCCCAACTAATTGTATGATGCTAATATCACCTTGATACTAAAGCCAGGAAAGGATGCAACAATAAAAGAAAAAACAGACCGATATCCTTTGTCAATTTATAGGCAAAATTTTTTAATAAAATTCTAGCACACCAAATTCAGCTGCATATCAAAACATTAATCCACCACAACTGAGTGGACTTCATCCCATAGATGCAGGAATGTTTCAGTATATGAAAACCTATAAATGTAATTCACTGCATCAACAGAAGAAAAAACAAAGACCATACGATCTTCTTGATAGATGCAGAAAAAGCACTTGACAAAATTCAGCACTGCTTTACGATATAAAATCTTTAAAAAATAGTCATAGATGGAACATATTTTAAAGTTATAAAAGCCATATACAACAAACACAGAGCCAACATCATACTGAAGTGGGAAAAATTGAAAGTATTCTCGCTTACAACTGGAACCAGACACGGATGCACACTGTCACCAGTTCTACTTAACACAATGCTGGAAGTTCTAGTCAGAATAATCAGGCAAGAGAAGAAAATCAGGAGTATCCAAACAGGAAAAAAAGAAGTCAAGCTATCTCTCTTTGCTGAAGATATGATCCTATATATAGAAAACCCCAAAGATTCTGCCAAGAGACTCCTGGAAGTGATAAATAAATTCAGCAGACTTTCAAGTTACAAAATTGACATACATAAATCAGTAGTATTTCTATACACCAACAGTTTAGCTGAGAATAAAACCAAAGACTCAATACTTTTCACAATAGCAACAAAGAAAATAAAATACCTAGGAATATATTTAACTAAGGAGGTGAAAGACCTCTACAGGGAGAACTACAAAACACTAAGGAAAAAAATCACAAAGATGTAAACAAATGGAAAAACATATCATGCTAATAGTTTAGCAGAATCAATATCGTTAAAATGTTTATACTACTCAAAGTGATTTACAGATTCAATGAAATCCCCATTAAAATACCAATGTCATTTTTCACAGATGTAGGAAAAATAATTCTACACTTTATATGCAACCAGAAAAGACCCCGTATAGCCAAAGCAAACTTAAGGAATAAGAACAAATCAGGAGGCATCAATTTATCAGACTACAGGCTATACTACAAAGATATAGTACCAAAACAGCATGATACTGGAACAAAACAGAGACATAAACCAATGGATGAAAACAGAGAACCTAAATATAAAACCAAACTCTTATAGTCATCTGACCTCTGACAAAGCAGATAATAACACATTCTGGAAAAAGAATCCTTATTCAATAAATGGTGCGGGAAAAAATGGATAGCCACATGTAAAAGACTGAACCAGGATCCATACCTCTCACTACTCACAAAAATTAATTCATAATGTATAATAAACTTAAACCTAAGGCATGAAACTATTATATAAGAAGTCTAGAAGAAAATGTTGGACAAACTCTTATAGATATTACTCTAGGCAAAGAATTTATGAAGAAGACCCCAAAAGCAATCACAGCAACAATAAATAAATGAGACCTGATTAAATTAAAAGGCTTCTGTACAGCCAAAGAAACAATCAATAAACCAAACAGACAACCAACAGAATGGGAGAAAATATTTGCATGCTATGCATCAGATAAAGGACTAATAACCATAATCAACAAAGAACTCAAGCAAAGCAGCATAAAAAAATTATCAGAAAAACCCATTAAAAAGTGGGAAAAAGACACGAACAGAAACTTTTCAAAAGAAGACAGACTAATGGCTAAGAAGCGTAAGAAAAAATGCTCAACATCTCTAATCATCAGAGAAGTAAAAATAAAAACCACAATGAGATATCACCTAACTCCAGTGAGAATAGCTTTTATCAAAAAGCTCCAAAACATCACATGCTCACTTGGATGTGGAGAGAAAGGGACAGTTATACACTGTTGGTAGATCTGCAATGTAGTTAAGCCTCTATGGAGAGTAATATGGAGATACCTCAAAGAATTAAAAGTAAACCAACCATTTGATCAAGCAATCCTCCTATTGGGTATTTACCTAAAGGGAAAAAAAGTCATTTTATCAAAAAGCCACTTATGCTAGAATGTTTATTGTAACACAACTCTCAATTGCAAAAATGTGGAAACAACACAAGTGCCCATCAATACATGAGTGGATTAATAAAATATGATATATGTCTACCATGGAGTATTACTCAGCCATAAAAAATGGTAAACTAATACCTTTTATAATAGCCTGGATGGAGTAAAGTATTTCAAGAATGGAAAAACAAATACCACATGTACTCACTATTAAATGGGAAGTAATCGATCAACACTTATGTTCACATATGGAAACAAAACTCAACAGATATCAAGGAGGTGGGGGGAGGGAGGATGAGATGAGTAAGTTCACACCTAACAGGTACAATGCACACTATCTGGGCGATGAGCACACTTTGACTCAAACCGTACAAAAGCAATTCATGTAATCAAAATGTTTTTATTCCTGTAGTATTTTGAAATTAAAACAAAAAAATCTTTAAAAAAAGAAAAAAAAAACACAGCATAAGTCTCTGCTATCTCAAAGAAACACATCTAAGCCACAAAGACTCACATAAACTCGAGGTTAAGGGATGGAAAAAAATTCCATGCGAATGGAGAGCAAAACAAACAGTTGTAGTCAATCTCGTGTCAGATACCATAGACTTTAAATCACCAATGGTAAAAAAGACAAATATATTAATAGTCATCGTATAACTGTAAAGGGGGCTATTCAACAAGAGGACATAGTCATAAATATATATTCACCTAATGCAAGAGCTCCCAGTTTCAATAAAACAAGTTTTCTAGATCTAAGGAAAAATAAATAATATCTTTTAAATTGCCAGGGACTTCAACATTCCACTGACAGAAATGGACAAATCATTGAAGTAGAAAATTAATAAAGAAAGAGTAGACTTAAGCAGGCTTCTAGAACAAATGGACCTAACAGACAGTTACAGAACATTCTACCAATAATCTACAGAATATAAATTCTACCCATCAGCACATGGGACATTTTCCATGATTGGTCATATCTTAGGCCACAAAACAAGTCTCAGAAAATTAAAAAATATATATAGTTATACTGTGCATCTTCTCAGACCACAGTGAAATAAAAATAAAATAACAAATTAATTCCCAGAAAAATATTCAAAACTACACAAAGTCATGGAAATTAAACAACCTGCTGCTGAATGGTCTTTGGGTCAATGATGAAATTTAGATGGAAATCAAAAGATTCCTTAAACTCAATGGCAAAGGGAGCACAGGCATTCAAAATCTATGGGATATAGCCAAGGTTGTCCTTAGGGGAAAATTTATAGTCTCAGATACTACATCAAAAATCCCAGAAAGTCTGGGCATGGTGGCTCACGCCTGTAATCCTAGAACTCTGGGAGGCCAAGGTGGGCAGATCACTCGAGGTCAGGAGTTTGAGACCAGCCTGAGCAAGAGTGAGACCTTGTCTCTACTATAAATAGCAAGAAATTAATTGGCCAGCTAATATATATAGAAAAAATTAGCTGGGCATGGTGGCACATGCCTGTAGTCCCAGCTACTTGGGAGGCTGAGGCAGCAGGATTGCTTGAGTCCAGGAGTTTGAGGTTGCTGTGAGCTAGTCTGACACCACAGCACTCACTCTAGCCTGGGCAACAAAGCAAGACTCTGTCTCAAAAAAAAAAAAAAATCCCAGAAAAATCACAAATTAACAATGTAATGTCATATCATAAGGAATTAGAAAGGGAAGAACAAATCAAACCCAAAGTCAACAGAAAAAAAAAAAAAGAAAAAGAAATAAAAGAGCCCATAGCAGGGCTCAATGAAATAAAAATAATAATAAAAAAGAATACAAGGAATCAATCAAATGAAAAGATGATTCTTTGGAAAGATGAACAAAATTGCTAACCAGAATCACCAAAAATAGAAGAAAAAGAACTTAAGTAAGCTCAATGAAAAAGAAAAAAGGAAAATTACAATTGATACTGAAGAAATACAAAATATCTTCTGTTAATAATATCAAAATCTCTACATAAACAAACTAGAAAATGTAGAAGAAATGTGAAAATTCCTAGAAACACACAACCTCCCAAGCTGGACTCAGGAAAAAGTGGAAATTCTAAACAAACCAATAACAATCAAAAGATTGAAGCAGTTTTAAAATATCTTCCAAGAAAAGAAAGAACTGGACCAGAAGAATTTACAGCCAAATTTAACCAAACTGACAAAGAATAACGCATTCCTATCCTATATAAACTTTTTTATAACACTGAGAATGTGGGAAAACTCCCTAACACATTCTACACAGCTAGTATTACTCTGACACCAAAGCCAGGAAAGGACAAAGCAAAAATAGGAAACTACAAATCAGCATTCCTTATTAGCATAAATGTAAAAATCCTCAACAAAATACTAGCAAACCAAATTCAAAAGCACACCAAAAATATAATCCACCATAATCAAGTGGGTTTCATACCAGTGATGCAAGGATGGTTTGTCATATGCAAATTAATAAACTTGATTCACTACATAAACAGAAACAAAAACAAAGACCATATGATCATCTCAATAGATGCGAGGAAAAAAACTTTGAGAAAATCCAGCACCATTTCATGATAAAAAAAACAACAACAAAAAAACAAAAAACCCCACCTCAACAAACAAGGCATAGAAGAAACATATCTCAAAGTTATAAAAGGCACATATGAAACACCCACAGTCAACATCACACTTAATGAGGAAAAGTTGAAAACATTCACCCTATGAACTGGAACCAGACAAAGGTGCTCACTGTCACCAATTCTATGCAACATAGTATTGGATATCCTAGCCAGTGCAATCATGCAAAAAGAAATAAAGGACATCCAAATTGGAAACAGTAGGTCAAACTATCTCAACTTGCTCATGCTATGATCTTGTAACTAGAAAACCCTAAAGACTTCACCAAGGGACTCCTGGAATTGATAAATAAATTCAGCAAAATCTCAGGTTACAAAATCAAGGTACACAAATTAGTAACATTTCTATATACTAGTAACAGTCAAACTGAGAGCCAAATAAAAGAATCAATTTCATTTATAAAAGAAAATATCTAGGAATATACTTACCCAAGTAGGTGAAAGAGCTCTGCAAGAAGTAGTGTAAAACACAGATAAAAGAAACTGCAGATGATGCAAACAAATGGAAAACATCCTTCGCACATGGATTGGGAGAAACAACATCATTAAAATGTCCATATTGCCCAAAGTGATTTCTAGATTCAATGGAATCCCCATCAAAATACCAATGTCATATTTCACAGATCTAGAAAAAAATAATCCCAACCTTCATTTGGAACCAAAAAAGAGCCAAAGAAATAGCCAAAGAATAGCCAAAAAATAATAACCAAAAAATAGCCAAAGAAATCTTAAGCAAAAAGAACAAATCTGGAGGCTTGACTTCATTGCTTGACTTCCAATTATACTAGTAGGCTATAGCAACCCAAACAGCATGGGACTGGTATGAAAGCAGAGATATAGACCAATGGTACAGAATAAAGAACCCAGAAATAAAACCATCTATGCATATCCAACTGATATTAAAAAAAAACAAAAACAAAAACAAAAAACAAACAGACAATATATACTGGGGAAAAGAAGCTTCATTCAACAATGGTGATGAGAAAATTGGAGAGTCACATGCAGAATAATAAAACAGAACCCTCATCTCTCACCACTCACAAAAATTAATTCAAGATGGATAAAAGATGCAACTGCAAAAATTTCACAAATCATATTACAAATAATGTATTGCCTAATTGCGCAAAATATCCATTAATCATTAAGAAAAATGAACTAAGTGGAATATGGGCAAAAACTAACAGCTCTCATTGAAAATAAAATTTCATTCACTTACTCTCACTGATAATGCAAGAAAAGCAAAAGAAGTACTCAAAAATGATGGGGCTTTATTAAAAGGCCAAGGGAAGAAGCCCTCAAATGCCAAATATGGGACTACTTTAACAACAAAATAATCAAAATAATGAATGACTAACCAAAGAATAATATAAGACTCCATGGGATCACAGTCATAATAATGAATAAGTCAATCAATCAATAAGCAATAAACAATGAATAGAGGGAAAGAAAAACTCTTCTAAGAAAAGAATTGCATCTAATTAATATAGATGAAATGATGAAAGTAGAAAATCATTATTTTTCTTCATCAATGGGTGCTAAAATTAGTGGGTGAGTGAGTGATGAAAAATATTTGCATAGCCTGGAAGTATCTCAATAATTAGAAAGGAAAAACTGCAACACAGTGGAAAATCTGCCAAGCACCCTCTGAACCCAGTGAACAAATCTGACATCACCAGTATTGGAACAAATCCACATCATGCGCCCTGTGATACACTGAAAGACACACATTTATTTTCATGGTGTTCTTACCACAGAATTTAGTCATGAAGAAATATCAGGCAAGCCTAAATGAAAGACATTATACAAAATAACTGCCCAAACCTTTTTAAAAACATCAAGGAAATAAAAGAAGGGAGGGGGGACTGTTTCACTTTAAAAGAAAATGTTTCTGATTAAAAGAAACTAAGGCATCGTGACAACTAAGTAGAATGTATGAACCCTAATTTAACTGAAGAGCACTAAAATGACATTTTTAGAATAAGTGGTAAAATTTTAAAGAGGTATGTATGGTTTTTTCATCAATGTTAATTTCCTGAGGTTGGTATAAAAAATGTTAACATTTGAGAAAGAGATTTGTGACAGAGATACCACAATTCCTAGCAATTTTTTGCAACATTTTTGTATATCTTAAATCTTTTCCATATGAAATGTTGAAGTTTAATAATTAAAAATAACAGAAAACATATTTTTCACTTATAATACTGGCAAGGAACCAGTGTAAAACTAGAAACCTTTATACATTATTGCTGGGGGCAGGGGAGTAAAAATTGGTACAATGTCTATGGGATGCATAAAACTTTAAACTTTAAATCAAAATTTACAACCATTTGACTCAGCTTTTCTACAAATGGGATTTTATTGTCCAGTTACATTTGCATGTGTACTGAATGCTACATGTGCAAGGATGGTCATTGCAGCATCATTTGTAACAGGAAAAGCTAGAGACCACATTCATATTCTCCCATATAGGACTTGGTCAACTCAGCAGTCCTTTACCTGTCAACAATACATAAAATTGAATTAACAGAAAAACAGTATTCAGTTGAATACTTAAAAAATAAAAGAATAAGGAAGCACTTCATGAAATGCTATTAAATAATATCTTAAGATATGTAGTTACATGGGAAAGACAAGGTTCAAAAAAGTGTATCATTTGTAACTACTACTATACATATTTGTTTGAAAGGAAATGTAAGAAATTGTTTGGATTGATAACATGTCAATAGTTAAGAGCTATGTAGTAAAGAACATGGACATTGCTCCCAGATTTCCTGAGTTCCATTCTTAACCCTGTAACTGTTATTTGTAAAGACTTGAGCTGGGAAAACTGGGTATCTACATGCAGAAGAATAAAACTGGATCCCCACCTCTCACCTCTCACAAACATCCACTCAAGATGGATAACACACTTAAACCTAAGGCATGAAACCTTAAGAATTCTAGAAGATGATGGGAAGACCCTTTCAGACATCAGACTAGCAAAGAATTTTTGAAGACGACCCCTAAAGCAATCACTGCAGCAACAAAAATAAACAAATGGGATCTGATCAAATTAAAAAGCTTTTGCACAGCCAAAGAAACTATCATTAGAGCAAATAGCCTACAGAATGGGAGAAAATATTTGCTCTCTACACATCTGATAAAGGGTTGATTATAAGAACCTATCTAGAACTTAAACGAATCAACAAGAAAAAATCAAACAATCCCATCAATAAATGGGCAATGAAAATGAACAGAAACTTTTCAAAAGAAAACAGAATAATGGCCAGAAAACATATAAAAAATGCTCAATATCTTTAATCATTAGAGAAATGCAAATCAAAACCACACTGAGATATCACCTAACCCCAGTGAGATTGGCATCTATCAAAAAATCCCAAAACAACACATCTGGAGAGGATTGGAACATTCTTACACTGTTGGTGGGACTGCAAGTTAGTGCAACCTTTGTGGAAAAGAATTTGGAGGTACCTCAAAGAGCTAAAAATTGAAATACTATTCAATCCAGCAATAGCACTACTAGGCATCTACCCAAAAAAGCAAAAGACATTCTGTAATAAAGACATCTGCACCCAAATGTTTATGGCGGCACAATTCACTGTTGCAAGGATGTGGAAACAACCCGAGTGTCCGTCAATTCACGAGTGCATTATTAAAATTTGGTATATGTATACAATGTAATATTACTTAATTATAAGAGACGACAGTGATCTAGAGCCTCTTATATTATCCTGCGTTGAACTTGAGCCCATTATCCGAAGTGAAGTAACACAAGATCTGAAGAATAGGCTCCACTTGTACTTGCCATCAAATTGGTACTGACTGATTAACACCATGGTGCTCACATAGTAGTAATATTCTACAGGGATTAGGGGTTTTTGGGGGGTAAACTCACAACTAAAGGACAAGGAGAGCATTGTAGAGGGGAAGGGCATGCCTCTAACCCTCACTAGGGAGAGGCAAAGGCATAAAATATAACCAAAATGTTTGTACCCTTATAATACCCTGAATTAAAAAAAAAAAGAGCCCATTACTTAACCATAGAGAGCCTGAGTTTCCTCATCTGTAAAATGGAGGAACAGCAGTTCCTACCTACAGAGTTGTATTGGACATTTACTGAGTTAATTAATTTAAAATGCTCATAACGATGCATCACTTAAAAACAATTCTACAGATGCTATTTTTGTCACTGCTTTTAGGGAGAAGAACTTTGTGAGTAGGTTGCCAGGGTGGGGGCAAAATGGTTAACTGCACATTTGCACATTTTTAATTTGGAGCTATGCCACTATATTAGCTATTTAAATATAGAAGAGAGATGAGAAAAATGTGTTCAAATGAAAAAATAAAATAAAATTTTATCATTCTATAGGAAGAAAAAAATATCAAAGGTCTCACACTTGTTATCAAGTTGTGTCCCATTGGGACCTCAGTACAAATCCCTATTTTGCTGGAGAGGAACTTATACCTTAATATTATACTCAATTGTTTCTGGCAATATTTATCATTTGAATTATTGGCTTTATGTTTTCTTTATATTTATTATGATAATATTAATGTTTTAGTCAAATGATCTAAATTTTGCACACACTAATTGTATTGGTTCAAATGAAATGCATTGCTATTTTTTCTGCATAAGTGTTATATTACATTTGTTTTATTGGCACAAATACAAAATATTTTTATTAACTAAAAAGATAAGATTTTATGTCAGTATTCATGCTGGCTTAACCATGTGAGCTTAATAAGGACATTAATGGTTACAGGTAAGATAGAGATACAAGTATTTATTAAAACATGGTAAGATGCCGTACCTCCAGATTATCTGCATAAACAAATTGCATGAACTTATTATTTTGTGAATAATTATTTAAAGTGGAGTGGAGAAAATTTGCCAAGTACAGCCTTTAATAAAGTATGGTTTGATGTAATAAAATGCGTTTAGCTAATTTAGCTTAGTTTAAAAAAACTTTATTATCCTTAATCTTTGATTCTAGAAATGGAAAATGAAGCAGGAATTTCAATTTGCATGAAAAGCTATAAGCGTCTGTGCATATGCTCACAGGGCTTTAATCTCATAAATTCTACACTCTTTGCCAAGACCAACACTATCAATGAAAATTAATTTGATATTCAAAGCTTTAATTGTATTGCAATTAAAACCCATCATTACTTCCCTTTTTAGGAAGGGAAAGTATCCAAGCCTTCTTGCCAAAATTTGAGTTGTACAAGACTTTGTATTAGACTATTACAGACACTTAATAAAATTTGAAGAGTTGCAGCCTGAAGCAATGTAATGTATTCTTAGCTGTATTTTAATATCTTCTCCTTGCAGCAAGACTATAAAACCACCAAACATGCCCCTAAACTTCCACGGTAAGGAAAAAGAAAATGACAATGAATGAGCTTTTATCTCCTACATGCCATGTACATTGCTGCATGTTTAACACATATTGCCTCCTTTAATGTTCAAAATATCCATAAGATATAGGTACTATTAGTCCCATTTACAAATAAGGAAACTGTCCAAGGAGTCCTATATTTTAGGCTAGGGTAGACGTCTAACCCACATCCCCTGTTACTGCGTTTATACTTCCTCAGTTCTATGCCACATTGTTGTTTTTTCTTCCATGTCTCTCCTCTGCATGCCTCCCCAAACTCAATCAGTGCTTTGATGCAGTTAGGGTTTATATTCTAGTCTACACTAGTGGTTCTCAAATTATACTGTACTTACGAATCATCTAAAGATTCTTCTAAGATGTGGATCTGATTCGGTAGGGCTGACTTTAGATACTCTACATTTCTCTTGAAGCTCTTGGGCAATGCCCTGCTGCTATTCTGTGAACCACACTTTATGTAGCAAGCACTAATGCCCCTTCTTCCCAGGGAACATTCCAGCTCTAGGCAAAAGCCTTATGAAATACCCACCATGAAAATTGATTTTCAAAAATGTCCTGCTGCGGCC
This sequence comes from Microcebus murinus, assembly GCF_040939455.1. Lineage (NCBI taxonomy): Eukaryota > Metazoa > Chordata > Mammalia > Primates > Cheirogaleidae > Microcebus > Microcebus murinus. Next base: position 64,569,166 of record NC_134117.1, read on the forward strand.
TCATCAAGTTGACCAGTCTAAATTGATTTTGAAATTTGCTAATTTTATGAGTGTTTTAGGATACCAATACCCAAACATTCTTCTTCCTTCACTACGCTTGTGCTGCATATTTGTTTCTAACTACCAAAAAACAATCGCAAACAAAATTGAACAATAAATGATGAAATATTTATTTGAAAACTACAACCAGAAGAAAAAGGGACTCAGAAAAACATTCTGATGTATGTTTCCAGACTTATAATGAACATACCATTTAATATCTTGCTGAAATTATTTTTGTGTTAATATACATCTATGCCATCATAAAACAATCAGAGGAACCTACTATTTTTCATGTAAGTCCACAACCTGGAGATTACTTTCCCTCTCTCTGTGCTTCACTCTTCTCATCTACAAAATGAGTTGAACCAGGTGGGCAGGACTCTATCCTCAGTTCTCAAGGGCTTCCTCAAGAATAAGGTTAAGAAAATAGAAAGTATCCAATCTTTACCCATTTCAAAGGATTTAACCTTAAAGAAATCTGCATACAGTAGTAATCTGCATTTAAACCTCCAGAGCAAGGACTGGTATTTGGGATTTTCCTCTGTTTCTTCTTGCTGCTGCCTGAGCTGTTCAATGTCAACTATGGCTTTTATTACAGATAACTTCTTGCTTGGATGTTCTTAGGTTTTGCAAAAGGAAATTCAAAATGTACAAATTACCATGATGGAGCCTTTATTTCCACAAAAACAATATATTTTGGTGTACATGTACTCCTTTTGATTTATTTAAGTGACATTTTGCATATAAATATAAAGCTTGTCATTTCCTTTTCTGCCAGAATTTATATTTATTAAGTACTATGAAACTCCACTTAATGAAAAAGTGTCATGTTCTCATGTGCACTTGTACAAAGCTAATAAGATCAACACTAGAAAGGAAATTAACTTAATTTGGGTATGAGTGGGTGGCAAACAATTAGCTGAGTAGATCTCTACCTCTCTGTGAACATTGAATGTCTTTCATGTTTAAGAGTGCACATTTAGGGGAATTTAGTTTTCTGGGGTCTCATTGAGAAAATATTTCCTTTATTCCTTCCTTCCTTTGAGAAAAGATTTCCTTCCTTCCTTCCTTCCTTCCTTCCTTCCTTCCTTCCTTCCTTCCTTCCTTCCTTCCTTCCTTCCTTCCTTCCTTCCTTCCTTTCTCCCTTCCTCCCTTCCTTTCTCCCTTCCTTCTTTCCCTCCTTCCCTCCCTCCCTCCCTCTCTTCCTTCCTTCCTTTTTCCCTCCCTCCCTCCCTTCCTTCCTCCCTTCCTTTCTCCCTCCCTTCCTTTCTCCCTTCCTTCTTTCCCTCCTTCCCTCCCTCCCTCCCTCCCTCTCTTCCTTCCTTCCTTTTTCCCTCCCTCCCTCCCTCCCTCCTTCCTTCCCTCCCTCCCTCCCTCCCTCCCTCCCTCCCTCCCTCCCTCCCTTCCTTCCTTCCTTCCTTCCTTCCTTCCTTCCTTCCTTCCTTCCTTCCTTCCTTCCTTCCTTCCAGTAGTTCCTTCTTTCTTTCCTCCCTTCCCTTTTTGTCACTTAGACTCTTTCTCCATCATGTGCATGACTGATATTCAGGACTCGCCCCTGAAAATTCATCTCCAATTTGTTGAACTACCTCCTGCTGGGGTAGATTTGTTCTTGTTGTAGTTAAACATTCAGATTTGCACCTGCAAGTTCCTATAAATATATTCCAACTGGTTTATGAACTCCGGGGATTTTGGAGGAAGGAAACTTTTCCCCCTTCCTCCTTCCCCACTCCAATTAACTTGTTAATTTTCATATTGAAACTTCTGAAATTCCTGCCAAATTTTGCAATTTTGTAGGATTTGAAATCTCTTTATTTCTGATGTAATCAGCAATAGTGGCAAAGTACATATTTCACAAGTCTCTGCATTACTGTTACTAAAGTCTTCTGTTTTCACTTTCATACTATCCTGCAAGGAGCCAGTTGGAAATACAAAAGCCACCACCTCCATTTTACTATGTTCCCCACGCTCAGAATATGTGGCCTTATGTTTCTTCAAGAGATCATCTCAATCACGCATTCTGGAGTATGTCCACATGTTGCAGTAGAATTTATGAGGCTGCATTAAAAATGCCATGCTTTAATCCCTCTCATTCACTGAAAATCACATCTCGCTCCAGACAGGGGAGGATCGATTTTTCATTCTGGAATCAGATTGCTGAGGTTCAAATTCTACCTCCACTATTGACTGTGTGACCTTTGGCAAATTACTTAACTTGTCTGTGCCTCAATTGCCTCATCTTTAAAATGAAACTAAACATAACACCAAGCTCAAAGGGTTGACTTGGGTATTAAATAAGTTAATATTGCTTTATAGTACAGCTTGAAGTCAGGAAGACTGATGCCTCCCAGTTTGTTCTTTTTATTTAAGATTGCTTTGGCTATATGAGGTTTTTTCTGGTTCCATACGAAGTGAAGAATTATTTTTTCTAGATCTGTAAAGAATGCTGATGGTATTTTCATGGGGATTGCATTGGTTCTGTAGATCACTTTAGGTAATATTGACATTTTAACTATACTGATTCTACCAATCCATGAACAAGGTAGATTTTTCCATCTGTTTAAATCTTCTGCAATTTCTTTTTTTAGTGTTTTGTAGTTCTCCTTGTATAAATATTTTATATCTTTTGTTAAGAATACTCCTAGATATTTAATTTTCTTTGGGGCTATAGTAAAGGGTATTGCGTTTTTAATTTGAGTTTCTGCTTGATGGTTCTTGGCATATATGAAAGCTTCTGATTTGTGTATATTGATTTTATAACCTGAAACTTTACCAAATTCGGTTACCAAGTCTAGGAGTCTCTTGGAAGAGTCCATGGGGTTTTCTAGGTATAATATCATATCATCAGCAAAGAGCAAGAGTTTGATTTCATCTGCCCCCACTTGAATGCCCTTAATACCCCTCTACTGCCTAATTGATATCGCTAGGACTTCAAGCACTATGTTGAATAGGAGAGGAGATAGTGGGCACCCCTGTCTAGTTCCGGATTGAAGGGGGAAAGATTTCAATTTTTCTCCATTTAGAATGATATTAGCAGTGGGTTTGTCATAGATGGATTTGATAAATTTAAGGTATGAGCCATCAATGCCTATTTTGTTAAGAGTTTTTATCATAAAGGTGTGGTGAACCATGTCAAATGCTTTTTCTGCATCTATTGACAGAATCGTATGGTCTTTGTTCTTGATTTTATTCATGAAGTGAATTGCATTTATAGACTTGCGTATGTTGAACCATCTTTGCATCTCTGGAATAAAGCCCATCTGGTCATGCTGAATTATTTTTTTGATGTGCTGCTGAATCCTATTCGCCAAAATTTTATTTAGGTTCTTTGCATCTGTATTCATGAGGGATATTGGTCTATAATTTTCTTTTTTTTTTTTTTTTTTTTTTTTTTTTTTTTTTTTATAATTTTCTTTTTTTGTTGTGTCCTTTCCTGGCTTTGGTATCAAGGTGATATTGGTTTCGTAGAATAAGTTAGGAAGGTACTGGCACAAGAACAGAAGCATAGATCTGGAATAGATCTGAGATACCAGAGATGAAACCATCAGTATACGGCAATCTAATCTTTGATAAAGCTGACAAAAATATACATTGGGGGAAAAGAATCTCTCTTCAATAAATGGTGCTGGGAAAACTGGTTAGCTACATGCAGAAGAGCAAATCAGGGTCCATACCTCTCACCTCTCACAAAAATTCACTCAAGATGGATAACAGACTTAAACTTAAGGCATGAAACCTTAAGAATCATAGAAAGATGTTGGGAAAATCCTATCAGACATTGGCCTAGGCAAAGAATTTTTGAGGAAGACCCCCAAGGCAATCACTTGCAGCATCAGAAATAAACAAATGGGATCTGATCAAATTAAAAAGTTTCTGCACAGCCAAGGAAACCATCAGTAGAGCAAATAGACAACCCACAGAGTGGGAGAAAATATTTGCTCTCTACACCTCTGATAAAGGCCTAATAACAAGAACCTATCTAGAACTTAAAAAAATTAACAAGAAAAAATCAAGCAATCCCATCAAGAAATGGGCGACAGAAATGAAAAGAAACTTCTCCAAAGAAGACAGAATAATGGCATGCAAACATATAAAGAAATGCTCAACTTCTCTAATTATTAGATAAATGCAAATCAAAACCACAATGAGATGCCACCTAACCCCAGTAAGAATGGCCTATATCAAGAAATCCCAAAACAACAAATGCTGGCAAGGATGCGGAGAGACAGGAACACTCCTACACTGCTGGTGGGACTGCAAATTAGTGCAACCTTTGTGGAAAAGAATTTGGAGATACCTCAAACAGCTAGAAATAGAAATACCATTTGACCCTGCAGTAGCACTGTTGGGCATCTACCCAAAAGAGCATAAGACATTCTATTATAAAGACATCTGCACCCGAATGTTTATAGCAGCACAATTCACTATTGCACAGTCATAGAAACAACCCAAGAGCCCATCAATTCATGAGTGGATAATTAAAATGTGGTATATGCTCACAATGGAATATTACTCAATCCTAAGAAATGACCGTGAGCTAGCACCGTTTATGCTATCTTGGATTAAGCTTAAGCCCGTTATCCAAAGTGAGGCGACACAAGACATGGAAAATGGGCTCTACATCTACTCGCCATCAAATTGGTACTGACTGATTTAAACTGCGGTTTTCAAATGGTGGCAATGCTCACCAGGGATTCGGTGGTGGGGGGGGACCCAATCTTAGGGATGGGATGAGCATTTTGGAGGGGGAGGACATAACTCTAACCCTTAGGGAGAGGCAAAGATATACAATCTAACCAAAATGTTAAAAAAAAACAAAAAAACTTTTTATCGGGTGGTGGGGAGGCGGGAGTGGGGAGGAGGAAAGGGGTGTATGTTTCCATAACGTGTGTGATGCACACCACCAGGGGATTGGACATATCGGGGGGAAGGAGGGGGCAGGGGCAATATTTGTAACCCTAACAATATTTGTACCTCCATAATATGATGAAATAAAACAAAAAAATAATAAATAAGTTAATATATGTTAGTGCTGAAACAGCACCTGGCTCATAGTAAGCAAAATAATGTTGAGTTCTCTACTATTGTTATCTACATTATTTTGCAAGAGAGAAAAACAAACTTCTATCTAGCCTACTGTGATTTAGGCTTTTCTCTTGTGTCCAGCACAATGCAATACTAAAGTTTGCCTGATTGCTTTGGATCCCAGCTCTGACACCAACTTCTCTATGAAGTATTTCAGCAGATTGAATTCAACCATACTCCAGTAAATCTCAAAATCTCAAATAATATCAAAATAAATATCTCCATGGGAGCCTTTGGTGTAAGTAATTTTTGTTTCTTTGCTTCCTTTCTTTCATTTAATTTTTTATATGACCCCTGCCCCATGCACATTGTTGCTCCTTTATTACAAATCCCAGTTTATTGTTTCTGCAATCCTAGCATCAATTATAGTCCTTGTTTTATCATTGATATTCTATAAATGTTGAGTGAATGAGTGAATACGTGGATACATAAACGAAGAAATCCCTGGACATTGAAGGCAATGTATCATTTCAGAAAAATTGAGGAGCATTTTTTTCTTTCTTTAATTGTATGTTTTATCTCTTTCCTCCTTTATGCTTGGAGGGGAGGTTCCTTGTTGATGAAGCTGCCAGCTCCGTGAGGTGCTGCTGTCTGGACAAAGTTAACCAGGAGCAGCAGAGAGATGGCTTCAAGCGGAGCCTGTCCTGAGGAGGCAGAATGCTGGTGGCTGTGGCCTTCCTGAGGCTCATACAGCGAGGACCACTGAAAATGAAATCCTGCAAACTCTCTCTTTCTCCTCTTTGAGTGTGCTCAGGAGGGAGCCGGTAAGACAATTTGTCCTATTAAGCTAGCCAAGCTTCGATTTCCCTTAGTTTTTCTCCTCCTCTGAATTTCCCAACTACGATTCTAATGAGCTTGTTTACCCTATGAAAGAAAGAGGCAGATACTTAATTTCTTCAAGAAATCAAATCACAAATCCATCCCACTAAGGAGAGACCTTGAAATGTTTATTGGGAAGCTAAGTTACACTACAAGGGGCAGTTTAGCTTTTCTGAACTTTTGACTCCAGAAGTACATGAATGCTAGAAACAAAATGCACACACACACACACACACACACACACACATCAAATGTTTCTTAACTTATATTTCAAAATGAGCCTCTTTTTTATTAAAACATGGCCGGGGATGGGGGAGGCATCATATTTTGTCATTTCTTATAATCTTTACCTTCATGTTTCCTATTTTAGCTCTCAGCAGGCCAGAGATGAATTTAAATCCCTGAATTATGCACTTTTACTTATTATTCTTCCTTAAGACTAAAAAGTTGAGAGAAAACTTGCCAGTCTCTATAAAATAATAAATGTTTATTTGAGTTCTGGTGTTACCTGAAAGGCCTAAGTAAATGCTAAAGTGGCAAAATCTGTGGCATTCATTTTTAAAGTGCAGTTAGATGTTGTAGAAAACAATACCCGTGGATTGTTTCAGTGTGATCCACGAGCCCAAGGCTAAAAATCTTAACCTGGTATTAACCTTCGTAATGAGGAGAACTTAAGTGAAGAAATTTTGGTTGCAGTTTCAGCCAGCTGTAGCTGCTTTTATTTTGTTTTGTTTTGTGTAATTTCTTTTTTCATTCTCAAGTTGGAGAGCTGTGACAAGTGGCTGCAGAGGTTGGCATGACCTGTCTATAGGAAGACACTGGTGATGTGCAGGGACAGGAGGTGAATGGCTAATTATTCAGAAGATTGGGATTTATAGGCTGTGGGACGAGGAATAGGGCTGAGAGTGATTTTTAATATTCACATATTGAGAAACTTGTGTCCTCCCAACTGTTGGAGACTCCTCATGTGTTCTTTGTTTTGTGGGAAACTATAATATTTATTGCTCCACACCACTTTTTGTGATGACATTTCTCTAGTTAATTTGGTCATTTGAAGTTTATTTTCTAGAAACTTTGAGAAGGACTCATGGAAACAATGTGTTTTCTGAGTTTCTGCACAATCATAACTGTTTGTGCCCTTTATAAATTGAAAGTCATAGCTATAATCTTGCGTCATCTTAAATATGTCGCTTTGGCATGAAATGCTGAAAATTCTATTGATTATCTAGTTTTGTTTCACTTGTATGTCATAACCTATATACTCAAAAGAATTTTTTTTCTTAAAATCCAGTAAGCTTATTAGAATATATCTTGATATTGAGTATTTCTAGGTGGGTATTCTCAAGCATCTCAGGTATGCACTATAGTTTTCCAATATGTAGTTTCCATTTTTTTCCCTAAAATTTTGTTCTTTCTGTTTTTTTTTTCTAATTTCAAAAAATGGTTCTTGTCCTTCTGCTTTGGTTTTGTTTTCAGAGACTCATACCATTCCTACGGCAATCTCTTTTGCTCATCGTCAATATTTGTCATTGTCTCAATTCCTTTTTTTCTCTTCAGTTTTTAATCAAAAAATTTCCTTTTCATCCTCCATTTCTTAAGACATTATCTTTTATATTATTTTTGGTCCTTCATGTTTAGTCTTAATTTCTGATGTTATTATTTACTTATTATTCTTTCCCGAGTCCAGTGACCTTACTCTTTGCAGATTTGTTCATTTGATTCATGTTTTTCTTGCATGTCTTATATCCTCCTAATGCCTTTTAGCTCATTTTGAAATAGTAGGGTGCAGCTTTGTTTTTGTGGGTACATCTTTGTAGTGTGTCCCCATAGTCCATAGGGAAATTAACCACCTCCCGAATATCAGTTTTTTCTTAGAATTGCTTTGATTCAGATTTAGCCTTAACATTTCTTTGTTGCTCCAAATATAAGCGTGTTTTCTGCTATTATTACCTTTGTTCCTTTATAAGGCAGAGAAATAAACTTTTATCTGTGATTTGAGACTTTTCTGTGAAATTAATTTTCCTCATCATTTGGAATGAGGCAAGTTTCAGCCAAGCTTTCTAATTTTGCAGAGCTCTCTCCTCAGTGCCCTGTTTTTGGGGATTTCCTGGCTGTGTTTCCTTTCTCTACTTTTGCATGGGCCTTCCCATGTTTTCCTTTCTCTTGGCCTATCCTGCTTAGTTTTGATTCCACTCCCAGAAGTTTATGCTCAGTGGGGAGCTGTACTAAAAGGGAGCCCCAGAGAGAATCTATTTAGGGAGTCCTTAGGGGCTGGGATGTTCCAGTTGTTTAGCACAACACTTTTTACCAGGGGTGCCATGCACTCACCTGGTACACACTAGTTTCAGCTGTGGTTCCCCAGGTGTCCAGGTAGGTTTTACAGAGAACAACTAACTGTTGGTTATCTGGAGTTTCTTCTGCCCTCAGTTCCAAAAGAAACCACTCTCATTGCTTCCTTTGTCTTGCTGTATAAAAAGTGATATGATGCCCAACTATGGCTACTAGTATATTTTGCAGTGCATGGGGGATACCTTGAAATCTAGTTTTGTTCTAAATGTTGCCTGTGTGTTTTGGGTTTTGTTATGATATTGCTGTCTGCTTTTATGTAGCAATTCAAGGAGATTTAAAAAGTATTTGGGGCTTGATGTCATTAGCAGAATGTTTGTAAAGTCTTTTACAAAGCATTAAAACTAACGCATAGCTTAGGTTTATAAAGTTTCCCTTCGGATCTAAATAGGGGCCAAAGGCAACCACATTTACCCCATTCCTTGATTGTTCTTTTGCTATCACTCAAATCAACAGCAAATAGTAGATTTTAATAGGGAAGAAATGTCACTAGCCCTTTATGGAAATGATTGTATGGAACTTCTGATTAGCGTTCATTTTATTTTGTAAAAGAAAAAGTGTTAAAGTACTACGAGAAAGTTGAAATCTTCTATACAAAATTATCAGTGTGGACGAGATGTGGGTTAGAAACAAAATGGAGGTTAAAAAGTGTGAATTCTTTAAGAAAAAAATTCAGATAAGAAAACACTTTATTTGTAACCCACGATGAGTAGTTCATGTTTTGGCATCTGATGGGAGTGGGGGCGCAGCTACATGCTCCAGCCTTGAGTGACTGCCCCCCTTCCTACTGGCCACCTGTTCAGCCTGGCATCTAGCTGGGCTAATAAACACCGGTTATTACATTTTTATTTAACTTTCAATTGATCATTTATCCCAATGGACAAAATATGTTGAAACTACGCTAGCTTTATCCAAGTAGCATTTTTCCTAAAATGCTCTACAAAACTAAGCCCAGAATTAAATTCTCAAGAGGCATATACTAAATGATTACAGATGACTGAACAAATGAAATCATGTATTTTTTAATCACTTGGTGGTTTATACCCATTTTCACCTATTATTTTACACCTTTAACTCCCACTCAAGGCAATGGTAAGTCAGGCATTTTATAGATAAGGAAATTAAGGTTCAGAGAAGGTCTAGGTAGGACTTAGGCAACCTCTTTAGTTGCATGTGTTTTGCTGTTTCTACTATTTATTCCACAATATCTGAATTGATGACTATTTTGTAGGAAGAAGTAGAAATTCATTTCCCTTGATTCTGGCTTAAGGAAAATATATACAGGCATCATTTTCATAAATACATTTTTCTCTGCTTATGTTTCCCATGTACTTCATTTATCCATTTTTTTTTTTTTTTGAGACAGAGTTTCACTCTGTTGCCTGGGCTAGAGTGCCGTGGCGTCAGCCTAACTCACAGCAACCTCAAACTCCTGAGCTCAAGCGATCCTTCTGCCTCAGCATCCCTAGTAGCTGGGATTATAGGCATGTGCCACCATGCCCGGCTAATTTTTTTCTACTTATTTTTAGTTGGCCAATGAATTTCTTTCTATTTTTAGTAGTGATGGGGTCTCACTCTTGTTCAGGCTGGTTTCGAACTCGTAACCTTGAGCGATCTGTCTGCCTCGGTCTCCCAGAATGCTAGGATTCCAGGCATGAGCCACAGCGCCTGGCCCTTTTATCCTTTTTTAATGACTCTCCCTAATGAGGATGCCTTCTAAGAAATACATTCAAGGATTTTCTTCTTGCAGTTAATGTCCTATAGACAGCCTATGGTGACTGATCACCTGACATGTGCTAACTACTCTGCTAGATTCACTCACAGAATGTTCTACTTGATAGCTGCATCAATGCTGCTACATTTTTTAAATAGACTAACCACTTCTCCTTCTTTTATAGATTGAATCAACTAATTTACCTTTCCAAGGTCACATAATTAATTAGTTAAATAGCCACAATCCAAAACCAGACCTAAGTTTAATTTAACATGACCATACATAAGACACTGACTTTGCTCCTTGTGTTTGGATACAGTGTATCAAATTTATCGCACTCCATATATGTCCAAGGTCTTCCTATTAGAATTTTTCATTTTTGGTTTGTGTCTCTTATGACTTGTACGGGTACATTTTTACCAAATAGAGTTTGAAAAACATCAACATCTTTATACTATCATAAAAGCTTTTGTCATCATATAAACTATATAGAATGCTTAAATGTAGAAAGTAGTCAAATGTTTGGCTTTGAAACAGCAGCTTCTTCCCCCTGACAACAATTTAAAGCCCTTATTTCACAAGTGTTGCTCTTTAAGAATATAAGTGGTGTGTATTTATATCCTAGCCAGCTCTGAAACATTACCATGATGGCATTCTGGGAATCAGAGGCAAGTTGTTCAGGAAGGGTTTTTACATAACAACAGGTATTTCTAAGGGTAGAACAGAATGTGAATTTGTGACTGAGTCCATTGAGTTTCAGAAAAGAGTCCATCTGAATATAAAAGTGAGAGCCAATGATTCAGGAAGGGATTGGGGGAAACATGATCTGTAGCTCAGGGAATGTAAAGGGACAGTTTTATTAGCTAGTATGGTTTCTCGGTACATCTGTTGTTTTCTCATGTGATATGTACAGAAGGAAATATATACCGCAATATTATTAGCAAATACTATGTAAAGAGCAAAACGTGTGTCATATACAGATGGCATTGGAGATAAAATATTTCAATTGATTGATGGCAAATGAAGCTGCCATTCATACATATCTTGCTAAGAAGGAGACTCTAGATTCTGTCTGCCGGTGCTGAAGAATAAAGGCAGATACTGCAGCTGAGGAGCAATGGGCCCTCCCTTTGGACCACACAATAGAAACCACGGGCTCCCGCCTGTAGATTGGACGGGGGTGGTAGTGAATGGCTGGTGTCTAGCTGGGAAGCTGTTCGTGGTCAGGTGCAACCGTAAAGATGGATGGATGTGAAAATTTCTCATTTGAGAAAAAACTTGAGACATTACTTTCCTCTTCAGTTTTATCTAGGAAAGATGACTGGGTAAACACAGTGTGGTCAGGGATAGGTCAACAAAATTGAAACACTTATTGCCATGTCTTTAGAGGGCAATGCTGACAGTACATATATCTCATTTGGGGACACAGGACTGGGGATAAATTAGCCTCCTTTTGTCTTTGTAATTATTCATTATTTGAACAGCTTCAGTTTGAGAGTATTTGATTTTATTGACTTTGATTAATTTAAATTGACTCACAGAAAATTATAAATGGGTCAATGCTGAACTATAGAATTTTAACTGAAATATAGCCTAATCCAAGGTCATCAGAATCAAGACAAATTCAAGTAAGAGAACATTGTTTGAAATTTCCAGGCCTTTGGAAAGAAGTAATGTTTCAGTGGGTTGACTTTATCAAAGGTAAGCTTTGGGGGGTACTCTGAGTGATTCTACAGAAAGATTACTCAGCATTTAAGAGGCAGATGCAGGAACAGAGCAGGGACAAATTAAAAGTTAGTATAAGAGTTTGAAGTTTATAGAAAGTAGCCTGAGTCATCTTAGAAGTTATGTGGATTTGGGAGGATACCACAGCAGCAATGAATTTGAGGAAGACACCAAACAATCTACATGAACTAGAGTTCTTAGTTTAGGACCATAATATCAATTATTTCTTCAGCACCAAACCAGAACTCAAATTTCCCATAAGTATAATTTTAAGGTGCAGTGACCTGGTGCGTGGATAATATCAGTGCTCAAATATTGAGATTGGACTGTGATGGTTTGACTCCAGGGAGGTGGGGTTCGTAGGTAGCACATTTGAAAGTCTCTCTGTAGTTGTCGGGAGCAGTGGCTTTGTTTGTGTCGCTATGAAGGAACACCTGAGGCTGGGAAAGTTTATAGAGAAAAAAGGTACATTTGGTTCACAGATCTGCAGGCTGGACAAGAAGGGCGGTGTCAGCACTGAGGTTGGGCGAGGGACTCAGCTGCTTCCACTCAAGGTGGGAGGTGAAAGCGAGCTGGTTTGTGTGGAAATCATGTGGCAAGAGAGGAAGAAGGAGGAGGGGGAGGGGTGTGACAGACTCATTTAAACAACCAGCTGTTGTGGGAACTAACAGGGTGAGAACTTGCTCATTACAGGGGGACAGCGCCAAGCCATTCGTGAGGATCCACCACTATGACCCATGCACCTGCCATTAGGCTGATCTCTCAACATTGGGATCTAATTTTAGCATGAGATTTGGAGAGGTTGAATATCCAAACCATAGCAGACAGCAAAAATATATCCAAACCATATCAATATATCCAAACCATAGCAGACAGCATAAAGTTTCTAGATTATATGGTTCCATGTATTTTCTAAAGTGAATTAACTGTTATACCTAAATATTCTTCCCTATCCCACCTTCTGATTACTAGTAATTCACCTCAGAGCTTAGACCTTACACAAGCAGCCAGGGAATGCATGAAATAAAAAAGAGTCATGTACATAATGAGCTCTCTGAGAAATATAAATGAGTAAAAGCTCAACAAACACAGCAGCCAGTGGTAATTAGGGAGACTTTTGGAGACCTGAGGATCGCTTGTGAAAAATATCAACAAATTAACGATGTGTCTGAGATGGAGCCCTGGATCTTACTGCCCTGCAGTACCCTGTAATCATTCTGTTCTTTAACAAATATTTAAGAGAGTAAAAGTTGGGAGACAAGCATTGTGCCAAATATTAGGGTACAATAATGAAATTTAAAAGGCAATGATTACTCTGAGGGAGCCACATTCTGCTGAGAAATGCACACAGGGAGACTCAGAATCATATTTTGATTCATTTTTGGAAAATTACATGGTTCTGTGAGATCATATTAGAAGAAACCCCACTCCAGCCTCTGGGGAGGGGCAGGATGAGGGAGATGAATGGATGGCCACAGGAGAGACAGGCAGCGGCTGCTGTAGTCTGCGGCGTGAGGCTCAAGCTGGGAGAGCATTACATAATGTGAAGGAGGAAAGGTCCAGAAAAAGGGTATATATAATGGAAGACAATACCAAACTCACTTTCTACTTTGAGTTATTTCTGGTGTATGATATGCATGTGATCTATTTCAGAGGTCAGGAGAGGAGGGACAACTTCGTGGAAGATCTTTTCTAAAGACATGGAGTCAGAGGGAGAATTCTTTGAAGAGATTGCAAATATAAGTGAATGTATTTGTCACACAACAGTTCAAAGGTGATAGGCGAAATAGTTGGGTAAGAAGAAAGAATGACAAAACAGGATGAGGATGAGATCATTAGAGAGAATATTTGAGCCACTATAGTCTTTACTAGGAAGAGCAAACAGGAATAACAATGATCTGAACAATTTCAGGTTAGCTAATGACACAATTTCTAAACCCATTAGCTCCCACTTACAGTTGGACCGTGGTGACATTTACATCTCGGGAAAGTTATTCATGGCCTGAATACAACGTACCTCTGAGAGAGTTCAATCCTGGAGCTAGAACATCTGTTTCACAAGCCTTGGAAGCTGCTTATAAGTTGTGAAAACTCAGTATTCTCCTTAAAGTTTCTTAAGACACTTGGCACTGGGACCCCTGATTAACTTCTCTTTAATAGTCAGTCTCTCTTGGTAAAGATGAGGGCAATGGTGAGGAAGAAAATTGCATGAAAGAGTTAAAGATGATTCACAAATGTGTATTTTGAAAGAGACTAACTGTCCGAGCCAGATTCTTTTGATTACATCCTTGGGAGAATATTTCAAACTTGGTTTTCACATTGTTTTTTTACTTTCATCTACATTTGTATCTTCTTTCCCCAGAATATTCAATGGCATTTCTTGAGCATCTATTGTATGACATGCACCCATGGTGTTAACCGTTGCACATGGTGCTTAACACACCATCAAATGAGTTTTTTTACTGCAGAATTTCTCACTGCCTTTGATATGGCAAAGAGAATGTACATCCAAGAAAGGCCTCTAGCTTACGCTGTTGTTAGGTTATTGAACCAGATAGTACCTTCATTATAGAACATCTTTCAGGACTACCGTTCTGTGGAACATACCTTTGGAAACACTGGTCCAGATCAAGAGACCAGGCCATTGTGTAGCTGCGGGTGGAGCTGAATAAGTAGGCTTGAGTCACACTGAGAAAGGGCTTTTGGGCAATAGAACTTGGACTCTGTTGACTGGCATGGGGGGGAGGGATACAGTAGATTTCTCTATAGTTATTTTTCTTTTAATTAAACTGGTTTACTTTTTTAAAAAATTTGTAATCCTAAAGTATTCAATACAAAGAAATGTATAGGAAACTATATACCAGATATGCCTGCACCCTCATTTGAAATGTATGAGCAGATTTTGCTCAATATTTTGACAAATTTGGTTTAGATCATATTTTAAAGAGCTAATTACATCAGCAAATATAATCTCAAAAACAATTCTGAGTACAGACACAAGTCAAATTGCAGAATGCATTTAAGCTACCATATACAGAGTTTAAATACTTCCAAAAATTGCTGTATAATGTTTATAGATTCATAAATATACAGTAAAATACAAAAATATCCAGGGGAAATTATAAACACTGAATGAAAGATTACGGTTTCTCTAGAGATAATGGGAGGGCTGGGTCTTCAATTGTGTCGGTAATATTTCATTCCACAATGAAAATTAAAATAGCACCTGGAACAAATAAGAAACAATGTTAAATTGATAAAGCTGCATGATGATTGTCTTAATTCTAGTTCCCTGAAATAGAATTTGAAACAGAAATTTGTGTGTACTTGGGAACAATTTCTAGACGATACGAGGGAAGAAGGGTTAGACAAAGGAGAATGGTGAACAGCAACTGAGTTGCAATAGGGGCCACCTGATTTCACAGGCAACGCTAGAGCTGGGAAGGCCTCCTGAGATTTCCCAAATTGTGTCAACAGTGTTGAATCTTGAGATCCTTTTCGTGACCAGTAAAAGGCAAGGAGGTGAAAGATTGGGCAAGGTGACTCCCTTTAGCCAATGGCAGTTCCTGGAGCAGCTCTGAGCCCTCCACTGCCAGCACCTTTAGCTACTGGAAAAGTGAATGGGTGCATTGCTTAATTCTGAAAGGCAAATCTTTGTAGTGCATACAGTATCCCCTGCAATCATGTACCTTATGTCATTTTATGCTTGTCTATTTAAGTGTTTGACACAGTTCATATTTTTTGAAACCTTAGCATTTAAAAAAAAATTTCAATTTTTAAAAACAGCATTCCCCAAATTAGTCCCATAACACACACACACACACACACACACACACACACACACACACACTCTAACACACACACTACAACCTGAATCTCAACTTTAATTAATATCAGGTCACATACTTAGTGTTTTGTTTTCTGTTTTCCCTATGTTTTCAGCAATTGAAGATTCCCTCCTTTCTCCCTCCCCCTGATTTTGTAAGTCCTTGCCATGTATTTAAAAAAGTACAGTTTATTGTACCTAAATACCTAAAAAGGCATTTTTAGGTTTTTGTTACGGGAGAACTTCTTTGGTTTTCTTGCTGGAATATGTACTGAAGTGATTTTAAAGAAAAATTAAATTAATCCCATTACTGAAATACGGTGCGCTTTAGTCACCTAATTTTTTCCTCTTTCTGCCTCAGTATCAAAAGCTTCCGTTCCCTACAAAATTGTTTCTTTTAATTTTACTATCTTGTGTTTGTTTTTAGTTTGGATCATGATGTCCACATACTCTCTAAATCAAGGATGGCAAACTGCAGCCCCAGGGATTACCCTGGGCTGCCACCTGATTTTGTCCCACAGCCAGGCTTATTCATGCTATTCAAGCTGTCAGTGGCAGCGTTGACAGCTGTGACAGAAACCATATGGCCTACAAAGCCTAAAATGTTTACTCTCTGGCCCTTCACAGGAAAAAGTTTGCCATCCTTGCTTTAAAACGTTGTCCATTTTTACATTTTGCTACTGGAAAATCCATCTATGGTGGACACAGCAGTGGACAGGGGCTAACGTGCTTGGCCACTTGACCTTTCTTTACTGTTTTTCAAACAGAAACTGAAAAAGGTATTAACGCCCGGTTGTCAGGGCAATGCTTTCTTGCACCTCTGCAAGAAAAATCCTAACTACAAGAGGCCCTGCAGTGAAGCCATTTCTTGCCCTAAAAAAATGTCTCAACCACAACAGGAAATAAGTCAAGAAGAAAACAGTGTTAAGGTCTGCTTTTATACTTTGCAGGCAATTGCAAACTACTGACTCGGGCAATAAATAGTTGTGGTTTATTTGTGCACACATACACACACACACACGCACCCACAAGGCACTGCTTCCTTGGTGTGAGCTGGCCACTTGCCTTCAGTAAGGACATATCCCATTAGGATGAAAACCAGGAGCATCGTGTGTGATGCTCATAAGTATTTGTTTACATATCTTTTATTAGTCATTTTAAAATCATGTTTCATATTCTTTTCTAATAATGTCTAGTTTGAGAAATCTCATTAAACACACACAATCTGAATAAGGCTAGCAGTTTTTGTAATTGGATATATAGATATAGATATATAACATGCATGAAAATATGCATATGAATGTATAGATATGCATACAGGTTAGAAATGCATATATATGTATGTATCCTTCTGAGGTCTTGCTTGTTATGTTTTTCTTTTTCCTTTTTGATATGGATTTTTTCATGAGCTTTATGCCAGTTTCAATTTGCACAAATTGTAATTCCAAATGAGGGGAAATCCATCCAGATCAGCTAGGTGTTTGCCCATAAATTGGGTGTGTTCATTTCCTTTATTTATTAATATTTCTTGGTTTCTGATAGTATCCTTTGATTAGATAGACATTAAGCTCAACAGCTGGTTGAAGCAAATTTTCATGGAGGGTTCTGAGATCCAGAATAGTGTGCTAAGGGCACGGGCTACGTGAGCAGCTCCTCCCCTCTCCTCTGTTTTTCTCGTTCAAAAGCCTCAAAGCTGGGACTGTTTCTCTACTTAACTTTTTTGTTTGACCAGGAGCACAGCGTCTCCTCTGGCCAGCTGCTGCCACAGCATGTAAGAGAATCACCATCCTAGAATTGCTTCCAGTGACTGAGGGCCACACCAAGGATGAGCTGCCCCAAAGGAGCTCCACACCGTGTTACCCAACAGCACTGCTGAGGAATTTCAGTACTCCTCTTCCACCTGCCTTCTCCTTTGCCTTTCGCCTGTCTAGACAGAAAACGGTACCAAGATCCTCAGAGAGTCTCCTTTATTTAGTTCCTCATGAGTTGGAGGTTTAAATGAGTCCCTGGTTAACATTATCCCTCTATTAGCTCCCTGTTATATATAGGAAAAAGGGCTGACATTTTGTCATATACAATATATCCAATGATAACATAAAAATTTACCTTTACATATAAATGAAGTTTAATCGGAATGGGGCAGGAAGGCATCTTATTAGATGCTTTGTTTATATTTTCCTTCTAAATATAGATTTTTATTGGGAAACTTTCTCCTGTATCTGTCATGTAAGCCCGATAATTTTCAAAGCATTATCTAAAATAGCAACACAAATTAAACACTCACAATTTAAATTTTGCTAAAGGAAATCCAATGATTAAAAAAGAAGAAGAAGAAGAAGAAAAATATAGTCCTTTAGAGACTTTCTGTAGTTTCTATGATAATGTATGGTGGTCTCTCTTTTGAATACCAGTTTGTGGGTTAATAGTTTAAATATTTAGAGAACTGGGAAAATTAAATAGAAAATGTATTTTCTTGTGATTCAGCATTGCTACTAGGTATATTAACAGTTCACATTTTTAGTTCGTGTTCTCTTAATTTCTTCATGTGGCAAGTAACTCATTCATGCTCTTTTATATTGATTTTAGTAAACTGTGAATAAAGTATGATATAAACATTTCCATTTTCATAATCTCAATATTCAGATGTATGTGCTCAGACATAATATTCATTTTTCATTTAGTATAGTCTAGGTGATGCAAATGAGCACTTATTTATAAATGCAAACATCTACATACATATATATGCATACTCATTAACAAATGATGATATCCAGTCCCACCAGATGTATATCTGAAAACTAGGTGGAAGCCTACTTTCTGTTTTTTAGGTAAAATTTAATAACGATAATAAGGAAAACAATTTGAATTCCATTTCTTAAGCATTTTCTATGAGCCAACACCATGTTAGGTGCTTTGCACATATATTTTCTCATCCTTTCTTTAACTTACCTTGTTAGAAAATGGTCATCTTTCTCATTTTTATAAGATATGAACAAAAATTAGAAAGCTTATGATGTGTTCAAGGTCACTTACCTGTAAAATGGTAGAATTAAGAATTTAATTACGTATTCTAAGGCCCGACTCTGAACTACTAAAGTATGTGATTTTACTCAACTAAAATATGCTTCAATTTGCCACAAAGGCATTCCCTTCCATTTTTGTAGATTCCAATTCCTCCATGAAGACCAAGAAAATTTCTCCACATTTCAATCACCACTTTACATCAACAGTGTCAACAGTGTCCAACCTTGGCCAGTCAGGAGCGTTCATACTTCAAACATGAGTCATGTTTTATTTTATTCACATTCACTTTAACCTCTTTAAACTTTTTCATCAAAAAACTTTCAGAATTCTATATGATGTCCTGAAAGTGGCATTTGACCTTAAAAATTCTGATTACCTATCAGATGACACTAATCTGTGGGCATGGCTCTTAGCATCAAAAGAATAGCAGGCAGAAGTTGCAGCCCCACTAGCCCAGGAAATCATTTTTGACTTTTGATTTAACATGTGTTAAGAGATCAAACTTCAATGCAAATAGGTGTATTTGAACACTGTTCCATAAAGTAGCCAGCTTCATCGGGACTTTTGTCATTGAAATTCAGAAATGTTATTTTGTTCAGTGTTCTGAGTGGAGTAGTGGTGATGGAAAAGTTTGCCCTGTGCGGGGATGGGGGAACATAGAGCCTCTGTCTTCCAACAATACGATCAGGAAATGAACAAAAGACCCTTTCCTGTAACCCTTAGAGCTGGATAAAATATGACTAATACAACAGTTTAATGGGCACCAGGCACACCTAAGTCCCCCATGGCCAAATGATGTAGAATTACTGGCTCTAGGGACATGAGCTTCCTCAGAAACTTTGAGTTATTTATATATTTCTGGCAGAGACCTTCATCAGATTTCTGTTTGCAAATATTTCCTCTCACTCTTGGGCTTATCTTCATATTTTCAAGCAAGGCTGTGTATGTGTGGGGAGGCAGAGAAGGAGAATGAATTTGTGCTTTTGACTAATCTATTTTGCTGTGCTGTGATTGGTAATTTCCTAAAATGCATCATGCCCCCTTTTGAAATATTCAAATTTTAAGGGGTAAAGATCTGACCAACAAGTGGGGATAACCACATCTTTTTTTTGTTTGTTTTGGTCAGATTTATTGTGTTACCATTTATGTAATAAAATTTACCTTTGTGCACAATTTTAATTTGATGAGTTTTGACAAGCATATATGGTCATATAAAGACCATTATCACAGTAAAAATGTAGAATATTTCCATCACCCCAAAAAGTTTCCTCCTCCCGTTTGTAGTCAATATCCTTCCCCATCCCTTAGTTCATAGCAACTACTGTTCTATTGTCTGTTCCAATAGTTTGGTCTTTTTAAGAATGCCATCTAAGTGGAATCTTATATTCTTTGTATAAGGTTTTTGAGATTCATCCATGTTTACACTTGTATTAATAGTCCATTATATTTTATTGTTTTGTTTAGCAATATTTCATTACATTGATGTAGCACCATCTGTTTATCTATTAACCAGTAGATGGACATTTGAGTTGTTTCTAGTTTGAGGTTATTATGAATGAAACTGCTATAAACATTCCAGTACAGGATTTTTTGTGGTTGTATGTTTTCGTATTTCTAGGATTTAGATTGATTCATAATATGCTTATCTTCATAGGAAACTCCCAAACTGTTTTCAAAGTGATTATACTATTTGCATTTCCACCAGTGATGTATCAGTTCCAGTTGCTCCACATATTTGTCAACATTTGGTATTGTCAGTTTTTTCAAGGTTAGCCATTTTATTAGGCATGCACATCTTTGTGGTTTTAATTGGCATTTCCCTAAAAACTAATGATGTTGAGCACCTTTCATGTACTTAGTTGCCATCTACTTATCTCCTTTGGTGAACTGTCTGGTGAAATCTTTTGTCTGTTTTAAAAATTAGATTGTATGTTTTTTATTAAGTTGTTAGAGTTATTTATATATTTCTGACAGAGACCTTTATCAGATATGTAATATTTGCAAATATTTTCTCTGATATTTATTTCTCTGATAAAATATTATCTGATATTTGCCAATATTTGCAAATATTTTCTCTCACTCTCGGGTTTGTCTTCATATTTCCTTCAACAGTGTCTTTCAAGGAGCCAACATTTTCATTTATTTTAAATTCAAGTTTACCATTTTATTTTTATGATCTATTCCTTGCGAGTCCCAAGCTAAGAAATATTTACCAAGCTAAAGGTCACAAAATTTTTCTTCTGTGTTTTATTCCAAAAGTTATATAATTTTGGTAAAGCTTGAGTGGCAGAATAATGAAATCATTGATGTTTTATAAAAACTATATGGGGACAATTTCCCAAAGAAATCAGTAGTTTACAAATGTGTATCTTGTTTTAAGAAGGGGTGAAGTAATTTTGAAGATGAACCCCACAACAGCAGATCATTCATATCAATTTGTGAAGAAACATCTTTTTGGTGCCCTAATTGAGGAGGACACATGATTAACAGCAGAATCAGCAGCCAACACCATAGATATCTCAAATGGCTCAGCTTCCACGATTCATAATTCTGGCTGAAAAATTAAAACAGAGCAAACTTTCCACTTGATGGTGCCAAAACCACTGCAGCCAGATTAGCTGTAGACAAGAGCAGAGTTTTCAATGGGAATTTTGAATAAGTGGTATCAAGATCCTGAAGCATTTCTTTGAAGAATTATAACAGGAGATGAAACATGGCTTTACTGACCCTGAAGACAAAGCACAATCAAAGCAGTGGTTACCAAGAGGTAGACACGGCCCAGGGAAAGCAGAAGCAATCAAACACAGTGGTCATGGCAACAGTGTTTTGGGATGCTCAAGGCAATTTTGTTGTTGACTTTCTGGAGAGCCAAAGAGTGATAGCATCTGCTCATTATGAGTGTTTTGAGAAAGTTAGCCAAATCTTGACCAGGAAAATGCCCACAAAACTTCACCTAAGAATCATTCTCCATCACAACAATGCTCCTGCTCATTCTTCTCATAAAACAGAGGCAATTTTGAGAGAGTCATTTGATGGGAAATCATTTGGCATCCACCTTACAGCCTTGATTTGGCTCCTTCTAATTTCTTTTTGTTTCCTAATCTTTAAAAATCTTTGAAGGGTATCCATTTTTCTTCAATTAATAATGTAAAAAGGACTGCATTGACATGGTTAAATTCCTAGACTCTCAGTTCTTTAGGGATGGACTACATGGCTGGAATGCTAGCTTACAAAAGTGTCTTGGAATTCATGGAGCTTATGTTGAGAAATAAAGTTTATACTTTTTATTTTTAGCTTTTAATTCCATTTTCCATAAACTTTTTTTTTTTTTTTTTTTTTTTTTTTTTTGAGACAGAGTCTCGCTTTGTTGTCCAGGCTAGAGTGAGTGCCGTGGCGTCAGCCTCGCTCACAGCAACCTCAAACTCCTGGGCTTGAGTGATCCTTCTGCCTCAGCCTCCCGAGTAGCTGGGACTACAGGCATGCGCCACCATGCCCGGCTAATTTTTTATATATATATATCAGTTGGCCAATTGATTTCTTTCTATTTATAGTAGAGACGGGGTCTCGCTCTTGCTCAGGCTGGTTTTGAACTCCTGACCTTGAGCAATCCGCCCGCCTCGGCCTCCCAAGAGCTAGGATTACAGGCGTGAGCCACAGCGCCCGGCCCATTTTCCATAAACTTTTTAAGTCCCCTCAGATTATTTATTTTAAGTTAATTGTTGTATATAGTATGACATAATTGCAGAGAATCACGTTTTACATATGCGATGTTCAGTTTACATATGCTTATTCAGTGGTTCCAGCACCATTTGTTGACTAGACTATCTTTCCTCCGTTGAATTATCTTGGTACCTATGTTGCAAATCAATTGAACATGTATATATGGGTCTGTTTCTATTATTTTCTCTATTAGATTCCATTAATATGCAGATTCATAAACAAAAACTTTATTGATTATTATATATTTATAATAAATCTTGAAATAAGATAATGTGAATCTTTCAGATATTTTCTTTTTTAAAAACAGTTTTAGCTTATTTCTGAGCTTGCCTACTTATTTATTTTTAGCTAAGGTGATATGATATCTAAATGCAATATGGAATGCTAGACTGAGCTCTGAAACAAACACACAAAGGGGACATTATTCAAAAATCTAGTGAAATATGAATAAAGTCTACCATTTAGGTACTAATTTAATATCAACATTAATTTTTTAGTTTTGATAAATGGTTATACAAGATATTAACAAAGTTATGTAGACTGGGTAATTTGTAATGTGAACTTTCTATATGATTTTTGCAACTATTTTGTAAATTTTAAATTATATCAAAACAAAAATTTAAAAAACAGTATCACACAGAGGAGGGAAATTGGTACCAATTTTAGTGATTTAAATGTTGTAAACACATGGTGATCCCCAAGACAGTCCCATTTAATATACTGTCTAGCCCTTAGAAAAGCTAGATGGATTATTCCAGATAATGCTGCACTACTCCAAATATAATCAAATAGTAGCCCCAACTGCAGATACTTTTCCAGAAGTAATATACTTGCTAGAATTTAATATAGTCACAGGGACATGGAATGCAGCCATTGATCCAGGAAATGTGTCAAATTTCCAACCTTTTGAGGATGGAGGATCAGAAGCAATTCACATCAATATTAGATGGAAATGTACACATTACAGTCTTGTTCTAAGTGTATATTAACTCTCTCATTGTGTGCCATAATATAGTCTGAAGTGACTGAGGCCGTCTGGACATTCTGCATAATATTGCATTTTCCCACTTTATTGATAGCACCATATTAACCAGGCAGGGTACACATGAAGTAGTAAGTACAGTAGAGAACTTTGTGTGTTCACATATGCTCCAGATGGCCAGAAATAAACTAGAGACATTTCAGGGTCATGTCACATCAGTGAGGTATTTAGAGGTTCAAAGGGTTGAGGCATGTAACATCCTTCCCAAGTAAAGGACCATCTTACCTCTCCCACCACTGAGAAAGAAGCACAATTCTTGGAAGGCTGCCAATTTTAAGTAGGGTCCAGCACACAAAAGAACTACAGTTTAACTATTACATATGGTCCATATTACTTAGAAGATACACTTGTGGTGATAAAGGTGCTATATGACCTTTATTATTTGCCCCAGTAGGAAAATCACAGTTGACTTCTATGGATCTGCAGCAAGCTCCTGCCTTGCAGTAGAGAACTGTATACCATTTGAAAAACTACTGCTGGTCTGCAACTGTACCTTGATAGACTGTCTGGCCATGGATATCATCTGGTTACTTGGCCATAGCTACATTTTTTCAAACTCAGGAAATCATAGGTTGGACTATTGCAACAACAATTCATTGTAAAATGGAAGTGATATGTCCAGATATAATGTAAGTAAGGTGGCCTAGCTGCATGAGCAGATATCCCAGACCTGCATATCATTTACTACTGTTGCACTAATGCCTCTCACTTAATTCCTGTTCCTATGCCTATAACCCTACGAGGGGATTACTTTTGACAAGCTGATAAAGGGAAAAAAGGCCAAGCTTCAGACATCTGAAGTGTATCCACTTTGTGTTCAGAAGGAAGCAGTTCAAGATAAGAATGCAAATGGACTAATGAGCATTAGCAAATAACTGACTGGCTTTCTAGACACCTGGAAGGAACATTAGAAGACTGAACAAAGAAAAAAGAATGAAGATCTGGGAAAGAGACATGGAGACACCAAGGGAAGTAATCACAAAGTTTTGAAAGACACTGTATTATATATCAATATCCACCAGAAAGCATACACAATGTAATGAATACTGAAATACCCAGTAGTTAGAATAGCTCATCATTTGGCATCAGCCAATCCTTGTGGTCCACCACCTCATTGCTAATACAATGGGCTCATTAATGCAGTAGCCATTGTGTCAGAGATGGGAGCCGAGCATGGTCCCTAGAGCATGTGTTTACACTCACTGACTGATCTAGCTACTGCTTCTGCTAAATGTCTCACCAGCCTTAACACAAACCAACACTACACCCCAATAATGTCTTACCCACCAAAAATGATAAGTTTATTACATTGGATCCCTTCTATCTTTGAATGCAGGTATTCATCTTGACTGAAATCAACATGTATTCTGGGTATGGATTTTCCTTTCTTACCCATAGCACCTCAGCTAGCACACTACCAAAAAATATTCAGAATATTTGGTATACCTGTGTCAACAAAGAATCCTGCATAACAACACAAAAGACCAAGGGATCAACTTCACACCAAAGGAGATTTTTTGGGTAAGCATATGAC
The DNA here is from genome assembly GCF_040939455.1 of Microcebus murinus. NCBI lineage: Eukaryota > Metazoa > Chordata > Mammalia > Primates > Cheirogaleidae > Microcebus > Microcebus murinus. Next base: position 64,594,040 of record NC_134117.1, read on the forward strand.
CATGTATCCTATCACATGTGATACGACCCCAAAGCAGCTCCCCTAATACAGCAAGGGACTAACTAGCCTCTTAAAGCTCAGATACCAGCTTTGAAATTGTGGCATGTGAGATCTCCAAAAGGTATAATGAATGAGTCCAGAAACTAAGCTGGTAGAAATCAGAGTAGCTCTAATCACTGTTACTCCCAATATCCTATGTAGGAAACTTGTGCTTTCATTGTCTACTACCTTAGACTGTAGAGTACTAGAGCTTCTTGTTCCCAGAGGGGTAACACTTTCAGTAAGGTCCAGAGTTCAATTCCAATTTAACTTTATTTTCAGGCTTTTGTGCTAGGAGACCAGAAGCAAAAAAAGTGATCAACATTCTGCCCAAGGTGAATCACTCTAACCATCAGTAGGTGGTAGGAGGAGCAGGGATGAATAAATTCAGCACCTAGATGATCCATTTTAGAATCCTTTGGTACTCCTTTACCTTATTTTGATGGTACCTGGACAAGTGTGCTGGCCATGGCCTGAAAAGAGTTCTCAGCTATGAGAATAAGTCTTGTCCTGTTGGGTCGCCTAGACCAACAAAAGGGCAAGACAATCAGCAGGGAAGTATCCAATGGATAGTAAAAGAGGGAGGAAGGAAGACGATGACTATAATTTGTGGCTTCAAGTTCTGCTAACTAATCATCATCTTCTAAGTTACTTAAGAAAAAGAATTGGAAATCTGGAGATTTCTCATACAGGGCGCACTTACTATACAAAGCAAGTGGATCTGAGTGATCCGTGGTGTGGTATGGACTGCAGGGTTTATTGCACTGCACTGCCCAAGTCTCCTCTTTTGCAACTGTGATACTCCCCCGGGTAGCTTCTGGAATTGCTGCCAGCTAATGGCTCACAGCTGGGAACCTCTCTGGACACTGCCTTCTGCTAAAGAAAACTACCTCGCCTAAGGATACATCCAGTATTCTGTTGTTAAAACTGGCTGTTCCAAATGTAAAGCCCTAATGTAAATATTCCTCTCATGGCCTATTTCAAGGTACCAATAGTTTAACCAGCTTGCAAAATTCCTGGATATTTAGAAATTGATCTTCATGAGCCAGTATAAACAGGTTCTAGTCCTCCACTGGCTTATAGGATCACATTTCTTTCTTTGGGGGCAGCCTATATCCAATGCCTAGTTGATTTAGGGGTACTGGGACAAATATGAAGGTCTAATCCAACTTTAGAATGCCTCATCCACATTCCACAGCTTCTCTCCTTCAGCCCCGTCTGGCTTCTCTGCCCCTTACAAGTACTTTCATGGAAAACTTCTAATGAACTTCTTGAACATAAACCTTTACCTCAAAATCTGTGTTCAGGTGACCAAATCTAAGACATGTGGTCAACACTGAATGGATATTCATTATCTTCTGCCATTAAATATTTCAAACAATAAAATTTATATTTTAGGAAGCAAAAATTGAATGAACATAATATACTTTCCACATGTTCGAAGTACCAGTAAAGAGTGGAAGAGAATGAGTTAGGAAGGCAAAAGGGTAATAAGAAGTAATTCCTACTTCCATGTTAGCCATGAAAAGGAGCCTGCCCATGCGGTGGACATGTTCTCCATTTCAGTCTCAGACTGTTTCCCTGACAAGATTACATTTCCTTTTCTATTAAGGCTTGCATAAAAAGATATTTAAAAGCTTATTTTGAGCCCACCTTTTTGAAAATATAAGTAGCATAGCCTGAAATGGAATTTTTTATCTGTCCATGAGGTTTATTTCACAACATGAGAGAAACAGTTTTATAGAATCTTCAGCTCAAAATTCTAACAGAATCAAACAAAAATAAATAGTTTTTCCTGCTTTCTACTCCTATCAACAAGAACCTAATTTTGCCAACATGCTATGAAATGCGAGATCGTTAAGTCTTTTTTGAAGCATTTGACTGGCAGATAAGGATGAACATTGTCAAATGCTTGATGGTTAATCTCAAATTTCAACTACGTGATATTTCTAAATGTGACATTAAATGATTTCTGAGGAAAATACATTTTATATTACTCTGCCTTGAATAGATACCTTCTAGCTTCTCATTGCTTAAAAAACTCCAGAGGATATTATATCTAGAAAAAAATGTACTATCAAAAAGAAATTTCTCAACATTCAGATAGTTAAAATATTTTTAAAACATGAAAAATACTAAAAGTAAAACCTAAATTATGTTGTAACTAAATTCTTAATATGCCCGTGCCCATATCCACCAATATTTCTTACATATGCAGTAAGTCCTCACTTAACATCATCAATAGAGTCTTGGAACCTGTGACTTTAAGCAAAAGGATATAGAACAAAACCAAGCTTTCTTCCTCATCAACTTTATAACAAAATGACATTGAATGAAATGATATTATGAGAGAATCTTCTATATGTAATTATAAAATTATAGGTGCATATTTTGATGAAATTCTTTTACTGATCTTGGAAAAGAGATTTTGAAATGCATCAATTTAAAGAGAAAGGAAGATATCAAAAAAGAATATGGGCAACCTCATTTTAAAATAATTCTGAAAATTTTGCACACTTCATAATGCTCATCCAAGCGTCTGAGATTCTGTCTTGTCAATGAATGAAAACCTAAAACTATGGTAAGGAGGGTATAAGGAAGAAGAAAAATAAGAGCAATTGAGACTCTATTATTTTGCAGACACTATAGTATATGCATTACTAATGTCACCTCGTTAATTTTTCCCCTCATCACTGTAGGCTGCTTTTATCTCAATGTGATGGATTGAGAAACGAAATGCCAGTAATTTGCCAAAACCATATAGCTGTATCTTCTCTCCTCCTGCTCCTGATACATCAACACCAGCAGACCTCAAGTGAGGGTTCTGACTTGATGCTATGCACATTCACACTCTCAGATGATCTCTCCAGACCAATGGTTTTAAATACCATTGCATTAGTTATCTTCTTCTTCTTCTTCTTTTTTTTTTTTTTTTTGAGACACAGTCTCACTTTGTTGCCCAGGCTACAGTGAGTGTCGTGGAGTCAGCCTAGCTCACAGCAACCTCAAACTCCTGGGCTCAAGCAATCCTCCTGCCTCAGCCTCCCGAGTAGCTGGGATTATAGGCATGCGCCACCATGCCCGGCTAATGTTTTTCTACATATATATTAGTTGGCCAATTAATTTCTTTCTATTTATAGTAGAGATGGGGTCTCACTCTTGCTCAGGCTGGTTTCGAACTCTTGACCTTGAGCAATCTGCCCACCTCGGCCTCCCAGAGTGCTAGGATTACAGGCGTGAGCCACTATGCCCAGCCTGCATTAGTTATCTATTGCTGCATAACAAATTACCCCAACTTTAGCAGCTATAAACAATAAGCATTTATTATATTACACATTTTCTGAGGGTTAAGATCCAAGAACAGCCTAGCTGGATGTATTTACTCAGACTCAGTCATGTGGTTTCAGTCAAGCTCTTAACTACACCTGAGGTCATCTGAAGGCTGGATAGCATGAAGGACTTGCTGCTAAGGTGCCTCAGTTATGCGGCAGAAGACTCAGTTCCTCACCACACACATTTCTCCATAGGGCTGCCTGAGTATCGTCATAACATGGTATCCCCAGAATAAATGATCCAAGAGAGAGCGAAAAAGAAGCCATAGTGTCTTCTATAACTAACATGGTTAATTTCATGTGCCAACTTGGCTGGACCACAGTGTCCAATGTCCTGACCACTTGGTCATCTATTTTTCTGGATTTTTCTGTGAAGGTATTTTTAGAAGAGATTAACATTTAAATCTTTAAAATTTGAATCAAGTAGATTGTCCTCCATAATATGGGTGGATCTCATCCAATCAGTTGAAGGCCAAAAAACTGACCTGCCTGAATGAGAAAGAATGCTTCAGCAGATAGTCGTTGGGCTTGAGCCACAGCCTGGTTCTCTTTGGGTTTCCAGCCTGAGGGTTCACTGTGCAGATCGTGGACTTGCTGGCTTCCATAGCCACATGAACTAATTCATTAAAATAAATCTCTGTCGCTCGCTCGCTTCTCCCCTTACCTCTTGTAGGCACACAGGCATGCACATATACACACTCATCCTTTTGACTCTGTCTTTCCAGAAAACCCTGACTATTACAATAGCCTAATTTCAAAAGTGACATACCATCCCTTTTGCTATATTCTAGTAGTCACACATACCAACCCTGATACAAGGAGGGAGGGGACCAAACAAGGCTGTGAACAACAGGAGACAGGAAATATTTGGGGGCATCTGGGAGGCTGACTGTCACACTGTCTATAACTTGATGATACTCAAATTGACATCTTCAGTGCCAACATCTTCATTCAAATATGGCTTCATAAATACAACTGCCTACCTGACATCTACACTTAGGTGTAAATAAGCAATGCAAGCTTAAGGAAACTCTGGACTTGCCCATCACTGCCACCTAACCTGTTAATCTGAGAGTGTTTCAATTCCAGTTAAGAATAGTACTGATTGCTCCACTCTTCGGGACAAACCTTGATTTCAACCTTGGTTCCTCTATCTCCCAGTACACCTTTGATCCATGAGCCTGTTAGCTCTATTTTCAAAAACATCCCGGTCCTGTTGAACTTTTATTTATTTATTTTTACTTTTCATAGCCCTCGTAACTACCACTCTAGTTCAAGCCACTGTCATGGCATGCAAATGAAATCATAGACAAAGAAATACTTTCTCTTCTTTCTGCTACCATCAACTATGACCTAAATTTTCCAGTATGCTTTGGAATGCAATACTTTTAAACTTAAAATAAATAATCTATAGCCACATGCATAGAATATATAATGCCTAGCATATGGTTTTTCAGAAGACACTGATTTTGGTGCCTTAGCAAGAATTTCCAAATGTGACCATAGCATGATCTGATGGGAGATCAAAAATATTTACACAAACATTTTCCTTTTGTTTTGCTTCAGTCCTTCTTCAACTCTTTGTCAACCACTACTTGGCATGTTGAATGGGAAGGTGTCACCATTCATCAAATTAAAATGCACATACAAATGCATTTTAATGTGCAATGTACACTAAAAAGCCTCTCCCAGAAATTATATGATCCAGCTTTACAATGTAATTTTAGCATTAAGGCATTTTATCACAATAGAATTACCAACTTTAATTTGTTTATTTCTCTTTCCCCTATCAATTAGTCTTCTGCCAGACCAGCGAATACTTCTCTCTTTATTAATGGCATAATGGGAAAATTATTACTAGGATGGGCACGGTTTGGGCCTCTGAGTTTTCAATAAATAGAGTAAATGGGATGGAAAATGCTTTTTATGTGCTCAAATCAGGCTTTGTGTAGGGCATGTGTTTTACTACAGCCTGGTAAGGGCCCCTTCTAAGAAGTGAATGTTCATGCTTCATGGTATACGCTAAACATATCAAGGAGATTAAAGAATAAATATTAAAAAGAATACTTCCTTATTTCAGCTGTTTTTATACATGTTTTCTTTAGATAAATTAAATCAGTATGTTAGTTATCTAAAAATTTGTAAAAATTTCTCTAAAACGTAGCATCTTAAAACATTTATTATCTCATCATTTCTGTGGGTCAGGTGTCTGGGAGTAGCCTAGATTGGGGGCTCTGACTCAGGGTCTCTTGGAAGGTCATAGTCAAGTGATCAGCCAGGCCTGTAGCCACGCAGAGCCAGAGGATGTGCGTCAAGGTCACTCAAGGTCACTCAAGTGAGGAAAAGGCTTCAGCTATTGGCTGAGTCCCTCAGTTCCTGCCATGTCGACCTCTGCATGGTGCTGCTCATGAGGTGGCCGCTCGGTCCCTCAGAGCTGGTGGTCATGAGAGTGACAGAGTCCAAAACACAAGCCACCATTGTTTTACAAGTTAATCTTACAGGCGGTTGTGCTGCATTCTATTCATTAGAAGTAAGTCACCAAGTCCCACCCATACTCAAGTTGAGTATAGTGAAGTTCCGCCTCCTGACGGAAGAAGTAGCAAATAAATTGTGGTAATATACTTAAAACCACCACAGCCTGATATTCAGCCCTTGGTCCCGACATGTTCGCCAAGCCTTCCTCCAAAGACTGGCAGCAACTCTGGAAGAAGCCAACCTTCTTCCTCCAGCTATGATATCTATACCAAACTTCAAGCATAGTCTCATTCTGAAACAACAGAAAACTCATGAGAGCAAAATGAAACTGCAGACTTTATCTTGTAGCCATTTTCTAGAGCTCTAGGGAGGAAACTCTACTGCCAGACTGTTCAGGATAAATATGGCTCTGCTATTCACTTACTGTGCAACTTCGAATAATGATTTACACTTCACATTCTTTAAATTTCTAATCTGCAAAATGCAGATAAAAGGACATATCCTGTAAGTGTGTTGCAATGATAAATATTTTATTATATGTGAAGTGCTTAGAATATTGCCTGTCAGACAGGAAATGTTTATTAATTGGCACAATTTTATCTTTATTATCATTATTATTTTTGTTGAGATCATACCCACCCACTAGTCCCAATTACGGTGGGCAAAATGGACATTTATTCCACAGACATAAGAACTTAATAATGAGCTGGGCTCTGTTTCAGGCATTAGACATTCAACAATGAGGAAAGATGACAAAAGCCCTACCCTTTGGGAGCTTCTACTGTTGTGAGTTTTGCTCACATCATGCACAGTTTTCTCCACAGCATTACTACAAAAAGTGAAATGGGGACACAGCTGAGCGGTCTTGAGAGCGAGGCTGAAGACGCAGAGGAGGTGCCGCTGGAAGTGTCTTAGATATCAGAAGGGTGTCTTGCTCCCCAGCTCTGCCTGTTCCCAACAGCAAGGAGAACACGTTGCAGCTCTGCCGCTAGCCCGATGTGTCCATGTGAACAAGTTGTTTCTTCTCTCAGGGTGTTTTCCAATTGCAAACTGAGAGGGACAGGGGTTAGTTATTTTACCTTCTCCTTTGATCTTTTTTTTTTGTGTGTGTGTTCCAGAGAAGATTGGAATTCCTGAGAGATGCTTCCAGGATTCTGCAAACATTTTATTGGAATTTTACTTTATTTATTTATAAATGTGTTATTTATTTTTTAAAAAATTAATAAAAACCCCATGCAAATGAATGGACTATTTAGTATACTAACATGTTAATATATCAGAGACCATATGGATTGAGACTTGTTCTTAATCGTTAATAATAAGCAAAAAATGCCATATAGCTGAACTTACAAAGTAGATACTAAGTTTTATTTTAATCTGTTTTATATATTGCAGTTCTGCATAAGACTTGAACATAGGTCCCCATAAAGTGACTTTGGAATTCATTTTTCTACATAATAATGACTAAAATGTTGAGCCATTATTATTTGCCAGTTTCTGCCTTAAGTGTAGAGTCTTTCATTTACAATTAAAAACAATTCTATGTGGTGGCATTCATACCTTCCTTAGTAAAGAATTAACTAACTTGCTTAAGGTCAGTAGTAGACCCAGAATTTAAATTGAGGTCTTGAAATATGTGCTTTAAACTCTTATAACTATTTGTAGAATAACTTGTTAAGGTAACCACCATATTTATCTCCCTTTCCATCCATCACACGGAACACCAACTCTTAGTGTTGAAGGGGGAATGTCAATTGACAAGTTTGATGGTCAAATTTCAAACCTGTCAAATGAACTGCTATGATTTTAAACAATAATCTATTTATCTTTTTCTGTTTCAGGTTCATGATCAGCTGCAAAACTACATTGCCTCTTGGATTCATCCACTTTCACTGATGTGTTGGAGATGATCAATATCCAGTAACCCTGTCGGCCTCACGCTCAGTCTGTGTCAAAGTGTCAGGTATTGCACTGAGCCCTCTTGACCTTGGAGAAAAGTGTGATATGGAGATGAAAGAGTACAATATTTGAAGGACTTTGGAGAGATGGCATCTTACACATGCCTTTCATGAGGTCTGGGGGCCAACCTTGTGACTCTCCTACTCTTCCCCCAAATCACTCCTACCCATTACGGTTTCAAGGAGGCAAAAGATACAGGACCTTGGGTTGAGCTGCAGACTGCTTGAGTCCTCCCCCAGCTCATTTAGGATGGTGCCATCAAAGGCACGCAGATGACCTGGGTCCTGTTCCAGCCATAGGAGACAGATATTATTGATAATAACAACAAAAATACCATTACTGTCATATAGAAAAAAACTACGTTGCCTCTGTGCTTGTCACTGTACCTTTCTGCTCTCCATCCACATGGTCGTGACTCAAGTCCTACACACACTGCCGCAGGCATACTCCTGTTCCCCTTGTATCTAGTCCCCTCCCATCCCTAGGCATCATTTGAATTGAGACCAAAGTGACATTTCTAAAGACTAGACATGCTGTGCCACTCTCTTGCTTAATGCCTACAGTAGCTCCTTCTATGTCTGCATCCTTCAACCTTGCATTCAAGGTCTTTTACAACTTAGCCCCCGTCTGTTTTTCTAGAAAATTTTACCATTATATTCCTTGTATCTTAAAGTCTAGTCTTGCTTTAAAACTTAAACACACAATTCTAAAATTACCATTTTGTATTCTATGGTACCTGAAATAGTATCTGGCATGGTATAAACGCCAATAAATGCTTGTTGGAGAAAACTGTCTATGATTATGTATGGTCATTGTTAAAATTGAATACCAATTCTTATTTAAACTTTTAATACATTAAACTGAAGTAGAAAAACACAATGTTAAATTATAATGCCATAGTAAATCTCAGTCAGTGGCCTCAAACCCCTTTAGAATTTTACTTCTTTGATATACAATAAGTACATATTCAGTAAATCAAAGACTTAAAGGAATTTGGGAAATATTCCTAAGTCTAAGTTTAAAATGTGAATTAATGACTGTAAGTCTGAGAAAAGTGGCTTCCTAAATTGAAAATGCCACACTTCTTGTTTTCTCCAGCTTGATCAGCTTATGGTTGAGCAGCACAATTAATAGCTACTATTTTTGTAATGCATGTGAAAAGCAATATTTTGTCTAGCTCTGTGGGTGGCATTAAGCTAGCAAAACACTCCACTTGGCATTATCCTGACACCAGTCAATGAAGCCATCAGGCAAATGAAACTGCTTTTGTGATAAGCAGCACAATAATTGGAAATTGCCATTCTTTTTTTTTCCCCCTAGGAAAACCTGAAACTTTCATTTCAATCTTTTTTAAATCACCAGGAAGAAATGAATATTTATAAAGCAAAAAAAGGGCACCATCTAGGTGCCATTTTTCTCAATGAATTATGCGCAAGGAAGGATAAAAAAGCAACAATTCAAATTTAAAACCCAGTTGCTCCAGTAGCACTAATTGTCTAGGCATTTATTCAGTTCTACAGATATGCGTGCACCCATGTCAGAGAAAAATGCATCGTGGTACATTTGAGGGCACTAAACTGGACAGGTAAGTGCTTTCTTTTCACTAGAATCCAGCAGGTACCTGGTGACTGAGTGATCTGGGCCTGAGTCTGGACCAAGGAGCTGGAATCATCAATCAATTGAGGATAAACCTGGGCTAAAAGATGGGATCAATTTTACCCTAAAGGATTTAAAAGCAGAATTCTGAATCAAGACGGTAAACTGAGCATGGAAGTTTAACACTGTTCTTTCCCAAACCATACTGGATAGCAGGGAAAAAATATTGAAAAAAATTAATTCACAACTGTGTCAAAATAGAAAAGAGTATCTTTGGGAGACCAAAAAAGAAAAGTAAGAATTTCTACATGATCTTATTAGTAAAGAAACCAATCAAGGATCAATTGATATTTGAGAAAGCTATCAATAAAAGAGAAGAACCAAAATGAGCAAACTAACAGCTGACACTGGAGGACAAATGAAATCACCATAAGAACAAATTGAATTTTAAATAATTCTGATTAGTATCCTCAAAGAAATTACAGAAGTTATTACATTCACAAAGTAAAATAATATTCTGTAAAAAACAAAGTACTAATTAAAACAGCAAATATTCGAGTTCCTGAAATTTAAAAAAAATATAAAAATTTTGAAAGCAATTAAAGGATGTGATAGTAGATTGAAAATGAATTCAGGTGCTGTAATGTATAAATTTAGGAAAATTTCACCATGTGAATAGAAAATATATAAGAAAATATTAGAGACATGGAAGACAGATTTAGAATAACCTATTCATATTCTAGTATATTAATAGAATCTTATATCCAGTGTGTTTGTACTTTACAGACAATGTGATTGAGTTTAAATTTGTTATTTCTGTTTTTTAATTTCTGAATTTTTTTTTGTTTGAGAGCCAGTAAAATTGTCCTGTTGTATTCATTTATTTTATTTCATTACTGTCAGATAATATTCTGTGGACATTTGAAATCTATATTCTATTTTGTAGATATAAAGTTGACTGATAAGTAGACAGAAAATAAAAATCATGCTGTTTTATTTAAATAACTTTTCAATTCTGAGAGTGAAGAGTGTTTTATTTATGATAAGCTAGGATATGGTGAGATAACAATTTCTCAACATTTTATTTCTTATTCATGGCACATGTCTAATACACACTTTGTATCGGAAAGAGTATATCTCAGCTCCACACAGCCTAGATCTCCACAAGAACTAGACTGAAAGGCCCCACCTTCTTGCTGCCACACCATCTGGAACACTTGGATTTCCCATTTGGTGAAAGGGGGAAGACATCGGTAAAGGATGATGCACCAGCTCTTGCATGCTTCAGCCTGGAAGTGATGCCCAACGTTCCCCCCCGCTGCCAATTTGCCAGGACCAATTACATGACTCCACTTAATTGTAAGGCATCTAATAAAGGTTTAAAGGAATGGAAGGAATATTTGTGACTTCCACTGTTTTTTTCCATGGGGTTTTGAAGGGTTACTCTACAAACTGGAGCATAAAACTATGGTTGAGAGACCAGGTTCTGAAGTCAGACTGCTCGGGTCAAACCCCTGGTGTCTCACTTGACTGTATGAGTCAGCCTGGGCTGCCATAACAGAATAACAGGAATTGTGTAGCTTAAACAACAGAAACTTATTTTCTCACAGTTCTGGAGGCTGAGAGGCCCAAGATAAAGGTGCTAGCAAATTCAGTTGTGGTGAGGCCTCTCTTCCTGGGTTGCAGATAGCCGCCCTCTCACTGTGTCCTTCCTCACATGGCTGTTCCTCAGCGCATGTACACATGCATGGAGAGAGCTCCCTCCTCCTCTTCTCATAAGGCCATCAACACTGTTGTATTAGTACCTCACGGCCCCACCCCTACGACCTCATTCAACATTAATCACTTCCTTAGAAGCCTTAACTCCAAACACAGTCACATTGATGTGTAGGCCTTCAATATATAAATTTTGGGGAGCACAATTCATTCCATACCACTTACATTACCTTCTCTGTGCTCTATCTATAAAATAGGGATAAGTAAGATAGCTACTTCATGGCGTTGACATAAGGATAAAATGTGTTAATACAAATGTAGAATTTAGAATAGGGCCTGGCACTTAGAAATTACACAATAAATATTCCCTAGTAGCATAATTATTATCCTTTTTGTACATATGGCAGTTTAGGCTTTCTATGTTGTTATATTGATGTTTACATAGAGCTTTATGATTGTCATACTTTCGGTGTGGATTATCAAGATAGAGATTTTAAATAAATTCCTTGTATATCAGTTGAACTAAGGGAGGGGAAGGCCTGATAAATGCCTATTTGAATGAAAGACTGAAGTCTTTACAGAGAAACAACTTTAGCTATCATTACTAGGAGCCAGGCATGATGAATCTGATACCCTGTCTAAGCAGGGAGGGGGAAATTCTGAGTACAGCATGACAATTACTATCAGCTTTGCATATCACTAAGCTCCCCCGGATTCCTATGCCAAACCTATGGATAAGGGTAATTTATTTTAACTTGAATATTAAAGTACTGGTTTACTAAATGTCCGATATCATAGCACCAATGCTACTAAATATTTCCAGACATGGCACATGAAAATGGGGCATCAGTTCACAAAACAGCAAAACCCAGCTTTGCCCCTTGAGGACTCCCTTATTCCAAAGGATACATTCTCAGTAGGATGCCATAGAACACTCAAAGACATTTGGTGGGCGGCGGAAGTGTTTTGTGTGTTCACATCTCTTTGCCTGCTAAATTAGTTCTCTTGCAATGTTTTCTATGGCTCTAATTTTGTATTGAAAATAATAAAATAATAATCAGCATTTAGTGTCATTTGGGTACCAGGCATCTGACTTGACATATTTTATATATTACATTGTTTTCAGACCCTTGCATCGTATTCTATAAGGTAATTATCATTTCCATTTTAAGGACGAGAACACTATTGAGATTTGGTTTTTCCTTACTATTACATTGTGGGGGTGAGGGGACTTTTCCCCTTTGCCCTGAAAAGTATGCTGAAAGATCAACTCACAAGGGCAGATTAATAAGAGAAAGAGATTTATTTACTGTGGACACAGGGAGAATCACAGGGTGATTACTCAATATCCCAATAGGGTACAAAAATTTATATACCCTCATTTTAGGGGGTATATACCCTCATTTTAGAGGGGAGGTGAGAGGAGGAATATAGATAATTCTGTTTAGGGGCAATAAATGGTTACTGGTGCAGATGAATAAATACTTGGGAGAATTAATGGATGGGGAAAAGCAGATTGACTTGTAAATGATTCTCTTTGCAAATTGAATTAACCTGAGAGACAGGTATTATATTTAAAATGATTTAGGCCAGGTCTGGTTGCATTCTTGATTTTCTTTCCTATAATATAATATATTGAGAGAACAGGGAGGGGAAAAGAAGTCATTGTTCTCTTTGATGGGTCTGTCTAGTTTTATGCAAATAGAGGTAAAGCCCTTTCCAAGGCCTGTTGATCTCCAAGGAACTTTAACTTAGAAAAAGTCATATTTTGGGCTGAAATTTCCTGATCTCCTCCAATATTTTAGACTATGATTTGGACTGAGAACTAATATGAAAGTCCATGTCTTTCCCACTATGCTGCTTTGCCCTAGGGATGTAGTATGTATAATAAAAAATAAAGTACAATATATACACAAAGCATTTTAATGTTTTGAACTCTGTTCATGGAATTCATACTTTAATTTTAATTATTCTTAAGGCTTCAGCTAGATCGCTAGGTCTTTAACACTTTTTTTCTAATCATCCATATCAGAAACAAATAAAACCCAACTTAGACTGTCTTGATTGGATGGAATTTAGGGAACATTCTCCTTGGAGCCATACCTGTTTGATCTATCTGAATTTCCTCAATTAAATACCAATGACAGTCTCCTTTGGTTTCCTTATTCTGGGTGATTTTCTCTGAGATTATGTTTCACCTTTGTTGGCAGCTAGCTCAACATTCCAGCATTATCATATTGTTTATTTTACTTTGTTTGCTAATGCACTGTCACAGCTAGAAAGACTTAACAGCTTTGAATATGAATGTAACATCTGGTTTAGTTTCAATAACATTGCATGCTGCAAATGCAAATATGATTTTTTTTTTTTTGTACTTCAACAAAAAGTCTCAGATTGTCATTTTAATGAAGGCTGATTTCCACATTTCAGTTCTTGAATGCTAGGGCTTTGTCCTATTTTTTTTTTTCTTTTAACTTGGAAGGAAGCATAAACATGTGTTGCAAGCACATCCCTTACTGCTCTTTCCATTTGGTTGTAACTTTAACTAATTTGTAAATTTGCCATATTCTTCATCTGTCAGATTTTGAGGACTCTATGCAACAGGTAAAACATGTCCTTCTTTATCCTACCTGAACTTATATACTGAAACAATTTTGTGACATTATGGCATATGATTCATCCCTTATTCAGAAAATCAAAATCACATTCTGATAAAAGCCATGCGGCAAATACTTTTGGTCAGTCTTGTACTCTAAAAGTTTTCAGCAGAGACTTTAAAAACACACCCTGATGTGATGTTTATTGGAGCAAGGGCAGAAGACAGGGTTGGTGTCTACATATGCATTCATAGGCTGTAGATTTCCGTTTTCAGGTAATGATGCTTGGATTCATCGAAATGTCCTTTAAGCACAGCTACAATTTAAGATAGTGAGATTATATTTAAAATCACCTTCTCTAAAAACTTCTTATGTTCTTATTACAGGCTTGACTATGAGAACAACCCATTGATGTATAAGCAAAAACTTCCCTTTAGGAGAATTGTTTAGTTGGGAGAAATAAAACTATGTATATATAAAAGAAGAAAACTAAAGACAAAAGTCAAGATATGATTTTTAGTGTGATATTTGCCAGTACTATGAAAATTTAGAAAATACAGAAAGTATGTTTGGCTAAGTATTCAGGAGGAAACACAGAAAAATGAAAATTAGAGTTGAGCTGTGGTTATTAAATTGATAAACCGTGTGGGGGAAGGCATTCTGAGCAAAGGGAATGGACTAATAAAAGCCCTGGATGGTGGAGAAATTCCAGATGTTTAAAGGTACAGTTTTCTACCTAGCTGCAGCAGCCCAACCTGAGATTGGTTCACAAATTGCCCAAATGTTGCTTAGCTACTGACCTGGGGCATATCCGTCCTGGGTCCCACAGAACAACGAACCTTTGTGCATTGATGCTACAGTGCCTGGAATATTAGCTCTATACTATCTTGTAGGTATGTCTTTATTTGAATAACATTTCGAAGCAATGTTTTAGGTTATAGTAGTTACAGCTTCCAGATCATTCTAACTAGATTAGAGGTTTAATGAAGACAGGAGTTAGAGAGCTTTCAATATCGAGTCTGTGCTTGTTACTCATGGTGTGTGAGTGTGTATATATATATGCACTTACACACATGTACACACATATACATATGAATTCTTATGTACATATATTAATACATAGTCATTTCATCCTCAGAGCAAACTTATGTGGTAATAGAATGTGAGCTATTTTTCTCAACTAGCAGCTGTGATACTGTGTAGATCAGGGTTTCCCGGCTGTTATGTGGCAGGAATCTACACTAGCTTGTCTAATTCTCCTTGGAAGGGAAGGAGATGCAACAGCAACATCACCAACAAAAAAGATTTGTAACCAGATAGACTTTCTTAACAGGTCATTTCTGGAACATTCTAGGCATGAGCATAGTAACTCCAAAGGAGTTGGGAGTTATGCTCCATATACAAGAGAATACAGTATCTAAATAAATTGTGTGGAATTTTCTTGCATGAGAAATCCATTTATTTTCTTTATTTACATACCCAATCTTTTATTTTTATCAATATGGACTCATGGATATGTATTTTATACTTTGGGTCATATCCAATCCTACTTTTTAATTTTGTTGCTCAAATTGTTCTAGCTTTTCTATTGAAAGGTCTATAATTTGCCTTTTGTGTCCTTTTGAAAAATTTCCACCATTTTTTAAATTCTTTTTGAACACTTTATTACTTTCTGGTATCACAAAACACTGAAGGCTGATCATGTGTATTTCTTGCCAGAACCAGCCATTTATCCAAGTGATCCTTGGTTCCTTTTATTGGACAAATGTTATTAGAAACCAAGATATGGCATTAAGTGTGCTAGTTTCTGTGGGGATGTTATTTCATCTAGACCCTATCAGTTGATAAAGCAAGGAAATATATATATATATATATATATATATATATATATATATATATATACACACACTAATTTGTTTATATACTCATATCTATAAATATGTGGTTTATCTGTAATCTTCCATTCCAATAATGAGAAGCCTGGCTCCCACCTCATACCATCTATTTACTTAATTGTTCAATTGTAATACACATGTATAGCAATCAGGACTGTTAACCCATATCCATGTGGAAAACAACTTTATCAACTAGAATACAGTGTTTATGTGCAGTTCTTTTTGCCTTTAGTTTTAGAGACTCTAAATCATTTCCAAAATTACTTAGGGCAGCAACTTTCTGTCTATCTACACACACCTCCTTCAGTAAGGTTATATTATAAATGTGCAATACCATTAGATGCTATTACATTCTCCCTGACCTCTTAAATAAAATGTTTAAAAGATTCACTCTTTGTACTATACAATTATATGAATTTTCACAAATGCATAGGATCATATATTCATAATTATAATTTTACACAGAGTAGATTCATTGACCTAAAGAATTCACTGTGTTTCCCCTATTCAACCTTCACTTATACCCCAAATGTCTGAAAACCAGTGATCATTTTACTGCCTCTAAACTTTTATGTTTTCCAAAAAATTATATAATTGGAAACATATAGTAGGTAGCCATTTCAGAGTGACTTCTTTTGCTTAAGCATATACACTACTATCTGCATAACTTTTACTTCTTTTTCTTGTATTATTTCAGTGGGTACGACATCCAATACAATATTGAAGAGTGAAAAAGTTCACCCTTGCCTTACTGCTGATCTTAGGAAGAAAACATCAAGATCCTCACCATTAAGAATAGGTTAGCTATAGTTGCTTTATAGGTATTTATTATAGGATTGAGGAAGTTCCCATCCATATTCCTACTTTTCTGAGAATTATTATTATGAAAGGAGGTGGTATTATATTAAATTACATTTATTTTTGTCTTTAATCTTTTTATATGGTGTATTAACTTATTTCTGAATGTTGTACTGGTCTTGATGTCTGGAATAGATCTCATTTGGCTGTGGTGTACAATTATTTTAAAATGTTATTGGATTCTATTTGATAACATTTTGTTGGAGATTTTGTACTAATGTTTATAAAAATAATGATCTTTGCTTTCTCTTCATATAATATCTTTATGTGGTTTTGGTATTAGGATGGTGCTTACCTCACTGAATGAGTTAGAAAGTGTTCCCTTTGTTTTTATTTTTAGAACAATATTGTACAGAAATGGTATCTTCTCTTCCTTGAAAGCTTTCAGGACTTGAAACCATCTTGACCTGGTACTTTCTTTTTGGAAAGATATATTGTTAATTGATTCAATTCTTAAAATAGATATAGGCTTATTCAGATACTTATTTGTCTTTGTGTGAATTTTTGTAGTTTGTGTCTTTCATTGAATTTGTTCAAATTGTCAACTTTGCAGGCATAGCATTGTTTATAGTATTTCTTTATTAGCCTTTTTATGTTCACAGAATCAGTAATAATTCCTTTTTTTAATTTCAAAATATCAAGGAGATACCAATGTTTTTGTTACATGGATAGCTTTTGTAATGCTTGAGTCAGGACTATAAGTGTGCCCATCAACTTAACAGTGTTCATTGTACCTGTTAGGTAGGTTTCTGACCCTCCCCTTCTTCCCTGACCCCCTGCTTGATTTCCAATGACTTCTGTTTCCCTCTGTGCACATGTGTGCCCACAGGCTAATTCCAGTTTATTAGAAAGTACATGTGGTATTTGTTTAATCCATTCTTGAGATACTTCACTTAGGATAATGGTCCCCAGTTCCTTTCAAACTGTGGTGACAGACATTAATTCACCCTTTTAAATTGCTGAATAGTACTCCATGGCATACATATACCACATTTGTTTATCTACTCATGAATTGATGGGCACTTGGGTTGCTTCTACATCTTTACAACTGTGAATTGTGCCACAATAAGCATTCGAGTGCAGGTGTTTTTTTAATAAAATGACTTCTTTCCTTTGAGTAGATACCTAATACTAAGATTATTGGATTTAAAGGCAGCTCTACTTTTAGTGCTTTGAGAAATCTCCATACTGTTTTCCATAGAGTTTGTACTAATTTGCAGTCCCACCAACAACGTATATGCTTTCCTTTATCTCTGTGTCTGTTGTTTCTTTCTGATTTGAGTTCTTTGTATTAATAGATTGTACATATTAGCCCTTTATTGAATGTATAGTTTGAAAATATTTTTTGTCATTCTGTAGGTTATCTATTTGACCTGTTGATTATTTCCTTAGCTGTGCAGGAGCTTTTTAACTTAATTAAGTTCCATTTATTTATTTTTTGTTGTTGTTGTTATATTTGATTTGGGGGGTCATAGTCATAAATTCTTTGCTTAGACTGATATCTAGAAGAGTCTGGTAAAGTGATGCTTCCAGATTTGTTCATTTAGCTTAAGATTGCTTTGACTATTTGGGCTTTTTCTAGTTCCAAATGAAGCATGCAATTATTTTTTCCAGATCTGTGAAATATGACATTGGTATTTTGATGGGCATTGCATTGTATTTGTAAATCACTTTGAGTAGTATTGACATTTTAATAATGTTGATTCTACCAATCCATGAGCATGATATGTTTATTTGTTTGTGTCATCCGCAACTTCTTTCTTCAATGTTTCCTAGTTCTCCTTGTAGAAATCTTTCATCTCCTTGTTTAGGTATATTTCTAGGTATTTTATTTTCTTTGCAGGTATTTTGAATGCTATTGTTTCTTTGATTTGACTCTCAGCTTGACTGTTACTGGTGTATAGAAATGCTACTGATTTGTGTTCATTGATTTTGTAACCCAAGACTCTGCTGAATTTATTTATCAATTCCAAGAATTTCTTGGTGGAATCTATGGGATTTTCTTGATATAAGATCATATTGTCAGCAAAAAGTGATAGTTTGACCTCCTCTTCCTTATATAGATACCCTTTATTTCTTTCTCTTGCCTGATTGCTCTAGTAAAGACTCCAAGCACTATGTTGAACAGAAGTGGTGACAGTGGGCACCCTTATCTTGTTGAAATCATTTCCCCTAAGAAGTTAAAATTTTTTTAATTTTTTTCATTTTTAATTGTCATACATTCATAATAGTTGCACATATTTGTAGGGTACAAGAGATGTTTTGATACAGGCATACAGCATGTAATGATTAGATTAGGGTAATTAGGGTATTCATCCTTCAAATATTTATCATATTTTTGTGTTAGGAACATTCCAATTCCTCTATTTTAGTTATTTTAAAATATACAATAAATTTTTGTTAATTATAGCCACCCTCTTGTGCTACTGAACGCTAGATCTTATTTATTCTATCTGAGTGTATTTATGTACCCAGTAACCATCTCCTCTTTATTTTTGGTAGCCATTTTTTTTCTTTTTTTCTTGGTAAGCCTAACTACTGATTTATTAATTTTTATTGCACTTTGCAAAAAACTAACTCTTGGTTCTATTGTATTTTTTTAATTTTTTTGTTTGTGATTTCATTGATTTCTGCTCTACTATGTACTATTTCTTTTTATCTATGTACTTTACATTTAAGAGCTCTTCTTTCTCTTATTTCCACAGATGAAAGTTTAGAATATCTGATTTTAAATTTTTTTCCAAATATATGCATTTAATGCTTTTAATTACTAAGTCACTGCTTTTCCAAGAGCCTACAAATTTTCATAAGTTTCACAGTCATTTTCTTTGACTCAAAATATTTTTTAAGCTTTTCTTGATACTTTTTCTATCCTGTGTGTTATGTACAAGTATGCTGTTTTATTCATAAATGTCACAGTTGTATTTCTGTTATTAATATCTAATTTAATTTCATTGTGGTTTGTGAGCATACTTTATAGATAAGTTATTCTAAGAAAAAATTAAAAATTATGTTAAAGTCTTGTTTCCTTTTTAGCCCAAAATGTAGTCTATCTTGGTGAATGTTCTATGTGAGCTTGGAAAAATATGTGTATTCTGCTATTGTTCAATACAGTTTTCATAAATGCCAATTAGATCATGTTGATTAATGGTGTGTTTCAGATAAACTATATCCTTACTGATTTTCTGGTGCTTGAAATAATAATTCTGAAGAAAAGATATTGAAGTTTCCAATGTGACTGATCATTTGCCTATCCTCCTTGTACTTCTGTCAGTTTTTGCTTCATGTATATTTGTTAGATGTATACATATTAAGAATTGTTATTTACATGTCTTTCAGAATTGAGCACTTTATTATTTTGTAATGCCCCTTTTTATCCCTGATAATTTTCCTTATTCTGAGTCTGCTTTGTCTTAAATTGATATACTACTCCAATATTTTTTTCTTCTTCTTTTATTTCAGCATATCATGGGGGTACAAATGTTTAGGTTATGTATATTGTCCTTCCCCCTCTCAGAGTCAGAACTTCCAGTGTGTCCATCCCTCAGATGGTGCGGATTGCACTCATTATGTATGTATATGCCCATCCTCTGCTCCTCCTTCCCATCTGCCCGATGCCCAATAAATGTTATTTCTATATGTCCACTTAGCTGTTGATCAGTGAAACCAATTTGCTGGTGAGTACATGTGGTGCTTATTTTTCCATTCTTGGAATACTTCACTTAATATAATGGGTTCCAGCTCTATCCAGGAAAATACAAGAGGTGCTATATCACCTTTGTTTCTTATAGCTGAATAGTATTCCATGGTATACATATACCACATTTTGTTAATCCACTAGTGTATTGATGGGCACTTGGGTTATGTCAACATCTTTGCAATTGTGAATTGTGCTACGGTAAACAATTGAGTGCAGGTATCTTTTTTATAGAGTGCTTTTGTTATTTTGGGTAGAGTGATAGCTCATGGAAGTTTTGATTTGCATTTCCCTGATGATTAGAGACGTTGGACATTTTTTCATATGTTTGTTGGCCATTATTCTGTCTTCTTTTGAAAAGTTTCTGTTCATGTCCTTTGCCCACTTTTTGATAGGGTTGTTTGATTTTTTCTCGTACTCCAATTTTTTTGATTAATTTTAATATAGTATATCTCTCTATCTCTTCACTTTTTTTTTGACAAGAACCTCCATAGCATCTTTATTCATGATACCCCAAATTTAATAATAATTCAAATGTCCATTAACAGAATGGATAAATAAATTATGGTAAGTTTATACAATGGAATACTATCAATGAAAACGAACGAATTACGACTACACACAATAATGGATAAATCTCAGAAAAGCAACGTGGAAGGAAAGGAATCAGACACAAAATGTATGTAGACTATATAATCCCAGAACACTAATCAGTAGTTATCTTTGGGGAGAAAGGAAGTGGTGGTAATTGATTGGAAAACAGCACAAGGAATGCTTCTGGGCAGTTGGTGATGGTCTACTTCAATAGCTGTGTGATGGTTATATGTTTCTATTGTGGTAAATCATTGAGCTGTCACGTGTGATTGTGCTTATACTCTTGTATATGTTTTGCATCTGTTAAAATTTTAATTATAGTGCTTAGAAATACATTTCTAAGTAGAAAAGACATGAATAAATCAGAATAATGACTTATATGTAAAATGGTATACCATTGGAAGGTAGACTGTAATTAGGTAATATGTATACTATAAACTCTAGGGCAACTAATAAATTAATAAAATACTGGTTACCTTTGTATCCCTTCACTTTTAACCTATGAGTGTTTATATTTAAATTGGGTTTCTTATAAACAACATAGAATTGGTTCTTGTTTTTTCAATCCATTCTATTTCTTTAATTAGTGTAGTTATATCATTCACATTTAAAGTGGTTATTGATATAGTTTGATTAATTTTATACCATATTTATAACTGTTTTCTGTTCATTGCACTTGTTTCTTTTTCTTTTTTCACCTTATTTTTGTGCATTCTCTAGTTTAAATTTATTATTTTACATGATCAAATTTTATTTACTCTCAGCATATCAGTTATACTTCTTTTTAAAAAATTAGTGGTTGTGATAAAGTTTTTAATATGCATTTATAGTTACTATAAGACCATCTTCAACCAACATTATACCATTTCACATGTGGTACAGTTGCCTTATAGCAGAGTTATGAATTCCCAATTCCTTTCTCTAGCCCTATGATACTTCTGTCATTCATTTCACTTATCCATATACTATACTCAATATATTGTTGGGTGAATTACTATGTCTACATTAAACAGTTTTCTTTTAGACCAATTATGAATAATGAAATAAAATGTTTTATTTAACTTTATTCCTTTTCTAGTGTTCTTAATCTCTTTTTATAGACGTAAGTTTCTGACATATTATTTTCCTTCTCCCTAAAGAAGTTCATTTAATATTTTTTCAGTGCAGGTCTTCTGTCAATAAATTCCATCAGGTTTTGTTTGTCTCAGGATGTATTTATTTAGTCTTCAGTTTTGAATAATAATTTTACTGAGTATAGAATTCCAAGTTTTTTTCTTTCAACACATTAAATATTTTATTTCATTCTATTCTTGTTAGCATACTTTCTGATTTTAAGTACACTGTAATTCTTAATTTTGCTCCTCTATAAGTAAGGTATTTTTATCCCTCTACCTTCTTTTAAAATTGTTGCTTTGTCTTTAGTTTTCTGCAGTTTAAATATAATATGCCTAGGTCTAGATATTTTGTTATTTATCTCACTTTGTGTTCTCTGAGTTTCCTGGATCTGTAGTTTGGATTCCATCATTAATTTTGACAAATTGGAAGTATGAAAATAAGTTCCAAGCTCTTTACAAATCAGAGCTGAAAACCATAAGTCTTCAGTCAAAGATATTTTAATGAGTCATTGTTACAGATTTAGTCTAGCAGTCAGAAAAATAAAGCATCAATGTGTTAAGTAATCAAAATAATGCCTCTGAAATTCATCTAGGGTGCCACAAAGATATGACAGGAGCATGCAGGAAGAATGTTCTCCAAGGGCTGATGGAGTTTTACCATCACCACACTTACACTGGACGCTAAAAGACTCTCCTGACATCATTTGAGATATTCTCCTAGTTGTGGGTTTCACCACTGTCTTCAGACTTTTTTCTGGCTTGAAATCTGGTCCTATTAGATGTATTTTTCAGCTATTGAAAATGGTTACACAGTGTCAAGTACCTGAAGCAGATTTGGATTCTGACATTTATCTTTTCTAACACTCATATGCATCACCATCTATCCCTTGAATAAATAGAAAATCCAAACTTCACATTAGAGAGAAAGGGGTGTTAGGTTTTGAATGGACTCTGAGTCACTTTGACATTTGGGTAAAGGTGCATTATATGTTAATTAATGGTCCAACTTAACACCCAGGCCCTCTTTGAAAGTCTAGATCTCCTCTCATGCATATCTTTAACATAAGATTATACAATGAAGCTTCCATCCAATTATTCTTCTGTTTTATTGGATTAGGACTGTCCCTGTCTTAAATGACTCCTCCTCTTATAATTGTCACCTAGACACTGCAAAGATTCTTAAGCATGTCTGCATCATCAAGAAGGGACTCATTTTCCCCCCTCGTCTGCTGCTGCTGTTATTTACACAATGAAAACAAATATCTCTTACCACAGGCATTTCCTCTCTCCAATTTCTATTTCTCAGACACATTTGAGCAAGGAGGATAGTTCTCTGAAGCACTGCTAAGTTTCAGGTATAGGAAGTGAGTCCTCATAACAATCTTTCCAGGATGCATTTTTTTTTGAAAATTGATGATTCATCTTCCTCTACTTATGAGCCTTATTCCAAGAGTGAGGTCATTGTTTCTGGGGAGGGATATAATGACCCAATCACCTTGGGTAAAATAATTTTATGACGGGGGCAAAGCTGGCAGCAGAGGTCATGAGACTTCAGTCTTGTAAGTAGAGATTCCTTTAGGATGTCAGCGCCTAATTGTGTCAGTAATGGCACATGCTATACATTAAGCTGTTTGCCCTCTCATTTCTTTCTAACTTATAATATGTTACCAGGAGCAATCTCATCGCAGCAATAAATTTAAATGTTCAAACAGACTACACTTGGGAGAATGATTCATAAAGCTGCTTCTGTTTGACTTCATGAACTACATACTTAACCTGTAAGTGATGGGGAGTATGCATTTAATTATAACTTGCCTGGCGGGTGTCACTAATTAAGAATCTGGATGGGTCCTCAGTGCAGACTGGAGATTTCTATAAGAGAAGATAAATTTCACTCCGAAAGAGTCCTCCTCTTGGTTTCATTAAAAAAAAAAGAAAGAAAAGGAATGGTAAAAAAGGAAGAAATAAAAAACCCCATATTTAGTACATGCAACCCAAGTTCTATGTATTTTAATACCATTTTCATTTAAATTAACTTCACGCATCACAACAATATTCTGTTATGTATTATTTTTCCCTTATTTTATTTTATTTTTTGAGACAGAGTCTCGCTTTGTTGCCCAGGCTAGAGTGAGTGCCATGGCATCAGCCTAGCTCACAGCAACCTCAAACTCCTGGGTTCAAGCAATCCTGCTTCCTCAGCCTCCCGAGTAGCTGGGACTACAGGCATGCGCCACCATGCCCAGCTAATTTTTTCTATATATATATTAGTTGGCCAATTAATTTCTTTCTATTTATAGTAGAGATGGGATCTCACTCTTGCTCAGGCTGGTTTCAAACTCCTGATCTTGAGCAATCCGCCCACCTCGGCCTCCCAGAGTGCTAGGATTACAGGCGTGAGCCACCGCCCCTGGCCTATTTTTCCCATATTTTAGACATAAAAATAAAACAAAAGATGAGACAAAAGAGAATGTAGTAAATATATATATCAATTACAAGACCAACATAATTATCAGGCTTGCTAGAATAAATATATATAGGACATTACAGAGAGAAGAATTAGGAAAACGTTGTGTTCAAACACATGTAGAGCATCTGCAAACATTACTATGTTTTAGGCCACAAAGCAGTTCACACGTATGCCCCATCTTCAGTCTCAGTAGGTACATTACTTCCCATTTCATAAAAGAACCACCATAAGAACTTCCACATGTTTCCACCTCCACTTCTATACATCCACAGGGGTCTGTGCTCATAGAATCAGGTTTTATCCTTGTTATTTAATATCATCAATGATCTTTCACAGTCTTCCTAAAGCTCAGCCTCTCTACTTCCACGTTCGACGCCATTCTTTGCCTATTTTCTTCTCTCTTCAGTACCTCAATTAATTCTACTCTTCATTTTTCATCATCATACACATGTGCTATTGTTTTCTCATATCAAGAAAGCAAAACACTTTCCTGGGCACCTATCTCAGCGTTAGCTACTGTCCTACTTTGTCTCCTCTCCTTTTAGAACAAAACTCCTGGGAAGAGTCATCTGCTTGTGTTATCTTCAATTCTTCTCCCTTTCTCTCTAACATCTACTCTGGTTGGGCTTTCATACCCTGTCCCTCTGGTCCCCCAAAACTCTTGCAGTCCAGTTATCAGTGACTTCCACTTTGTTAACACTACACTCAGCTGTATCAGTCTTCATCTCACTTGGCTGATTAGCAGCATTTGACACTAATGTTAACGACTTTCTTTGCTCTCAAGCACTTCTTTTACTTGGCTTCGGGTATTTCACCTCCCTCCCCAAGCTGCCTTTCTTGTGTCCTGGCTCATCCATATATTTTAAGAGGTGATTTCATCTATTATCATGGCTTTACATATCATCTTTATGGTGATAATTCCGAAGTTTCTGTCTCCATCTCAAAGTGCTCCTCTGAACATGAGATTCCTACATCCCGTTAACTATACAACATAATCACTTGGCTATTAGATATCTAACGGACGTCTCAAATTTAATAGATACACAAGGACGTTCTAGTCTTCCTTCAAAACCCGCTCTCTTTTATCCCACATCATCTCACACACTGGCAATATGATCCTTCTGCTTGCTCAGGAAAACATAACTTTGGATTTATCCTTAATCCTTTACTTCAGAACTTAAAATTAATTTATTCACATATCTTATGGGCCTTATATACAAACATAATTCCTAAATGTTCTCTCCAATTATCCCTTCTGAGTGATCTCTTTTTGGCCAGAACCCTAGCCAATATCACTTTATACATTTATGCAATAAAATTCACAATTCTGAATATTCAGGGGGCATGGGGAAAACATGTAAAATTTGAGAATATTTAGAATTTAATAAAATTTAGAAAACTTCAAATCTTGATTTATCTTATATAGAGAACTTTCTTATATTAAACTCATCAATAGCTATATAGTCCTCTGTAAAACATAAATACGCTTTTACACTTTCCCCAACATTCTGCAGTTCTTCCTACACTTTATTCTTTGGTATTTCTCATTGACTTGGAATTTCATCTAACACTTTGAGGGATTTGATAATTTCTCAGGCTTTTCTTGCACACTCATCTTGCAATAGCCAGTTGTCTACATGCTTCTCTGTAACAAAAAGTAATACTGCTTCTTCTACTAGTGAATGATTTTCTTTCTTATTTGCTGTAAAGCCCTTGCTTGCTGCTTTCAAGCAAGAAAGTATGAAATTGTTGTCAGTCTTCCAATGATGAATATTTGCTCTAACAATATCCGATTTATGCCTATGCCTTTCTGAGTATATGACATATTTTCATTTTGACATAAAATCATATTAGTCCTTTTAGAAGACACTTTAAATACCAGTTTAACTTTACATGTGTACCATTAACAATGCACATAGTTAAACTGATAATGATGATATTACGGAGGGCTATGTCCAAACTGAGCATAAGCTGGCAATGACAGCACAGCATGGCTGTTTCCTGGCTAAGAGCAATTCTGAGACTCATTAAAATTTCAGAAACTTACACATAGGTACTACAGTAATAGGGTATTGGGCAGGGGGGCGGGGGGGCGGGTATATATATACATAATGAGTGAGATGTGCACCATCTGGGGGATGGTCATGCTGGAAACTCAGACTTGTGGGGGGAGGGGGGAAAAGGGCATTTATTGAAACCTTAAAATCTGTACCCCCATAATATGCTGAAAAAAAAATTCAGAAACTTTAATATGCAGAAAACATTTTAATCTTACACTCCAAGAAATATGGTACTTCTTTTTTTTAATTTCTTTTCTGCTTATTTTAAAGACAAAAATAAATTTTACTATTGTTTGATCACCATTAATTCCCACATCTTTTCTAGTGCTCAATTCTTATATCTTGTTATTGAAGTAAAATCTATATGGTATTGTATGCAGAATGTATAAAAATATATTTATAGTTCCTCCATATTTAGATAATAGGTGTTTTGAATATGTAATTCTGGATGTTTAAATTTCATTGAAATATATCTCTGTTTGAATTCTTTTAAAATTTCTATCATTTTGCACTCTAAGTAGCATGATCATATAATTTATCTTGTATAATAGAGCACTTTAGGGATAAAGGGAGTATAAATAATTAAAATTATTTAGCTTCTTGAAATGTGCATTTATTAAATGGAAAACTGGTATTTACTATTTTGGTGGAAATATATAATATTTCTGTTCAAAAATTATCCTTTAGGCATAAAATTCTTTATACTTTAAAGCAACATTATAAAAAACTGTTTTATATTGGTTAAATGAAAACTAAAAGTAACAGGCAGAACTATTTTATTAATGCATATCAAATATTTTCTTTTATTTATTACCTGTATCTCTCTAACATCATGTTAATGATATTTTCTGAAAAAAAATTTAGTATGCCTATTATTAAATTTTAAATAAAAATTTTTGAAATCTTCTTTAAAGCTTTATTTTGTTATTAATAAATATAAAATTGTAGGCACCTTTAAAGTCTCTTTATAATATTTTAGAATTGAGAAACACTCTATATAGATGCTGAGAAATCTTGTAAGTTCAAATATAATTTTATTAAATGAAAAATATTCTCAATTTTAGTTATTTTCTTATCTGAATGTAAAATATTTCCCAAAGTATTTTTGAAATGCATTTACCTTTTGCATCCATTCTGAGTTGGATTCTTCAACAATTTCAATAAATGTGGTGTTGATATGAATTATTATCTGAATATTTTATCAAATATAAATGCATGCAGAATTGTAGCATTTCTCAATTCATTCCAATCCAATACAGAATAAAAATTAATCCCATTATAAAATAGTAGTGCCATATAAAATTCCTCCTCAAATTTGAATTAATCCAATATGTAATGACAGAACTTCAAAATCTTATATACTGCTTGAGCTTTCATTGCTTAATGTGTTCATTTCCTCCTGAGCATTTTGTGGTAGGGGGATAAACTTTTAGTTTGCAATCTTTATTTCCAATGATTATATTTTATATTTTCCAAATAAACATTTCCAACAAATTTAAAAGAAATTGTTACCAGAGTATAGAGGACTCACACACAAAAACAACAATTTAATATTATACCATTTTAAGAAACTTAGGTTGACTTACAAAGTGGATATTTAAAACTTCAAAGAATTCTAACATCCTGGGGATAATGGGCAGCAAAGACAGAAATCATGTACTGCTATGTTGATGTAGGTTTGTATATTCATAATTTGCACCATCCTTAAAGTTTTTCTCTTATACTAAGTGTGTATATATAAAATATATGTAAATTTCCACAATTATAACTTCTATTTGGATTGGTACAAATGTGAAGCTTGTATGGACGTAGTTATTAATTATATGTATGCCATAGCCAATTCTAATTATGTTTTTGCTCCAAAGGTTTCAAAATTAGGTATGATCTTGTTTGTACCATAATATTGTGCTCCTCCAAAATTTATATTTATTTCATCAACACAAACCAATCACCTTGTCATCAATGTGGGACTTCTTAACCTGCATTGACAACATAAACAATAATGTCAGGTGTTTCATATTCAACAGAATAAAATTCCTATCTTTCCTTTGATACCATGTACTGAATGAAAAATCAAGCCATCATACAATTAACTAATTTTCTATTTGAAGCAACTGCTGACAATGCCTTAAAACTTGCACCATTATTGCCAAATTCTGTTAATACAATTCTGTTAATACAACCAACTCCCGAGAACCATCCCTGATTGTGGACATCTTACTAGTAATTCACCGTTTAGGGAATGTCCTTTGCACTCTTTAATCAAACAGCACTGGAGATAATCTATTTATTAATTGACTAGCTCTAGGATGTGGGTAGAAGAGACAAGATGAAGGAGTGTTCCAGCAGTCTATTAACCAGCTCATTTTTACCCTAGTGATGTTGGAGGACATCCTTGTCTTAAGTTGATTCTGGCAGGAATTCATGAGATATTTTGTTATTAAATATGTTATTAGCTATTGGCATGAATTCTATCTATTTTATCATTTTAAGGAAATACTCCTCTTCCTGTTTCACTGATTTTTTCTCTTCACATGGACATTGATTTTTATTAAAATTGTATCAGAATATGTGGATATGACACAATATATTTTTTTGGCTCTTGTGCCAAATAGATTGTAAAAATGTGTTTTTGATTATTCCCCTCCTGGTATGGACTCTTGTTTACAATGTAACTTTGTAGAGTGCAGGGAAGATAATCTTTGACTAGCCTAGAGCCAAGCAATCTCTAAACATGTACCAAGGAGAAAATATAATTTCTCCTCAACCCTAACAAGTCTGTAGTTGGGACAGACCCCTGTAACAAAAGACAGAGTAACAAAAGAAAAACAAGCATATTTACTAACAGGTACAACGCACATCACATGGGGGAAAGCTCAATGCAGGTAACTCGAAACAGTAGCTAAGAAGCTTGGCTTATGTAGCACCTTCAACAAAACAATAAATTTGTGGAGAGATGATAGGAAAGCAGTTTGGGGCTTTGAAAAGCAAGAAACTGTGGAAGGTAAACATAAGGAAAGACACTAACGGAGTACGGTTTGTTTGTAGATTCCTCTGCTGCTATCTCTAAGCTGATGAGTCATCTCCAGTACAGGAAGATTTATATCTTGTCTTTAGGCAGAAAAGGGAGAAGATAAGAGTGTTTTCTCCATTTGCTGCTTCTTAATTGCCTTTAGGTCAAAAGTAATTTTTATGTCAATAAGTCATATTTTAGGATGACATATTCTGGTTTTCCTTCCTATGCAAAAATGCTTCAGCAAGTTCAGCAGTGCTGCCTACTCTACTGTTCATAGACCTGTTGACAACTGAGCAATAATAAATGTGTATTATTTTTAAAAACAAAGTTTTGGAGTGGATTCCTAGACAGTAAAAGCTAAATAATACAGAAAAAAGACTGTATATCAGTATACATATGTGAATAGATGTATGTTGCACAAAAAGTTGTCTAAACATGTATGCAGCAAATTGATGTCAGCAGTTACCCCAGGAAAATATATGGATGTTTTAAATTTGTATGTAGTCAAGTCTCTTATTATCTTCAGGTGTTATGTGTTTTTGAGACCAGGGTTATATATTAAGTAGCTTTAGCCTATTCAACTCATAATTGTGATAAATTATATTAATACAATAGCCAACGTCAAACCACATGTACATTCTCTGAATAAATTATATTTATCATTATTCCTTAAATAAAATGGTGGATAATATTTGCTATGTTATGTTATCCCCTTATTTATTTCAAAGTATTATGGGAGTACAAGTGTTTTTGATTACAAGGATCACTTTTGTAATGCTTGAGTAAGGATTCTAAGTGTGCCAGTCAGATAGTGTTCATTGTACCTGTTCGATAGGTTTTCCCTCATTCCTTCCTACCTCCTCCCCACTGGTTGATTTCCATTGAGTTATACTTCCTTCTATGCACATGTGTGCTTATTGGTTAGTTTGAATTTAATAGCGAGTACAAGTGGTGTATGATTTTCCATTCTTTAGTTACTTCTCCAGTTATATCCATATTGTTGCAAAAGGCATTAAGCCATCCTTCCTCATGGCTGAATAGTATTTATTTTACAGTATATATATATATATATATATATATATATATATATATATATATATATATATATCACATTTTATTAATCCACTCATGAGTTAATGGGCATTTGGTTGATTCCACATCCGTGCAATTGTGAATTGTGCCATAATAAACATTCAAGTGCAGGTGTCTTTTTGATAAAATGACTTATTTTCCATTGGGTAAATACCCATTAGTGAGATTGCTGGATCAAATGAAAGATTTACTTTTAGTTTTTGAAGAGTTTCCGTACTAGTTTCCATAGAGGTTGCACTAATTTGCAGTCCCACAAACAGTATATAAGCACTCCTTTTTTCTCTATGTCCATGCCAGCATCTACTGTACTTGGACTTTTTAATAAAAGCCATTCTAACTTGGATATGGTGATATTGCATTGTGTTTTAATTTATATTTCCCTGATAATTAGTGACATTGAGCATTTTTTTACGTAGTTATTGGCCATTTCTCTATCATCTTTTGAAAAACTTCTGTTCATGTCGTTTGCCCAATTTTTAGTGGGATTGTTTGATTTTTCTTGCTGATTTGCATGAGTTCTTTGTAGATTCTTGTTGTTAGCCCTTTATCAGATGCATAGCTTATGAATATTTTCTCCCATTCTGTAGGTTTTCTATTAGCTCTGTTGATTGTTACCTTGGCTATGTAGAAGCTTTTTAATTTAATCAGATTCCATTTATTTATTTTTGTTGTTGCTGTGATTTCCACTGGGGTCTTCTTCATAAATTCTTTGCCTAGGCCTATATCAAGAAGTTTTTCTAACATGTTATTATAGAGTTCTTATGCTTTCATGCTTTACATTTAAGTTTTTATCTGCCTCAAATTAATTTTTTTGAGTGGTGAGAGATAAGGAACCAATTTCATTCTTTTGCGTGTGGCTATCAAGTTGTCCCAGTATCATTTATTGAATAGGGGTTCTTTTCCCCAGAGCATATTGTTGTCTGCTTTGTGAAAGATCAGTTGGCTATAGGTGAATGGCTTTATGTCTGGGTTTTCTGTTCTGTTACATTGGTCTATGTCTCTATTTTTGTGCCAATTCCATGCTCTTTTGGTATTATGGCCCTGTAGTATAAAATCTGGTGATGTGATACCTCTGAATTTATTTATTTTCTTCTGCTGGGTTTGTGATTGGTTTGCTCTTCCTTTTCTAGCTCCTTGAGACATGTCATTAGATTGTTGATTTGTGGTATTTCTCTCTTCCTGATATAGACATTTAAGGCTGTGAATTTTCCCCTTAGTACTGATTTTGCTGCATTCCATAGATTTTGATAGCTTGTGTCCCCTTTGCCATTCAGTCTGAGGAATCTTTTGATGTTCATGTTAATTTCATTTTTTGATCCAATAATCATTCAGTGGCAGGTTGTTGGATATCCAAGACTTTGTGTATAGTTGAGTGTTTCTCTGGGAGTTGATTTCTAGTTTTAGTCCAGTGTGGTCTGAGAAGATGCATGGTATGATTTCTAATTTTTTTGAATTTGTTGAGTCATGTTTTGTGGCCTAAAACATGACCAATCTTGGAGAATGTTCCCTGTGCTGATGAGAAGAATGCATATTCAGTAGTTTTTGGGTAAAATATTCTGTAAATGTCTGTTAGGCCCATTTGTTCTAGAGTCCCATTTAAGTCCAGAGTTTCTTAATTTATTTTCTGCTTGGATGATCTGTCCAGATCTCTCGAAGTTTCTGGGAATTATGATGCTGCTGTTTATGTCTTTGCTTAGATCTAGTAGGGTTTGCTTTATGAATATGGGCGTTCTTGTGTTAGGTGAACAAATATTTAAGATTATTTAGTTGAATATGCTAGGATTGGTATGTTGAATTGCTCCCTTTCCCATTATATAATGACCATCTTTGTATTTCTATACTATTTTTTATTTAAAGTCAATTTTATATGTTATGAGAATGGCTACACCTCCTTTCTTTTGATTTCCATCTGCATGGAATATTTTTTCCATCCATTCACCTTGAGTCTATATGAATTCTCGTGGGTTAGATGTGTTTCCCGGAGAGAGGAGATACTTAGCTTGCATTTTTTAATCCATTCAGCCAGCCTATGTCTCTTGAGTAGGAAATTTAAACCATTCACATTGATTGATAAAATTTATAGGTGGGATGCTATTCTGTTCATCCTGTTGGGCATACTTTATTGGTTTGTTTACCTCTTATACTATTGCTTTATATGAGCTCTGAGCCTTAGCTTTTGGGTGGTTATACACTGATGGGAGACTCTTGTGCTGTTTTATGTATAATTAAGATCTGAGTATTTCCTGCAGGGCAGCTCTGGTCTTGACAAATTCTGTCAATGTTTGCTTGTCTGGAAAATCTTTATTTCTCCTTCATGTATGAAACTTAGTTTTGCAGGATACAAAATTCTAGGCTGGTAGTTGTTCTGTTTAAGAAGACTGAAGATGAGGTCTTCAATCCTAATCTCTTCTGGCTTGTAAATTGTCAGTTGATAAGTCTGCAGTTAGCCTGGTGGGTTTTCCTTTATAAGTTACTTAATATTTTCACCTTATAGCTTACAGGAGTTCCTTTTTCATGTTGACTTTGGCTAGTCTAATGACTATGTGTCTTAGAGATTTTCTTTTTGCAATCAATCTCCCAGGTGTTCACTGACCTTCTTGTACCTGGATGTATAAATCTCTAGCAAGACCAGGGAAGTTTTCCTCAATTATTCCCTCAAATATATTTTTCAGCCCGTGTGCATTTTATTCCTCACCCTCATGGATGCCTATGATTCTTATATTTGGCCATTTTTACATAATCCCATGTATTTCTTATAGACTTTGTTCATTCCTCTTAATTCTCTGTTCTTTATTTTTGACTGATCGAATTAATTCGAAAGAGTTGTCTTCAAGCTCTGAGATTCTGTCTTCTGCCTGGTCTAGTCTATTCTTAAAACTTTCCACCACATTTTTTTAATTCCTTAAATGTATTTTTCATTTTCAGAAGTTACATTTGTTTTTTTCTTAATACATCAATCTCTTTAGTGAATTTTTCAAACATTTTCTGAATTGTTTTTCTAGTTTCTTCGAGTTGCTTTTCTGTTTTCTCTTGGATTTTATTGAGCTTCCATATAATCCATATTTGGAATTCTTTATCTGTCATTTCAATATTTTTGTTTTGGTTGCTATCCATTGCCAGAGAGCTGTGTTTCTCTTGGGGTGTTCTTTTGCTTTGAATTTTTCATACTTCTGGAGTTCTCTCCCGGATTCCTTCTTATAGCAGCTGTGACTTCTTATGTTTAGATTTTCTTTTGTTTAGATGGGGCTATTTCTTCTCCCCCTCACTTGTATGGATGTGTGTTTAGCATATGTTGG
This sequence comes from Microcebus murinus, assembly GCF_040939455.1. Lineage (NCBI taxonomy): Eukaryota > Metazoa > Chordata > Mammalia > Primates > Cheirogaleidae > Microcebus > Microcebus murinus. The sequence continues at coordinate 64,627,847 of NC_134117.1, forward strand.
TTAAGAATCTGTGGCTTTAGTGGTGTGTGCTTTGATGGTGCTCTAGTTTCTGGATGGATGCTTTGGTTATAGATATCCTTAGTGTGGTGGATTTCTCAATTGCTAGTTGTTTGTATACTGTAGCCATGGTGACTTATTTGAGTGTACAGAGTCCCCACCTCTCTTTCATGAGGGAAGATAGAGGTCTTTGAAATCCTTTTTCTTTCCCCAGCCCTGCAGTCTATAGCAGAGCAGGTGGGGAAGTGAGGCTGGGTGGGCTGGGTTGGGTGAGCCTGCCCTTGGGCTCCATAATATCTAATAAGGTAGCTGTTTTGGTGGGGATCAAAAGTCCCCTCTCAACCTTCTGGGAAAAGCTGTCAGGGAGGAGCTGAGGTGGCCCTACCCAGCCAGAAGTCTGCTTATAGAGATGGGGGCCATCTGAGAGCCATAATCTGGCTGTTGAAAGCAGGTTTTGCTCTTTTCCCTTCTCCCCTGATCTGTGGTTTCCCTTTGATGTCTGTTGGCAGGCTGGTACTCATAGTAGCTGAGCTCCCCAGGATGAAAATGCAGGCTAGGAACTTGCTTCTCCAGGATCCCACCCTAGGCTGAGAGCATGGCCTTCCTGTTGGGGGTAGGGCTGTTCCACAAGTGTGCTGCAGTTGAGACCCATACTGCACTCTCTTCCCAGTTCTGCCCATGTAAGCTTCCTCATCTCCCAAGATTAGTTCACAAATCTCCTCTGCATGCCCCCAAACAGCACAATTGAGTCCTGAGGACATGGGATCTGGCCTGCCAACTTGCCTCTGGGTCCCCAAATATCAACCCCTGACCATGCAAAGGAGAAGCATGCTAGTTCTAAGTTACCTATGGAGTGCTCAAGTAGGTTTGATATCCCATGGCTTTGGGGTATGCCCTGCTCTGATGGAGCCACCAAGAATGCAGCACTAGGGAGGACTGGTGAGCAGGGAGCTCACAATATGAGTACCTCTTAGTCTGCTGCAGGACTTTAAGAAGAAACAATTTGAGCCCCAGTCTCTGTAGATGCCTTGATGTGGTGGCTCTATTGTCTCTCTCAGCAGCCACAGGTGGAGGGGGAAAAGAGTCTGGATAGAGGGAAGCTATTACTAGCACTCTTGTTGTCTTTGTTCCCCTCTCCACAAGGCAGCCCACCTGGAATGTCCAAGCTCTGGGATCACACAGCTTCCCCAGGACTCAATGGAGCCCTGTGGCTCCCACAGTCTGGGCCCGCCAGAGTTGTGAAATGTTTGCGTGGGAATGAGCAAGCTGAAAACTGAGAGGCTGACACCTCCTGGGGAAGACAAAGGCACACAGTGGGTAGAGAATATGATGCTTGCTGTCTTGGTTCAGGTCTATTGTGGTGGGAAGTGTCTGAGGTGGGGCTGGGAGCTGTGTAGGTACTTTCTCCACAAGAAGCTCCCAGCTTTCTGGTGATAGCAGCTTTTGGGCTCATGGGGGTAAAAATTCTCTTCAGCAGGTCAGAAGCCCACTGATTGTCAGAGAAGTGAACATGGGAGAAACAAACAGCTCCACCTACCCTTTTTGCTAAACTCCAAGCAAGCTGCTCAGGTATTGATCTCCACCTATATCTTGCTCCTCCTTTTTCTGCTCCACAACTTCTTCCCATGGAGGCCCTTGCAGGTTCAGGTACCCATTCCTTAGAATTACACCTGATCTATAGTTAACTGTTTGCCTTTTTTCTCTATTATCTAAAATTTTGCCTTTCTATTGAGACACTCTGGCAACTGGTGTCTCTGGTCATCCATCTTCTTTGACCCTTGTTGATATTTTATTACTTAGGATTTTGTGTCTTAATATAAAAGGAAATAGGTCTTGTGTTTTCTTTACCTTTTCCTCATCCCATTTTGAATTTTAATATTCTTTAGAAAGAAATTGGGAATGTTGCATCCTTATCTATTTTATACCTGCTTGCTCATTCCTCCTTAGGGCATTTGCATTTTTTTGTTTTTGTTTGTTTGTTTTTAAATGATTGCCATAGATCTATTTAATTCAGTTTTGCAAATGAGTAGTAATTATATTTATCTATAACTTCTATGTTTTTATTTTATGGTATTCTGCATTTAAATGTATCATTTTCTTTTGTCTTCTTTGCTTAGGCTGCCTCACTGTTCTCAGAATCATAAGCATGTGTTGCAATTTTGAGTTTAGAGACAGGGTGTGAGTAGGAAGGACTAAAATTTGGGGTAGGATAAGTACTTCAAAATATTCATGAACACAAGAGGGTGGATGACCAAGGGAGAAATGATCAGAATTCTTTATAATCTAAGCAGATGGCATTGTGTAGGAGTAATATTCTGGGTGGTTATTAATACCCAAAACAGCCATACATTAATAAAATGATCAATGTATACTCATTAAACAAATATATATCAAGGAACTAATATGTTTTAACCTTTGTGATAGGACCAATGAAAAATTCCAAAATACATTATATAATAAATAGTCTCATTTTTAAGAAATGTATTTTTGATAAGAAAATTTAATAACTGCATCATCAAAAATTTTTCTATTAATTTATATTTTACTTATACACAGACAAAACCTAGCATGGAATGTGCATAAATCACGTCTACATAAACTAAAATTCAAAAGTGTGTCGCTGTTTAAATAACAAAATCTTAATTTGAGGCACTGATATTTGGAAATGCTGTATGAACTTTTGATCTCTAAAGTACTGTATTTAGAGGTTGATGTTGTCAGCAGTAATAAAAGATTTGTATATGCAATTTCTCTTTCAGATCTTCTCAGCAAAAGAGAGTATTCCTCTGCCTTTTAAGAGGAAAGACTCAAAAGCAGGACATACGGCTTCAAATCAACAAGGTATATGCCTCGAGGATCAGATCAGGGTGAGATCAGGTGTTGTAAGCAGGTATAGAAAGTGATTCATCACCAAGGTCATGATCTCTGCTCATGTGGTTTTTATACTGGGTTTAGCTGCGTCAACAATGGAGTATGATGGTTAACTTATGTGTAACTTGTCTGGGCTATGGGATGCCCAAATAGCTGGTAAAACATTATTTCTGTGTTTGTTAGAGTATTTCATGAAGGCATTGGCATTTGAATCAGTACACTGAGTAAGGAAGATCTAGCCTTCCCACGGTGGGTGGGCATTATCCAATCCCTTGAAGGGCTGAATAGAACAAAACAGGGGAGGAAAGACAAATTTACACTCTTTGTTTGAGCCAGAACATCCATATTCTCCTGGTTCTTAGGTTCAAACTTTAGACTCAGACTAAATCATACTTTGGTCTTCTTTGGTCCTCCAGCTTGCAGAGGGCAAATAATGGAACTTCTTGGCCCCCATTATTATGTGAGCCAATTTCCATAACAAATATTCATATATGTAGATACAGATATATCAACTTCATATATATATATATCTACACATATCTGTATCTATATCTTTATATTTATCTATCCATCTATATATATCCATATATATATATATTTATCTCTCTCTATATATATGTGTGTGTATATATATATAAATAGCTTTATTATGGAAATTGGCTCATGCGACTATGGAGATTCTTATATATTAATCTATATATATCAACTATATATATATATGAAATGTCCTTTTTAGCGTAGGAGATACACACACAGAAACACACACATACACACACAGGTTCTGTTTCTCCGGAGAATCCTGACTAACACAGGGGGTGTCAAGGCTGCTCCTGGGCATGACCACAGGGTCTGGCCCCAGGCTCCACCAGAGTTCCATGCCTACATCACAGGGATCTCCAGTGTGCCCATTTGCAGTTTAGTGCCAGCAGAAACTGCACTGCCAGCTTGTCCGTGTGAAGTGTGACTGTGTGTCTCCACAGAGCATCTGCAAAGCTTGAACCAGGTAAATAACAAATCTGAACCACCCACCACTGCCTAACTAGCAGAGAAAGGATAGAAGAGCTATTCAGTGAGTTCAGAATAGGTCTCAGAGAGAGAAAAAAAGAACTAATAGTTATTGCTCCAAGTTCTGTGCCAAGTGCTTGGTGTATATTATTTCATATAAAACAACCTCCTTTTTATAGATGAGTAAATTGTATCTCATAGAGATTGAAGGATATGTCAGTTAGTCACTGACAGAACACTGATTTGAACCAAGGTCAATCTACCTTTTAATCTTCCCCATACTGTATGTTACCCTGCCAGAAGTCAGAAAGAATTTACTTAGTCATGAGATTGCTTCCAAACTGAGCTGGCATGGTTCAGCCAGGCCCCAGAGACCTGGAGACATGTGTACTAGGAGAATTCTTTTTAAACCATTGTACATTTTCCAAATGACTGCCTAATCTCTGAAGAAGTCATCACTCAACTACTTCCTGAGCAAATTTGTTGTGGTCATTGAGAGATTTTTAACGATTTGAACTCAGTATAAAAAGCAGCTTATTATCAACTTCCAGAAGAAAAGAAAAATGAAATAGTAGTATTTTAAGTAGTGCACGAGACTCGGTTTACCCTGTATTTCAGACCTCCTACTAAGCAGAGTTACCTCAGGGTGACCATTATACATAAGTCCACATGCTGTCTGTCATGTGAACTCGTTAAGCTGGTTGGGATGGATTGCATCAGGAGTCCACACGTGGGTCCAAGAGAAGTAGTGATGGGTTCGTTTTAAGGGTCAGTTTAAGGAATAGTTTGGCACAAAAATGCTGAGTGGGTGTGCTCTGACCAGTGGATAGTGAATTACATGTCTCATCAAATTCTCCCTCTTTGATGAATTTTGGTTGTACACAAAAGAGGGATGGGTAGAGATAGAAGGGAAGAAAAACACTAAAGCAGGATCAGAAAAAAATAGTTATGAGCATGGCAAAATTATTAGAGGAATACAGGTACATCTTTCTAATAATATGCCCAAATGCCTAGGTCAACAAGACTGCTGTTAAATTCCTAGAATTTTTTTTTTTTTTTTTTTTTGAGACAGAGTCTCGCTTTGTTGCACAGGCTAGAGTGAGTGCCGTGGCGTCAGCCTAGCTCACAGCAACCTCAAACTCCTGGGCTCAAGTGATCCTTCTGCCTCAGCCTCCCGAGTAGCTGGGACTACAGGCAGGCGCCACCACGCCCGGCTAATTTTTTATATATATTAGTTGGCCAATTAATTTCTTTCTATTTTTATAGTAGAGACGGGGTCTCGCTCTTGCTCAGGCTGGTTTTGAACTCCTGACCTCGAGCAATCCGCCTGCCTCGGCCTCCCAGAGTGCTAGGATTACAGGCTTGAGCCACCGCGCCCGGCCAAATTCCTAGAATTTGTGTTGTTAGTAGTATAATGCCACCTATTTTTTCTTGAGTTATTTCTGTTTGCCAGGTACAGTGCTATGTTTTGGCATATATTATCAAATTCTATTGTATTTGCTAGTTTTGCTGAGTGTTTTTGGAGCTGCTGTGGTATCTGAGTGGTGCTGTTCACCATTTCCATTGGTCTAAGACCTGACCTTACCATTACTGAGACAGATCCCTGTGCTTGCTAACTTCCTGGGACATCCATATAAGTCTCCCTCATCTGAAGCATCGAATCATATTTCCATTCCTAAGACCTGAAATCTCCTAGCATACTGGGAATTGACAACCTCAGAGGAAAGTAAGCCAAAGCATATGATGTTGAATTGGTTGTTATCACCGTCCCCTACATGAGTAATGAATCAGTTAAATCCTTCACTGTCTCAAGAAATCACCATCTGTTCTTTAGTCTTTAATTGATGTAAGATGTGTTTCAAGAAATCTCCAATGGGAAACAATTCTGGTTTCATGAAAACTGGCTGGCAGATTAGTGGGTCAGCCAAGCAGATGGTGTCGGGGTGATTCAGCATCCCGGGCAGCTGCTGTCCTACCTGGGAAAGATGGTCATTTCCTCCGCCACACGAATCGCAGAGCTGCCGGCACCACTCAAGCTCCCAGCGTCTTTGCATCAAATAAAGACTTTATTCTAGAGACAGGATTTGGGACCTGGGAAATGAACACAGCAGACGGCACAATGCATCCTTCAACTTCAGTAGTATACAGAGGGTGCAGGCAGGGGTGAAAAAAGTTTTTTGGTAAAGCAAAGCAAAACTTCATCAACCAGCCAAGAATTCCAGATGGCCAGTTTATACATCTTTTTAGGCATTTGGATACAATTGAAAAAGCTAAAGACTTGATTATCATGTATAAGAAAATTACATTTTGGAGGAAATTTTAGTTCTTAGGGACAAGATTTATGCCATATTTATTTCATCTCATTTCTTGGCTCTACGGAGTAAGTGGAGGACATTTCCTGATCCTCTATTGATTGTAACTTACCTACAGTCATATGTCATTAGATGATTTCATCATTGTGTGAACATCTTAGAGCAGGGGTCCTCAAACTTTTTAAACAGGGGGCCAGTTCACTGTCCCTCAGACCGTCGGAGGGCCTTTGGAGAGTGGGGCGCACATTCCACACATGCGCACTGTGGGCCCGGGACAAGTTGGCTGCTAAGCAGGACAGGCAGTGGTGGCAAAAACACCCGGCTGGCTGGATAAATGTCCTCGGCAGGCTGCATGTGGCCCACGGGCCATAGTTTGAGGACGCCTGTTAGAGTGTACATACATAAACCTTATACACCTAGGCTACATGCTATGGCCTATTGCTCTCAGGGTACAAACCTGTACACTATGTTAGTGCACCGAGTATTGTAAGCAATTGTAACACCATGGTAAGTATTTATGTAGCTAAATATATCTAAATGTAGAAAAGGTACAGGAAAAATATGATACTATAGTTTTATGGGACCATTGGTTTCTCTTCCACCAAAATGTCATTATACAGCACATGGCTGTATTTCAAAAGTCTACCCAGAAAGCAGTGTGGTATCTTCAGCAACTCTTAGAACAGTTTTGATCCAAGTCAAAATTGCAAAGGAATAAAGTTGGGTTTAGTTCTGCAGTTTATCATCCCTGTTCTTCTGCTTCATTATTAATATTTTGTGGCTCGGGATGTGGACAACATGATTATTGCTTGTCATTACCCTTCTTCCTTCCTTTCTTCATGAACATTTTTGTGCACCCACCATGTGACAGTCATGGGGCGAAAACCAGTTGCTATCTCTGTTCCTGTAAAGCTTATATTCTCATGTGAGAACGAGTATTAAATAGTTGATCACACAATGAATGGATAATTCCAAACTGAGAAAAGCTCTCTAAAAGAAACTCTCACAGCCAGGAAAAGCATAGTAAAATAAGGCCTAGAATACTTCTGGCAACAGGAAAGGGTGAGAGTGGCATGCTGGAGGGTCAGGGACATTTACCTGAGGAAACGAGAAAACTACCCTTGAGCTGAAATAATGAAAAATAAGCAGGAGAAAATGAGGCAAAGCCTTGCAGAACACATCATTCCAAGCGAAGAGAATAACTTTTACAGAGGTCTCCCAAGAAATGAGGAAGATGCAAAAGATCCAAATTCTTTTTTTTTTTTTTTTTTTTTTTTTTTTTTTGAGACAGAGTCTCGCTTTGTTGTCCAGGCTAGAGTGAGTGCCGTGGCGTCAGCCTAGCTCACAGCAACCTCAAACTCCTGGGCTAGAGTGATCCTTCTGCCTCAGCCTCCCGAGTAGCTGGGACTACAGGCATGCGCCACTATGCCCGGCTAATTTTATATATATATATCAGTTGGCCAATTAATTTCTTTCTATTTATAGTAGAGACAGGGTCTCGCTCTTGCTCAGGCTGGTTTTGAACTCCTGACCTTGAGCAATCCGCCTGCCTCGGCCTCCCAAGAGCTAGGATTACAGGCGTGAGCCACAGCGCCCGGCCAAGATCCAAATTCTTGTACTTTGCAGAGAACAGAAACTCCTCCTTTTATGCTTTAGTTGTCTTCAGAACATATCACACTGTGAACATGTCATTATTTAGTCATGTGTTTTACAACCTGTCTACCTTAACTTACTATACGTACGATATATAAGGAAACAGATTTCTCTGCTGAACACATGTCTACAGCAAGTTCTTGGAACATTTCCTGACACACAGTACATGCTAGACCGATATTTCTTGACTGATTGAATGAATGAATGAATAGTATAAGGTGATGCTGGGAGATCCCAGGGCCCCAGTGATACAGGGTCCTGTAGGCTATGTTAGGAAGTCATTTATACACTTAGATTGATGGGAATGTGGTGATGGAGTCTAAGTAGAGGGGTGGGGCAGAGTCATTTATACATTCATACATTCAATATATTTACCGAGGACTTCTCCTGGTGCAGATGTCTCTGCTAGGCAGATTAGCATTTAAAAGCAAGCAGTGTTTTTTGTATCTCTGGATGTTTGAAGTACCAGGCAAGTCTAAAAAGGTAAAGTTCCCCAAGTAGGGATATGGTTGGACTCACAGGTGGAGAAAAGATGGAACTTTTAGAGAACAAGCCTAAAAGGAAAGAGGCTTGAGGAAGTTGATGGACTTAAGATACTATCCAAGACTTGACTGCAGCAGTAATTAAAGTGCCTAGGAGACAATGGTGGTGTGGCAAAAGACTGTCCCTTTGAAAAGGAAGTGATTTGGTTGTTAGAAAGTGGAAATTCCAGGAAGTGTCTTCATGAATCTATACTACATGCTCAAAGAGCAACTAGGCCTGGGAACCACCTAGCTGTGCCCACATGTAAGTGTGCAAAGCGCTTTTGCATACTTATATAATTTGTTCTATGCACTACTTATTAGAAGGAAAGAAAAGGAAGTAGCATTTATTAAGCAACTACTATAGGCTGGGAATTCTTTATATATTACCTCTTTAAATCTTCACAGCAATGTGAAAGCAGCGTGCTATTAATATATTATCTTTATTTCCAGAGGAGAAGACACAGACCAGACAGTGTTTCTAAGGCCTTGTTTAGTAAGCAATTGAACCAAAATTTACACCCCTATCTATTCAATGGCAAAGTCCATGCATTTCTTGCTCTACCTAGTGTTTGGAAGGAGGAACAGGAGAAGAGGGAAGAAGAGGAAGAGGAAATAGTGAAAGAAGACAGGAGGAGGAAGACATGCAGCACACAAGTCACATTAGTGAGGCTAAGAAATCCTGCTGTTTGCTTGAAAGAGGCTCTAGCTTAAGCAGGATTAAAATAAAATTGCAACAATAAAGCAGTAAATGTATGTTAGGCTTTCTGCCCAATACACAGAAATACAGTCTGTTCTAAGAAATGAAAATAAAATAAAACCAAAAACCCTCTGAGCAGCAAGGAGAGAGAGCAACAGCATGAAGAAAGGTCCAGGATCCCCTGTGCTGGGGTGGCTGACCGAGGAGGGAGTCAGAGTGCTCACTGCAGTCCCCGCCTTTGCCCTGGGAGTCCAGAACTGACACTGCGGCGCTAACACACAACACATTCCCAGATGTGTTAGTGAGGAAGGCATGGGAGCATGTTGCAGACTGTTTGGACTGCTAGAACAAAACACCATCAACTGAGTGGCTTAAAACAAGAGAAATCTATATCTCCCAGTTATGGAGGCTTAAAGTCTAAAATCAAGGCACCAGTAGATTCAGTGTCTAGTGAGGACCAATTTTCTGGTTAGTAGACGGCGGACTCTAGCTGTGTCTTCACGGGGTGGAAGGAATGAACGAGCTCCTAGGAGCCTTTATTATATAAGGGCACGGACCCCATTCATGAGGAATCTGCCCTCATGACCCCATCACTTCTCAAAAGCCCTACCTCCTAATACCATCATCTTGGGGATTAGGATTTCAATATATGAATTTTGGGAGAATATAAACATTGAGAACATAGCAGACAGTATGCTGGTACTCTGACGTAAGTTCAGACATATGTTCTGTGCAAAGGGGTTAATGTTTTTAGGCAGTCCCAAACACATGATTGTTTTTTTCTGAGAAAAACCCCAGAATGTCTGTAAGAATTAGTGCTCTAGCCCATAGACTAGGACACAACCCCCTGACCTGAGGTGTGGAATTGCAAAACTTGCATTCCTTGGTTTCCAGATCTCAGCAGCAATTTAGGAGAGCAGCAGCTAGAGCTATGGAAAGGGGGATATTATATAGTTTGGATTGTCAGGTTTGGGAAATAAAAAATACAGTTAAAATTGAAATTCGGGTAAATATCTAATAATTTTTTTGTTAAATAGTGAAGTTTTTTGTCATTTTTTTTAAAATATGAAATTCAAATTTAATAGGGCATTCTGATTTTATCAGACAACCCTATTTATAGTTCCTCTGAATTTGGGGCACCTGCAGCCAGACTGAGAACCTCTGCACAGGAGTGGATCAGCGTGGAACTGGAACACCAGGGGCCTCAGCAGACCTTCAGGATGAAAGCTGGGAAGGCTGCAGGAAGCCAAGCCCTGTGTGGTGGCTTTAAAGGAAGAGACTGAGGAGAGGAGTGGGCCACGTACCGAGCATGGCAGGAAGAACCTGAGGCGGCATCCAGGCCTCCAGCTGGCCAGGTGGCCCTGCAAAGATGACTGCTCAAGCTCGAGGGGGCGGGCAGAGAACAAGAAAGCCACCTGCACATGGGTCAGGGCCTTTGGGAGGCAGAACCTGGGAAGTGGCGGGAGGGAAATGGACCTGTCAGATTGGAGATGTTTAAAAATAGCCTGTGATCAGAGTGGCTTTAAATATCACTGAATAGTCTGTTTTAAAAATGAAAATCTGAATACGATTATTATACAGGAATTTCCCTCTGTTATACCAGGCTCAGAATTTCCCCGATCCCCAAGAGAGGAAAGACCGGAGTTAATACTAGAGTCGGCCCTTGTATTAATTATACATCACTGAAGCAGAAAGTCACTGAAATAGATCTAGCCCGGTTCATTCCATTCCTTTCCAGTCAGGAGTTAATAACTGATGTCTCATTTGTCATTCGTGTTTCCAGGTAAAGGATGTCCACTGGTATTGTCAGGCAAAAGTACCTAAAACATCTGCAACTCATAAGGCAATTGAAGCCAAAGTATGTTGCTGAGTTGATCAAGCAGGTAAGGGGTTTTCTTCACCAAATGTTCCTGCGCAGAGCGCGGTCTTCTCCGGCATGTCTTTCATGCATCTTCCTGCTTCCCTGTTTGTGCAGGGAGGCCCAGGGAAAGCCAGCTCTGCTCGGTTTGTGCTTAACATCTGGATGACCAGTGAAATGTGTGTGGGAGGGAAGGTTTGGGACCTCACATCATCTCTAACTGTGGATTATTTTTAAAACAAAATTTCATGAACTGATTGAATGTTTAGGGCAAAATGATAAGTGGCAAAACCAGAATAAATATCATGACCCATAAGCAATTATGCTGCCCATAACTCACCTGTTGCATGCAAAATGTTTTCTTCTGTTTTTTTCTTCTGATACTGGCGTTATTCTCATTTGACCCCTGTCTTCTGTTAGCTATAGTCTTAAAACTACTGGGGAATAACTGTCAGGAAATGCACTGATAAATTCTGCCCAGAGATGTGCAGACATCCCCACAGCAGCAGAAATGATACTCAGAGCCAGCTGCCCAGAGACTGCCTGATGGTTTTCAAGAGGAGAAAGGCTGTCTTTAGAACACAGTGCTTTCTTCTTACTGGAGTGTCTTATTTAAATGAAATTAAAATGAAATTTAAAATTAAAAAGAGTTTAACAAAAAAATTTTTAAAAATTTATATATGTAGGGTAGGACCCAAACAAATATGGTAACAGTGAAGATGTCACCTGACATACTGTGGTCAACATTTACCAGTGTGGCACACTTCACAATTCAAAAAGCAAATTGAAAATGTTGTCTATTCACATTCACTTCCAAAGTAAGGTAAGAGGTTAGCAGAAGAGAACCAGACTTGAAATCCGCATCTGCTAAGATGCCCCTTGCAGTGTTAATAGCTAACATTAACCGGGCACTTTTGTAGCCAGGCAGTTCCTGTGCACTGCACGTGGCTTCAGTAACTTAATCCCTCGCACCCTCTTGTGAGTAAGGCATGATTATGTTCCTCATCTCAGCGTTAATGAAAAGTCACGTTTTCAAGGTCACACTGCTGGTAAATAATGGAAACAAAAAGTCTCTCCTCCTCTCCCGACCTTAGTTTCTTTGTCTAATTCATTTAGATAAAAAATAATAGACATAAAAGTAATGGACACTCCTTGCATAGCAACTTGAAGGTTTCAATTTCCTTCAACAGAGTTAGCTCTTTTTCTTTCAAAATCCACTTGTGAGGTAGGCACTGTCCTTTCATTCTGAGAAAATCGAAACAAAGTCTCAAGGTCACAAGGTCAAGGACACGGCTGAAACAATTGCAAGAGACTCCAACATGGAGAGAGATACATAGAACTCAAAAAAGAAGCTGTGCACAGAGACCACCACGAAAGCACCACCTCTCACAGTACACATAGTTTTTATGAAGTTCAAAAAGAAATCAAAAGGAAATATCAAGAAGAGTTACTAACGTGCCCTTATTATCTTCGTTCAGTTTTATTCCACCAGCATGTTATAGAGTAGAATATTTCCAAAATGTGTGGGACATTTATTGGTACCCTTCATCATATTTAGTGCCTATTCAGATTTATTAATATTTCTATATATTATAATAATTTTAGCATATGTAATTTCAGTTCTTTTATGGAATTCTGGGTGGTAAAGCCATCATATAAAGAGCACCAGGAAGACACCTGTAGTTAAACACAGTGGGGGTTTATTAAGTTGCTGTGACAGGGAGAATGGCCAAAAAAGAATCATGGTGCATTTCCGGAGGAAGAGGATTTTTATGGAGTTTGAGCATATGCTGGGTGATTCTGAAATAAGAGAGGTGAGGATCAGTACTGAACTGGGAGTAATCATGAAGCAATGGTGTGGCCTCAGGGGAAATACCGTTTCCTGCTGGCTTTGCCAGTGGCCTTGTTTGTGTCTGCTACAGTCTGATTATCAACAGGGCTGATGAGCAATTTTTTTCTTTATCAATTCTGGATTATTTTTACCTTTCCAGGTAACAAGGCCATTACTCAAATGCGTATGTTGCTCATAAATGCACCGTTTATGTATTTTACTGTCCAGTTGCTAACACAACACCAGTTTTATATTAGGACACAAAGAATATCTCAATCAAGATAATTAAACAGAAATTTTAGGCTCACATTCAATGATACAATGTAGTAAAGCTAAGAATGAGTATAACAATTTCAACTTTGAGTGCTATGATATTTTCAAAGCTGTCTTATAAATAAAGTTTAGGAGAAAAAAAGAATCAAGGCAGGAATTATGACATGTTTATATGATAAAGACAATAAAAACCCTACCTACCAAAATATAAGATATATAGGCCAAGTTTTCTTCAGTGGAAATCCATATTTATAAATGATTTATAATCAAACATGAAAAATACAATCAAAAGAATTAGGGATTTGATATAAAGCTTTTATAAGATAAAAACAATTTTATGAAAACCAGAAGAAAGAGATCAATAAAAGCAAAACATAATGAGCTAGAAAATAGATGTTGAGTAGAATTAATAAAATTACCCAGAGCAAGTACTTTGGAAAAACTAGAACAATAAAAAAATTACTTATAAGTGTTAAGAGAAAAGATAACATTTAATATTGAAAAACTTTACTTATCTAATAATGAAAGACTATGTTCTCATTTAATGACCTAGAACAGCGGTCCCCAACCTTTTTGGCATCAGGGATGGTTTCATGCAAGATGATTTCTCCATGGACTGGGGGTGGGGGATAGTTTGGGGATGATTATGCAGCCATTCCTCAGCACTAGCATCACCATCTCAGCTCCACCTCAGATCATCAGGCATTAGATTCTTATAAGGAGTGTGCAACATAGCTCTCTCACATGCATAGCTTACAGTAGGGTTCACAGTCCTATGAGAATGTGATGCTACCAATGATCTGACAGGTGGTGGAGCTCGGGCCATGATAGGGGTGATGGGGAGTGGCTCTAAATACAGATGAAGCTTCGCTGGCTCACCAGCCACTCACTTGCTGTGTAGCCTGGTTCCTAACAGGCCACAGACAACTCCCATTCTGTGGCCCGGGGGGTTGGGGACTGCAGTCCTAAGAATATCCAAATATCTCATAACAATGGAGAAAAATTGAGATCCTCAGCACTCCCTACACTTGAAGACACTCTTCTGGAAAGTTCATTCGAATTTGATAGTTCAAACCTATTTTTTGAAATTGAAATGTTTATTATTTATGTGATTTAATTTTATATACACATATATCCTTACATATATTAAAGATATATTATATAATATTTATATATATATTGTTTTAAGTAGGAATTAAATTGTATGCTTTATAATTTATTTATGTAATACATATGAAAATATGTCCATTGGGTATAAAAGTGGGATGTAAAATATGTAATTTAATTCCTAATATATATATTTGCATATATATTTGTCTGTCAATATATGTAATAACAAGATGATAAGCTGGGTATTCCTGTAGAATTATATTTATTTTTCTAAAAGGCATGTAGAAATCTCTGAAGATGACTGCATTAATATTCTTGCCTTGATTTAGTGGTGAGGTTTTTCTGAATGGCAACATCAAGATGTGGATTGGGGCCGGGCGTGGTGGCTCATGCCTGTAATCCTAGCACTCTGGGAGGCTGAGGCAGGAAGATTGCTTGAGCCTAGGAGTTTGAGACCAGCCTGAGCAAGAATGAGACCCCGTCTCTACTATAAATAGAAAGAAAATTAGCCAAAAAACTAAAAATAGAAAAAGTTAGCCAGGCATGGTGGTGCGTGCCTGTAGTCCCAGCTACTCGGGAGGCCGAGGCAGAAGGATCACTCGAGCCCAGGAGTTTGAGGTTGCTGTAAGCTAGGCTGACGCCACTGCATTCTAGCCTGGGCTATAGAGTAAGACTCTGTCTCAAAAAAAAAAAAAAGAAAAGATGTGCATTGGATGGAGGATGAAGTTGATTTTAACCACAATTTGCTTTGGTGGCAAACCATGCTTTCTTGAAACATACACTTACCATTTTCTCAATTCTTTTTAATATATGGTTATGTGTCACTTAACAAAAGGGATACATTCTGTGAAATGTGTAATGGTTCAATTTCATCCTTGAGTGAACAGTATAGAGTGCACTTACACAAACCCACATGGTATAGCCCACTAGCCTATTGCTCCTAGGCTAAAATCCTGTCCAGCATGTTCCTGTACTACATACTGTAGGCAATTGCAACACAACGGTAAGCATTTGTGTGCCTAAACATATCTAAACATATCGAAATATATTGGAAAAGTACAGCCAAATATAATATTATAATCTCATTACACCACAGTTGTACGGGAGGTTCATTGTTGACTGAAACATCATTACATGGTACATAACTGTGCAGGTGACTTTTGTGTTTTGCTAATTTTTATTGTTGTTTGTTTTTGCTTCAGTGTATTACAAGCATAACCAACACATTGCCCTTCATTGAGAACCAAGGTAAAAATATGTGCCTAAGATTAATAGCAGATGAAATATTGATGATTTTTCTTTGGTAGTGAACCTCATTTTTTCTTTCTGCTTCCAGTATATTCATTTTGCAGCGAATATTTTCATATCCCCTCCCATGACATTGTGCAACCACAGCCAAAGCTGCCAACTACAGTCATGTAATGCAACCACCTTGGGCTAAAATTGATTGGTCCAGGCTTGGCATCTGACCCAGGCTGAATCAGTCAGATGTAGCTGATCATTTAGATTTATTGACTGCTGACAGAGGCTGGTTCATCTTTCCTAGGTGGTTACATTGAAGAGATATTTTGATGCAGCCGAGAAGCTCATTGTACTTAAAGTGCAAAGAGAAACACACAGAGGAATTAGGAGCTTAGAGGAAAAGACCACATAACCCTGGAATAAAAAAGACAGAAAAGAAGAGGTATTGGTGTTCTACATTGTGTAAAATGTGTCTTTCTCTTTTTCTCTCAATCCCTCCTGAGTCCCAAGTGCATTTCTTGTTTTGGGGGGGCTATGAAATATGCCTGTATTGTAAATTTTTTAGAGTTCATATTTTTCTGATGCCTCTTCATCCTCACAAACTGGCTGTGAACTCCCTACCTGGGCAACATTTGCCCCAGTGTTGTAAGGCTGGTCCCTACCACAGATTCTCTTCCTTGCCCTCACCTGATTGTGGTCTAGTGACATTCTAATGTACAGATACATCCCCTCTACCCTAACCCCAGTAAGGGCACTTGCCCACAGTGTTCGCACTCTGCTCCCTGGCGTGCCCTGCCTCCTTCTCTTGGCCAGTTAGTGTGGCAAATCCTTCACTTTCCCAGGCCTCTGTGGGCACATCATCCACAGCCAGCGTGTTCCACAAGAGCCTCAAGGGGAACTTACTCCTCCATTTACAACACAATACCCTATGTTAAGTCTGTACACTATTCCCCGCTCATCTGCATTTTCTCTTTCCGTAGTCAACAATGGTCTGAAAACGTTACATGGAAAATTCTAGAAATAAACAATTCACACATTTTAAATTGCACATTGCTCTGAGGAGAGTGATGAAATCTTGCTCCGTCCCACTTTGTCCTGCTCAGGATGTGAATCGCCCCTTTGTCCAAAAGATCTGCACTGCGAGTGCCCCCCGCCCCTTAGTCACTTAGTGGCTAACTCTGTCCTCAGATCTGCTGCCACGGTAGCACAGCACTTACGTACAAGAAACCTTTATTTTACTCAAAAATGGCCCCAAAGTTCAAGAGTAGTGATTCTGGTAATTTACATGTGCCAAAGAGAAGCCAAACGTGTGCTTCCTTTATTGAAAAAGTGAAAATTCTCTACTTAATAAGGGAAGAAAAATATGGTATGGTGGGATTACTAAGCTCTTTGGTAAGAAAGAATCTTCTACCAGTGAAGCTGTGAAAAGTATACTGCTATAATGGTTCTAGTTTATTAATAGTTATTGTTGATATCTTACGGTGCCTAATTTATAAATTAAACTTTATCATAGATATGTATGTAGGAAAAAACAATGTATGTAGGGTTCAGTACTAGATTGGATTTTGGCATCCACTGGGGGTTTGGCACTTAACCTCCATGGCGGGTAAGGGGTACTGCTGTATGTTTCCACTGACAGTTGCCAGATAAACTCAGCTTCCTCAGTTGCCCCTTCCAATGACCAGCCACTGCCCTTTCAATATCTATCATAGCGGTCAAGAAAAACTTCCCCTTTCCGCTCTGAAGGTTCCCTGAAAACCAAGTGACAAAAGGCAGATTAATAGGAGAAAGGCATACAAATTTATTTGATTGTAGTTTTATGTGGTATGGGAGCCTTCATAATGAAGACCTGAAGATATAGAGAAAACTGTTCATTTTTATGCATGAGTTCAATAAATTATGAACAACCATAGAAATACAACTGGACCTAAAGAGTATGCTCTAATGCTATTAGGCTGAGCTGGGAAACCCAGCAAAGTCTCTCTGCATAGATTCGTCTTGGCCCCTCTGGGCAGCATTTCTTCCTTCTGGGTATGGGGAAGGGTCCCCTCTGAAATGAGGGTCTTATGACCTATAGTTACATAAGGTAGGTTAGACAATTTCTTTATGGTCATTTTTTACCATAAAGTTGAGGGAAAGTTTAAATAATATTTTAGGTTTTAGGTTTTATGTCTGGCTTTGAGCAAAAGGGATTCCAGCTTCTGTTACCTGCCTTGGGGAAAGAGAGATTCTAGTTTCCATGGCTGGCCTTGGGGGAGAATGAGGGACCAGACAGACATAGGAGGACTGGAGAAGGCCAGACTTGCTTTTGAGGCCTTCATTTTGGGGTCTTGTTTTCTGAGCCTTAATATTCTCTTTCTCTGAGGAGGGGAAGGTGTCCTTTTCTTGTTGAATATCTGTTCTGTAACCACTGGGGGTGTGGGGGTGGACTAGAACCTTTAAATACATTAATTTCTTTAATCATCACTGACCCTAGTAAGTACTATAGGCATTACAATAAATAATTTGCCTCAGTCACATTGCTACCCAGGGACAGATCTGGAAATTTATTTTGAGTGTGCCTGATTCCAAAGCCAATGGTCTCTCCTTAATGAAGACATTCTTTTCTTTTGTAGCCCAATGACAGTAATTATACAACATTCTCTACCCACATCCACATAATCACCACCCCAGTGGTTCCCATCTGCGAATTTGCCTGAAGTCTAGGAATTAAGAAAATTGTCAGCCTTGCTATGGTTGCTCTTACCTCTCAGCAAAGAGCCAGAGCCACAGTGGCAACAGCCTTTAGAATCGAAGGCCTAGGGCACTTTTCAGCCTCCCCTCATCTGTGTGATTGTAGGTGACACTGTGGAATCACTTTTACAGATATAGACAAAGCACGTGCCATTTTATGAGCCTGGTATCACATAGTACTAGTTCTCTCTTTTCTGATACAACTCCTTTCCCTCGTTTTTATTGCTAGTACCTGGCAATTGAACTCGTTTCCTCTGTAATCTCCTTTCAAATGAGAACAACATGGTTTTGTATAGGGTTGAGCTTTGAGGAAGCTTGGATGAGAACTCCTGCTAGATCCACACAACTCAGAAGTAAAGGTATAAAGGCGGAGCTAAAGCAATGTGGGATGGATGGGCATGTCGCCTTCGTGGGGCACCTGACTTGGTCCAGGCAGGAGCTGGCCCCTGAACAGATACTACTCTGTGCTCTAGGGAGTCTGGCTTCATACTCCTCAATACTGTCAGGATCTCGGCTGAGCTGTCAGGTGTTCCAGTAGCCAATGGAAACAACAAGAAGCCAAAATGAAAGTAACAGTGAAGCTTAAATCACTCACCACAAGAGTGTAAGCAAAGGGCTAAAACTGGAAAAAGTGCCCACTGCCTCTCACCTCGTCTTTTCATATTCATTCCTCTGTGCCTCCATGAAAGGGCTGTCTTCCATGGTGAGGGGTATGTGTGGGGGTGCAAGGTGAGGGGTGTGTGGGGGGTGCAAGGTGAGGGGTGTGTGGGGGGGGTGTCTAACTGTTGGAAGAACCCCAGACAAAAGCTCTTGCACTTGTACGGACCAGAGACCAGGGAGGAGGGAGAAAGAAGAGTACTAGGACTGGAAAAGTCCTGCGTACTGAATCAGAGTGGGGCGGTCCAAGATTCCCCCACCATCCCACAAGGAGGGCTCAGCAGAGGCACCCAACAAGGACCTCTGCCCAAAGATCTGGGTGAACAGATCTAGGAATGAAGGTGTCAGGTGCCCAGGCTAGGAATGCAAATATGCAGAGTACTCGCCTAGCCTCAGAGGCCTGAGCTCTTGCCTGAAGCTCCCTTTAGAGACTGGTGCTTGTGCATCCAGATTAAGGGAGCCAGAGCAGTTTGCCCTTCTCCCTGCCCCCTAGAGCCTGCCAGGTAAAGTCTTTGTAATCGCCTATGGTCATGCTTTAAACAAACCATGCAAAGGTTTTTAACCAGGAGCTGGACTCCTCGAACACAGTGCTTGGGGCAGCCAGTGCCAAGCAATCAGGGTTGGGACAAAAAATGAAATGGATTTGCCATCCGGTCTTAGGGAAAATTCATACATGAGGGAACTTACATTCTTCACAGGCTCATATTTTGTCTCATTTCATACCCACATTAATGTGTGCCCTTGTCAAATTCTTCCTTCCTCATAGGCATTTCTGTCATGGTTTTAAACGTATTTAATTATTAGGTACTGACTATATAAAATTCATTTTTTAAATTAATCTGGGTTGCTTATAAAGTCCCTCATGAGTTTAGTTACTGAATTTTGATGGCTGGAATAAGTAAATAAACTGTATGAGGCTGTGAAATAACTGGGCTTATTATTTTTTTTTTTTTAGTTCAAAGTGATTAAATTTTCATAAGGTTCAATTGGACTGCATCAGTCTGAGATCCCACATGAGCAGATTGTAGAAATTGCTTGCACGGTGATATAGAATTATCACCAACTAATATACTAAAAATAGGATGTATTATTTTGTTTGTTTTCTGTCTCCCGCCATTAGAAATTAAGTTCCCTAGAGGTAGACTTTTGTGTCTTGTTTTAATCACTACAGTATCTCTAGCACCTAGAATAGTGTTGGCACATAGTATGTGTTCCATGTTTAATGAATGAATAAATGGACAAAATTGGCATTATATTAAAGAGATTTTATTTTGCTTTCAGTTAACATTATAAATTTCCTTTAAAATAGACATCATAGATAAAATGACAAATGTGTGTTTTTTATTCATATTGTATACTGGTGTTTGAATGCAGGGAAAACAAAATCAAATGTTTTCATATGGCAAGGCATATATTAATATTAGACCCATGGTCATGAAAGCCTCAATCAACCACCTATAGTTACACAGCAGCCTCTGATACAGGGTTAGCCTGAGAACCCTCACTAGACATCCTAATTATTACTACAACTCGATTATCCTGTTGACAAAAATTCTATTCTTGATCAAATTCTACTTAGAGTCCACTGAACCTTTCAAATAGCTTTGAACAGGCTGGGTGTGGTGGCTCAGGCCTATATTTCTAGCATTCTGGGAGGCCAAGGGGAAAGGATCACTTGAGTTCAGGAGTTTGAGATGAGCTTGCTAAAAATAATAATAATAAAAATAGCCAGGCATGTGGCATGCACCTGAAGTCCTAGCTGCTGGGGAGGCTGAGGCAGGAGAATCACTTGAGCCCAAGAGTTCAAGGTTGTGGTGAGCTATGATCATGCCACTGCACTCTAGCCGGGGTGACAGAGCAAAAATCTGTCTCAAAAAAAAAAAAAAAGCTTTGAACAGTGACAGCTTCATTCCCTGGGGTGTATAAAAACTTTCCAAAGGGTAGAATGTGTAGTGTAATTTCTGAGTCAGAGCATAGTCATTAATATTACTAGACAATATCAAGCAGAATTCATAATTTTAATAATAACAGATTTTAATCACATTACTAAGAACACTTAAAATTATTTTCTAATATTTGTTTTTATATAGCTATGTATTTGATTTTGATATTATTTTGAATCTACAAATCATGGTGAATTCACTGATTAATTCTAATAAATTATATGTAGATGTCTATTATTTTGGATTTCTTGTGTATACTAAACTATATAACCTACAAATACAAAGAATTTTATTTCTTCCTGTTTAGTTCTTAAATGTGTATTTGTCTTGTCTTAATGCATCAGCTATATTCTCTAAGATAATGTTGAAAAAAGTGGTAAGATGTATGTTCTGCCCCATTTCTGAACTAAAAAATGTTTTCAACATTTCAAAATTAAGGAGGATACTTGTACATACTTTTTTGTCAGGTTAGGAAAGTTGTCTTCTTTTTCTAGTTGCCTTGTTTTCACATTACGAATGGATGTTGAATATTAACAAAAGGGGTTTTGGCAAATAATTAGCTTATGCTATTTTTTCTCTATCCTATTAATGCAGTGAATTTTATTGACTTACTTTTAAATGTTCAGCCAATCTTGCTCTCCTGGAATCAACCCAACTTTGTTGTCATGTAGTAGTATTTTTAGAAGAGTTCTTGTGAGACTAGCATTATTTCTTCTTTTAAATTTATTAATTAACCTATAGTCTTAAGGAATATACACAATATATAAGAGAAAATTATATATTCAATATCTTATTGGTGCAGGGTTATTCAAATTTTACAGTTCTTCTTGGTAGTGTTTGAATACGTAGGAGCAGTATTAGAGAATTTTGAGAGGTGATGGGTATTTTCTGTATGTTAACTTTGGTGTTGGATATGTTAACTTGCACTAAAATTCACAGAATTGTACAACAGTAAACTATTCCAGATAGTAAGCTTTGGCAGTGAAGGTTTTAGATCCTTTCTGAGACAGATTCATTTCTGAAACTCACCCCCAAACATCTCTGGTTCTCTCAGCTTTTCAGTGGGTTTGGTTGTCTTGAGTCTCAGCTTTTGAATCTGCTCATGAAATTCCTAGTGTAGGTCTTATTCTAATTAAACTTCTGATTAAATGTGTTTGATTCTTGGGTCAAACCCCTTTCTCTCCATTATTTTCCACTGTATTCTATCTTAGCCCAAACTATTAAGTCCTCAGCATTCAGAAACTAAATCTCTGAACCGAGGCTCTCAGTCCTGGTTGAAATTGGTCCCGTTCCTGGGTCTGGCCATCTTTATCCCCTGACCACACATTTCAGCAGGTCCCAAGATTTCTTCCTTTCACAACACAGAGAGAGAGTCTTATGTTTTTTAGAAATTCAACTCCCTTAAAACTTGTGAGCATGAAACATGTGATAAGAAGACACCTTTCAAAAAGTTTCTGAAATTTTTTATAGATATTTTGGTTAAAGTATAAAGTCAGATATTAATGCATGTCATATTAAAAATGATAGGTAATTGTTAATGGAATCTAGGATCTACGAACCTCTAAAACAAAAATTTTATTAAGGTCATTATGCAGCCCCATCTGTTTTAAAATTTGAGACTCACATGATAAAAGTATCCATAAAAATGATAATGAGAAAACAATAAAAAAGATAAATTTTGTTATCCTAACATTGTTATCTTTCTCTTTTTTAACCCTCTTACTTTAAACCTCAAACACCATTTTAAGTGAAAAATATTTAATCAATTAGGTACTTTTCACATGGGGAGAAAGAAACATTTTAGTTATAATTTGGTTAACTTAGATGTCTACAAAAATATGAAAAATAACTGTGTTCAATTCAATATAGACACTGAGAGAAAAGCACAGAGATTTATCCAGAATAGGATGTGGATTATAGAACATAAATTTTCTTGATTTACCAATTTGTTGTCTTAACTTTCCACTCAACGAAAATTGCCCAGAGGCAAAAACTATTTAATAACAAAAAAGTTCCCCTTTGGAAAGTCATAGAAAAAATATATATCTGCTTGAACACATACTGACTAAAACAGGATAGAAACCCATAGTTCTATCTCAAACTCAAACATAAATACGTCTGCCTGCCCCCTAACAGCCCTGGGTTTCTTTTTATTAGCTATCAAAAATGATATCTTCTGGGCTTAACTATTTCTGCAGACATTATTTGATAACTTTGACAATGAAGAGTTGATCTAAAGATTTTTTATTCAGTCATGTGGTATAATAAAATATATTTGTTCTTTGTCCCTGGTTCCTGGCACAGAGCTCCTAAAACCCTTGGAATTTCCCGCGTACTGAGAGTAACTTATTTTATTCATAGAGTCCCCTTTCAACCATACCTGAATTTACGCTAATGAGATGACGCTAGGTGAGCCATCAATAGTTTAGGAGGAAGAACCAACCATTTGATTATAGGTTTGGAACTTTCAGCCCCAACCCCCAAACTCCGGGGAGGTTGAGTTTAATCACCAATGGCAAATGATGTAATCAATTGTGCCTACATAGTGAAACCTCCATAAAAACCCCTAAGGGACTGAGTTCTGTGACTTCTGGTTGGGGATTATTATCAAATTACTAGGAAAGTAGTGTATCCAGAGAAAGCATGGAAGCTCTACACCCTCCCACCTCGGTACCTTGCCCTTTGTGTCTCTTCCATTTGGCTGTTCCTGAGTTATATCCTTTATAATAAACTGGTAATAGTTAAATTCTTTCCTGAGTTCTGTGAGTTGTGCTAGAGAATCATTGAAATTGATAGAGGATGGTGGGAACCCCTGAATCTATAGTCATTCCAGCAGAAATACGGATACCCCGCTGTGACTGGCATCTGAAGTGGGGGCAGTCTTGTGGAGCCCAACCCTTAGCCTGTGGGGTCTGGTCTAACTCTGAATAGTTGGTGTTAGAATTGAGTTGAATTGTTGAACACCTAGTTGGTGTTGGAAAATCAGAATTGATTGGTGTGAAAAAAGAAATCCTCAAGTCAACAAATATTAAATATTTCCTAAACACATGGCTGAATAGCAATATCATTCTCTATTCTTTCTAAAGGGAATTTTTTTCTATTATTTAATTGAATGTCAAACATTTAGTTTACTTTGGCTCTGCTCAAATTTTATATCTGTTGACATAGCAAAGAGCAAGTGATATGAAAGTTTTATCCTCAGAGGGCAGTTTGTATACTGTTTCTAATTGAACGTGTAACATTTATTTTATGTCCAACCAAATTGATTTATCATGTTCTGAATTATCAATTGTCTGTGTTTACTGGTCTTTTCTCAGCAGATCATGTATATACTCTGTGAGGTAAGAGACAGTGCTAGAATATAGTACTAGAATATTGCCTAGAATATTGCCTAGAATATAGTAGAAGTGCAAGATATATTTATTGATTGACTTACTATGAGATTTATGTAATGGAAAATGTTCTTTTCTATTACTGTCCTATTTTTCGCATTGTCTTAAATTACACTTTTTCCCTGGCCCACAATGTGCTAAAACTCTCAAGGTCTCATCTCCATCTTCTCACCTCCAATTACACTGGGAACATTTTGCAGATGCTGAGTTAAGAGAAAAGGGAACTGTGAGAGGCTGAGAGACCTCCGCCAAGTTACTTAACCCCCTGGAAACTCAGTTTCTTCAGCTGTCAGATATGGCATGTCTTACTAATGCCAACTTCGTGAGCTGTCATTAGGGCAAAATGAGAATCCACATATATAGCTCCTGAAATATTTTGTAGGTATTAAATACACCTGTCTTTTCCCACTGGGAAGATAAATTGTTCTTGCTGTTGGTCTGGAAGTATGCTGATGACCAGAGGGATATAATTTAAATAATAAACCCCCAACTCTTTTCTTTTCTATATCGACATTGCATAATCATTGCTTTATTCAAGTAAAATATATATTCACAAACTATTTAACGGCCATAGAAAATACAAACCCCAAGATTTTCACTGGCAAAGTCTTCATGGGAGAGAAAACAAACAAACAAACACACAAACAAACAAAAACAAAGCTTATCTCATCTATCTCACCATCGGTATTTATTTAAAAAAATCTCCTTTTTTATTAAAAAGTTGTAGAAGAGACATGAAAACAGATTATGGTGCAAGTAAAGAAGTACTCCACGCTGTGAACTTTGGGCAGACAAAGAGTTTTGGAAGATTAAAGGTCATAGAGACAGAGTTCTCAAAGAGGTGAGTAACTAGCAGTGGTTAGTATGCTATGAACGGACACTGTACTTATCAGACCTTAATTTCAGCAATCAAATGCGTTTTGTATTATATAACATATTAGACACCAAGGGATAGTGTTTATTTGGAATTATTATGATTATCAAACATAGGTTCTGTGAGGACTTATTTATGAATAATTCCCATTTTGAACTCTGAAAATGTTTATAAGAATAAAACCTATACAAGAGTTGTAGTCACTAAGTATGTTGAATGCTCCACCTCAGGGCCTAATCTCCATGATGGGTTACTATATTATAAAAGAGCTAAAAATGGATAAGTATAAATGAGCTAAAAATGTCTGTTTGTTTAACATGTTACTTGGTTAAAAAAATAACAAAGAAGATTGTGTAATAGAGATTGTGGCTTACTAACACTAAACTACTATCTGGCCCCTTAGAGAAAAAGTTTGTTAACCTTTGCTCTAGAATATTACACATATCAAAATGTTTTCAAAAACCTTCCACATTTGCAATATATAATTTTTCTATGTTTAGGTTTGTATATGACCTTATTAATTCATCAAAGTTCCAAATAAATTAAGGAAACCTTAGATTCTTAATTTTATATCATTTAAGTAGCAATGTTCCCTCTCTCAAACTAGCCTGGAAATATTTACATTAAAATGGAATGTAATTGATTAAATTTCTACTTTCCCTAGAATTGTGTCATGAGGTTTGATCTTGACACATATTAAACTCTATCATATGAACTTGCCACCTTGTCTTTATCTCTGAAGAATATTAAGAAGCAATGATTACTGTTGTGCATGCAGTTTATTTAGGATATACATATTTTTTTATTTTAAGATGGCTGCTAAATTGCTTTCCGAAGTGGAATAGTTCTAGAGTGTCAAAATTAAGCATGAAGTTTATCTTAGCTTTTTGCTCATTATAATGCTAACAACATTCTAGTTTATTTCTACATAAGCTAGAAATTTTATTTTTATTAGATGTTTTTTCTGTATATGTTGAAATAGTTATACACTTTTTCATTTATTTTAAATTATATTAATATCATGTTAATGAGGTGAATTATGTTAATTCATTTATCATTTTACATAATACTTTCATAACTTGAATAAGTTAAACTTGGTCATGAATCTCCAATACAAACTCCTACTTTTATGAGTCTGATTATTTTATTTTATTGGTTATAAAAATTTTTATATTTGCTATGAGTCTCACATACTAGCCATGGTATTTACACATTTTTGTATTGCATTAGATAACAGAAGAATAATTGCTATTTGGATCCATGTATTAATTTGGGTCTGATTATATCTCAAAATGAGATATTTCCTGAGAACATGGGCCTCATTTTGTAATATGTATCTGCCTCCGCATACATGTCTATTTCTTCCATTACCTATGTCTTTCTTGCATCAATCTATCTTTTGCAGTATGTTTCCCAAAGTTAAGGCTGGGTGCATTATTCACATGATCACTATAGTCATTAGTCATGTGTCCTGCTGAAATCTAAACACTGTACATTCTGTATAGAATATTTTAAAACTAAAATAAAAGAGGAAAGAGTTTATTCTATACATGAGGATGATTAATCTGCACAGCAATCCTTTGAAGTCATGTTCTCATTCCCATTTTACTGATATGATAACTGAAGCTCCACTAAACTATGCCATAGTACTATAGCTCCAGGTCCATTCTATGACCAGTCACAGTCATCAGTGTTGTACCGAGCTGACTTGAAAGATGCAATGGTATAGCGAACGGTAGGAGAGGGTGTTGCCTGCACTGTAGGGATCAGACACCCCTAAACTGCAGTTGGGGCTCTTTGTGTGTGAGAGAATGAGGGAGCTCTAATACCCAGGACTCACAGGACCCAGGATGCTGTCCGGGTGGCAGCCAGTGTTCATGAGGTTGGTTTGACTTGTATCCCACCTATGGTGGTGGAGAAAGAAGTCAATATTTCATACTAGCTTAGAAAGAGGTATATGAGTCTATTGAGGTTTAATTGCTAGTGGAAATGATTTAGTAGCAAAGCAGAAACTGGTCATTTGGTAGAAAAGGTGAAAAATTGCAGGAGCAATGAACTCAAACGTGGGAGAAGAGCTGGCCTTAGGTGAGAACAGTTGTAGAAAGCCAGGATTGAGATTTTGCCAGGTGGGTCATTATCCCTAAAGAAAATTTATATTGAGAGTCTTCAGAGGAAAAGAGTACAAATGTCCCATGTTATAAGGGGGAAAAACATTATGGTGTTGATAGCATACTGTTTTTAAGTCCTTGATGACATTGAAACATTTTCAAAATGGAGTACTAGATTCAGTAAACCTAAAACATACCAAACATCTAGATTCCAGAAGCAATGTATTTATTGGTGATAACAAGGCCCAGAAAATACCTGTGGCAGAGGGTGGCTGAAGTATGGTGGAGACACAACTGGCTGCAGCTGAAAAATTCAAGGACCCATGTAGCCTGATTTTAGACTGTTTCTTCCCTCAGTTAAGACTACTCAATCATTCCAGTTGCTCAGTTCAAAACCCTTGGTGCCATATTTTTTTCATTTTTGTTACACATTACATATCATCTCATCATTATATTCTGCCTAGAGAGAAGATATTTGAAAAATATCTTTCAAAGGTATTTCTACCACTTCACTCTGTCTTGGTCAAAACCATCATTTTCTCTTGGCTGTATTATTTCACAAGCCAAATAGTGGATTTCCCTGTTTTTTCCCCTTTATTCCTTTCCATTTATTATCAACATAATAATAAGGGAACCTGTTAAAACAGGATCATTCAGATCATGCCATCCTGTGTTCCCAACTCTCCAGTGGCTTTCCATCTACTTTAGAAAAAAAAGCCAAAATTTTACTATGTGTAACTGTTATCTATCATCACAATCATGGTGTGTAACAAACTATGCCAAATCTCCATGGGTTAATACTATAATACTCTAGTTATGCCCATAACTTTGATAGTGGTAGCTTAGGCAGATTGGGTCCAATTCTGCTTCATACATCTCTTATTATTAACTAATGCATGCTGTGCAACAAGCCAAAATCAAGGTGCAGGAAATCCAATACAATGTGAATCCATATTGTTTGTCAGTTTAGATATTCTGAAAAAAACAGATGCTGTAAAGGGATTAGGCGTCCAAAAGATTCAGTGGGGAAAGGTCAGTGAAGGACAAAGGGGAGGGGGCAGTATCAGGCAGGAAGGACTGTCAATGTAGAGTTGCAGTGCAGATCTGAAAAGTGTGCAAGGAGAAGGGGAAGGAAGAAGAAACGGGTATCGAGGATCTCAGATTGCAGTGGAGTTCCAAGAAAGTTTCAGCCAGACCAATGCAGAACTTGAGTCCTATGAAAGGGGGCTTGCATTGCACAAAAATGTGCCAGCACTGGTGCCCCTGCGATGCTCAGTCACTTGCTAGAAACTGCCTGGTACAAGTACTGCTTCCAGGTGGACATCGTGGTGAATCACAGGACTGCAGTAGGGGCTCTCAGTCCAATCACATTCCTTGCACAGGCTCTTTTGAAGGACAGCAGAGCAGCACCTTGGCTTGGCTGCAATGCCAGACACATTGCCACGCCAACATCATGTGGGCAAGAACATGTTTCCTCTAATGAAAGTAGGGAAGAGAGTGTAATTGAAAAATAATCAAATTAATCACAAGGAGACCTGCACATTTGTACAAATGAAGCTTTTCTTTATCTCTCTGGCCTCATTTATTACCACTGGCATCTCATTAATTCCCCTCTAGCTCCACTACCAGCTCCTTTTTTTCTAGAGCACACCAGATATGCTCCTATTATAGAGACTTTGCCTGAAATGCTTTTTTCCCAGACATCTCCATAGCTCCTGTCCTCATTCCTTCTCCTATGTATGCAAATGTCAACCTGTCAATAAGGCTTTCCTTGAGTCACTTTTCTAAAATCTCAATCCCCATCAACATAAAACATGCTCCGTAAATTGCTTTGAGAGTTGATCCTATTTCTCTTTCCAAGTACAGGCTACATTAGTTGAGAAAAATGCACATAAAAATAAATTCTCAACTTTTGGTGCTACAGTCTCCTAGCTGATGTAGGCAGCAGATAATCTAATTATTCTTAGAAAGTAGCACTATGAATAATTTAACAAGTGTTTGCCTTTAAGAAAATATTGAATCCAGGGCATTTTGCAAATAATTCAATAAACAAAAACAAATACTACAATAGTTACCTTTAGGATAAATTTGTAGACACAAAGAAAACCTCAGTGCTTCTCCTCCTTCAGCTCCCTCACCCCCACTGGAGAAAATCAGAGAAATACTCATAGGCTGGGTCTTTGATTATCATACGTGATAATATGATTCAGACACATGTCTTGCTGCTACACAACGTAGCAGATAAGCACTGTTACGGATGGTCTCATGTGTCAACTTGACTAAGTTACAGCACCTAGGTACTTAATCAAACACTCATCTAGGTGTTGCTGTGCAGGTGTTTTGTAGATGTGGTCTACATCTATAATCGGGTATAAAGATTATCCTTGGCATCCTGGGTGGGCCAATTCCAATCAGTTGAAAGGCTCTAACTGGAAAAGTAAGGTTTCCTCAAAGAATAAGAAATTCAGCCTGTGAACTGCAACATGAGAGTTCCCAGGCTGTCAGCCTGCCCTGTGAATTTCAGACTTCCCAGCCCCTATAGTCATGGAAGCCATGTTTTTTGAGATACAGCTCTTAATATATATATATATAATATATATTATAACACATATATATCATATATGTCATTTAGGGTTCAACCAGAAAATGTCCCTTCCTCTCTCATACACACACACACTCTCTCTCTCTCTCTCTCTCTCTATATATATATATATATATATATATATATATATATATATATCATATCTTACTGATTTTGTTTTTCAGGTATAACCTGAATGGTACATGCATCGAATAAAACCTTTAAGGTTAGTGTGAGTGTATACACCATGAAAAAAAATACATATAAAAATATAACTCTCAACTTTCCAATAGCAAGAGACCATTAGGAATTCTGGTGGTCTGCCTCTCAGTACTTCATTCAGATAGCTCTGAGTGAAACAGAAAGAAGCAATCTTAGTAAAGGGGAAAAGGAAGTAACCTTCTAAAATGTGCCAGGCAGTACACTAGAGAGTTTACACCTACTATTTAAAATTAATCTTTTTAGAAAACACAGACTCCCGTTTTACAGAGGAGGAAGTGGAAGGCCATGGTGCTAAGGTAGAGTAATGCTCTGTACAGCAGCCGTGAACAGGAGTCCTGCAGAGGTGGTGTGCATCCTACCAGCCTCTTCGTATCTGAGATAGACGCTTTAGACATCATCTGAGACTCTGTTTCCTCATCTCTGAAATGGGAATGACAAGACCTTTCTTGCTCTGGTAGTGGCTGTAAGGATTAATTAGCATGTGTGAATACTTACCAGTGTGTCAAGCACATTCAACAAATATTTGCACCCTTAATTTTCTAGAAGTCCAGACATCATACCTCCAATGCTGTTAAGCATGCTGCTGTTCCCTTTCTAGCCTGTTCCTTGGTGCTGAAGGAAGCACACAAAGGCCCTGTGGCTGGTCAGTACCCTGGATGTCTCTGTCAGAACGAATGGACTCCTCCATTTTAAATGACAAAGGCGGCCATAAAGAGGAATTCTGCCCACTGCTGTCTCTAGAGCTGTGTAATCTCCAGTTTTCTAAAAGTAGGCCTATAAACCACTGATTTAATTCCTTTGAGATTTTTTTTTTTTTTACCAAATTGTGGCAAGAATAAACTACAAGATCCCTGGAAAACATTCAGTTGGATTTATAGTGGGACTTCATAACCACTGATGTTGAAACAAAAGAAAGCCAATCTATCGCTGTTATTTGATAATAAATTACATTTTTATTCTTTCTTATCCTCCAAAATGCAGTCAGTTTTTGTCTTTGAAATAATTGAAGTTTTTTTTACTTTTTATTTCTTTTGGCTATCATTTCTCTGAGGGGAAAAACATCCAACAATAGCTAACTTTTTTACTTGTGCTCTTTTTTTTCACCTTTCAACATGAAACGATTGGGTTTGCTGGTGAAAGGAGAGTACTTATGAATTGCAAAAGCATACCTTCTGATAAATACTTCATCATCTCTGAAAAATGAAAGCAATGAAAAAATGCAATAAATTCTGTTTTTGGAGGAAGAAGCAGACTAACATCTTGCAATATTAACTTCAGAGAAATGTGTCAGAGAGTGAAAGTGGCCATTCCTTGCTTATTGTTCTGGAGTCTGATTAATAGATGTGCAGGTGCATGCTGTTCCCCAGATCTCGAGGGATCTCATAAGACCCTCCAGATTCAGCCCTACCCTCTATCCCCGCCCCACCCCACATCTACAGAAGAATAGTTAGTATGGCGATGCCCCTGGCATTAGTCAATCTATTTTGTGTAGTGTTGATGCAAGTTTTAACCCAGGCTATGACAAGTGCTAGCTGATTGCCTCTGTGGTTTGGACAAGAGGCTTAACCCCTCTGAGCCTGTACTTTCTTATTTGTAAGGTGCTTGCATGTGGTAGGAACTTGTAAAAATGAAAAGGAATAGCATAATGCATGAGAGGTAATAAACAAAAGGCACAGCATGTTGTATGATGTAAGCTATTTGTGTTATTGAAATCGCTATTATTTTTGTGGTTGTTAACATTGTGTTTGGGAACTTGGTTGCCTATGTCAAATGACCTGATTTTAAATCAGCTCTGTGTGGCCTTGAACAAATTATATAATCTCTTCATGTGCTAGTTTCTTCCTCCATATGATTGGGATAATGCCACTTCTCTCACAGGGTTGTTGTGGAAATTAAGATGTAGAAATAGAGAGTTTAACATAGTTATGGTTTTTACTTAATTTACACCCTGAGGAGACACTAATGTAGATATAATTGTCACTAATGTACCTGTGAAGAAACTGAGGCTCATGACATTTATGCAAGTCATCCATGGAGGTAAGCTGAGGGGAGAATTGGAATCCTCTGCTGGCTTGTTGTTCAAGCCTGAAATATTTCCATAACATGGCTCAAGGCAATGGTCTATTAAAAAAAAAACAAAAAACTGAGAGAGCCATCCTGGATATCTCTTTTCTCATGCCAAACACAAATCATCAGTGAATTCTCTCAATTCTATCTTCAAAATAGGTCCAGAATCTGACCACCAATACCACCTCCATCAAACTGACCCAAACTGAGCTGTTATCATCTCATACCTCAACTATGTGAAAAGACTCCAGACTGGTTTCTCCACCCCAAAGTTTGCCTGAAGAGCTTATTTATTTATTTATTTATTTATTTATTTATTAATTATCACAGAAGCCCAATTGATCCTTTGAAAACAGGCATGAAGTCAATAACCTCTAATGGTTTTCAGAATGAGAGGCAAAGTTCTCCCCATGGCCTGTAGGGCTCTAATGGCCCGCCCCTTGCTGACTATCTGGCCTTCTCTTCCGCAAACCTAGCTCTTCACCATTCCGTTCCAGCCACACCAGCTTTCCTGCTGTTCCTTCAGCATGCCCAGGACACTCCTGCCGCAGGACCCTTGCACTCTCTGTTACCACTGCCCTGAAACTTTGGCCCAGATATTAGCTTGATTGATGTCATTGCTTCTTTCAAGCACTCCTCAAAGGTCAATGCATCAGAGAGGAATTTCCTTACTGCTGTATATAGGCAACAGCACTCTCTCCCTCCCTCCCTTCCTTTTCCTCTTTGTTTTCTTCCTTGTGCTTAGCACTGCTTGACTTCTCTCTCCCAGCAGAATCCCAGAAGCAAGGTGTTTCGTTTATTTCTCATCTCCAGGACCTGTGGCAGTGCCTGACACATAGTAGGAACTCACATGTATTTGTTGAATGAATGAATAAATGTATGATTAAATAGAAAATTACCTGATACTCTGTAATTATTACAATCAGTAGAGAGGGTTGCTATATTAGAATTTTTTTTTTTACTGATTCCCCAAAGAACCACTGGAGGGATGTTGAAGTAATAAAAATGTGAACTTCTTAAGGGGGTGACCAGAGAGAATCTTATTCTCCTTCCAAGTAATTCATATATTTAATGAATGTAACTTTCTCGTCCCTGGACGAGAGGCATAGAAGCAATGTGGGCTTGTCTCTACTTAACACCTAGCTAGTACTGACAGCGTAGACCCATGAGTCCAATTCTTAATTCTTGTTAAAAGAATTGAGAAGAATGAGAAATGGGCTGCACAGAATTGAGGAATTTGTAATCAGTTGATTAATTTAGGGTTATTCATTCTGAGCTGCAAAGAGATGAATGAAGTAGATGATGACTGGTTGCAGTAAATTTGGTAAAGTCTAGCAAAAATAAATAACAAAACAAGTCCTTTATTAGAGTTTTTATCTACAAGAATTTTATAAGCAATGACATAAAAAAAAAAAATCTATCCACCAGGTGTCAATTTGAGCACATCAGAGAGCAATGTTTTATCCACCAATCGCAGCTTCCCTACAATTTGCTAATCTCCTGAGATGGATGCTGAAAACCGCATTAATCCAGACTGTCAACTCAGACTCTCCCCATCGGAATATAAAGTGGCATGCGCCCCAGGATTTCTTCAGTGGGAGAAATTGAGAAATCCCTGTCCTGTGGGCCTCTTCACAAGCACAGTTCATAAACAGCACTGTATAACCAAAGCAATTCATTTAAAAAAATAAATTAAAAAATAATGCAAGACAGAATTTTCAATAGGAAATAATTATTCTATCAAATAGTCACCTTTTCTTCTCCCAAAGAAATCCTTCCATCAGCAGACTCACACAGCAGCCAGAAGAGAACCAGGGCTGTTCCTTCCCGTTTGCCAGATGACTATGGCTTGTCTCGAACTCAGCTCTGGGAACAGAAGGGACCTTGGAACTCTGCCCTCATATTAAGAAATATTGATTTTAAAGTGTGATGTGACTCTACATCACATCCAGGTTGATATTGCCACCCGCTATGAAAATGAGGTTACAACTTTAGGATCTGAGTTGCTAAGTAAAATAAAAAGGAAAAAGAAAAAAGTAAAGGATAAAATAAAAGAGCTGGTGGGAAGGAATAAAAGCAGGAAGGAAGGATAAATCTGTCCCTGGCACTGAGTAGCCTGAAAAGGCTCCTAGAAATCAGCCAGCACAATGGCATTAATCCTTGCTCCCATTACAACGTATTGGTGGATGTGTAGGAAATTTGGACATCCAGGCTTCCCCCACGAGATTCTCACCAGATGGTCTGGGGTTGGGGGTGGGTGGGTGGCAAACTTAAAGTGGCAAACTGCATCGGTTCTACCTACAAAGATAAATCAATCAAAAATCTTATTGTCAAGAACTCGAGGCTATGTTATGATAATCACAATATGGCGCCAGCCACATTTTCCTCTTTGTCCCCACAGTGCCAGAACTGTGCGTTGTACCTTAACGCAGTAGAAGACAAAATACAGGCAAACTGACAGAGGAAATAATCCTAACAGAGGAGAGGCACTTTTTGTGATGGCTCCGGACTTTTGCTGCCATGGCCCTGAGCCTTATTGAAATGAATTGCAAATCCTCATTGGTATGCACCTACACACACCCCCAGATCTAGTTGGAAAGCCGATTATCTAAGTCACAGTCAATCTTAAAATGTTAACTCGGAAGCAGAAATGTGCTAGAAATGAATTTGATCTGCTTATGAAGGCACATGCATAAGATATGGCTGGAACATTCGTCAAGAGAGGAGCGAGGCAGCCCCCATGACTCCTATCTATGACTTCTCATATCTTTCATCGCTAAACACATTTTTGCTCCTTTACCATAGTAATACAGGATTTTCTTCCCTACACGGCCGTAGTAATAGGAGAGGTTATTGTTATGTGATTTTTCCCCTTTATAGATGCAGTCAATTTCCATGGTCTATCTGTTTACAATGATATGTATTTATATTCATGACAATTTAGAGTATAAGGAAATATTGCATTTTCATATTAACTAATATATAAGGTGCTCACAGGAAATTTTAATGGAAGGTTTGAAGTAAGTTTTGCTCTGGAGGAATAAATATGAATGCCAGCTAAAGTGTTACTCATTTGTCTTCTTTAAATAGTTCATAAGATTTTTTTTTAACCTCCCTTTACAAATGCTGACTTATAAATACGTTATGAATGTGTTTCTGAACTCCAAAGGAGCTGCATTGATTAACCTACGGTGTTTATAATATGATAAGGAAAATGTGCATTTAACTCAAGCCCCACAAGAAAATGAAAATATCAGACGACTGAATTTAGCTAATAGTTGCCAGGAGCCTACCACCGTGTGAGGTGTGTCTTAGCAGCACTTTATTAAGTATGTTCTCTGTAGGGGAATGTTGAACCACTTTGTAGGTGTCATTCATGTAATGTATGGCTTACCAGTACAGAAATCAGTGTTCCCCTCTTGTAGATGATAAAACCAAGACAGAGATTCCATGGCTTCAATATTGGTCCCACTAATAATTAACTTAGCTTGTTGTTTTAATTTTATGAAGTCATGAGTTTAACTTTTGATACATTAATAAACTGAAAAATACTGCAATTTCCTATCACCCTGCTTAATGAAGTCTATCAATTTTTTTAAAAATGCTGCTCCCCAGAGTTATCCACCTATCAAATCACTGAATGTTAAAGCTAGAAAAGAGGTCAAAGCCTTCACTTTACATTGATAGAAGAGAAGACATCATTACTTACCCAAGATTGCATAATTATTTACTACTAAATTAATGTTGCTGACTAGCCAATGTAATGTTATGCTTAGCTAACATTTTATTTAGATTGCGTGTACTTTCTAAGCTGTCTCTTGGTTTGTTTTAATAGATATTTTCAAAGTTCACATTGGGCATTTACTATGAAGCCGAAAGAGGAAGAACAATTGGTTGTCTGCCATTTTCACCAATCTTTCTTGTAAGTTACAACTTGTAGGAAGGACACTATCGATTGTTTTATCTGCCTGTATTGTCCCCTGCCTCCTCCTAACATTCTTGTCTTCTCTATGAGTAAGTGAAGTAATCTATGCATGAAATCACTGATACAAATGTTCTACCATGTGGCTATATGTATTAGTACAAGAATAGCTCCCCAGTGTTTGCTATGCATGGTGGAATGCTGAAAGGAAGAACATCTTATCACAAAGAAAGGGAAGGGCAAGAGTGCACAATCACCAAGAACACAGATGTGAGTTTCAAATCTCCCCTGCATACACACCCCCACACACACATGCACACACGCACACACCAATTTCAGTTGTGTGGACTTGTTAATTTCTTGCTATCTTAGTGTCATCTTTGAAAAACATAAATGATTCATCTCATAGAATGTAAGGAGATTTAAATGGAATAAGGTATATGAAACAATTATCACAGTGTCAGGCATATAATATTGACAATAACTATTGTGTATTTATTATAATATGTCAAATACCATTCTAAGTGTTTTCATTGATTATTTCATTTAACATCCTAACCCAAAGTCCATATATTTTTTTACCACTGTGCTACACTGTCCCTAATTGCTATCAAATGTAGCTTCAGAGTCTGAAGAATCAATGCCTGTATGATAACTCTGCTTATACAAGTGATGTGAAAAGGGCAGACCCTTGTTTATACATAGAGATTGGTGGTGGGGAATTCTGATCCTCACTGCTATCTGCAAAATATAATTATTTCTACCTCCAATAGTACTTTTGAATCTACTTTCTATCATAGGCCAGTAAGTTACATACAATAAGCATTTAATGTATCTCATTAAATCTGTACATCATCAATGACAAGAGACACCATTTTCTTGTTCCACTGAAATTTTTTTAAATGCCAATTAAAATATAATGCAATACTTTTTACTGCATTGCTGGTAAGACATGTTGTTACTTGATAGATGTTAGAATATAAAAAAGAAATATGGATCTTAGAGTCAAAAAATGCAACAATAATCATTGGTTTCCTTTCTAGGAAATAAAGACCACACCTACTTGTCCACCTAATTTGAAAGGAATTTTCGATTTTTTTATACACTGATAGATAAGGTCAAATTACCCATTTAATTCTTCACTTCTATGTGGCAATGTTATACATCTGTGTCCTTACCCTTGCCTCTTGGTGAGTCTTTCTTCATCCCTTTACATTGTGGTTGTCCAAGGGACTTGACTAAGTTAATGCAAGGTTCCCCAACCTCAGCATTGAGCTCTATGTGGGGCTGGATAATTCTTTGCTGTGGAAGGCTGATGTTTAACAGCATGCCTAGCCTCTACCTTCTAGATACAGCTGCATATCCGCCTCCCAGCAAGTCGTGGCAACCAAAAATGCCTCCAAATAGTGTCAGATGTCTGTCCCCTGGGACAGGGGATAAAATTGACCCTGTTGAGAGCCATGGCTAGAGACTCAAAACTTGTTTGCAGGATGGGCATGTCCTCTTGCACAAAAGTGTTCAACCACGAGAAAACTCTCCCCTGGTCTCCCCCTCACCCCCAGGCTCCACAGTGAACACACATAGAACAGGCCTGAGCCCAGCCCACAGTGCTGAGCCCAGGCTAGATCAGCCAATTCCATCACTTTCGTTTTCTTGGGTTATTCTTTCCTTTAGAAAGAATATATCCTCTGGTAATTTTTTTGAGAAAGAATAGGTTCCTATTTTTTATCATCAATTTTTTTAAAAATTCTAATTCTAGGCTGGAAATCATTTTCACCTAGAATCTTAAATGTGCTGCTCTATCATCCTCTTATTTCCATTTCATCTATGGGCTAGGTGAAAATCTAGCGTGCAGTGGCATGCAGCTCCCTAGTGATCTGAGAAGCCTGCTTTTTCTTTGGCACTCTGGGACTTCGTGAGTCGGGAGACCTCTCTTTACTCCCAGGATGCTGAAATATCATGATAATATGTTTTGGTGCGCTATTTTTACATTAATGAGCTAGACAGTTTTAGAGTTTTTTCATAATAATCTTGAAATTTTTTTATTAATGGGAAATTGTCCAGTATTATCAGTCTTTAATCTCCTCTTCCCTTTTTCTTTCTTCTCTTTGTGGAACTCTTGTTATTCAGTTATAGGACATAGTTTATCTTTTGTTCTACTTTCTAGGAATTTTTTTTTTTGCCTTTCATTCTTTCTAATACATTTTAAAATTTCAGGTGCATATGTGCAGGGTCGATAATCTGGTTCTCGGTTCTTGGTGTGCTCATCGCCAAAGTATGACCAGACACAAGAAAAGTTAGGCAGGCGTGAAACAAAGTTTATTGACAAGGGCAAGGCAGGTTTACAGAGCAAGAGCAGCAAGATGAAAGTTTACAGAGCAAAAGCAAGGTATGTTTGCCACAGACAACGAACGAACCCCCTATTATAACAGAAGGCATTTGGTAATGGGCTGGGGTCTTGTTTTACAGTGTCTGGATTGGGCCTTCCTGGTCATTCAGACGTCCCCATGGAACCATTTGATGGTCAGTTGGGAGTTATATAACCTGAGTCTCACTGCCCATGCAGATCTCCTACAAGCCTCTATGAAAGCCCATTGAGGTGGGTGTAGATTTAAGCTAATGACATGATAATTAGGGCAGATTGCTAGGGCGTTCCCTCCTCCTTTAAGAGTGGCAATTGGTTGGACACCCACCTTTGTTCCCAGGAGGGCCAGAGGGCCCTCACTGTATACCTAACATTTGTATAGATAGATAGATATAGATATATAAATTTATATATATATAAATTTGCAAGAAATCTTCCTTATTAGTTTTGTTTTTCTTTTATTAGTAATAATATCTTGCATTTTATTTCATTTTATTATCTCTGTAGGGATAATAAAGACAGATATATAATAGATAGATATACT
The DNA here is from genome assembly GCF_040939455.1 of Microcebus murinus. NCBI lineage: Eukaryota > Metazoa > Chordata > Mammalia > Primates > Cheirogaleidae > Microcebus > Microcebus murinus. The sequence goes on from NC_134117.1 coordinate 64,666,628, forward strand.
TAAAGTGCTATTCTTGTATTTTATGCTTTCTTTGAATTACTTGTATTTCTTTCTTTTCCATTTTTTAAAAATTTTTGTTAGTCTGGGTCTTTCATGTTATCCATTTTTGTACCAACTTGTTGATTCTTGACTGTTCATTCGTATCTGAGTGAGGTACCAGAAATCACAATGGACACTTTATGTTTCAGGGTCTCTAAACCTTTTCTTCTGGGGTAGTCAGTGATGTGGAGAGGAATCTCCCAATTTTCTCCCTGTAGATAAAAATCTCACTGCAACATCTTGAACTCATTAAAAAAATGATCTTGAGGGTGGGGATGATTTACCTTTTGGTTTGATGATTTTAACTGCATCCTGCTGCTGTTAGAATGGCACCTCACCTTGTCCCTTAACTGCAAAAGCCATCATAATATTTCCAAATCCAGGGTCCCTCTGTTTCAATTTCTTCAAAAAGACACTTATTTGATTTGAAAATGGAAGTTTCTGGATGATGTGCTTTCATACCTTACTGATAAATCAGACTATATGTGGAGAAGGAGGAGGACAAGATGGTTCCGCATCACATGGATAGTAGAGGGGTAATCACCAGGATGGAAGAAAGGAGGAAGAGATCCGAAAGTCACACTGACCTTGTGTAGAATCTAAACAATATTACTGTTTTCCAGTCCTAAGCCTGCTCTCAGCTTCCCAAGTATCTGGTGCTTCCCATTCCAGAGCCTTTCTAAGATTATGCAGAAGGAATAAGGTTGCAGCCATCTTTGCAAACAGTTCAGTTTCAGCTTTCTCTACTCTGAGTAAGCTACCTTTCTTCCATCCACTGTTTATCTAACCAAAAAATGTGCTAAAATTTCTCTCCTTTCATTCTCTTTCCCTAATTGGTTTATACCTTCTGTTAATCGACATTTTAACAGATTTTTACAAGGGAAGTAAATAATTCTGTTTAGTTCATCAAATTTAACCAGAATTTGGGGACAACATTTTAATAAATAGCATAATAAAGATGAATGATATGATTGTAATTTTTGAGGGTGGCACAAAAGTAGGAGCAATAAATATTGAATGATCAAATCACAGTTCCAAAATTTTTCAGCAAGTTGAAATTATAGAGTTAAATCTACTGAATTTAATAAATGTCATTTAACCAAGGTGGGTATAAATTTGGTACGTAACTTCAAAAAATCAATTGCACAATGCAAGGTATGCGAGAATGTAAACAACACTAGAAGTTTAGATGATTTAGGATTGACTTTGCATCATCAGTGTGCCAGGAATGCTACAAAAGCTAATATGCTTTTAGAGTACACTAATAGAAGTTCAGTTGCACTCTGTATTTCTCAGAACTCTTGGAATATTCTGGGAAATATACTTAATAAGTCCTAGAAAGTATATGGAAGAGAAGGAAGAAGATTCAGGATTTGATATTTTTCTTTTGACATAGCTGGGGAAAAGCTTATGAGGGAAGGAAAATTGCCTTGTGATATTTTAAAAGTCAATCTGTGGAACAGCATAAACCCTGCGTATCATAAAAATAGAGTGCAGAATTGGTGAATAAAATTAGTGAAAGGCAGTGTTTGACCCATTATACTAATAAAAGAGCAATGTTGATCAAATCTAGATGACAGATGATGGATCAGTGGTGGTTAAAAATGGAAGTATTTCATCATTACAGTGCTTGACTTTTGTGGGCTTCTGTTTGCTGACTTTCAGAGGATATTTACTTTGTAGCAATAACAAGACTTGGCTCTTTCTAAAAGGTTATCAGGCAGGAACTTTATTAGTTCCATTTTCATTTGAGAAAATTGAGATTAAGTTATGTGCCCAAGGTCATAGGGCTTGTTAATAGGATTAAAGCCAAGAGTTTTGGCTCTAGGGCTTCCTCTCTTAATTCTCCAGGATGCAGATGTCTCCAATTAGTACTAAGCTTTCCTGACCATTCTCTGCCCAGCCCAGATTCCCTCCCTCATCCCACCACTGTCACCCCTTCTCCTTAATACTTGTGAGCTCAGTGAACTCAGTAGCTCTCTGTTGGAAACTCTTCCTAAATGGTGCTCATTTAATAAACGATGCCTGGAAAGGTGGAGAAAAAACCAACTATTCTTCTGCCCAAAGAGGATAGAATACATCAGCAGACCAGAGGGACACAGCCAGCATCCCAGAGTTGCAGCCTCCAACAGAGCCAAAGGGTGACCAGAGCCTCAGGCCCCAGAGAAACAGAGTGGTCCCCACCTATGGTGGATTTGAGGAGATATGGAAACCCTAAAAAGTCTAACATCTGCTTCTCACACCACCATATATTCCCCTAAAGGGGAAACTAAAGGAATGGAATACAGGGAAAGACTGAATTTCTTTTTATTTTTTATATCTTGTTTTTTAAATGAGATAATTGTACATATTTATGGGGCACATAGTGATACTTTGGAACATGTATTAAGTAGTAATCAGGTCAGGGTAATTAGCGTATCCATCATCTCGAACATTTATTATTTCTTTGTATTAGGAATATTCTATATCCTCCTCCTACCTATTTGAAACTATATAATATATTATTGTTAATTATAGTCATACTACAGAGTGGTATAAATCTCTGGAAGTTATTCCGTCTATTAGCTGTAATTTTATATCCTTTAACAAATCTAATCCTATCCCTCCATTCCACCTACACTTCCCAGCTTCTAGTATCTTCTGTTCTCCTTTTTTAATTCTATGAGATTAACTGGGTTAGCTTCCTCATATGAATGAGAACATGTGGTTCTTTAATTTTCTTTTCCTGGCTTATTTCACTTAACAAAATGTCCTCCAGTTCCATCCATATTGCTGCAAATAACAAAATTTCATTTTTTTTAATGGAGGAATAGTATTCCATTGTGTATATATATTACATTTTATTTATCCATTCATCTGTTGTTGAACACTTAGATTGATTCCATATCTTGGCTTTTGTGAATAGTGCTGTCATAAACATGGGGTGCAGGTGTCTGTTCAATATACTGATTTTCTTTCCTTTGGACAAATGCCCAGTAGTGGAATTGCTGGATATGGTAGTTCTATTTGTAATTTTTTGAGGAACCTCCATACTGTTCTCCATAGTGGCTGTAATATTTAATAGTTTACATTCCCAGCAACAGTGTGTAAGAAATCCCTTTCTCTGCACTCTCATCAGAATTTATTATGTTTTGTCCTTTTGCTAATAGTCATCCTAACAGGGATGAGATAATACCTCATTGTGGTTTTGATTTTCATTTCCTAGATGATTAGAAATGTTAAACATTTTTTTCATTTTTTTGATCATTTGTATGTCTTTGTTTTTTCACTAATCTGCAGATTTTATTCAAATTTCACCACATGTCCCAATAATGTTTTTATTTTTAATTTTCAGAATAGTATGGGGGTACAAATGCTTTGGTTATATACATTGCTTTTGCACCATCCAAGTCAGAGCTACAAGTGTGCCCATCCCCCAGACAGCATGTACTGCACCCATTGGGTGTGAATTTACCCATCTCCTCTTCCTCCCTCCTACTTGCCTGACACCTGATGAATGTTACTTCCATATATCCACATAAGTTTTGATTGATTAGTACCAATTTAATAGTGACTACATGTGCTGTTTGTGTTTTCACTCTTGTGATACCTCACTTAGAAGAATGGGCTCCAGCTCCATCCAGGATAATATAATAATATTATTAGTTCACCACATTTTTATGGCTGAGTAGTACTCCATGGTATACATATACATCATTTCATTAATCTATTCATGCATTGATGGGCACTTAGGTTGTTCTCACATCCTTGCAGTTGTAAATTTTGCTGCTATAAACATTCTAGTGCAGATGTATTTTGTATAGAATGTCTTTTTTTTTCTCCTCTGGGTAGATACCCAGTAGTGGGATTGCTGAATCAAATGATGGCTCTACTTTTACTTCTTTGAAGTATCTTCATACTACTTTCCCTAGAGGTTGTACTAGTTTACAGTCCCGCCAGCAGTGTATGAATGTTCCTATGTCTGCATCCATGCCAACATTTGTTGTTTTGGAGTTTTTTGATAAAAGCCATTCTCACTGGAGTTAAGTGATATTTCATGATGGTTTTGATTTGTATTTCCCTGATGATTAGAGATGTTGAGCATTTTTTCAGGTTTAAGGGCCATTATTTTGTCTTCTTTTGAAAAGTTTCTGTTCATGTCTTTTGCCTACTTTTTAATGGGGTTGTTTGATATTTTCATGAGTTCTATATATATTCTAGTTATCAACCCTTTATCAGATGCATAGCATGAAAATATTTTGCCCCATTCTATAGGTTGTGTATTCCCTCTAATGATAGTTTTCTTGGTTGTGCAGAAGTGTTCTATGTCTCCTTTAGAGAAATGTCTGTCCAGATCATTTGCACATTTTAAATTTTTTATTGTTGTTGACATATTTGAATTCCTTGTATATTATGGATATTAATTCTCTGTTGAATAAGTAGTTTACAAATATTTTCTCCCATTCTTTAGGTTGACTTTTCACTCTGTTGATTCTTTACTTTGCTGTGCAGAAGCTTTTTAATTTTATATAATTCCATTTGTTTATTTTTGCTTTGATTACCAATGCTGTGGAGGTCTTATTCATAAAATTGTTTCTAAATCAATGGCCTGAAGTGTTACCCCTAAGTTTTTTTCTGGTAGTTTTATAGGTTTGAGTCTTATATGTAGGTCTATGATCAATTTTGAGTTAATTTTTATACAGGGTGAAAGGTGGGCATCTAGTTTTATTTTTTTGCATGTGAGCATACAGTTTCCCCAGCACCATTTATTGAAGAGACCATGCTTTCCTTAGTGAATGTTCTTGGTACCTTTGTAAAAAATCAGTTGGTAGTGTATTAATTTCTGGGTTCTCTGTCCCATTTCATTGATCTATATGTGTCTTTTTATGCCAATACTATGCTGTTTAGATTACTATGGCTTTGTAGTGTATTTTGAAGTCTGATCATGGGATGCCTCCAGGTCCGTTCTTTTTGCTCTGGATAGCTTTGGCTATTTTGTATCTTTCATGTTTCTATACAGATTTTAAAATTAGTTTTCTATTTCTGTGATAATGTCATTGGTATTTTAATAGGGATTGTATTGAGTTTGTAGATTGCTTTAGGTAATATGGCCATTTTAACAATATTAATTTTTCAGATCTATGAATGTGATCAGATTTTTGTATCCTGATTTTGTATCCTGCAACTTGACTGAATTTGTTTATCAGTTCTAGGAGTTTATTGGTAGAGTCTTTAAGTTTTTCTATATATAGAATCATGTATCTGTAATCAGGGGCAATTTGATTCCTCCTTTCCAATTCTGATGCCTTTTATTTCTTTCTCTTGCCTAATTGCCTTGGCTAGTACTTTCAGTACTATCTTGATTAAGAGTGGTAAGAATTAGCATTGTTGTTTTGTTCCAGTTCTTACAGTTCTTAGAGGGAAACCTTTCAGCTTTTCCCCATTCAGTATGATGTTAGTTGTAGGTTTGTTATATATGCTTTTTACTGTGTTGAGGTCCTTTTCTTCTATACCTAATTTATTGAGAATTGTTATTGATCCCAATAAAGGGATGTTGAATTTCATCAAGTGTTTTTCTGCATCTATCAAGATAATCATATGGTTTTTGTCTTTCGTTCTGTTGATGTGATGAATCACTTACATTGATTTGCATATGTGAGCAATCCTTGAATTCCTGGGATAAACCTCACTTGATTATGCTGTATTTTTTTTTGATGTGTTGTTAAATTCAGTTGCAATTTTGACATATTTGACATATTTATCCTTGTCAGTGATAAGACTCACCAGATATGTCTTTATATTAATAGATTTCAGCTTCAGTTATATATAGGTTCAATTTCTCTCTTAGAATGAATTTAAAACAAATCAAAGGATGTGATGTGAAAGCTACTAAGATATTTCTGTAGCAGTCCTGTTGTATTCTATAGACTTATGAAATGCCTGTATATTATTAACTTAAAACTGATTTTTGCACCAAGGCAAATGTTGCCCAACCCTATACTTCAGACTAAGATACATACTTACAATAAGCCAAAGGTATCTCTCTTCAAAATGTAAGGTAACCACAGTCTATGCAATAATATTTTTCCATAAGCATTGCTGAATACACTAAGGAGTCCTTTCCATTCATGATGGAAAATAAATCTTTTCCGTTCGTAAAAATAAATATATTTATTTAATTCATTCAATATTGGTTTGATGTATGGCATTCTCTGCTACAGTTTTATCATTGGAAAATAAAATTTCAATTAGACTACAGTGAATTAATACCTTTTTATATTTATGGCATGCTTCAAAACATTAACCCAAGATTTATGTTTGTCTGAATGATATCCTGTCACTCTTACAGCCTTGCATATTTCACAAAAGATTACCTGGCTAGGTTTGGTATGAAATGGCAACACATCCAAATCCCTGGCTTTTGCAGCATGAGGAAAATTAAAATTATGAGATAAGAAGGGATCGTGAAGTCAATGACAGCTGCCTGGTGGCATGTAAGTTACTTTCCACTGAAAGATAGACTGGCTCAGATGACCTTCCTGACAGCCAAATGGCAGACGCAAAGCAAAAAGGAGCCCCATCTCGCCTCAGCTCTCTCAGGACCTTGTTCTTTTCACAGTGAAATAGAATATACAGCTCTTACAGGCTGCTTCATCAGCACTTATTCACTTCTTACTAGGAAAAGGTAGTGTTAGAGATGTGGAAATACAGGCCTGTGTGACACACACAGAAAAACAGTCTCTCTTCCCACCCACAACCTAAGCACTGAGAGTTGGAGAGGCTGGCTTAGAGTGACAGTGTGTAGGAAAAGTGGCATGAGGGGAGAGAGAATGAAGCCTGATGAAAAGGGTTTACACATCATTCAGAAGAATCAGGGCCTATGTGGCGAGCCAGGGCAGGGTGTAGAACAGATGAATCACATGCCTAGTGTTTGCGTTGTAGAAGCATCACTCTGCCTTTTGAATGTCCCATGTTGCAGACTGCCAAACCTGCATGCAATCAATTCTCAGATGGTTACTTAAAAGACTCATGAGCTCCCTCAGTGAACTCCATGTCAAGTAAGAATTCCATTTGACTGATATGTGGGGCCTTGCTTCTTGACTCTGGGATCATTATGAATAACAGCTGTGTCTCTTAAAAATGCAGAGGGATGAGCAGGTGTTTTTATTGCAGTCACCTCAATACCATTCTTCCATTAGCAATGAGAACTGTGCTTAGGTCATTTAAACATCAGTGGGAAGTGAGACTTTGAGTGGTGAAAAAAAACCACATGGATGTCTAATTATGTGTTTTAACTTGTCCTTCCTTCCCCAAAGAAGAAGCACTTTGACACTTGTCTTATCAGGGCTATTTTTCCAGAAGACAATACCAATGGCCTTTCTGGAAACTATCCTTGGGTTTATTTTATTCCAAAGTATGATAACTGCAAAAATGCTTTGGATTTCATTTCACATACATTATGTCTTTTTACTTTAAACCAACCATTGCTTACACATTATTATTCCTGTTTTACAAAAGGTGGAGATATAATGTTCAGAGGAATAAATTGCTTTTCCTTAGAGAAATGTAATCAACCAACAGAAATTAAATTCGAACAAAACCATCTACTGACCACAGGTCCCTATTCTTTTATCCAAAGGGCAACGGGCAAAAAGGACAGGTGACATACAAGGTGTTTATGTTCATATGCAAAGTAGTGATGCTCCATTTCAATTGACAAGAACACATGTTTTCTGAGACTGGTCTGCTTGGTGTTTTCACTGTGTTATTTTCTATTTTTTATCTGTTAAAGCATTGGTAATAGACTGGCATAAAGACACTGAGGTACCCAAAAGTAGGAAATGAACAAATGCTTTTCCAAGGACAAGTTGCGTTTCTGTAATAGCAGGCAGTGTACAGGAACAGAGTGAGGCATTTCATGGCCTTGTCAGGCCCTTGGTGTGTTTATCCAATTCTCTCTGCTGTCTCTGAACTCCAAGTGAGGATATAAATATATCACCCTCACCAAAGTGGAAGTGTGGAGAAAAATCTAACCTGCCATTCTGCTTCTGTAAACTCTGCTCGCTCAACCCTACTCCCTCCCCCGCCGGCGCCACTCTGTAACTCCCCAGCCTTTAGTCCTTGGAAACTACTGACCAAGATTAGAAATTAGACATGAGCTCATCTGGTACATGTTTGTGCAAGGTCAAAGCCCATGAAACTTTCCCCCCACCCTGTGACCCCTAGCCACCTGCGTGTGGTTTCTGTCTATAAAAATCCTAAGGAAAAAAGGTCGGGGCGGCAAGCTTCCTTAGCTCGCTTGCCCCCGCGCGCGCGCTGGTAAATGAATCCACCTCATGCTATTGCATCAAGTCTCTGGACTCTGAGTTTTTTTGAGCGGTCGTCTCTCCCCCACACAGGCTGTACATTTCTGCGGCCCAACATTTTGGGGGCTCGTCCGGGATCGGAGAGGCGACCCCTCTTAAAAGACTGGCGGCACCAGGCTTGGAGGTGGGCAGACTCCGGAGTCATCCTTTATGTTTGTCTCTGTGTTGTATGTGATGTGTCAGTTTTGAAGTTTGAATTTGGAACGACAGGGTACTAACTCCGTGAGGAGGAAGTTCCTCTGGACCAAGATAGGGTTCTTGGCGGCCAGAAAAACTGTCGCCCTGGAGGACGCTCCAGGGATTAGGGGTGACCAGGTGGCCTTGGTCGACTCCATTTGTTTGCCTGCAAGTTGTTGCAGGATTGGGCAAAGATAACCCTAGGGTAAGGTATCGTTGTTTGTGTTTGTGTAAAAAAAGAAGCAAGTGGCTTCAGTGTTTGTCTGCAGTTTGTGTTGTCGCTCTTTCCTTCTTTGTTCTCCTTTTTACTCATCCAGGAATTATGGGCCAAGGGAAGAGTACTCCTCTCTCCCTCACCCTGGCACATTGGAAGGAAGTACGAGACCGGGCCCACAACCTGTCCGTCATCATCCGGAAGGGCCCCTGGCAGACGTTTTGTGCCTCTGAGTGGCCCTCCTTCGGTGTGGGGTGGCCCTCAGATGGAACTTTTAACCTCTCTGTTATTTCTGCAGTAAAGAAGAAAATCTTTGCACCGCACCCCCAAGGACACCCGGATCAAGGTCCCTATATCATTGTCTGGCAGGACCTCGCCCAAAGCCCTCCTTCTTGGGTAGAGATGCCGGTGCCTCAGCCTTCTCTCGCTCTAGTGGCCCAGACGACTTCGGATCCAGCCCGGCAGTCTCGGCCATTGACTGACCCGCAGGCTGATTCCCTCCTCCTTGATTCTCCCCCACTTTACCCCCCTCTTCCACAGGTCGCCCCTTCACAACCAGGGCACGCTCAACCCTTGGCCCCCTTGGCTGGGGGACCAGCTCAAGGCACCAGGAGCAGGAGGGGTTTTCCTCCATCCCCAGATTCCACTGTGGCTTGTCCCCTTCGTCCTGTGCCGATTCCCAACTATAGTTCCGGGGAGGGTGACGACGCAGCCCCCCTTCAGCCCCTCCAATATTGGCCCTTTTCCACAGCAGACCTCTACAATTGGAAAACCAACCACCTACCTTTCTCTGAAGACCCCCAGCGTCTGACTGGGCTGGTTGAGTCTCTAATGTTTTCCCACCAACCCACTTGGGACGACTGTCAGCAGTTGCTCCAGACCCTTTTCACTACAGAGGAACGGGAACGAATCATCTTGGAAGCACGGAAGAATGTTCCCGGACCTGATGGACGCCCTACTCAGCTCCCTCCCGTCGTCCCGGCGGCCTCTGGCGGCGCGGGCGCCGCCCTCCTCCCCACTCCCCAGCCCGCTCCCGGGGTCCCAAGCCCGGGTGCGGGGCCCAGTCGGCGGTCGGCGCGGTTAGGCGCGGTTAACGGTTAACGGCGTCTCGGCCGTCTCCCCCAGCCGCCCCCGGGGTCGCGGTGCGGTCGAGGGGCGGTTCTCTCGCCGCCGCCGCTGGCCCCGGGTCCGCGCCTCGCCGGTCCGTGCTCCCCCCCTTGATGGATGCCGCTTTTCCCATGACTCGGCCTGGCTGGGACTTCAATACGGCAGAAGGTAGGGAGCGACTGACCGTCTACCGCCAGACTCTAGTGGCAGGCCTCAGAGGGGCGGCACGACGCCCCACCAATTTGGCTAAGGTAAGAGAAGTCCTTCAAGGACCAACTGAGCCCCCGTCCGTCTTCCTTGGAAGACTGAGGGAGGCATTCAGACGGTATACCCCCTTCGATCCAACCTCTGAAGGACAAAGGGCCTCGGTAGCCATGGCCTTCATAGGCCAGTCGGCCCTAGACATTAAAAGGAAGCTTCAGAGGTTGGAGGGGTTGCAGGATTTTACTCTACTAGAGTTAGTTAAAGAAGCAGAGAAAGTATATCATAAAAGGGAAACAGAAGAGGAGAAGGAGCAGAGGAGGGAAAGAGAGAAAGAAGCAAGGAAAGATAAGAGGGAGAAGAGACAGGAAAAAAGATTAACACGTATCTTGGCTGCAGCTGTAGGTGATAATAGGCCAGCGCCAGTGTATAAGAATAAAAAGCCGGGGAACTCGAGTACTAGGCCACCGTTGAGGCCAACTCAATGTGCTTTTTGCAAAGAAGATGGACATTGGAAAAAAGACTGCCCTAAGCTGCGGAATAAAGATAAGGTCCTGGCCCTTCAGGAGGACAGTGAATGAGATAGTCGGGACTCGGCCCCCCTCCCCGAGCCCAAGAAAAAGGGGGTCAGAGGTGGCTCACAGAGGCCCGCAAAAACACGGTCACTCAGATTCCGAGGCCCCGCTCCCCCCGTCAAGTACGAGAATGAGAAGAAGGGGGTTGCTCGGGGAGTATTGACTCAGACCCTGGGGCCTTGGAAAAGACCGGTAGCTTACCTGTCCAAGAGATTAGACCCAGTGGCTAGAGGATGGCCGCCTTGTTTAAGGGCCATAGCAGCCACTGCCCTGCTTGTAAAAGATGCAGACAAACTTACTCTGGGGCAAAAGCTAACAGTTATAGCCCCCCATGCGCTGGAAAGCATCATCCGGCAACCCCCCGACCGGTGGATGTCCAATGCCCGGATGACCCACTATCAAAGCTTGTTGCTGGACAGCGAACGGGTTTCTTTTGGAGCCCCGGTGGCTCTCAACCCGGCCACACTGTTGCCGGAGGAGCATCTGGAAAACAGAGAAGTCCTTCATTCCTGTCATGACATTCTGGCAGAAGAGACAGGGCCACGTAAGGGCCTCCGGGATGAGCCGCTACCCAACCCACACTGCACCTGGTTTACCGACGGGAGCAGCTGCATCCATGAAGGTAAAAGGGTCGCAGGGGCGGCGGTGGTCAGCAAAGATCAGGTCATATGGGCTGGTAGCCTACCTGAGGGAACCTCTGCCCAAAAGGCGGAGTTAGTTGCCCTGACACGAGCCCTCGAGCTGGCAGAAGGAAAAAGGGTCAACATTTACACAGACAGCCGTTATGCTTTTGCAACAGCCCACATCCATGGAGCCATATACCGCCAGAGAGGCTTGCTCACCTACTCGGGAAAAGAAATAAAAAACAAGCAGGAGAGTTTACGTCTCCTTGAGGCTGTTCACGCCCCCCAGGAGGTGGCCCAGGGGAATAAAAAAGCTGACTTTGAAGCAAAACAAGCGGCTCTAAGGTCAGGAACTCTGATTCTTGCCGCCAGTCTCCCGGTGGCCTCACTGACATTCCCCCACTACTCCTCAGAAGAGGAGGAGAGCCTAACAAAAAAACCTGCCAAGTTCTCTAAAGATCAGCAAGGGATCTGGAAGACTAGAGAGGGAAAAATTGTCCTGCCGAAAGAAGCTGCTCAGGCATACTTAAAGCAATTGCATCGTCTTACTCATTTAGGAGCAAAGCATCTACGCTCCAATTGCCAGTCTACAAAATACCACATCCGGGGACTCAGTCGCTTAACTGAGGAAGTAGTTCACCAATGCAAAGCTTGTCAACTAGTAAACTCTCACCCCTCTCAGGCTAGCCCCCGGCGGCGCCTAAGGGGAGAGCGTCCTGGGGACAATTGGGAGATAGATTTCACAGAAGTAAAACCAACCCGGTATGGATACAAATATCTTCTAGTTTTTATAGACACCTTTTCAGGATGGGTAGAGGCTTTCCCCACAAAGAAGGAGACAGCAACAGGTGGCCAAACGAGTCCTGGAAGACATCTTCCCCAGGTTCAGAATCCCTAAGGTAATTGGATCTGATAACGGCCCAGCCTTCATTGCACAGGTAAGTCAGGGAATGGCCAAGATACTAGGGGCGGATTGAAAATTGCATTGTGCCTACAGGCCCCAAAGCTCAGGTCAGGTAGAAAGAATGAATAGAACACTAAAAGAGGTCATGACTAAATCATCCTTAGAGACTGGCGTGGCAGACTGGACAGTCCTCCTCCCCTTCGCCCTCTTCCGCGTTCGCAATACGCCTAGCCCTCTAGGAATAACACCGTTTAAAGTTTTGTTTGGGGCCCCACCACCTCCTTTCATGTCTAATCCATGGTCCATGCCACCTGACACTGATGCTAATGTTCCCCATTCCCTACTCGCCAGGTTAAAAACCCTTGAAATTGTTCACAGGGAGAAACAGGACAGCTATTAAATTCTTTGACCTTGTTTTTAGCTATGGTAACCCTGCTATCGACGCCTACCCAGGCAGCCACCTATTAGACTTATATACCAGACCCCCCTCTACTCCACCCGGTGGGTTGGGGAGAGCGTGTTGTTCCTGTCTATGTCAGTGATCCCAGGGCTCTGGGAGAACCCACTAATGATCACATCCAGCATGCTAAGTTTACACAGGCGATTTTCTGGCTCTGCACCCTCTGATTTGCCGCCGCCGCCCAAAATACTTCCCTGTGAAAAGGAGCCGGTTGTTTCTAGTTTGCACGTGCCCTGGAGACGTTGCCGTGAACCGACTGCGACTAAGATTCCTATTCTTGGGACGACTCAGAGCATATATGATTGGACCCCAGCAAAAACTGACAATGGATATTTGGGAGACTAGGGTTTTGTTGAGGGGCTATGGACAACTACTTCAAAGGTATACCAGACTAGTATCTGGAAACTTGTTGCAGGAACGGGTCAATTCTCTGCAGAGTGTGTGGTGGACTCTACACCAAAAATACGCCTAAGGACTATTTCTGCCTGTGTCCCTGAACCTTTTGTACTCATAATAGGCAAAGTGAATATTCACACTGTCACTCATGGTTTTAAAATATCATGCCTTAATTGTCAACTAACTAATTGTATACAATCCCTTGCCTATTCTGATAGAATGGTTGTGTTATACCGCCCTGCTTTTATGGTGGTCCCAGCTAATGTCTCTGGTCCATGGTATGATGATAAAGGATTGCAAATGTGAAAGGAGGTGAACTCTATTTTGCTAAGGACTAAAAGATTTATTGGGCTACTCATTGTTGGAGACTCCTCCCCTTGATACTAGCATTGCTACGGAAGCCCGAGATTTCCTCAATCAACTCTTAGGGCATGTTCCATCTTTTGGAAATTTTAAAAGCTTATTCTTTATGATTATTGGGGCTCTTGTTTTTCTCCTGCTAATTTTGTGTGTTACGCCTCTGCTACTGCGACTGATTGTTAAGAACATTTTGGCTGTTAAAGTTGCCATATACTCCACTAACTTGCAAATGAAAGCTTACCAGCGACCCTCCAATTAATTATAAAGGGAAGGGAGAGATGTTGGGAGCTGTCCCGAACACGGGAGAGTTAAAGTGCGGTTGCTGCCCAGAACACTGGGGTCCTAGAGACACAGCACCTGGCACCTTAACTCATAGCTCTGGTATTCTTGGCCTTTCTTCTAGCTCACAGAGGGTGCTGGAGATAACAGTAGCAGTTATAGAAGGTCACTAAAATAAGCCGACTAGTGACATTCATCCAAAAACAGGTCAGCACTGTCCGGTTAATGGTTTTACAACAGCAGTATCAGCCACTCGCTATAGATGATAACCTATAGTTTTAAGATTAAAACTCTCAAAAAGAAAAAGGAGGGAATGTGGAGAAAAATCTAACCTGCCATTCTGCTTCTGTAAACTCTGCTCGCTCAACCCTACTCCCTCCCCCGCCGGCGCCACTCTGTAACTCCCCAGCCTTTAGTCCTTGGAAACTACTGACCAAGATTAGAAATTAGACATGAGCTCATCTGGTACATGTTTGTGCAAGGTCAAAGCCCATGAAACTTTCCCCCCACCCTGTGACCCCTAGCCACCTGCGTGTGGTTTCTGTCTATAAAAATCCTAAGGAAAAAAGGTCGGGGCGGCAAGCTTCCTTAGCTCGCTTGCCCCCGCGCGCGCGCTGGTAAATGAATCCACCTCATGCTATTGCATCAAGTCTCTGGACTCTGAGTTTTTTTGAGCGGTCGTCTCTCCCCCACACAGGCTGTACATTTCTGCGGCCCAACAGAAGCAGGAGGCAAATGCACAAATGAGAACAAGATAAGAATTTGAAGTATAAAATTACACAGATATAATTTTATAGCAAGGAACGATTTTAGGAAGCGAGCAAAGAGTTTTTATTTATAAATGTGGAACATTCTGAGCACAGAGGGACCTGTCACACTTAGTATATTGTGATGGGGTCTCTGAACACATAATGGCATTCATTTTATTACCATTTTCCTTTGGAGTAGAGTGACATACTAAACTGATCAATAGAAGGCTTTGGCTTCCTCAAGATGTTTACGGAGATTGTGGAAATTGAATAACGTGAAATGTTCTTTTATTTTCCTGTTAACTGTTACACTGTCTGATTTCTGTGGGTATTTTAAAACTTTGCCACGGCTTCCTTCCTAGCTCTGAGCAGCTAGTCAGGAGGAGCAGGTTAATCACCTAGAGATCTGTTAAATCCCTAGATGTGTGTCACTCACATTATCCCAGACATTAAGAAAAGGTATGCAGTTATTCTTAAAGGGAAATGTAAGGATTCTAGGGCAAAGAATTATTAGAAATCCTTGCTTTTATATATTGTTTTCTTCGGTGGCGCAGGACTTGATTCTGGTGAAACTACACTGAATCCCAAAGTAGAACATACATATAAGACTCTTTCACAGAAGACTGAAAGTCAGGAAAGGCACTTTGCTTGGTGTCTCTGGGAGCTCACTTTTCTGCTCTTTTAGATGGTGGGTGGAGAGGAGTAGGGAGAGAAGGGGCGGGAAACTCTTTTCTGTATATTAGTCCATTCTGTTATTATATACCAGATGTCAAGACAGGAATTTTAGTCTTTTCTCTAATGTGCTGGTGTTGTTACTGTCATTTCACAGGAATGCCTATAAATTCTCAGGGTCTTAGCCAAGTTTGAAACTCAAATCTTCTCATTACAATTTGAGTGCTGCTATCAATCAGAATTCTTTGGTTTGGAGAGACAGAAACCCAACTCGAACCATTTTAGGCAAAAGGGGAATGTACAGGCTTATGTAAGAGATGGAAATTAGTATTAGACTAGGTGATACTAGTGTTTATGATACTAGTGTTTATGAGACTGTGTCTCATAAACTTGAACATGCCCAGGACATTCCCTGAGTCCCATTTCTTCTCACCTTGCTTGAGAGCATCAGTTTGTCAACTGGATTCATTGACCCGGCAAACAGTAAGGTCACTGATAGAAAGACAGAGATTGAGGTTTGCCTCTCTGTAGATGTCCTGGGGAGGTGTCTTATTGGTCCAGCTCAGATCAGGTGCTTGTCCATAAACCAGTGAGTTGAGCTTACCAGGTGAATTGCTATAGTTGGCTTAGGTTGCTTAGTCAGATGCCCTTCATGGTAGAAAGGGCAGTGTCAGCTACTTGAAATAATTTGGACCACACAGATGGCAGGGGGTGGAGTGGAAATCCTCTCTTTGACACTGTACAGTATGTGATCTGACAAGGATGCCTCTGTTGGCAGCTCCTCTGATCTTAGAACCATTATACTGTGTAGTCTATAAAAGCTGCCTGATAATTAGAACTTAGAGAGAAAAAGAGAAGAGATGAGATGGTAGGCTTGAGGTGGGAAGGTGATTTGGAATCTGCCTAGATTTGGGGTCAGTGCTCATAAAAATTCTCTGGTTTCTTTGTAGTCAGGGTGACAGTGCTGAGCAATGAACTGGTGATACAGGTACATCGTCCTAGAAGACAGGGTGACAACAGGTTAGCACGTGGCCATACTCATGGAGACCTGGGAGCATGTAACTTATTCCTTCCAATAAAGCACAAGAAGAAAGAAAACCTCAGAAACTGAGCTACCAATTGGGACTATACTCTGAATTTATATGCATCATTTTTTCTTGTGATATGAAAGTTTCAAACAAGAAAATATCAAAGTCCAACAGAACCCATCTGAATTCCTAGCTGATTCTATCTGTGGGTCTCAGCTTTGGCTGCACATTAAAATCACCTAGAAAGCTTTCAAAATTCCCAATGTCCAGGCCACACCCCAGACCAATTAAATTGGAATCTCTGGAGGTAGGACCCAGGTCCTCCTGTTGTCTTTAAAGCACCCTGAATTCCATTGGGCAGTCATGGCTGTGAACCACTGCCCTAAACACTGGGTAAATAAATTTCTTCTTTGGCAAGAATAAGCAGAGCAAGTAAAGTCACCAGAATTAAGCTACTGCAACCTAAAACTATAAAGACACCTAGGGGAAGCAGAAAGAAAAAGGCCATCATACAGTTCTTAATTATTATCATTATTATTTAAATATTTAACTTTTGTGCATGGCATTCTTTAGAAAAATCACACATTGTTAGTCTGAAATTCCTTTCTCAAGTCAATTATGGCTTTATTTCTTCATCTGATGAATAAAGACATTGGAATATTTCGAGGTAAAAGTGCCAGTTTGCCAAATGTACATTTTAGCAGCAACATTTTTCTCTTTATCTGAAGAATAGTTTTTTTCCAGTTAGAAACCTAATTTCATTTTGACCTGGTTAATTTAAAAAGTGGAAAGAAAAAAAAAAATAAAAATGAAGTCGCCAGTCAAAGGCAGTACAAATACAATAAAACTCAGACAAAGATAAAAACTACTAAGTATGTCTAAAGAAGTGAGTCTTTAGCCTCAATTAGTCATTAGATAAACACGTTCAACTCATGTGAGAAAGTGTAAAAAAAATTTTTTTAAATAAAAAATTAGGTGTGAAATGTTTAAAATATTCCTTTCAAATTTGTGACTAAAGGTTAATGTCATGGGATATTTTAAATCATATATTTGCCTCTTTGAGAACATATGTCTACCTTTTTAGATTGTACATACTCCACTAGTACATGTCTTCAGGAATGCATTATGTAGAAAATTAAGGAATTCTTTAGAATTCAAAGAGGCAGAAAACCTAGAAAATATTCATTCAGAAGAATATTTTAGGCAATGACACAACATGGATTTTGTGTCAATCATTTGTTTGGGACGTAATACCTGGAAACAGGCTGGGGTGGGGGGGGTTGTGATAAAAAAGTGAGACAGGGGAAACCATAAAATATGTGCACTCAAGCATGCAGCCACCGTGGCCAGCTGGAGCGTGACATGTTGGGGGACTCTAAGTCAGTGTAGAACGACTGCCTCAGAGCTCCCCCACCTGAGAAGGATATTTACTCGTTAATGGATGTGATATACCATTGCTCAAGGACTGCTGCAAGGAGGCATTAATTCCTAGGCACTGACAGCTGCGCCAGCCATGGAGGGTGGGGAATGGAACCCCCTACCCTGAGTCCAAGAGTCACATGCACGAGCAATTGGATTAGGAACCTGAAGGACCAGATGGTGGTTATTTTAGCTTTGTATGCCACATATGGTCTTTGTCACGCGTATTTTTCTTTTACTTCTTTTTTGGGGTAACTCTTTAAAAATGCAAAAAAAAATATTTTTAGCTTATACAAAAACAGGTGCTGGACCAAATCTGTTCTATAGATTGTAGATTAAGGATAAATGATTTTTATAAAAAGACCAAAATGCAAATTTAGATAAGATAATGAATGAAATGAGCTAAGTCCCCCAGAATGAAGAGAATCTTTGAATGGAAAACACTTATTTTATATGGTTTATAGGATATATTTAAATAAAATAAGTGCTGCACACATAATTGTGCAGACATAGAAGATGATCAAAACAGATATAAGGCAGGCAAGAACAAGCAAAGTAAAGTTTAAGGCATTAAAGAAGTAAAGTTATTTTATATTAGTAAATGTAGTAATGTAATATAAATGTAGTAAAATCCACAGTGACAATATTGCAGCCACAGTCTCTCATTTGACAAGTAAAATAGTAACAAAAGGCAAGAAAGAAAAATTTGCTGAAAATAAAGAAGAAAATAATACAAACACCAGTAAAGTGGTGCACATTAACCCACAACTCCAAATCTGTAGCATATCAAGTATTAACACAATTCAAAAAGATATGGAGGAACAGACTTATTATGAGATAATAATGGTTGAAATTTTAGTGCATAGTTTCAAACTTTCAAGAAATATCAATTTATTTTTCAGTGAATTAATGAACTGTGATCCCTAGCTCCAGTCTGCTTGGGGGAGGAGTCATTCAACACCTGAATCCTATGAAGTCTCTGATGAACTTTCTGGGAACTTTCCAGCCCTCAGTCAATTTGGGAAGACTGCTCTGGTCTTCTCTTCTCAGGCATCAGTCAGCCTGGTGATGATGAGTTGTGAGATTTCCCCAGTTTTAACTTCTCATTTAATCTCATGGGCTTTCTGCTTGAGCTGGATGGATATGTAGTCAAGCCAGAAAACTCACAGCTATCCTTTTCTTTCAGTTTTTTCATCTTCTTCAGCATTAGACAGCAGGGTACACTCCCCAGTGATTGAGGAATCCATGGACCTCTGTAGGATTTTGAAACAAAAACAAGGAGGAGAAAGAAGGTTTTCTTGCAGGCAAATTTTGCTGTCTGTCCAACATTGTTTGTGCTGTTACACCAGTTCCTTCCTGTTGTTGAAACTCCATTAAATACATAAACGCAAAAACTATACAGACCATTCCTGTATTAAATTAAAAGTAAAATACAAAAGTAAATGAAAACATAATCAAGACTCTCAAATCCTTGGAAATAAGAAATTATTTTCATAATTCTCCCGAATTAAGAATCAAAAGTTGTTGATTATTTCCAAAATAAAGACTGTCCAAAACATAGAGTGTTCGCTCAATGAGGTACTGTGAGAAAAAATTACGGACTTATTCTAAAATTTTGATGTAGGCATTCTTTTCAATGTTGTATGGCTTATTATGCTAGGGAAAAACTCAATCCTATAAGTAATATAAACTTATAAAATAGTAAACAATTCTGTAAATAATATAAAAATGGAAGAATCCATAACAAATGTACTAGCTATGATTTTTTTTCTAATAAGAATCACTTAATTTAAAAAAAAGTACTTCTCTATCATGGAATATCATGTGAAAAATATCACATAAAAATAAGAAAGCATAAAAATTTCCACAAATCAGATATTTGAGAAATTACTGAATTTACCATGCTAAAAAGTAGATTGTTCTCTTAAAGCTTTCTGCTAATTTTAGATATAAAAAAGCAACTAACAAAGTGGGAAATTATAGAGGGTAAGTGACAAAGAGTATTCATCCCAACTATATACCTATCTATTACAAATGTACAAGATTAAGACTGACAAGCCGAATGTAAATATGCTAAATAGAAATAAAAATTGGTAATAAAATAATTTTAAAATTTCTTAAATTTATTTGTAATAACACTGAAGCAAATTTAAACACTAGCAATATATAAGGATATTATAATATCCTTATCCATCCAATAAAAATATAGTTAAAAATACTGAGCATATTTCATCAAGGGAAAATATTGACATCACTGTACATTTTTAGTGGTAAAATAAAACACTAACCATTTTCTGAGGACCTGATGGTAATACATTAATGTCCTTTCAATTGTTTGACCTAATATTTTAAGTTATTATGCTCTAGTCAGAGGAAATATTAATAATCAAGGTTTTAAATAAAGACATATGAATAAGTATATTCTCTATAAAATAGTGAAAATGAGAAAATAAATTAAAATTCTGGAAACTGAGTTATAATAAAATAAATTGTAGAAAATTGAAAATCACATACAAATGGCTAAAAAATTTGGGGGGTATTGTGCTAGTTAATTTTTTAATTTTTTATTTATTTTTTTAATTTCAGCATATTATGGGGGTACAAATGTTAAGGTTACATATATTGCCCTTGTCCCTGCTCCCCCTTCGAGTCAGAGCTTCAAGTGTGTCCATCCCTCAGATGGTGCGCACTGCACTCATTATGTATGTATATACCCATCCCCTCCTCCCCCCTCCCATCCACCCAACGCTCAATAAATGTTATTCTTACATGTCCACTTAGGTGTTGATCAGTGAAACCAATTTGCTGGTGAGTACATGTGGTGCTTATTTTTCCATTTCTGGGATACTTCACTCAGTAGTATGAGTTTCAGCTCTATTCAGGAAAATACAAGAGGTGCTATATCACCATTGTTTCTTATAGCTGAATAGTACTCCATAGTATACATATACCACATTTTATTAATCCATTTATGTATTGATGGACACTTGGCCAAAGAAACTGTCACGAGAGTAAACAGAAAACCAATGAATGGGAGGACATTTTCGCAAGCTACACATTCGATAAAGGGCTGATAACTAGAATCTATTTAGAACTCAGGAAAAGGAAAAATCAAACAACCCTATCAAAAATTGGGCAAAGGACATGAACAGAAACTTTCCAAAAGAAGACAGAATAATGGCCAACAAACATATGAAAAAATGCTCAACATCTCTAATCGTTAGGGAAATGCAAATCAAAAACACAATGAGCTATCACTATTTCCAGTGAGAATGACCTTTATTAACAAGTCCCAAAACAATAAATGTTGGCATGGATGCGAAGAGATAGGAACACTCCTACATTGCTGGTGGGACTAAAAACTAGTTCAACCTCTGTGGAAAGCAATATGGCTATACCTTAAAGCGATACAAGTGGATATACCATTTGATCCAGCAGTCCCATTACTGGGCATCTACCCAAAAGAACAAAAGACACTCTATAAAAAAGACACCTTCACTGGAATGTTTCTAGCAGTGTAATTCACAATTGCAAAGATGTGCTAGTGAATTTTATGTATCAACTTGGCTTGTCTGTAGTGCCCAGTTATTTGGTCAAACACCAGTCTAGATGTTGCTATGAAGGTACTTTTTAGATGTGTTTAATATTTAAATAAATAGACTTTGAATAAAGCAAATTATCCTCCACAATGTTGGTGGGCCTTATTGAATCAGTTAAGAGCAAAGACTGACATTTCCTGAAGAAGAAGAAATTTGGCTTTAAGACTGCAGCATAATAACCCTGAGTTTCCAGCCTGCCAGGAATGCCCAGCACATATTTCTGACTAAAGACTATAGCATCAATTGTCAACACTTACCTGAATTTCCAGTCTTCAGTCTTGCCCGATGGATTTTAGACTTGCTAATCCCAACAATCATATGAGCCAATTGAGTCTCTCTCTCTCTCAATTGGTTCTGTTTCTCGGGAAACTAATACAAGTATAAAAATGTTTGT
The DNA here is from genome assembly GCF_040939455.1 of Microcebus murinus. Classification (NCBI taxonomy): domain Eukaryota; kingdom Metazoa; phylum Chordata; class Mammalia; order Primates; family Cheirogaleidae; genus Microcebus; species Microcebus murinus. The sequence continues at coordinate 64,688,169 of NC_134117.1, forward strand.
ATTCAAAATAAAATATTATGATTTCTGCTTCATGCTGTGATGAAATAACTGGTACCTGAATAAACAACCATGATGAACCAACATAAACCCTGGCATGAAATATGAGACAGCAATTTTGAGACACTAGACAAAAGGCAGTACAAAAGTTCAATCGTGAGCAAAGGTGAGCTCATGAGCTAAGCCCTTGGCTGGCTGGCTGACTATTTTCCTAACTCTAAGCAGTGAGAGAATAGACAGAGATCAGGTGGAGGCAGTTGAAGTGGCTGGAGTCTGGCAGGCATAGCTCCATGAAGGATGAGTACTGGGAGACTGAGTAGTGATTCCCTATGACTCTTTGTCCAAGAGATAAGCCTTGCATCCCAAAAGATGTGGCACTGAAAATGTAACAGAGAGAGCAAAGGTTGAGTAGTGGTAGGGGACATTAAAGATCTAGTGCAGCCAGAGTAGAGAGACCTCATCAACTTGGCAGGCATCCATCTGAGATACCAGAAAAGCCACACCTTAAAAGTAGGACCATATCCTAAAATAAACTAGAGATCTGTCCAAATAGAACCTAAGCCGTGCCCTAACAAGAGCTATTGAGGAGACAGAGTTTGGAGGTTAAATCTGCCTAGTTAGACAGATTTAGAAAATAATTTGGGCTTTCTGTAGGTATGTCTTAACAAAGAGCAAAACCCCATCCTACGCTAATTCAAGGTGATCAGATAGTATTTGAATTACCCGCCAGAATAATAATCAATACTCTTTTAAGGATGACAAGATTACCTTTAGTAGCTACAATTAATTAGGATTGATGTTCACTAAGTGATTTAAAACTAACAGTTATACATAAATATAACTTTCAAAATTAAAAAAATATATGTGTATAAATATTTATTGGATGTGCAAGGAGAAAAAAACAGAAAAATAGAGTTAAAGGAAATCTACATTAAAAACCCACTTTGAATGGTCAGGTATTAAATTAACAAACAATAATGTTAAAGCAGTTATTACAACTCTATTCAAAGAACTAAAGGAAAATATAGTCAAAGAACAAAAAATGTTTAAAAATTAATGAACAAATAAAGACTCCTCAAAAAAGAAAACTATATAGAAAAAAAAATCAAATGTAAATTATAGAGCTAAAAGGTATAGCAGAACAAATATAGCAGAGGAAACAGCCAGTGAACTTGAGGATATATCAATAGAAATATCCAATCTGAAAAACAGAGAAAATATAAGTGAAGAAAAATGAATAGAGTATCCAGGAACTGAGGTACAATATCAATGGTTTAACATATCTTTAATAGGAATTCTAGAATAAAAAGAGGTAAGAATGAGGGGGAAGAAAGATTTGAAGAAATTAGGCTGAAATTCCCTAAATTTGATGAAAAATATTTATTTACATATACAAAAATCTCAGGGCACATCAAGGAGGATAACTACAATAGGAACACACACACAGAAAATACATCTAAGAACATTAAATAATCAGTGACTAAAACTAAATATAAAGAGAAAAATCTCAACAGGAGTCAGGAGTAGAAAATAAAACATTATATATAGGGATCCATATTAGGGATGATTGCTGACTTCTTATCATAAACAATGGAACCCAAAAGATATTGGAAACATAATTTTTAATTGTTAAACTCAAAAGAGACAATTCTCATCTTGTGATGATATTCCTCAAAAATGGGGTATGACATTAAGCTATTTTTAGATAAGAGCTACTTGTAGATAACTGCTAGAAGACTACATTGTGGGCAATTCTAAAGAATACTTGTCAGGCTTAAAGTAAGTGGTGCCAAATGGAAACTTTGACATGTAGAAAAAAACAAAGACAACCAGAAAAGGAAGATAAATGAGAATGTAAATATAAAATATTTTAATCTCCGAATTTTCTGAAAGGACCACTGATTAGTGAAGCAAAACTAATAATTTAGGGTGGAAAATATAATGTATATAGAAATAGAAGATATGACAACAATGACACGAAGGAGATGGACAAACACAAAAATAATACAGTAACGTTAATATATTTAGGAAGCAGAAAGTGTCAATTATAGATCAAGAAGTGGAAAATGTTAACACAGAAAGTATAAGTCATGTGTGAATTAGTGCAGTACTGAACACTGAACAGACTCTAATAAGTCAAGGATGTGTATTTTCAGCTCTAGAGAAACCATGAAGAAACCATAGGAATAGATATAGCTAAGAATCCATAGAGACAATAAAATGGAATACTAAAAGTATTCCATTAACCCAAAATAAGTGAGGAAAAGTGCATCAGAAACAAGATCATTAGTAGAAGGGGCCCATGGGAAACCCATGGCAAGATGGTGGATGTAAACCCAACCATTTCAACAAGTACATCAAATGTAAGTGTTAGCTAAATGCAGAGATGAAAAAGCAAGACCCAACATTTTACTGTCTACAAAACACCAACTTCAAATTTAAAAACAAATAGCTTGAAAATAGGAGAGTAAAAAGATACAGCATGTAAAGAGTACACCTAAGAAAGCTGGTATGGTTATATCAATTTCAGATGAATCAGACTCCATGGCAAAGAGAAATACAAGAGCTAAAGATAAATTTTCACAATGATAAAAATAGAAATTATCAGAAAGATATAATAATCCTAAATCTGTATGCACCTAACAAGACTATCTTTTATGACCAAAATTAAATTTGATTAAAAACCTTTAATAATAAGATATAAATAAAAAAATAAAATATCAGAAAATTTAATTTTATAAATCTAAATTTATAGATCAGAAAATAAATTATAATGGCAATTAGCAATTTTTAAAAAAATAATGGAAATAAAGCATATCAACATTAATTTGAGGCAGTGAAAGCATATTTTAATTTTGAATATTAAATTAAATTCCTTTTTGTTTGTTTTTTTTTAGAGATAGGATCTTACTCTGTCACCCAGGCTGCTGTAGCACATGGTACAATCACAGCACACTGCAACTTTAAATTCCTGGGCTCAAGCAATTCTCCCAAGTAGCTAGAATTATAGGCACACGCCACCATAGCCAGCTAATTTTTTAAAATTATTTTTTGTAGAGACAACATCTTGCTATGTTGTCCAAACTGTTCTAGAACTCCTGGCTCATTGCTTCTCAGCTTTTTGGCTAAGAACTCTTGGCCTTAAGTAATCCCCTGCCTGGGTCCCCCAAAGTGCTGGGATTGCAGTTGTAGATTAAATTCTTAAATTTAAAATCTATAATCTAGTTTTCTCCATTAAAAAGCTAAGGGGGAAAAGAGGAAATTAAGTTCAAGATACAAAGAAAGAGAGAATTAATAATGGTTAGGGTATAAATTAATGAAATAGAAAATAGACAAGTAAACAAAAATTATCAACAAAAACAACAATTATTTAAAAAAATTAATAAAACTGTTCAAAATCTACAGGGACTGAGCAAGGAACAATAAAATAAAATAAAATGAAGCAAAAATTATCAATACCAAAAAAATAAAAGAAGGAGTATTACTCTAGATCCTAGAAATGTTAATAAGAAAAGATAATAAGGAATAACATTTTACAATTTGAGAATTAAAAAAAAGAACAAATTGTTTGAAAAAAATGCCACTTATCAAAGGTAACACCAGAAGCAATGAAGCATCAGAATGGCTCTGTATGTCTATTAAAGAAATCATGATCAAAATGTTTTCATACACACACACAAACTCCAGTCCCATTTAATTTCAATTTCACTGGTTAATTCTATTAAGCACTTGAGGAAGATATAACACCAATTTTGTGCAAAGTTTCTCAGAAAATAGAGAAAGGGAGAACACTTCCCAAATTATTTTATGAAGCCAGCACAGCACTAATACCAGAACTGACAGGTATTATAACACTTTTCAATTATAGGACACTGCCAATCATTGTCATAGATTAAAAAATCCACATCAAATACAATACTAAAGCTATATAAGAAGAATATTTCAAGACAACCAAGTAAGGTAATCCTACTAGTGCAAGGTTGGCTCAACATTTGAAAATCAAACAATATGACTTGTCACAATAACATATAAAAGATAAAAATACATAATCATTTTAATAGGGGCAAAACAATGTGAAAAATAAAACATCTATTCATGGTTACAAAAAAAAAAAAAAACTAGGACTAGAAGGCATCTTCCTCAACCCATTACTGGGAATTTACAAAATACCTATAGTTAATATTATATTTAATGATTAAAAATGAAATGCTTTATTCATAATAGTCTTAAATTGAACCATCAAGAGGTGTCTGGATAATGATATGGTGGTATATCCATACAATTACATAAACTCAGCAGTAAAAAGAATGCACACACACACACACACACACAAACTCACATGGATGACTCTTAAAAATAGTATGCAGAGCAAAAGAAACTAGACATAAAAGAGTACATACAATATAGTTTGATTCATATGAAATTGTACTACCTGCAAAACGAATGTATAAAATTAATGTATAAACTTAGAAATCAGTGGTTGCCTTATGCAGAAGGGGTGATTGCATGCAGAAGCCCTAAGGGAACTTTCTGGGGTGATTGAAATGCTCTCTATCTTGAAGGGACTTAACAAGTGTAGACATTTTTTAGTACTCAGACTGTCCATTTCAATGGATTTCTCTTACAGAAATTATACATCAATAAAATTAATTAAAATGTATAATATTAAATAAAATGTAAGTTACAAACTCATTCTTTCTGGTCGAAATTGTATAAGATAGGTAAAAGATAGGGAATAGATCATAGATAGATCCATAGAGATGACAGATGTCAAAGAGTGAAAAGAAGTACAACATTGACTATGGTATGCCAAGGATTTCTGTTAAATTTCATCTTTTTCATTATAATTGATAAACCTATTGTAATTGACTAACTTGGTAACAATAAACATGCATTACATTTGCTCTAAGATTTTTTTAAAAACATATATGCAAAAAGAAAAAAATATACAAAATATGTGATATGTAGTAGATTTTCAGGATTTTTTAGAACTTCCATTTAGCACTTTCTTTCCTTTTTTATGCTCTCTTTTGCCACCTTGCTCTCTATGTCAAGTCTTTTGCACATTTATTTTTGTTTCCCTTTATTCACAATGTATTACACATTCATTCCTCTCTATCCAGATCTGACAATGTTTGATGAAAGCCTTTCCCTCAATTTGATTCGAGGCAGTACAAGAAATCTCCAAGGAACTAATTATCCAGTTTGCACAATATTGAAGCTAACAGAGCCACACACAAAAACAAGATGATAAGGAAATAGGATGGATCTCCACTTTAATTGCATGTTTTCATTTCTCCTGACCTTAGCTCAGACAGAACCACAGTTTTATATGCCTCCTGGGATATCAAAGTCAGTGATCCTCGAGAGACACGCTGGCTTTGAAACATGATGACAAACTTACCCTTGAGGGAGCCCTTCAGAGGCAGGCTTGGAAGAAAGCACTGTGTGTAGAAACTTGGGGTCACTGGCCAGATCTTCTGTTGTGTTCTCTGGGAGGCCAGCTGAGAAGGCTCTCCTTTTCTCACTGTCCTCTAAGAAAGGTAGATATTTGTTTGTGAGCCTCCTTTGACAATCCAGGGGCTCAGTCCATCAGTTCTGGCAGAGATTTTGTTCCCTAAGGGGAAAAGGCACCAACGAATACACGGGTAGATAGCAGGGTTACAATTGGCTGATGTTGAGAGCCAACCAAAAGTGGGAAACATCAACAAAAATACTTCACTTGATAAAGCATTTTCTGACATAAGTTTGTATAATTTTCCCATTAGGAAGGTGTTGCTAAAAAGCATGCAAATAAACCAAAAAACCACAGAAATAAAGTACACAAAGAAAGACTGGAAAAGATGTTGTCTTCATTTACCAGCAACTTGATGCTTTAGGTACAGAAATCATTAAAATGCAATAAATACTATTACCAGAGTTAAAACTTTTGAAATTGAAAAAGTTACAATGTTAATATAAGATTAATTATACTTCTCTATATTAATACTAACAATAAACAATAAGAAAATATAATAAAAATACCACTTTTTAAAGGTTCAAAATAACTAAAACTGTTGTTTAGAAATGAATTTAACAAAATATGTGAAATATCTGTGCACTAAAAACTAGCAAAGATTTCCCAAGAGAAATTAAAGAAGACTAAATAAATAGAGATATAGAAGGGACATACCTAAAAATGATACAAGCCATATATGACAAACCCATAGCCAACATCATACTGAATGGGGAAAAATTGAAATTATTCCTACTTAGAACTGGAACCAGACAAGGCTGCCCACTATCTCCACTTCTGTTCAATATAGTGTTGGAAGTCTTGGCTACAGCAATCAGACAGGAAAATGGAATCAAAGGTATCCAAATAGGGGCAGAAGAGATCAAACTTTCACTGTTTGCTGATGATATGATATTATATCTAGAAAACCCCAAAGATTCAACCAAGAAACTCCTGGAACTGATCAATGAATTTAGTAAAGTCTCAGGATACAAAATCAATACACAGAAATCAGAGGCATTCATATACGCCAACAACAATCTAATTGAGAACCAAATCAAAGACTCAATTCCCTTCACAATAGCAACAAAGAAACTAAAGGACCTAGGAATATACTTAACCAAGGAGGTAAAAGACAGGGAGAACAATGAAACACTGAGGAAGGAAATAGCAGAGAATGTAAACAGATGGAAATCCATACCATGCTCGTGGATCAGCAGACTCAACATCATCAAAATGTCTATAATACCCAAACTGATCTACAGATTCAATGCAATACCTATTAAAATCCCATCAGCATTCTTCACAGATACAGAAAAAATAATTTTACGCTTCGTATGGAACCAAAGAAGACCCCGAATATCAAGAGCAATTCTAGGCAACAAAAACAAAATGGGAGGCATTAATATGCCAGATATCAAACTATACTACAAAGCTGTAGTAATTAAAACAATATGGTATTGGCACAAAAATAGGAATATTGACCAGTGGAACAGATGTGAGAATCCTGATATAAAACCATCCTCATATAGCCATCTAATCTTTGACAAAGCAGACAAAAACATACGCTGGGGAAAAGAATCCCTCTTCAATAAATGGTGCTGGGAAAACTGGATAGCCACCTGTAGAAGGCTAAAACAGGACCCACACCTTTCACCTCTCACAAAAATCAACTCACACTGGATAACAGACTTAAACCTCAGGTATGAAACTATTAGAATTCTAGAGGAAAAAGTTGGAAACACTCTCCTAGACATCAGCCTAGGCAAAGAGTTTATGAAGAAGTCCCCAAAGGCAATCACAGCAGCGACAAAAATAAATAAATGGGACATGATCAAACTACAAAGCTTCTGCACAGCCAAAGAAATAGTCATGAAAGTAAACAGACAACCTACAGAATGGGAGAAAATTTTTGCATCCTATGCATCCGATAAGGGACTGATAACTAGAATATACTTAGAACTCACAAAAATCAGCAAGAAAAAATCAAATAACCCTATTAAAAAGTGGGCAAAGGACTTGAACAGAAACTTTTCTAAAGAAGACAGAAGAATGGCCAACAAATATATGAAAAAATGCTCAATATCTCTAATCATCAGGGAAATGCAAATCAAAACCACAATGAGATATCACTTAACTCCAGTGAGAATGGCCTTTATAAAAAAGTCTCCGAACAATAAACGCTGGCGTGGATGCGGAGAGAGAGGAACTCTCCTACACTGCTGGTGGGACTGCAAACTAGTTCAATTTCTGTGGAAAGCAATATGGAGATACCTTAAAGCGATGCAAGTGAATCTACCATTTGATCCAGCAATCCCATTGCTGGGCATCTACCCCAAAGATCCAATGACACTCTACAAAAAAGACACCTGCACTCGAATGTTCATAGCAGCACAATTCATAATTGCAAGGCTGTGGAAACAGCCCAAGTGCCCATCAATCCAAGAATGGATTAATAAAATGTGGTATATGTTTACCATGGAGTACTATTCAGCTCTAAGAAACAATGGTGATATAGCACATCTTATATTTTCCTGGTTAGAGCTGGAACCCATATTATTAAGTGAAGTTTCCCAAGAATGGAAAAACAAGCACCACATATACTCATCAGCAAATTGGTATTAACTGAGCAGCAGCTAAGTGGTCACATAGGTACTACAGTAACAGGGTATTGGGCAGGTGGGAGGGGGGAGGGAGCGGGTATATACATACATAATGAGTGAGATGTGCACCATCTGGGGGATGGTCACATTGGAGACTCAGACTTGTGGGGGGAGGGGGGAAAATGGGCATTTATTGAAACCTTAAAATCTGTACCCACATAATATGCTGAAAAAAAAATAAATAGTGATAGCAAGTTGATGGAATGGATGACCGAATATTGTTAAGATTCCTCCCATATTGATCTAAAAAGTTCATGTTTTCAATAGTAGCAATTGCTCCCTCCAAGGGGGTGAAAATTGATTCTTAAGGGGCAAAAACCTTAGATCTTATGATGGCTTATCACTTTCCAAAGTTCAACCCTGCCTGACAAAACTTTATTCTTTATTTTTTAATTTATCTGGTTAGAGAGAATTTAAACAAAATTTATTTTTTTCTTTTTGTGGGGAAGGTGACAGTCATCATCATGATCATCATCAGTGAAAGACTGAGAAACGGTCATCTAAAAATTCAAAAAATTCCAATCAAAATTCTGGTGGGCTTTTGATAAACTGACTAGATAAGTCTAAAATGTGCATGGGAAATTCAAAGGCCTTAGATTTGTTTAAAGGAAAATATTTTTGTGAAAGAAGAAAGTTAGAAGCCTCAAGATAGCTGTATTATATTAAGGCTGAAAGGACTTAGAAATCAGTACTCCAAAATGAAGGCCTCAGAAGCAAAAGTTTCATTAACATTAGATTATACATTTTCTGTCCAATCATATTTCTATATGGCTGTCCATACTTTGTTGAACCAAAGCATAAAAATGGACAATGTCCTCTATGTCTTTGGGTCTTCATTCTGAAGGCTTCCATGTATAAACACTAAATAAATTTGTATATCTATTCGACTGTCAGTCAACCTGCCTTAGGTAAGTGATTGTTCAGCAAACCTTCAGGGAGCCAGGTGCTTGGTCCCTGCAAGGGTTAAAAAAATAGAAAAATAGAACATATTAGAGAAATAAATTCACATATATCAGGTCACTTGATTTTTGACAAAGGTACCAGAGGTAATTGAGTAAGGAAAGGATAGTCTTTCAAAAATGTGGTGATGAAACTACTATCTGTTACTGAAAGCTCAGCACTTGCCCATGAGGCTGCACCAGAAGAACCGAGACAAGCAATTAAGAGGAAGGAAAGAGAAGTTCATTGCTTTTCCAGTAAAGGAGGAAAAAAGGTACACTATCGTCCCTAAATCTAATATTCCTTCCCTGTAAGTGAAAATACAGAACTTTTAAGGGGAGAGTTCTCAGGTTCAGGGTATTGCTGTCAACTATAGTCGATAGCTCTGGTCCTTTCATCTCCAGAATCCATTGGTACCCTCCACTGGTCTGGAGCTTGGCTGGAGGGACCATGCCCTGAGATGTCCCCTGCAGTGCAAAGAACAAAGAAAACATTCCCCTGCTCTGCCCAACTGCTGTCCTGGGGCAAGGATGCCAGGAGTTTTAGTGAGAGACAGAAAACACTCTAAAGGGCGAAGGGGTTTAAGTAATATGGAAAACATTTTTTTCATTTTTCAGGCCATCTTTTCTGTATGAAAAAAAAAAACTTGACTTGTACATCATACCATAAGCAATAATGAATTTGAGATTTGGTAATATAAATAAACATAAAAGCCAAAATAATAGATTTTAGAGGAAAGCATGGGTGAATATTTTTGTAATCTGGAAGCATGCTATAGTGTTTTAAGTGAACAAAAAGCACTAAACATCAAAGAAAAAGTCAATGGATTAGATACCACTAAAATTAAAAAGTCTCTTCAAAAGGCACCATTAAGAAAATAAAAAGACAATCCACAGACTTGGAGAAAATATTCTCAATGTGTACATCTGACATTTACCCACCATCACACCAACACACATATGCATGTATGTTTGTGAGGTCTGATGTGTGTGTGTGTGTAAAACCCTCCTACAACATGTAAATAGACAAAATATCTGTATCTGATTAAAAGGAGAAAAAACTTGAGCAAATAATTTACAAATAAGGTTTTCTAAAAGCCACTTGAAACTGTTCAATCTGATTAGTCATCAAGGAAATATAAAATAAGCCACAGTGTGATACCACCACACACCTACTAAAATGGCTACTGTAGACAATTCCAACTGTTGGCAAAGATGGGAAGAAACTTATAGGCTCATGCATTACTAGTTAGAATGTAACGTCGTACAAATGTTTTGGAAAACAGTTGGTGGTTTGTTATAAAGTTTACCTAAGCTTACTGTACAATCCAGCAATTCCATGTTTAGGAATTTTCCAAGAGAGATGAAAACACATTCACAAAAAGGCCTGTGTAAGAATATCCATATCTTATTGATGTTTTCCTAAAGATAGAATAAACTTATATGTCTATGAACAAGACAATAGATTTAAAAATAATATAGTATATTTATACAGTGGAATACCATTCAGTAGTAAAAGAAAAATTAGTAATACATGAAACAAAATTATGCTGAGTGAAAGAAACTAGGAACGAAAGATTTCCTTTGCATAAATTCAAGAACAAGAATAACTATTAGGATAAAGATCAGAATGATGCCTGCCTCTTTGGTGAGAAAGAAGGTTTTTGAGCTGATGATGTGGTAGTTACAAGGATGTATACATTTGAGACAACTTATGGAAATGTACACTTAAAATCATTGCATTTTATGTAAATTATACATAAATTTAAAAAACTAATACATATGTAAAAAGGACAGACTTACAACCTAAAAATCAAAATGCCCTTGGAGGATATATCAAAAGAAACAATAACCAAAAAAAAAAAAAAATGGATGAGGCTAAAGCATAGGATTTGTTTTATCACTTATGTGATAAAACAAAAGCAATTACAAAAAGAGAAGGATTACTAAAAGTCATGAGAATACTTGTTTAAGGAGAACAGAAGTGCTTTTACTAGGACAAGGCATTGCGGGGAGATTCTAGAGTAGCTGGCAATAGTTATCTAGCGGATTGATCCTGTGTTAATAAGGATGTGTTAAGAAAAATTTAAGTGCGAGGTCATTAGGCTAAGACAGATCCAGTGCCTTGAGTTCCTACATGAGCAAACTGAAGCCCAATGTAAACAGTAAAATGAAACTTAAGCCTACCCAATCATAAACTGCCAATTAACCTCTAACTAGGCACTTTTAACTGGATCATAGTCAAATAAGGGAAAGGCTGATCTATAGACAATTGAGTAACTTCTTTACTTTGCTTCTGTGTTCTGCCTATAAAAGCTCACTGCTCTCATCCCACAGGGCTCTCTGAGCCTTTTCGGGTTCTAAGAGTGGTTCAATTTTTGAAGTGTTCTTCATCAAATAAACTCTGCTAAATTGTATTTGTCTAAAGTTTCTTCTTTTAACAGATGTTAGCCTCATAATAATTAATTAACCCTACATGCACTTTATAGCAGTTGTCTGTATATTTTATTTTACCATAAGATGATAAATAAATACACTAAAAAATAAAAATGAAAACTTCTTTACATATCATGTTTGAAGAAGGCTCAGAAAGTGTGATATTGAAGATGAGACTTGAGAGATGAATAGGAGCCAACCCCATGAAGACTATGGAAAGATAAAAATAAATGTTTGTGGGAGAACTGAAAGCAGGTCACTGTGGCTTCCACAGGATGACACTGGAGGGAAATGCCACAAAATTAAACTGGTGATAAAATGCAAGCCACCTCCCGCAGAGATGTATAGGTTCAAGCGAGAAGCCTGGGTTTTATTCTACGTGAAATTAGAAACCATTAAACAGTTGAAGTGGTAGAGAACCATTTTCCTATTGACATTTTGAGGAGACTGTGCAGGAATTTCATTAAAGGAGAGTAAGAATGAAAATAGGGAGGGAAGTTAGGATGACAGCAAATAGTCCAGGTTAGAGACACGATGCTCAGGCTTGGCTGGGGACAATGAAGCTGGAGAGAAGTGCCTGTCTTCAAGGCATTTGCCAGAGTGGGTGGGAAGAAGTGAGATATTAGTGATTCTGATTGGTTTCTCTCAGGACCAAGTAGACGATGGTGTCACATATTAAAACGAGGGTAGATTAATGCAGGAACAGTTCGGGGAAGCTCTTTCCTTTCCTGGGAAGGAAAATTTATGGCTAATTATAGGAGATCAGAAATCAACACTCCTACCAAAAATGTGCAATCTTATCTTCACTCTCTGCTTTCCCATCCCACACTGTGCCAGGACTTTGTCTGCTTAACCGTTAACTCACTTCCCGGACTAACTTGTTCCAGCCACACTGTCCTTGTTCTGCCACCTTACCTCCCACACCAGTGTCTGTCCTTTTGAAATATACATTTTTTCCCCTGTATAAAAGATTCTTTCCCACTAAATTTCTTATCTGTCTTCCAAGACTCATCTCATATTTTATCATTTTCTTGAAAGCTTACTAGAAGAGTACCCCTGTGTAGGAAGTGCCTGTCCTTTGCCCATATATTTTTCTAGTATACTTTTATCATAACTTATTGATTTTTTTCATTAAAATAAAATCCCATTGAAAATAAGGACTATAGCATTGGTTCACCTTTCTATCCTAAGTCTTGGCACATTGCCTGACAAGGCTCAAGCATCAATAAATATTTGTTAAATGGCTCTTTCAGAAGGAATTCAAGCAATTCATGCTTTTGCAAAATCTGAGAAAAATCTATATCCTTAAAACCACCTTTTATAATGATAAGTAGCAATTCAACTCACCAGATGTATATTGATCACCTACTACATACCAGGGTTAAATATTAGGACTAGAAAAACTAATTTAAAAATCGTGCTCTGCTTAATATGTTCCCAGTCTAATTGGAGAGTGACATTTGAACAGGTAATTAAAATAAATGTGGTAAATTTCACAATATATTTATGCAAAAAAGTTCTATAAAAATGCAAATGAAGGAGAAAATTATTCAGCTCAGTGGGGCTTCCCTTAAGGAGTCGCCTTTGATCTGGCTGAGACATGAAGTATAGTTATTTTTTATTGAGTACTTAAAAGTATATATTTTGGTATATGCATCAACTGAATCCCTCCAAGTGCCTTCAGGTTTTGCAACATGTGGACAGTTTTTGCCTTTGTTGCTTGCCAGGTTTAGGCAACTGTGCACCAAGAGAAGCTTGTTGGAGCCATTGTTCCACCTACCCTTTTCACTCCTCTCCTGCTTGTCTCGGAGAATGCGCCAGGGTGGAAGAACCGCCAGTGAGCTTCAGCCATGATCTTGCTCTGGTCACCGCTCTTCGAGCATTCCCAGTTTCTTCAAAAATAATGGATATGAGAGCTTCATCTTAAGAAACATACATACATATTTATTCAAGGAAATTAGTAAAAAAAAAAAAGGAGAGCTATACATTTATGTATAAATTATGCTTGCTGTTTTAAGAAAATCAAAAAAGAATAATCACACAATAAAATTTGCCATGTTGTAAGAAAAATCAGATATTGGCAATAGAGCAGCAATTGTTTCTTCCTATTTCCAATTACCAAAATAACTTGGAAAGTGTTATATATTATAAAAATGTATATTTTTAAATTTTTAATTCTACCATGCATTCTGTATTGTTTAGGAGGTACAAGTTGAATTCTGTTACATGTATATATTATATAGTGGTGATGTCTGGGCTGTACCCATCACCCAGACAGTATACATTGTACCCAATGGGTAATATTCTATATTGATTTCCTTCATTGGTTTATTTTACTAACATTTAAAAGAAGATATTCTAAACTTCCTCCAGCCCCAATTTGTTAAGAAGGAGGGAGGGGTAGGCAGATGTGCTGCTATCCCCCCTTTCCTACCATGCTGACATGTAAGGAAATAGACCCAGTCTGTCACCACCCCTTCTCTGGTCTGAAATCTATCCCCAGTGGGAAAGTCTATCTGCCAATTTGAATGTATACTCAGTTTTTGAATGGGGCGAAGTGGAGTCAGCCAGAGTGTGATGCTGACGTTCCTGCAGGTCTTGATTCAGAGCCTGCATTTGTCCTGCGGTCGCCTGTACCCCAGAGGGTCTGCTCGACATCCTTCTCAGCTGTGAACCACAGTGCTCTGGACTCTAATGTGCAGCGAGTGCTCCTACACGTTCATTTATGCACAGCTTGCTTACAGAAAAACTTGCTGAGACATTTTGAAATGAGAAACTGAGAAGAGAAAAACAAGCAAGAGATTTCCCTACAAATGTAGACACCGAAGCCTAAAGGGAATTGTATTTCCACTTATAAAGCAGGAAAAAAAAATCAGCCAGCTGTGTGGAAGCAAAACAGGTGTTTTCCCAGGCTAAGGAGCGGGGAGATTCAATGGGTACAGAAAAGCAGTAAATGTGCAGAATTTCTCCACTCAGCCAGGGTGATAATAGTGCTGGCCTTCTCTTCTCGCCCCTCCCCAGTTATAGCGGAATCTAACCCACAGATGCACATTGACATAGTCTCTGTTGGCAGCAATCATGAGACCATGTGCTCTGGGGCACTGGATGTGCTCCGTAGGCAAGGTATCCTCCCCGTCACTTTTGTGTGACCACCGTCAGTGCTAGCAGGAGTGGATGCTGGATTTTGAATATTGTTAGGACAACTAAAGACTGGTGTGGGCAGTGCCTTCAATTTGTGGTGCTCTGTGTTAGTGAGCAGCCCCCTGGACAATTCGTGCTTTCTTTGCGGGCCCTGTTTTCCTGTTCTTGATCTAAAGAAAATAAATGACCCCAAGAGAGCTGAAATAGCACCGGCCACAGACAAGGACTTCAACACATCTTCTTACGCATTCACTAGCCCCTTAACTGATGCTCCATTCTCACGCCATCACCAGCTCTCAGCGTACACAGTGCCATGAGAGACACCGAATCACTAGGTTCTCCTTCCCCTGCCCTTGCGTGTATTCAGCAAACACATAACTGTGCCTGACATTGCTCTAGGACTAAGTAACAGAAACATGTAGATAAACAAAGTCCTCCTATTACCAATGCAGAAACTAAGCTGTTAAAAAGACGTAAGAAGTGAGAGAGGCACCAACCCCAGTTTTACTCTAACTTCAAGGGCTCAGTATAGGCGAAGGCCCATTCCAACAGTTTGTTGTTGAATTTGGATCTCTATGAAAAGTAGTACGTCAAGTTAAACCCAATGGGTATAAGACCAAGGGTATAAATCCAATGGGTATAAGATCTTTATTTTCTCTACAACCAGTGGTTTTCATCAACACCTTAACAATGTCAAGGCTTTGAGACTTAAATTTTGCTCTGTGCTAATTTCTATCAAAGAATGCAAGAAAGAAAGGCCGTTATCCTAATCACTGCACTAATACTACTGTACAAAAATGTTGATACTGCTAGACTTGGTAAAGCACTGCAGAGAATACCTCCAGCATAATAGTCCCAGTGTTAGTGAGACTACTCTCACAGGAAAGTGTGGATTTGGCCCCTGAGATTCAGTTTAAGGGATAACAGTGTGTGTAGAATCAATGAGCTCCAAGTGCACAAGATCAGAAAATGCCAATGTGACTTAGCATCTGTGAGAACAGATCATACCTTGTCCTTCTGTGGTTATTTTGAAATCTGCTTATTCTGGAGCATTTATCTTTCAAAATGATTTTTCAAGCAAATAATAATTCTGAATAAATATAATAAAAGTATTTTAGTATACATAGTAACATTAAGAGTTGAAAAATGGAGATGTTTAGGTGTAATTAATGCAGGGAATTATCAACATGAGGGCAAAGATTGGAAGCTGAAGCCAGCACGGCTCAGAGGCTTATACATTCTGAAGCCACAGAAGCTTGAAACAGGGATGTGCAAGGTAAAATTAAATAAACATAGATAATAAACAATTCTAAAATAAAAAATAAACATGTTTTTTGAAAACAAACATAACTTTTTTTACAAAATGACAGAGTGGGGTATAAGTGAAATTTCAACCAAATGCAAGAATCAACACTATCCTAACTACATATTTTATCACAGTGAAATAAATTAGAAATTAAAAATTAAATGATAATCTAAACTCTATATATTGGAAAGCTGAAAAAAATACCTTTAATTATTCCATGGTTTAAAGAATAAAGTGTAATGGAAATTATAAAATATTCAATTCTAAACAATAGTGTAAGTAACATCAAAAACCTGTGACTTGCAGCTAAAGCAATGCATAGAGAAAAATGCCAGCATTAAATTTAGTAAATAGTAAGTTAAAAGGAAATAGTATAGCATTTGAAACAATCAATTCAAAAAGTTCAAAAAAGAGTTACTTTCATCACTTCAAAAAAATCTCTCCACTTCATCAATCCACATTTTCATCACTCCACTTCAGAAAACAGAAAGAAAACAATAAAGAAATGAGTAGGACTTAAAACAATACAATTCTCACCACTTATCTGTTAAAAAAAAAAGAAAAAAGAAAAGAAAAGAAAAAGAATAAAAAATATTTTAAAAAAGTAAAAAAAAAATAAAGAAAAAAAAGCAATACAAAATAACAAAATTCAAATAATAGAAGTGATACACAATGCTGAAAGCTGGATCTTCAGAAAGACTGAAAATACGCCAACATCTGAAGACTGAAGAAACATAATCGAAATGCAGACAATATTGTGAATGGAAAAAAGACCCCAAAAATAGTGAATGAACATCACCATCTAGAATAATAAATACCAATATATTTCAATAAATTTGAAAATAGATTAAATAGAGTAATTTTAGAACATAAATAAAAAATTGAATGAAGGGAATAAAAATATGAATGGTTATTTCTAATAGTTATTTGCAAAAATCCTTTCCTACCCTCCTATAACCCGATGTGTGTGTGTTCGCCCACACAGGCTCACACAAACACGCACACACACACGGGGAGAAAAGTCACTACATTCAAATGACGTTTTGTTGAATATCAATAAAGAAAATTGCTTTGAGAGTAGAAAAGTAAGAAAATTGCCCACCTTATTTCATAAGCTCTTATAATGGATGTCAGAAGAAACTAGGATTATAAATAAAATGGATAGTTTCATTATAACATAATGATTTTCTTATTACATAGATGAAAATACTAACAAATGTCATCAATAAAATATTAACAAGTGAAATTCAACAGTGTATTAAAATATAATATTATGACCAAACTTGATTCATAGCAGAAGTTCAAAGGATGGTACAATACCAGAAAACATCAATACAATTAACTCCATTTAGATTTAAAGGAAATAAAGAAGAATAGAATGGTAAGATATAGAAAAAAATTAGTTGATGCTACAAATGGATATCTGTATACAAAAGAATTTTGTTTTCTATCTCATACCACATGCAAAAATTAACTCAAAGTGCATCGGAAACCTAAATGTAAGAGCTAGACCTATCCAACTTTTATAAGAATGCACAGAAGTAAATCATAATCTTGAATTAGGTAGTGATAGCTTGATTATGACACTAAAAGCAAATGTGATAAAATAAAAGATTAAGTTGGACTTAATAAAAATTAAACACACTTGTGCTTCAAAGAATACTATAAAGAAACTGAAAAGACAATCCACAGAATGGGATAACTATTTGCAAATCACATATACAATAAGATAACTATATCCAGAATATATTTTAAAAACAAACTCTTACAACTCAAAAACTGAAAAAGACAATGCAATTTAATTTAAAAATGGGCAAGCGATTTGAACATACATTTCTCCAAAGAAGATAAAAATTCAAATAAGCACGTGAAAAATTGTTCAATGCTATAAGTCATTAGGAAAGTGTATATCAAAACCAAAATGAGATACTACATCACAAACACTATAATCAAAAAGACAGACAGCAACAAAGGTTAGCAAGGATATGGAGAATTGAAACCCTCATACATTGCTGGTGGGAATTTAAAATGATGCAGCCATTTGGGGCACAGTTTGGCCTTTGCTCAAAATGTTAACGAAGGATTATCATATGACCTACCAATTTCGCTCCTAGCTTTGTATGTGCGTGAAATGAAAACATATGCCCACACAAAAATTCATACAGTTCCTAGCAGGCTTAATTATAAGAGCCAAAATGTGAACTTATCCAAATGTCCATTAGTGAATACACGGATATACAACATGTAGCATGTGCATACATGTTATTTGGCAATAACAGAAAATGAAGTACTGATATGACATTAATGAACTTCAAAAATCACAAAATATTATGCTAAGTGAAAATAAAATATTATACATTATCTGATACCATTTATGTAAAATGTTCAGAATAGGTAAACCTATAGAAATTGAAAGTAGATTAGTGTTTGCCTAGGGTTGGGTGGGAATTGTGTGCTTGGGAGAGAAAGAATAGGGAGTGGGAAGTATTTGTTAATGGATAGAAAGTTACTTTGGCGGTGACAAAAATAAAATTAGATCATGGTAGTGGTTATACTCTTCTGCAAATATATTAAAAAGTAATAAAAACCACTTTAAACGAATGAACTTCAAGGTACATAAATTATATCTCAATAAAGTTAATTTTTAGAATTATAATCTATTAGTGGAAATTTGTTAGATTTGTTAGAACCTAACTGCTGGTTCTCTCTGTTACAATAATAAATTAACATAATTAAGGAGCCCCCCCAAGATATGTATGTAAAATTTAATAGCCACCTATGATTTTAAAATATTCTTGGTAAAATCAAATTAAAAATTTCTCAACCTCATAAAGTATATCTTGCAAAATATATTGCAAAACTCATTCTAAGTGGCAAAAAGAATATCAATGGAAGAATAAACATGCTATATTTATAAAATGAATAAACATAACAATTTTAATCAAAATAAAACTATTGTATCAACTTGAATTCATCTCAAAAACATAATATTAAATAAAAAAGAGAAGTTATAAAAATTACTTAAATTAAAATATACAGGCTTCTTAATTATGGAAACAAATATTCAGTAACATTTAAAAACACAGACCAAAATTATACAAAATGAGTACACAACAGTATTTGCTTTTTAGAAAAAAAAGGGGTTAGAGCTAGAGAGAATAACAAAGAGGTTTCATATTTATCTGAAATATTCTGTTTATTTAACTTAAAAATTTTAAAGTACAAAGATAAAAAGTCAACATCTACAAATTTTTGCAGTGGATACATGTGTGACTGTTATTATATATAATTTACTGTGATTAAAATTTAAAAATTCATTTCTGGGTTATTTTAATATTTTTTAAACATCCATTTAAATTGTTAAATTCTATTTTTTAAAAACTGTTATATAAAATTATTAAATTGCTATGTTAAACATTTATTAAACAGTATTATTAATTTCAGTGCCTGTGTAAAACCATTTCCTCCCATAAGCATAAAATGCATTTTTATTTTAACTTTGTCACAAAAAGTTACAAAAATATTCAGAAATCATAGAATATTTTGCCACCAGGCACAGTGATGACACAATTTTGTTAACTATGTGAAATGAAGTATATTATATTCATGAAATTTTTTTTTCATGGTTATTACTCTGCACAAGTTTTCTATAATACTTTGTCTTGAAAAAATTTTGGTGTATTATACATTTCAAATTTAAATAATGTTTTTTTTAAATTATCCTAATTTATTTACACTGAGAACAAACAATTACAGGATATCTTTTTAAAGATATATTTTCACCTCCAGGAATCATTATCATTTAAAGAAGAAAAGGTAGAATAAATAATCTAGTTTACTGCATTGTGCTATTTAACATTTATTTTATTTATTTTTTATGGTTAGAAATCTTTTTTTAGGTTTTTAATTTTTTTTATTTCAGCATATTATGGGGATACAAATGTTAAGGTTACGTATATTGCCCAACCTCCCATCCCCCCTCTAGTCAGAGCTTCAAGCGTGACTATCCCCCAAACGTTGCACATCTCACTCATTATGTTTGTATATACCCATCCCCTCCTCCCCCTCCCACCTGCCCGACACCCGATAAATGTTATTCCTATATGTCCACTGAGGTGTTGATCTGTTAATACCAATTTGCTGGTGAGTACATGTGGTGCTTGTTTTTCCATTTTTGAGATACTTTACTTAGTAGAATGGGTTCCAGCTGTATCCAGGAATATACAAGAGGTGCTATATCACCATTGTTTTTTAAAGCTGAATAGTACTCCATGGTATACATATACCACATTTTATTAATCCACTCATGTATTGATGGAAACTTGGGTTGTACAGAACAGAGAACCCAGATATAATACCATCCTCATATAGCCAACTAATCTTCGACAAAGCAGACAAAAACATACGCCAGGGAAAAGAATCCTTATTCAATAAAAGGTGCTGGGAAAATTGGATAGCCACATGTAGAAGACTGAAACAGGATCCACACCTTTCACCTCTGACAAAAATCAACTCATGCTGGGTAACAGACTTGAACATTAGGTGTGAAACTATTAGAATTCTAGAGGAAAACATTGGAAATACTCTTCTAGACGTTGGCCTAGGCAAAGAATTTATGAAGAAGACCCTAAAGGCAATCACAGTAGCAACAAAAATAAATAAATGGGACCTGATCAAATTAAAAAGCTTCTGCACAGTCAAAGAAACTGTCAAGAGAGCAAACAGACAACCCACAGAATGGGAGAAAATTTTTGCAAGCTATACTTCCGATAAAGGGCTGATAACTAGAATTTATTTTGAACTCATGAAAATCAGCAAGGTAAATAGTGTTTTATATAATCTTTTCTCTCAGTTCTCTCTCTTGTTTCTAAAATGCATCTTCCATATAAGTAATATTATCTTATTCAACTCTCCATCCAAAGAATCCACAAGAATACCTAAAATAGGTGTGAACTTCAGAAGACTTAACAAATATTTGTTGAATTAATAAACTAATTAATGGAGTTCTAGAAGAAATCTCTTACTTAATATTATGCATGTTATTAGTATACAGTGAAATTAAGCCATTCACAGCAGAGTTTCTATCTGTTATATTTAAGTCATGTTTGCCTTTGTGCCTTGCTTCTCTAAATTAGGCATTGCTTGAGGAAATTATTTTTTCAGGTAGTTCTTTACCCATTTTCCCCCACATCTACTGCTTTGCATGGGGATGGGGAATGAATGAATCCATGGTCCCTCTCATCATATTGCCCAATAACACTACTTCAGGTAAAAGCAATTTGGTGTTTGTGGCATATGCAGGCTTTTATTCTTTTTTTTTTTTTCATTTTTCATTTAAATAGCTTAGTGGGTACAAGTGATCCTTTGTTATATGGATGAATTGCATAATGGAGAAGTCTCAGCTTTTAATGTACCCATCACCTGACTAGTGTACATTGTACCCAATAGGTCATTTTTCATCCCACCCCCACCCCCCCCACTTCTGAGTCTCCAATGTCCATCATGTCATGCTATATATTTTTTCCCTATAGGGTGTGCTGATCTACATTCCCACCAACACTGTGTAGGCATTTCCTTTTCATCACATCTGCACCAACAACTATTGTTTTTGAACATAAATAATGGCTATTCTGACAGGGGTCAGGTGATATCTAATTATGGCTTTTATTTGCATTTCTCTGATAAGCAGTGATGTTGAGGATTTTTTCATATGTTTTTTGGCCATTCATATATCTTCTTTTACAAAATGTCTGTTCATTCCTTTTACTTGTTTTTTTAACAAGGTTACTTGGTTTTTTCATGCTGATTCATTTGACTTCCTTGTTGATTCTAGTTATTAGTCCTTTGTTGGATGTATAGTTTTCAAATATTTTCTCCTAATCTGTAGAATGTTTATAGGTGTCAGTTCTTTGTTGTAGGTCTGGTAGAATTCCTCTGTGAATCTGACATTTTATTACTGTTTCAATCTTATTGCTTATAATATTGTTATGCTGAGGTTTTCTCTTTCTTCCTGACTCAAGCTAAGGAGGCTGTGTGATTCCAACAATTTATCCACTTCTTCTATATTTTCTAGTTTGTGTATGTGGAGGTTTATTTAGTAGTCTTGGATGATTTTTTTGTATTCCTGTAGTATCAGTTGTAATGTCTCCTTTTTCATTTTGTATTGAGTGCATTTGAATTATTTTCCTTCTATTTCTAGTTAATCTAGCTAGATTTTATCTTTTCAAAAAACCAAGGTATTGTTTCATTGACCCTTTGGTTTTTTTTTTCTTTTGTTTCCATTTAATTTATTTCTGTCTGATCTCTCTTATCTCTTTTATTTTTCTATTAGTTTTGTGCTTGGTTTGTTCTTTTACTAGTTCCTCCAGGTGTGTGCCATTGTATTGTTAAATTGTGATCTCTCTCTCTCTCTCTCTCTCTCTCTCATTCTCATTCTCATTTAGGCATTTAAGGCTATGTATTAGTCCCTTAGCACTGCCTTTTCTGTATCCTAGACATTTTGGTAGCATGTGGCAATTTTGTCATTCAATTGAAAAATTTTTTTGATTTCCACATTGAGTTTTTCATTGGTCAAGTATCATTGAGCAGCAGGTTGTTTAACTTCCATGTTTTTGTGTAGTTTTAAGAGTTCCTCTTGGAATTAATTTCAAGTTTTATTCCACTGTGGTCTGAGAATATACATGGTGTGAATTTAATTAGTTAAAATTTGCTGAGACTTATTTAGTGGCATAAAATATGATCTATTTTGAAATATGCCCCATGTGCTAATGAAAAGAATGTGTATTCTATCATCATGTTGATTGTTACCTTTTCACTTTCTATTCTCCTTTGTATTACCATTTTATAGGAACTATGAGTTTTTACTTTTGAGTGTTTTTACACTAGTGCATATCAACTGTTCTTTTCAGTGTTTAGAACATTTTTAAGCATTTCCTACAGGGTAGATCTAGTGATTACAAACTTCCTTAAAAATCTGCTTGTCTGTAAAGGATTTTATTTCTCCCTGATTTATGAAACTTAATTTTTCAGGATACAAAATCTTGGCTGACAGTTACTGTGTTTAAGAATACTAAAGATAGTTTCTTTAGCTATGCAGAAGCTTTTTAATTTGATCAGATCCCATTTATTTACTTTTATTATTGCTGTGATTGCTTTTGGGGTCTTCATAAATTCTTTGCCTAGGCCAGTGTATATAAGATATTTTTCAACATTTTCTTCCAGAATTCTTATAGTTTCATGCCTTAGGTTTAAGTTTGTTATACACTGTGAGTTGATTTTTGTGAGAGGTAAAAGGTACAGGTCCTGTTTCAGTCTTCTACATGTGGCTATCCAATTTTCCCAGCACCATTTA
The DNA here is from genome assembly GCF_040939455.1 of Microcebus murinus. NCBI lineage: Eukaryota > Metazoa > Chordata > Mammalia > Primates > Cheirogaleidae > Microcebus > Microcebus murinus. Next base: position 64,711,495 of record NC_134117.1, read on the forward strand.
TCGAATAAAGATTCTTTTCCCCAGTGTATGTTTTGTCTGCTTTGCCAAAGGTTAGACGGCTATATGAGAATGGTTTTACATCTGGGTTCTCAGTTCTGTTCCATTGGTATATGTAACTGTTATCGTGTCAGGAAACTATCACAAGAGCAAACAGACACCCTACAGAATGGGAGAAAATATTCACATGCTACACAACCAATAAAGGGTTGATAACTAGAATTTATACAAAAATCAGGAAAATCACAAAGAAAGAATCAAACAGCACTATCAAATAGTGGGCAAAGCACAAGAACAGAAACTTTTCAAAAGAAGATAGACTAATAGTCAACAAACATATGAAAAATGCTCACCATCTTTACTCATCAGGGAAATGCAAATCAAAACCACAATGAGATATCACTTATCTCCAGTGAGAATAACCTTTATCAAAAAAGTCCCAAAACAAATAAATGTTGGTGTGGATATGGAGAGATAGGAACACTCCTACACTGCTGGTGGGACTATAATCTAGTACAACCTCTGTGGAAATTAATATGGAGATACCTCAAAGAGGTATAAGTAGAAGTACCATTTGATCTAGCAATCCCATTACTGGGCATCTACTCAAAGGGAAAAAAAAAAAACATGCTATGAAAAGACATCTGCATTCGAATGTTCATAGCAGCACAATTGACAATTACAATGATGTGGAAACAACCCAGTGCCCATCAATACATGAGTGGATTAATAAAATGTTGTATATGTATACCATCGAATTCTACTCAGCCACAAAAACAATGGTGATCTATCACCTCTTGTATTAATCTGGACAGATCTGGAGCCCATTCTACTAAGTGAATTATCACAAGAATGGAAAAATAAGCACTACATGTACTCACCATCAAATTGGTATTAACTCATGAACACTTATGTACACTTATGGTAATAACATTCATCAGGTGTCTGGCAGAAGGGCGAGGGGAGGAGGAAATGGGTATATACACACCTAATGGGTGCAGTGTGCACCATCTGGGGGATGGACATGCTTGAAGCTCTGATTCGAGTGGGGCAAGGGTAATATATGTAACCTAAACGTTTGTACCCCCATAATATGTTGAAATAAAAAAGAAAATAAAAAGCCTTTTGAAAATTCTTATGTAAAAATATATGAATGGCTGAGGTAAAGGTGCACACAATAAAACTAAATTATATGACAAGAAAGGGGAGAGGACAGATTACTCTTTTTTAGGACTCACCTGCCCAGAGTCTTCTCATCCCTATTACTTTTTAGATTGTTTCACATCTTCTTTTTTATCTTCAAACCCAAGATATATTCAGAAAAGGTCTGTGATGTACTATAAATCAAAAGGTGATTGAAAGTTCTAATAAACTTGAGTTCCTGCATGAAATTATGGAAGGGCAGGAGATAGGGAGAGATAGAGCACTGAAAGAAAAGTCAGGCTGAAGTTGACAGGGAAAAAGAGGTCCTGTGTTCCTTGCATAGGAGACCCCTGGGGTCCACAGATGGCAGGGAGGTATACACAGATCAAGGAGGGTTATGGCTGCATTTATACCCAGTAAAATGACAACCACCAGGATAATGTAGGAACTGCAGAGTGCCATGCTCCACAATTATTCTTGTGAATTATTTATGCATAAAATCCCCATGTGGTCCAAGGAAGTAGAAAAAAAATCAATCATTCATGGTAAACCACTAAACCTAACAACTGTTGAGAACAGTTTTAAAAAATTTAATTTAGAGTTGGATTATGTGTGGGGATATGCAAGTGGACAGTAGTAAAGGAATAGAAATTGGACAATGCAGTCATGGAAAAGAAACAAAAAAAATAAGCTACCACCTGAGCTTTGAAAATTTTAGCTCAGACGTGTAAATAAGACAGATTGAGCCAGGTCAGCATATCTTGTTGAGGTCTAATGGGCCATGGCATGACATATTTATGGCGGAAGGGATGCTATTCAACCAGTTACGGGCTGAGCTAAACAGTTTAATGAAGTTTGCCCAAACTTTTATTTACATGTCAAATTTTCAATGTAGTTTGCATTTTTGAAACAAAAGGTACCTAGGAAGAAAGTTCAAAATAAAAATAATTCAGTACAATACAATATTAAAAATATGAAGGAAAAGAACCTCTCAAAGAATAACCTCCCCATATCCCTATCCAAACTCCCTTGCAGATCATATTGTGCTCTCAGTGTGTTGACAGCCTTGCCCACATCTTTGGGGGGCTGGCTTTTCTTGACCTTTTCTTGCCACTTCCATGCGGAATACAGTGATGGCAACCTAGCACCAACTTAAGAGGATGAGGAAGCTCTCAAGGCATTTTTATTTCAACCCTAACGACACTTTTCATTAAACTTGCACTTTTCTCCAAATCATATTGCCCTCCTCCCTTCTTCCCCGCCAAAAACGCACCTCATCAGCAGAATCACTTACTTGGGAACTGGCAGCTAAAACTAGAAATGCAAGATACGCTCAGCCCCATTAGCTAAAGCATCCAGACATTTAATAAATATCTGTCATTTTAACTTTGTTCTGTGGTCCTCAACATGTCAGGCTTAAGAAAAAAAAATGGTGGAGTGGAATTTTATCACAGACAAGTATGACGTGCAGTACAGATATTGTGGAATTACAGTGCACCTGGTTTGATATCTTCTGTGAAATTTAAGTTGACTTTGTCAAGTCCGACCTAAGAAATGAGCTGAACATCACCATCAGCACATTATCCGGAATACACCATTTCACATAGACCCTGAAAGCTTAAAGACTTTAACTGATTTTTCACTTTCTTTTGGACTGTGTCTTTAATAATAAAATGACATTTATTAAATGAGAAAAAGTGTTTAAAAAGTGTTTGATAAAAGTGCAGATGAAAATAAACTTTAAGGAAAGAAAGAAATATAAATAGCAATCTGTCTATAGCCTAAGGAAGCAGTGTGAATGTTTCATATAAGTATTTAAAAAATCTTTGCATGCATAAATTGTGAACACTTAAAAATCATTGTATGTTATTATATGTAAGAAATTAGTATACAGTGAATGTTAAAATATATTCTTCTTGAAACGTAAGATTTTCCCCACCTTTTAAAAAAGCTATTTAGGACTACTTAATAACTAAACAATGTTTGTACCCATTAATTCACTATTGTCACTATCAAAAATCTTCCATAAGGAAATAATCAGAGATTCTCACAGAGAATTTAACTTTCAATAATAATATTTATAATAGCAAACAGCCATGAACATTTTTAAAAACCCAAGTTAAATAGTATAATTACATTTTGCAAACACATAAATATAACCACCTATAAATGTCAAAAGTGTTAAAAAATTTTAGAGTGCTCATTGCTAGGTGGAGAAATTTCACATTGCTCATTTTAATTTTTATATTTCCCAGTGTTTTAAAGATTACTTTTAATGAGCATAAACAAAATCTATAATCAAAAACAAAATGAAACAGAAAATACACCATATAGGTGATAAAAAGGCATTTAAGTGAGCATTAGAGAATTATTTTATTTCTTAATTAGGTTGTTATCACTTCAGTGTTTGTTTTTATTATGATTATGATTTTTATGATTATATAAAATCATTTCATGAAATTCATCACTTTTCTTATAAAAACAAAACATCTTGCAAAAGTAGAAAAAAGATATTTATTAAAAGTATTGTTAAAATTAACATTTTAAATATTATTTTTCAAAGTATGAAATATTATTTTAAAATATAAATGATACAAAGTCTCAAATTGAAAACCAGTAGTTAAGTGAAGAACAAACAAGAATGACTATTGTCTTCACTAACAGTTTACAATGATCAGGATTCAGTTGCCATTTCAAGCAGCCAGATGTATAAAATGAAAATGTATGTGCTGAAAAAAAAGGAAAATTTTTTTCTTCCTGAAGATGTTAGTACTATGTATCATAGAAATTCAAGAGAATCAATTGAAAATCAAAAGAAAACCAGTAAAAGGCAAAAAATTTATACGATCTGAAGAGAAACCAGAGTATAGAACAGAGATATAGGAAATATTACTTATTTGAATATCTGTAGATACTAGAAACAAGTGTCCTTATATTATGCTATTTGTCTTCTTTGAAACATAAAACAATGTTGCCCATTCACTTTTAAACATGCTCCAACTGAGGCATAGGACAAGAATGAAAAAGTCTATAATTTTGGATTAAATTTTACAAGGACACTGTCTTATATGTTTAATCATCTTGGTGGCCATTCATTACACATGAAAACTTTGTTTTAACTTAAATGCAAACTTCACAATCTTTGCCTCATAGTGAATTTTGCCTCGGCACCAGTTGAAGTCTGATTTCACGTTCGGTGGGTGTGTGAGAGGGAGTAAATGTGCACCTGTGCTCGGCTCAGCATTTCTGGAGTCATAGTGACCAGCACAGCATACAAATCCTGGACTAGCTGTGAACACAATGGCGGAAAGATTATCTCCCAGAGTCTACATTTGTTCTGAGCCAGATTATCCAGTCATCTAAGGAATAAAACATTATTAAATTTAACTGAGGGAGAAAAGGTGAAATTTTCTTATATCCTTTTTCATCTACAATCTGACATGTTTTTATCCACTCAATTGCTCTTCTCTGGATTTCAAATAGGATTCCCAATAATAAATGTAAAGGAATGCCATCATCAAGCTGTTTGTGTTCTTTACATTTCTGTCTTTGATAATTCTCTGCTGGTTTCGAGTATGAAGATGGTGCCTCTGACCCAACATTCATCATGCATGTGCCTTGAGTTGTTATGTTTTGCTAGAGGAATGAGTTTATATTGATCCCATGCACTTTCTTTCTCCGTCTTCATGGGAACAATAGTGCCATCTGCAAGACTGTCACCTGAGTGTGGCTCACTACTTATACTGAAAATAGAACTGGTGAACCAAGCAGATGTGGAATTCAGCAAAGGCCCTCATCAGCAACAGGAACCAGCATGAGGGAGTAGTCACCCATCATCCATGTAAATAGACACTGCAATTTATCTCCTAAAAATTCCAAAGGACAAAAATTAAGAACATATGGTACCAGAAATCTGCCGCTGTGTATACTTGGATAATAAAAATTGGCAAACCTGGGAGCTTTGCGATGGCTAGATTGTCAGGAAGAGATTATAGGGTTCTGATAACAAGAGAACAGGTGAAGAGGATGTCCTGATGAAACATAAATTTAAAATACCATAGAGCACGTGAGGAAGAAAGGCAATCCATGGGCTCTAGAACAAAAAGAGGTAGTTCTGAGAGAACTAGAGCGACCGGACTTGAAATCCAAGTTTATCATTAACTCAGTTTCCTTTCTAGACACACTTTAAGTATGAAAAATTTAATTTTATTATTATAGGTAGTACATGTGCCACACAACATTTCTTACAAATTCATAAAGTCCTAGGTCAACTATTATTTCACTTTTCTTCCTTGCAACCTCCATGAGGCATGTGAAGTGTTGCTCCACTTTCATTAGGCTGAGATAATTAATGGGAGATTAATTAATTCTCTCGGCCTAATTGTGCTTCAGTAACACTTATTCAAAAATAAATTAGCTATACCACGTTTTGTTTATCCATTTATCAGTTGATGGACAGTTGGGTTCTTTCCACTTTTGACTGTTATGAATAATGCTACTATAAACATGTAAATGTTTTTGTGTGGAGAAAAAAATAAATAAATTAGCAATACCTATCATGTAGTATTATATATTTTTTTAAAAAAAAACCTACCTCCTGATTAAACTGAGATTGTTGTATTTTGCATGTCCCTGATACAGCATTCAGGCATTCTGTAAATAGTTGTTCAATTGAATATATTATGTGTTAAGTTATATAGAAATCTGATTTTCACACTATTTTTCATGAAATCCTGCACTTGGCTGCAATGTTTGAAGGCTTAATTCTTCAGATCACCTGGCATCTTCATCACCACCCAGCTATTTCAACCAGATTGCCAGCTGTTATATTTATTTCATAGTTAATATTCTCTTTGACCAATACAATTGGTGTTGAAAATTACTGATATATATATATATATATATATATATATATATAATTGGTATATGTATAGTTGGATTTGATTAATATATAATATCATACAGGAGGAATGACAAGGATTTTATGGACTCCATTTGCAGTAAAAGAATGGAGAAACAGATTATATAACTTGTTCAAGGTTAAAGATCTTGCAATGGAGTCAGACAAAATGTTAACGGTAGATACTACATTCTTTGAAGAAGTTTATGAAAACAATAAAAAGTATGAAGATAGAGGCAGACTCTCCTGGCATTGTTCTTGGGAATAAGGCAAAAATCCTGAATTTAAAATTGGAATATGTACATCAAGCCCTTGCTTCTTCTCACCGTGGTACCATGAGCAAACATTGCCGATTCTCCCTGTGAAAATGGAGAACAATCTTCTCTTTATATGGCTTCTTTTCTTCTTTAGGTCATGAGTAAAGGATCCTTTTCTGTGCAAGGAATGTCATCCTTCCCTCTGAGGGGATTAATGCATTTCCTAAATGGGAGTGATCTGCTTTTCCTTCACTAGCCAGCTCTGGCACCATAAATGAATTGCTGCCAAATTTATGCACAGAAGAAATTGTTGCTCTTCCTAGAATGATGGGATTCAATTAGAAATTTGCTCACATTAGCTCCCCAGTGATTGCTGCTATAAGAAATGCTTTATTGTGGCAACTTTTGTTGTAGGGAACAAAGAATCTTAAGTTGATTCCAAAGGGGAAGAGGTTCAAGTTTCTACACGAAAGAGGGTACCCTCATGGAAAACCAAGAACAGGAGGAAGCTGAACATTTGGAACTCAAAGGAGCTTCTAGACACCTGATAGTTCCAAGTACCTCTGTAGCAAAAAGAATCATGTGGTTTCCATTTCAGTAATTGTTCATAAACAGGAACACAGTTATCATCCATATGTCTGTTTCTTTCTAGCCTGCTAATAACTCCTATGTTTTCTAGTTTCTTACTTAACTTTTCAAGAGAATCAGACCTGCTGTTCAGGAGTTATGCTTCTCAAAACTTAATGGGAATGGGAATAATCTGGGAATCTTGGTAAAATGTGAACTGATTCAAGAGGTTTTAGATAGAACCTGATAGTTTGCATTTCTCACAAGCTACCTGGTGATGCCAAAGATACTTGCCAACAGGTCATGGTTTGGGTGGCAGTGGGTATACCAGGCCAGTTGAGTGGCTTACCTGCCTTAGGTTATGTGCATTTCATTGTTCCAATCACCTGGGGCCAAGGTTTGGGAACATGGTCCTTACTGTATCCTATAGATCTTTCCACAGGAGCTGCAAAAGTGGAAGTTCAACTGGCATTGGCCTGGCACTCTAATTATGCTTCCTATGAACAGCTACTTTCCATTGAGCATTGGTTTTAGTTCAGCTTCTTTCTCTATTGGCGAGATTTATTACTGAGGATCAAAAGAGAGTCAGACACCCAGTGCCTCCACCACATTACCCCCTGCTTTAATTGCAAAATATGTAGAAATAATCTCATTTTCCTATAGCTTATTGCGTAGTGAGGGAAATTTTACTCACCAGTAATTTCACTGAAACTGTGTTTCTGTTTCTCTTTTAAAAGCAACAGTCTCAGCAATTGAGATGTATAAGCAAAAACTTCAGTCTCACTTTTTTTTCCTGTATATTGTGGAAAAATTTAGAACCCAGGATTTCCAAAGCAAATTCTTCTCCAACTGTAACTGGAGTGATCATCCTAGAATGCCATATCATTTGATCACAATCATTGACGATTCACCTCCAGAATAGAGACCATACTGTTTAGCTCTTCAGGGTTCTCAGAGTCAGATCTGAACTTGCCTCTCTGTCATCTCCCACTATTCCTGTCACATCCTCTATGTCATACTGGATTATTTGTTATTACCTAACTTGCATTGCCTTCCAAGATTCTGCGATTTTGCCCCACCTCTCTCGTCCTAGAATGTGCTTCCAAATCTATCTGCAGTTCACATTTCTGCTCATCATTTTCACCCATAATTAATTACACCATTCTCTTGGTTCCAACAGCCATTAGGAGATACCCCCAAATAGCACTTAGTACAGTGTACCTATTTATGCATTTGCCTGCCACAAATATTTTTAAATATTATTTTTTTATGACAGAGTTCAGTACTTGGCACATAGTAACCACTCAATAAATACTTCTTAAATAAATAAAGGAATAGAAAGAAATAATAGTTTGATTTGGAGGGGCAGAGTTGGAGAGGTAATGATTGGAGAAGTCCTAGGAAAAGTGGGAGAAGAAACAAGCAAATACCAAGAGGCAATCTAGAGACCAGCCACGCATTTATACCCAGGGACTGGACTCACATTGATATTTCTGCCATTTGCTTCTCACTTGACTCTATGCTGGGTCTGTTTGCTCTCAGCAAGTTAGAATGATTTTTAAATCCTAGTTCATAGCTGCTGGAATATTTGCTTTTTCTAAATAAAACTACCATTTTCTTTTCATCACTCAGGATTCTGAGCTACAAAAGCATTGAAAACCAACACCCAATGGTGACTCATGGAAATGGCAGGGAAAGTAACATTGAATATCAAAGACAGTATCTTCACCCTCCCTATCTGATTATTGTTCCTTAGAAGATAAAACATTTAATCTGTCCCAGAGCTGTGGAGTCCAGGGGCTTTTACCACTGAATAGCTTTATTACAACAGGTGCGATATGTTCATCTTGGGTCTTTATAGTGTTTGCCTGGAAAACATTTATGCTTATGAGGTCATTTGGTTGTACTTTATTGTCTTATACTTATTCCAGAGAAAAAAATTTGGTTTTCTCTGCAGGAGTAGCTCAGTGCTTTCCTGTCTTCTTATGTCATCTGTGATTTTAAGTAATTACAGTTTAAACCATCTGACCTAGAGATTTTAAATCTATATGCTTCCCTTTTGGACCAGAGGGCATGGCATAAATGCATTTGCTATGCAATATGCAGTCTATTATAAAGAGTAGTTTACTCTAGTCAGCTCAACGAAATGCCAATAAACATTATGAGCTAAAAGCAAGACACAAGGATATGTATGTGTGTGTTTTTCCAATGGATGGTCTTTCTTTCTATATAACCATCTACTCTCTTACACAAAGACAGAAAAAATACACAGAAGGTCAGGGGAGGGAAGTGCCCCAGTGAAAACACACCCGTCAAGTCTTTGCAGTTGCACTCATGTGGGGGCAATGTGGCCAGCCACGCAGCTTGTGCCTGCCAGTATTTCCTCTTGTCTCCTAAAGGAATGCTGGCAGCTTTTTAAAGTTTAAAAACCATGGTGATTTTAGAATCAGTACTTTTGAAGGTTATGGAAATCCTAGATATCTACTTAAATTGAACCCCATTGAGAGATCTTGGGATGGTTAATTTTAGGTGCCAACTTGACTGCATTTGGAAATATCCAGATAGCGGGTAAAACGCCTGTGCATTTCTCTGAGAATGTTTCTAGAGGAGATTGGCGTGTGGGTTGGTGGATTAAGTGGTAAGATCTTCCCTCAAAGTGGGCAGGCACGGTCAGCTGGGGGCCCAGATAGAGGAAAAAAGGCAGAGGAAAGGTGAATTTGCTCTCCCACTTCTGGAGCTGGGCCACCCTTCTTCTCTAGCCCTGGACTTTAGAACTCCAGGCTCTCCATTCTTTGGACTCTTGGGCTTGCACCAGCCACCCTCTCCCCAGGTTCTTATTCCTTTGACCTTGGACTGAGAGTCATACCCTCTGCTTCTGAGGCTGTCAGACTTGGACTGAACCATGCTACTGACATCCCGGGGTCTCCAACTTGCAGATGGCTGGTCATGGGACCTCTCAGCCTCCACAGTCCATCAATCTATCCATCCGTCCAATCTATTTACCCTATTGGTTCTGCCTCTCTGGGGAACCCTGGCAAATACAAATCTCCTGGACACTTTGCAAACCTTCATCTTCCACTGCACAGAGTGCAGCATGTGGTGCATGTGCAGCAACATGTACTTTGTGTTTAGCTCCTGCTGGCAGTCATTTGTGTCCAGTGCCTTGAGGATATTGCAATAGACTCCACGAAGCTTGCAAACTTGATATCCTATGTAAAGTGTAGCAAGCATAACGTGGCCTCTCATTTTCTTTCTTTCTTTCTTTCTCTTTCTTTTTTTCTTTTTTTTTTTTTTATCATCACTGACTGCTGCTTGCTGTGTGAAGTTTGAGCATCTTCACTAGTTCTTTCCTTTCCGGTTCATTTATCTTCCTTTTGGCTACCTAAAACACAGATGTCTCCATATAAACTTGAACTTGAAGCTCCCTGGCCCTCTGCCAGCCCTGGCTACTGCCAGAATAAAAAGCTGGGGTTACCTCATAGGGGGAATTCTACCAGTTGCACACCTGTCAGAGCTGCTAAGGGTAAGAGGAATTCCTTTGGACACACCTGGGTGGAAACCGGTTTTGCCAGGGGCTCCATCACTGCCGCTGGTGTTGAAGGCAGAGGAGGCCACAGGGACATAGGCATCTCCCAATTACTATTTGTGGGACCAAGCCTAGAAACCTGGTTAGGCTGTTCCAGTGGTTTCTAATCCAGGCTGGGTGACTTGTTTATTAGTTCTAATAGTTTTGTAGTGGATTCCTTAGAATTTTCTATATACAGGATCATGTCATCTGTGAATAGAGATAGTCTTACTTTTCTTTTCCAGTATGAAGACTTTTATGTATTTTTTTATTTAATTGCTGCAGGTAGAACATTTAGTACAATATTAAATAGAAATGGTGAGAGTGAGAGTGGACATCCTTGTCTTATTCCTGATTTTAGGGGGAAAACATCCTGGCTTTCGCCATTTATTAGGATGCTAATGCTAGATATTGTAGGTGCCTTTTCTCAGGTTGAGGAAATTCCCTGCTATTCCCAGTTTGTTGTGTGTGTTTTCAGTCATAAAAGGGTGCTGATTTATGCCAAATGTTCTTTCTGTATCTATTGAGATGATCATGTGTATTTTTATTTTCATTCTACTTATATATTACATTAATTTATTTTTAGATGTTAATCCAACTTAGGGATAAACTCTCTTTAGTCATGGTCTAGAATTCTTTACATTTGTTGCTAAAATCAGTTTGCTGGTATTTTATGGAAGCTTCAATATTCCTAAGAAACATTGGTCTATAATTTTCTTTTCTTGTGATGTTTCTCTCTGATTGTGGCAATAGGTCAATACTGCACTGTTAAAATGGTTAAAAAGTGAAAAGTTTCAACCAGTTGAAAAGTTTTGTCTTCCACATTTTTGGTAGAGTATGTGAAGAATTGTTATTAATCCTTTAAATGTTTGATAAAATTCATTAGTGAAGCCATCTATTACTGGGCTTTTAGTTTTAAGTTTTTAATTTTTTGATTACTAATGCAATTTCTTTGCTTGCTATGGATATTTTCAGACATCTTTTACTTCTTTTATAGTCACTTATGATAGTTTATGAGGTTTTGTTTTAGAAAATGTGCACTTATACTGTCTTTTATAATTATATAATTACCTCTACCAGTGCTTTTTCCCCCATGTGAATTAAAATTAATTTGCTTTTATTTTGAAGAGCTCTCTTTAGTATTTTTGTAATGTTGGCCTGTTAGCCACAAATTCTCTGTTAATCTGGGAAAGCTTTATTTTTTCTTCAATTTTGAAATAAAACTTTGCTGGACAAGAGTTCCCTTGACTGCAAGGTGCAATGCTTGTGCTTATAATCCTAGCTACTTGGGAAGCTGAAATGGGAGGATTGCTTGAGGCCAGTAGTTTAAGACCACCCTGGGAAATATAGTGAGACCCAGTATCTAAAAAATATGAATAAATATTAAAAAAATATCCCTTGGCTGACCAAGTTTTCTTTGAATACCTTGAATATGTTATTCCACAGGCTTCTGGAATCTATTACATCTGCTAAGAAATTAACAGTAAATCTTACTGTGAGTACCTTGAGAGTAATGAATCACTTTTCTCTTGTTTCTTTCAAGTTTCTCTCCTTGGCTTTGACTTTTAACATTTACTATTACATGTCTTGTCTGTTGGCATATTTCTTTGCATTTATTTTTCCTGTCATTTGTTGTGCTTCCAGAATGTGTAGGTTATTATTTCCAATAAATTTGGGGAGTTTTCAGTCATTGTTTATTTGAATATGTTTTCTGTTCCTTTCCCTCTGGTACTCTCATTATGTGTATGTTGGTGTGCGTAATGGCATCCCACACTTCGCTGAGGTTATCTTCTATTTTCTTCATTCTTTTTTTCTCTCAGTTCTGCTTGTATAATCTGCATTAATCTATTTTCAAGTTTGCTTATTCTTTCTTCTGCCAGTTCAATCTACTGTTGAGCCCCTGAAGTGAGTTTTTTATTTTAGCTACTGTATTTTTCAGCTCTTGAATTTCCATTTCATCCATTTTATAGCTGCTATCTCTTTATTAATATTCTGCATTTAATGAAACATTTTCACCATATCTTTCTTTACTTTAATTGTAGTATATTTTAGATCTGTGAACATGTTTAGTCTTTTGCTAATAATATCTACCTCTGGTCACTCTTGCAAGCAGTTTCTGTTACCTACTTTTTTCCTAGTCTAGGGTCATACTTTCCTATTTCTTTGCATGCCTCAAAAGTATCTGCTTGAAAATGGTAAATTTTAAATGACATTTTGTAGCAATTATAGATACCGATCCCTCCCCCCACTTCAGTACTTGTTATTATTATTTGCTTATTTATTTGTTTATTAATTGATGGATTACGTTAGTACTGTCTAAGATTCCTCCCTCCTACAGTATTAAGCCTCTTAGGTTGCTCCTCAGGGAGGTACAGCTTCAGACATACTCACAGTTACCCTAGCATAATGGTGGTTTTGATAGGGCTCCATTCCTCTCTTCCTGTGATGCCACATAATTGTTAAACTCCACTAATTGTCAGATGATTTCTCAGTTATTTTAACAATACCTTGGGATATAAATTTGTCTGAAAACTAATTCAATCAAATTGAGGCTCCTTTGAAGGAGTAGTTTCTGAAGTCAATGGGTGATATTTGTTCTGATTCTAGGAGAATTCCTTCCAGTTATATTAATCCTCAGCTTTCTTCTGAGAACTAGCCAATTCCCAGTTTAACCTATACCTGAAATCTCCTCCTAGGTGCTTTTCACTACAGCCCTAAGGGATATACTGTGATGAATGAAAAGAGCACAGTATTCTCATCAAAGAATTCTTCTTGGGAGCCCCCTTTTCTATATACTATTGCAAAGGAGTTCAGTTGTTGGGGAGGAGACTAGAATCTATATGTTTTAAGGTCTGATTCTCCCCCCAGGCAGAATTTCTGCACTGGGGCTCTGGAGCTATTGAGGATACCATGGTAAACTTTTCTCTGACACGCCTACTCCAGAAGCTGAGTGTTTAGGCAGGGATGGAGGGAAGGAGCCTGAGGTCTTCTTGGCTTGTCTCTTCTGGCATGTGCCATCACCTTACATGCTGCATCAAGAGTGATCAGAGCTCCTGTGTCTCAGCATCCTGAAAAAAGATGGAGACTCCATTTAACAAGTGAGGGCTGGGCAGAAGAAGAGACCTCCTTCTCAACTTCACTCACCTTGACTTATCCTCAGTAGCTAGGGGGAAGATGGAAAATGCTGATATCCTGATCCTCTCATGAAGAAAATCTAATTGGAAACCTGAGGCAGAAAGAATCCTGTGCTCTTGGCTACAATATTCTGGAGTGGAGTCTCTGCCTCACTGTATTTCAATTACTACAGATTCTCACTTTTCTTACTAAATTTCCATAAAAGTTTCTTGAATGTATGTTTCTTCATTTGCTGTTTGTCCTTGGCACCATATCCAGAGGCTTTTTGCTTGGCTGTTAAAAAACAGCCATAAGTCAGTAGAACTTCTCATATTGTCTTCAGAAGTCAAACCCACAAACAAGTATATTTTGACATAATGTCTTGTGGCCCCAGGTTTCTCAAGTAAATTAAAGATACAAGAATATATTTTTTCCACACATTGGAGAAAAGACCCATACCATTGTCTTTGAAGTGATAATCTCTTTGCTATCTTTTTAGAGCAATCAGGCTCTAAGTTGTTCAGGTCAGAAAACAGTGCACCGTCTGGGGGATGCTCACGCTTGAAGCTCAGACTTGCAGGAGGAGGGGAGGCAAGGGCATTATACATAACCTTAAAATGTGCACCCCCATAATATGCTGAAATAATAATAAAAAAGAAAACAAAGAACCTTGTCATTTCTTAACATTTATATTGGCTCCTTCCATCTGCATGAATAATCATGTACCTTAGCATCTACCCCCACCATATGAATAATTTTACCAGCCTTCCAGTTTCTTTTCCTTATGTTAATTTCTTTACATTTTGATTAATGGTCCTACTTCATAAGCTCAAATGATTTCCCACATCACTTTAAAATCCTTCAGTACTTACCCTTTTCCAATGAAACAAATTGCAAGCTCCTTGTCATTCAAAAATCTTCATGATAAACCTGATTCCAGCCTTACCTTTTCTTGGTCCTACTTTCGTACAACATTGCAGACATGCCAAATTACATACAATCTCTCACACTTAGAAGGATTTTCATTTTTTTCAAGGCATTGCACATGATATCCCTTTTCCATCTAGAATGTCCCACCCAATTCTATCTCCCTTTCTTATACCTATTCATTTGTCTTTATGAAGCTCATTTATTTATGATGTCTTAAAAATTGTAACTAGACATTGAGATTCTACTATGTCTTAGACGACACAGTTGACAGCAGATATATTGTAGTAAATGAAAAGGACACTAGTGGTCCTCTCATCAAAGAACTTGTGAACAGCTGATAAAGACAAACTTTAAACAAATAATGTGATCATACAATAGAAACTACTAAAAGAAGGTGAACTGGTTTATTTGTGTAGATAGAAGAAGTTCTCCCTGAGGAAGGAGCACTAATGTAAATATTAGAGAGATAGATGACAAATAGATATAGAGATAGAGATATTAAGTGAAGGATGTAAGGCATAGAATCAGCTTTTGGGGCAACAGCAGCATGTAGTGCAAAAGCAATGAATTATGAGTACATTGAATGAAGATTAATATAGCTAGAGTGTAAGAAGCAGAGTGTGGAAATTGAGGAGATATAGGCAGATCCTGGAGGTCTATATTAGCTAATTTGTCTTAAGAGCAATAAAAGGTTTTATTGAAGTACATTCCATGATCATATATAAGGAACATTAGCTCTTTTGTAGCCCTGCCAAGCTTTGCACATGCCTCAGCTGTAGCATAATCATGTCCTGTTAACTTGTTTACATCTTGGTCTCTCCAATTAACTTGCGAGATCCTTGGAGGAAAGGCTCACGTTATTTTCACCATAGTCCCCTCTTATCCATGAGGAATATATTCCAAGAACCCAGTGCATGTCTGAAAGTTCAGAGAGTACTGAGCCCTGTATATACTATGTTTATTCCATGAATACATTCCTATGATGAAGTTTAATTTATAAATTAGGCACAGTAAGAGATTAATAAGAACTAATAATAAAATAAAACAATTATAATAGTACACTGTAATAAAAGTAATGTGAATGTGTTTTTTCTCTCCCATTCTCTCAAAATATCTTATTGTAATGTAATCACCCTGTTTCTTCTTGTGATCTGTTGATCTAATAACCAGGAGGGCTACTAAGTGACTTAACAGCCAGCTAGCTTGCATGCAACATGGATACACTTGGCAAAGAGATGATTTACCTCCCAGGTGGGATGAAGCTGTGTGGCATGAGATTTCATCAGGCTACTCAGAATGGCACACAATTTAAAACTTATTAATTATTTATTTTTGGAATTTTCTATTTAATCATTTTGGACTATGGTGGACTGGGCAACTGAAACCAGAGAAAGTAAAACCACAGATACAGGGGCACTACTGACATTTTTACTTTTAACACGAGACTTGTTACATAAAAAGTTTTAAAACGTGCTTGTTGAACAAAATAAATGAATAAATGGAAATAAATTACAGAAAATAAAGCATATTGGTTTTCTTCCTTTGACTCCAAAGAGCTGAACAAGAACTACTTACAGACAAAAATAAATCTCTACTTCAATGCCATTGGACAACTTGGAAGTTAAACAAGAAACTAATGTATATATTTTGAAGTAATAGAAAAGAAAAACAGGTAAATCTTGTTCATTTTTCTTAATGCCATTTATTTCATTCTAAATTGAATATATAAACAAAAAAGTCATTAAATACATTAACTATCAATTTATTTAACATTTCTTTACTGCTGGTATTCTTAGGGCAGTGTTCAGAGGAGAGGAAGAAGCATATGAGATATTTAATATAATGAGGAAATACAAACACAAGATAATTAGTATACTTTATTGTCTTGTAAAGATTATTTAATGCCATAGTGGATGGAGACAGACAGACACATGGACAATAAAAAAGATCTCTAAGCAGAGAAGATTTGTAGATGCTGCGTGGAAGCTAGGACGTTTGTAATAATCATGTCCCTTCAGCCACTATTGAATGTTCTAGGATTGGGTACCTGAATAAAGCCGTGCCAGTCATAATATCCCAGTCCCCAACATACAGTTGATTAATACAGAGATGGACAGCTAACCCGAGTTCAATCAAGCTGAGTAATGCCATGGATTGTTTGAAGGGTAGCAGAGAAAGAGTGGCTGTCTCTCTTCAGTGCCTTACTTGGGAATTGTTGGTAGCCATATTCCCTCTCCTATCTAGATGACTTGCTTTTCAATAAGAGAGACAAATCAAACTGACATTTTGCGAGAATCTGAGACTGGAGAAGAATGTTCAAGTTGTCGGTTCCAGAAGATACTGAGGCCCAGTTCCACCCTTCTCTTCTTATAGTTTGATCATTCTATTTTGCCTTGGAATACATGAATCAATAATTTCTCTTATCTGAAATAGATCAAATTGAGCTTTTGTTTTCATCATACATTATTGGCTTAAAAGGTAAGTTTCAGAATAATATGAATAGTTTGATGTAACTTTTATAAAAGTTGAAACTTACATGCACCTGAATATAAAAATCATTGTGCAAGATATATAGAAAAGCATTAGCAGTGATTTACTCTTGGAGTAGTGAAGAAAGGAAGAAAAGGATTTCATATTTATATTGTATACTTCTATACTGTGTAAAATTTTAACAATGAACTCTATTTATTTCATAATTGAAAAATAATTTTAAAAGCCCAGAACCTTCTAGGAAAAACATATAAAGAAAACAAGCGCTTTGTAACAACTCAAGCATTCTAATACCAAGTGCACCTGTGTTGACTGTGATTGCTTCTGATACAAAAACCAAAATTGCAGAGCTACTTCCAAACTCACGAATGCCTAATTTATGAACATCTGGCACATAAAGAGAAAGGCTAGAGAACTGGCCTCAGTTCATTTGCTTAAGATAGCATAGAAGAGTAGGAAATTCTCTTGCACTCTGCAGTCTTTCTGTGTCTCAGTTCTTCTTCAATAAAATATGCTAACAAGGTTCTTAACTCATACATTTGCAATGAAGTTTAATAGAAAGAATGCATATCAACGCCTGCCCCAGCCATGTTGGCTATCAATGTTGTTAGAAGACTGCTTGTCCTCTCAGTGCTCAAGATTTTACTACATCACTGCTATTCTTTTGCTAATGCAAGCTTGCTATCTGTTACCAAGTATAGACAGCAGATCCCTTGGGGGTAATGATTTTCCTGTCATGATGACAAATTCCTAAATGCTAGAATCAATTTCCTCAGCATTAATTCTTGTCCTGGATATCTACACATCATTTGAATGCAGCAAAGCTACCCTTAAGTTTATTAAGTTCATCGCGATCAAAGCAGAGAGCTTGTTCTACTCAATTTATACTATTTCAAAAATTCTAAAATGCACATTCTCTTTACACAGTATAAATTCCTGAAATCTGATAGACTTCAGAGTTGATAAGAGTATTTCAATCGGCATTAGCCAGGCAGCCAGGAGTTACTTGTGGTGTAGGTTGTTATTGCTTGATACGGGTAACTTGGTCATAGTTAGGCATAGTATCATCACTTTTGTATTATGCATTTTTGGTTGGTATTAGATGTATTGAGTTTAGTTGCCGTTTAAAATGTCCTCAAAAAGAATACACTATGACCAAGCAATGAAACAAAAGACATTGTATATTCAGAAAGGTATGGGCTAGAGCAGTATGATTCACATTAGAACTCTATATCTAAATATATCTAAAATAAAATTTCTACATGTGAAAGCATAGTGATGGAAGGGGACTGCATTTTTTTCTTTTTTTACTCTTTGGTAATACACAAAATAATAGTGCTATATTAGATGGTAACTTAGATTCAATTAAATGTAATAATTCACATAAAGAAATATGTGGGCCTCTTCTCTCTCAGGGGTTCCCACTTTACTCAAATTGATGGTTCCACAATGCAGTATCTACTGACCACAAAGCTGTGCCTACTAGTTGGTAGTGTTTTTCCTCCACCAGAAGTCAAAGCCTTTCTACTCCACTTTATCCAAAATAAAGAGCTCTCTCCCACCATCATTTGCAGTGGATGTACTTTTTCTTGTAATCCTCAGACTTTTTTTTTGCTAATATGAGCAAAAGATTTCAGTGCTTAAACTGGAGTCTGTTTTGATGCAGAGGCCTTTACAAGTGGACTGTACCACTGAGGTAAAGGAGTTAATTCTTGTGGAAGAATGCCTTTACTTATAAAAAGGATGCTACTTATTATGGGTTATAAACATGATCTAGTCCTCAAATATCTCTCAAGGTCATAATGTAGATGCAGTGCGAATATCAAATCTCTAGTGTTGAAATAATGTCAGTTTGGGCATATATGGTAAAAGAAAACCCAGAGGAAACCAACAACACTACCCCTGACTGCTGTCACAGACAGAGAAGAACAGGTAGAACTGGCCATAGCTGCTATATAATCCTGGTTGTACTAGGAATCCAGAGACAGGGAGCAGGAAATTTGGGCCATCAAGGACGAAAGTGGGAGTTTTCACAAAGAAACAGAGGGGTGTTCTCACTGGAAAATCCATTATAATTATAGATAGTTTCCCAGAGATGGCCGATAGTTTCTCAGAGATAAATCTCAAACACTAAAGCAGCTCCTAGGATATGGGACAGTGACTCTGACTTCCATACACTGGAGAATAACCCCCACGCTCCCATCCCAAAAAGTTTTCCCTAATCTTTAACCGAAGAATCAATTTTAGTAGTAGGAGTCCTGCAGTTCCCTCTAGGAAAGGTAGTGCATGAGAACGAGACCCACTGAAGGCACCACAATCTCATGCTCCCATTCCATGCTCACTCTTGCATGTAATCTCTTTGAGGGAAATGTCAGACGGGCTCAATGTTCCCTGTTTAAGATTTTCTCTTTCTGTCCCACTCTTTAACTTTTTCCCTTGAGTTGCTTTGTTGAATTTCCACAGTTAAATGCAACTTCACTGTAATCCAATTAAGGCAGTATTTCTAAGCCAGAGCCCTAGGGATATCATGGGAAGATGCATTGCATACTTGTAGAACACTGGTAGTTTTATTTCCTGCCACATTGGGAATTAATGAGGGTATTTATAGAGAAAACATTGAAAGTATCTACCATGCAGGGCATTGTATTTTTAAGGAAATATGATTTAAGTTTCAAAGAACTTATTACCAAGCTTTATATAATAATTGATCCTACTTTTAATGTAAGTTCTCCCTTTGTGGGAACTTTATGCTCAGGGAAGCTCATTTATATCTATTGACCTCACATTCAGGTACATCCGAAAACAGATTCCATTTCCTGTATCTCCTCTATTTGTGTCAGGCCCTCCTCACATTCAAATTTTGTCTTTTCTTATTATTATTTTCTTTTTCCCTATCACCCAATTCCTAAGGAAAAATTTTGGAATATGTTTGATCTTGCATACGAAAGATTTTAAATTTTATTTGTTGATTAAACAAATGCATTAGTGAGTGAATGAATGAGTGAATAAACAATGAACGGAAAAGATGATTTTTCTAATCTAATTAAAGACTTAGTTTTTAGCTCCAAACAGTGAAGGACCACATTATAACTAGCTGCTGTTTTGATCAGTAGGTAATATTCCTTCTCTTTTTCTCTCTTTGAGAGGCATAGTTACAACCCTCTCCCCTCAAAAAACCCTGCAGAACCCCTCCTTTCTTAAAGCTGTGTCTCCAGGAAATTGAAAAGCCAGGCCAGTCCCCTGATGAACCAGTCTCTCTCTCTCCTCCCCCCAGTTTCACTGGCCTTTGGTTGGATACATGCGATGTATCAGCTTTCTCTAGAAAACAGACACGATGGAAGCCTAAATCCAGCTAAATCAATCTCTGCCTCTGTGTCTCTCTGTCTGCTCTACTTTTCTTTCTCCTCCTAATTCCTCAATAAGTTACCTAATCTTGCTTTTGACTTTTCAATGATAGCCTCATTATCTCTTAATGATTAAATCCCACACCTCTTCAGCAACTTCCCTGTGAATTCTGTGGATCCTGTAAATCCCTTTGCAACATTTAAAAATCTATGTACATAACATTCTGTTACAAATGAACTTGCTTTTCTGCCGTGAGAACACAGTAAACCTTTGCCGTTCATTTGACCGCTTGTTGTTACTCAGCTGCTGTCGTTTTCTGGTGAAGTTGGGGACTCACAAAGGTACCTCACTGCCGGGGTCAGCTCCTGGACAGTTAACATGGAGCCAAGGAGCCTCCCCTCAGGCTTCAGGGGCGGACATGTACGAAGTGTCTATTTTACGATAAATACACAGGCACAATTTGATTTTATCATCACAACAACCCTACTTTTGATATTATTATCCCATTTTATAGATGATAAAATTCAGCCTCAAGGGATGCCTCTCACAAAGGGGCATATCCCAATCTTGAAACAGCACGATTAGACCTCAAGCCTCTCCACTTCCAAGACCTACGTTTCCCTTTTGCCTTACTCCTTTTCAAAACAAAACCTAAAACCATATACACAACTATATAGTTTCAGAGCTTTCTTTCCCCCTCAGGCCAAATAAAAACCCTCTACTCACTTAGCAGTTACCGGAAGAGGTGATAGTTGCATAACATTGTGAGTATACTTAATGCCACCAAATGTACACATTAAAATGGTTTAAATGCTAAATTTCATGTTATTTTTATTTTACCGCAATAAAACAAACACGTACACACAAATTAAACTGTCTTCTACTTCCCGATTTTTCTCATAACTTCTTTTCTTTAAAGGTTATATCCATAATTACAGAGATCAGGATGAAATACCTAAGCTGGTTTCAGTAAGTTAAAATATTGTGTACTGTTGTCTTTTTATTATCTCCATTATGATTTTACTTGGTTAAATATAGATTTTTATGGCACAGGCAGAGAGATGGTATTATCACTTATCAAAAGCTACACCTCACAAGGGGACTGAAGTGAGTTTTAAAACACCAAAATTTCCCACTATTACAAAGCCATTCCTCAGAGAGAAATGCACTGTTTGCACAAAGAATTCCCTGTTATTTTATTTGGTCTGTTGGATACAGAAGGAATCGTGGGGCCTTCACTTGAGTTTCTACTTGACAGGCCCTTGACATGATGTTGATGACTTTCAGATGTCTTTTCTAGCCCGCACTTCCCTCCTGAGTACTAGACCATATATCCAATTGCCTGCTGGCCATCACCATGATATCCCTCACATACCTGAAACTTAACTTGTCCAAAGCTGTACTCATTTTTTTGCACTCTCAGATCTGCTGCGGCTTCTGTATTTTTGAGTTCACTGAAAGATGTAACTATCCACTCAGCTGTCTAAACAAGAAATCTAGGAATCATTCTCAAATTTTCCTTCTCCACCCACACCTTATCAATCATAACATTCTTCAGAGTCCATCAGAGTATCCCTCAAGGCCTGTTTCAGAGGATCTGCCTACACACACCATTACATGCATCCGCAAGCAAAGCCTTTCATTTCAATCGCCCAGTATGTTGCATTCAGCTCTCTATTTGCTCTGGTAAATTGATCTCTGTAGCCACATAAGTGGTCTTGGATCTCAGTCAATAAAAAACTTTGGAAGATGAATCAATAGGAGATAAAGAATGATGCATCATTTCCTGGGGCCTTTACTACAGATTTTAATTCTCCAATTTTTTGTGTGTGTTGTTGTTGTTCTTGTGATATTGAACAATGTCTAAATGGCAGCAGCCAATCTCTTATTTGTTCTGCCTGAGCTCAGGTCTAGATAGCTTCTCCTCAACTCTCTTGCTCATTGCCTCCTGGAAAAGTAATTGTAGATCATGTGTAGAAATTATTTTTAAGTTTAAACAAATTTAGGCAGCATACTTAGAAAATCTAGAATACCACAACATCAAAATCTTGACTCTTATATTGCAAACCTGTGCTCTACGTGTGAGAATAGAATATCTGTAAGAATATAGGATAGTTTTTCCCAGGCTTGTAAATGACTTTTGTGAACTTCTAATTTGAAGTTAGACATATACAAATTAGCCTGTTCTTCATTGTCTAATGGAAATCTTGCAAAAACAAGGTTAATGAGAAATAAAAACTCAATGTTATCTTCCAAAACATTTGATAATTGTGAAAAAAAGATGTCAAAAGAAATGAAAATATAAGAAAGAGCATATAATCAGTCTTTTAGCCTTCTACCTGTTTCCATTTACTAATTAGACACAAAAGGCAAACATATCTATATGGACTGTCTTGATTTTTAAGAAACATCCCTGTTAATATGAATCATATTTCTAGCTCTTCATTCAATAAACTTCCTGAAAATAATACTTTCAGAAAATAAATCACTTTCTTTAAAACTATGTAATCAAAAAATTACAATCACAGGTTGACAGATGACATGAGAAAAAAAATAACTAGGCCAAAGTATACAGGAATTACATTCACCAAAAAAATATAATAATAGCAGTATAGGAAGTCCTGAGAAAGCATTTCACCATGAATTTAAAAATGTAATTAAACAATCAATAAAATCAAGCAGACACAGGAAAACACACATGCATTTGAGCTAAGGTGATAAGACTAGAATATAATGAAATGTGAATAGAAGAGCTAAGAAAAGAAATGGAAGGACAAGAAGAATCACAGAAATGAAGGCAAAGTCATTAATGATAACAGAATACACATTGCTAATTACTCTATAAAAGTCATAGAAGACTACATAAAAAAGTAAGAAAAATGAAATGGATATAAATAAGTGTTATTAAATGGATTGTTAGAAGATAAAACACAGGTAAGGGAGATGCCAAAAATAAATAAATTTTCTCTTTCTCAAAAAATAGAAAAGAATAGAATCTACCCTGAAAGATATTGCTCAAAATAACTTTCCAGAAACAATCAAGTTCTTAGCATAGAGACCGAAACTTATTCTGTGCCCTAGGGAAATCTGATACCGATGGTCAGTACAAATAAATGTCCCATTAAATTCACTTTTGGGAATCCACATGAAGATCAGGTCACTTAAAAGCAGAGAAATAATGTTGGCCTCAGACTTCTCCACACATATTCTGTGCTAGAAGATAGTTGAACAGTTACAAATTCTCAAGGGAAAAAAAAGTCTCACTCAAGATTTGTATATGAGATCATTCAAACATAAAGGAAACAGATAATTTTGGAATGTATAAAAACTCTGAAAATATTATTACTTTAATTCCTGTTTGAAGAAATCACTAGAAAATGCGTTTTAGCCAACCAAAGGAAAATTAGAAAAACAATGCAAAGAGACAGGTTTAGAGCATTAAATATGTTTAGCTATATAATTAACATTTTTAAAATGTGGAGATGTTTGCATAACAGAATGTAATATTATAAACACTGACAATGTTACTATAATAAAACTGATATTAGTTGGAATTTTTTAGCATTTTTTTAATTCAAAAAAATGTTTTCATTCTTCCTCTTATATCTCCTTTAGGAACTCCTATAACATATGTAAGTCCACTTGAAGTTGTCCCAGTTAACTGATATTCTGTTCATTTTATTTTGCTATGTGTTTCATTTCAAACAGATTCCATTGCCCTCTCTTCATTGCTATAGTTTCTGCTTATAATCTTACCCAGTGCACATTTTGTCTCTTACATCAAAGTTCTCATTTCTGGAAATACTATGTCAACTTTCATTTAATTTCTTATGTCATTACTTAGTTCTTTGAAATGATGGCATTATTTAGTTATTTGAAAATACATAATTGAGTCAGTTCTGAGTCCATTTTAATTAATTGATTTTTCTCCTAATTACGAATCATATTTTCATGCTTCGTTTTATGCCAGGGAAATTTTTCCCTTTCCCAAGTTACATAAAAGTTTATTAAAAGTAATCAACATTATTTGTATAAAACAGAATATGAGAGTGGGCATAAAGAACAACAGATTTATGACAATGTCAGAATATTATGTTTACAAACTTTATAACAGCATACTTTACAATAGCAATCCTTCAATGTAAGCTGTCCATTGATGAAATGTTTTCATGAAATTTTTTTTTAAATCTACATTTCTAAATCAGTTAAGCACATTACTGATACTCAGACATATTTTTAGAAAGCACACAATTCAACTTTTGGCACTTGTCACAATTTAATATCAAATTACTTTTTGGAGTAGACATTGAGCCAGTGAATTAAAGAATGCAAGAGTGGCAAGTTAATATTTAGAAGTCATATATTTCCAGCTTTAAATTTACCTTACACAGATCTCTAGATCAGGAATGAATTACATTTTGTACCTGTGTGCTTGTGTATATAATTCTAAACAATTTTATCACATGTGTAGGATCATGTATCTACCACAGTAGTCAAGATACTAAACAGTTCTATCACCTCAAGTATCTGTCTCATTACCCTTTTATAACCAAATCCAACTATTTCTTATGTCTGTAACCCCTGGAAACCTCTAATCCTGAGGTCTGTGCCCCCTGGGCTGGTGGCTGGGTACTGGTCGGTCTGAGGCCTGTTAGGAAAGGAACTCACACCACTCCCTGAGCTCTGCCCCATGCTGTCCATGAAAAAATTGTCTTCCATTAAACCAGTCCCTGTTGCCAAAAAGTTTGGGAACCACTGTTCTAATCTATTCTACATTTTTTATATTTTAGCGTATTACGGGGGTACAAGGGTTAAGGTTACATTTATTGCCCATGCCCCTCTTCCCCCCTCAAGTAAGAGTTTCAAGCATGTCCATCGCCCAAACGTTGCACATCTCACTCAAAATTGTTACATAAATAGAACATACAATATGCAAACTTTAGAGATTGACTTTTTTTCAGTCAGCATAATTCCATGGAGATTCCTTCAACATGCTGTGTGAATCAACAGTAAGTTCCTTTTTATTACTAAGTAGTGATGCATGGTAAGTATGTAAGACATATTATTCAACCATTCACCTGTTGAAGGCCATCTGGGTTGTTTTCAGTTTGTGACTATTTTGAAAAAATCTGCTATTAACATTTGTGTGCAAGTTTTTGTGTGAACATAAGGTTTCTTTTCTCAAGGATAAATGCCCAGGAGTGCAATTGCTATATCTTACAGTAATTGCATGGTTAATTTTATAAGAAATCTCCAAACTCTTTTTCAGAATGACTGTACCATTTTATCATCCCACCAGCAATGTATCAGTGATTAAATTTCTTTGTATCCTAATCAGCATTTGTTATTGTGATTTTTAAAAGTCATTCTGATATGTATATAGTGATATTTCATTGTTTTAATTGGCATTGCTCTGATGGCTGATGACGTCAAGCATCTTTTTATGTGCTTATTTGCCATCTGCACATCTTCTTCGGTGAAATGTCTGTCCTTTCTTCTTGCCTGCTTTCTAATTAAATTGTTTGTTTTCTACTGTTGAGTTTTGATATACCATTTCTTGTTCAAATATGTGGTTTGCAAATATTTTCTCTCAATCTGTAGCTTGTCTTTTCATGTTCTTCACAGAGCAAGCTTTAAATTTTGAAAAAGTTCAATTTATCAATTTTTCCTTTTATGTCTCGCGTTTTTGGAGTCAGTCCAAGACCTTTTGTCTAGTACTAGATCTCACATATTTTCCATAATTTTAAAAAACATTTTGTGTTTTTACATTTTATATTTAAGTCTGTGGTCCATTTTGACTTAAACTTTGTGTAAGGTATAAGGTTTAGGTTAAAGTATTATTTTCCTCTTATGGATGTCCAATTGCTTCAGCCCCATCCTTTCTCCACTGAATTGCTTTTCCCCCTTTGCCAAAAATAAGCTGAGTATATGTGGGTGGGTCTATTTCTAGGTTCTCTATTTTGTTTCAATGATTTATGTTTCTATGCCCCACAAAAAACCCACATTATCTAGATTCCTATAGCTATATAGCAAGAAAGTATCAAATAGAGTTATTCTTCCCACTTTACTCTTTTCTATTAAGATTGTTTTGCCTATTCTAGGGGCTAAGCCTTTCAATATAAATTTTAGAATAAAGTTGTATATATACACAAAAATTGCTAGGATCTTGACAGCAATCGCATTAAATCACTATAATTCTATAGGTTTATAGTAACTTCTTTACTATGTTGTGCCTTACAATCATGAACACAATATGCCTCTCTATCGAAGTCACCTTTTAATCCTTTCATTAGCATATTATAATTTCAGCATATGGGTCCTATATGTGTTTTGATAGTATATACCTATTTCCTTTTTTTTCTCAGAAATTGTAAATGATATTGTTTTTTTAATCTCTGTTCCTTTATATGCCTTTCTAGTATGTACAAATGCAATTCATTTTTGAGTGTTTATCTTATATCCTTGTACATATCTGAACTCACATATGGCACAAGTTATATTTTGTTGATTTTTAGTAGACTATCTGATGTTTCCTACCCTGACAATCATGGCACCTGCAAATAGAGGCATTTGTGTTTTCTGTCCCAATCTCCATGCTTTTTATTTCTTTTTCTTGCCTTGTTAAAAGTGCTGGAAGTTTTGGGACTATGTTGAGTAAGGGTGGTGAGAGCAGGCATCCTGGCTCTGTTCCCCACTTTAGGAGAACAGAATCAAGTCTTTTAGATGTCTATGAATTTTTCATTGGATGTGAGCTACTATATTTGAAATGTTGGGTGCTGCATATGTTTTTTTTTTTCCTAGAAATATTTATGAGCTTTTTATGTGACATAGTTAAGTTACTAGGAAGTAATTCGAATAGTATAATTTTTGTTTTTAATATTTGTTAGATGGGACCATAACAGGTTTTTTCTAGGAATAATTAATCTCTACCATTGAAGCAAGACCCTGTGAGAACTCGATGAAATGTCTCATGAATTACAAGTTTTTCCAGCTCAGCTGGTAGGAAAAGGTGCTAGTCTTTTCCCTCTTGGTGTAACCGGTACAGCTCATTTTATGAATAATATTTTTTTTTCCAGGCAGTTCTTTCCACAGTCTTGGATAGTTTTCTCACATATATCTTTAGCTAGTTCTTTGCTGAATGCAGAAATCCTCTGCAGAACCTGTGCAGCTACAGAGTTCTGTCTTTGTGTGGCCTGTACTGTGTCCACCAGTCTATAGCCATCATGGTTTCTTTAGATGGATTTTGTTTTTACTGAATGATTCTGCCAAGTCTGTGTGGTTTCAGCTTTTTCACTATGGACTGCAAAGTCTCCCAAAGCACTAAGCAGGATAATCAAAGGACTCATTCTTTTATTTTCCATCAAAATATCAACCTGGGTTGTAAAGGGGCTATGAACATCCACAGTTTTTTATTCCATGAATCCTTCTCTCCATTGTAAAGATAGATTTAAGCCATTGTCATCTCATGCCTGCTATATTGTCAACATCCTCTGTTGGCGATATTGGCCTTAATTTTATAATGTCCAGTGTTTTGAAAGGCATTTTAATTTATGTAATTTGTCTATAACATGAGTTTGGAAGAAAAGTGTAGTTGAGTGTGATAGGCACTGTAAGTACTTTTGTTTTCTCATACTCAAGACTCAAAAGATATCATTTTTACTGATAAAACAATAACTGAGCATAAATAAATTTAAAGTAAACACTAAGTAAAATCATGAAATTAATATGGTGGAAGAGAGGAAGGGAGCAGGAAGAAAGAGTGTTAATTTATATTTATTTTTAGATATATTCTAAACACATGATGAGTTTGAGTTACTAGATAAAATTATAGTTACATAGCAGAACACTATACAAGGCATCTTATTATCAAAATAGTAATGTCATCAAATCATTAATCAAATTATATAATGAAAGATTGGATGATTTTCTAAAATGTCAAAAACTGAAAATAAAACACAAATGGACAATACGTAACTAAGAGCAAACATATCTGATATCATTGTTGTAAATATGACAAATTTATCTATAAAGTAAGTTTGTATTGGATCTCAGTGCAAAATTTCAGTTTCATGCCACACAAAATAGATATACATAAAACAATTTGTCTTAGAGTCAAATAAAATGCAAGTTTGACCATAAGATACAAACATCAGCATACAAAATTTTAAAGGGAAGATTACAATATTAATAATAAAAAAGACTGATTTAGCTAAAAAATTATTAAATTAAATGTCATTAACACTAAAGAACAAAATATAATGAACTGATTATATATTAGTATATATGATTATATAAGATAATAAACATGTTTAAAGAATATATACAAACAAATTAGAAAAATGGAGACTAATTTATTTATCTATAAACATATAAAGACGACAAAGTAACATATTTAACAACTTATATAAGAATCAAATTTACTTATATAAGAATACTTACCCTGGAAACAGAATAAACTTCATTTTCAAGTGTTCAGGACACATTTACAATAATTGGTGACATTTTGAACAACAAAGCGAATCTTATGAAATTTAAATATACATAAAAAAGTAAATTACATGAAACAAAATGGGATACACAAATATTTCTGATAACAATATAATAAAACTGAAAATTATTAACACAATTAGAATAAAATGAAAGCAGCATTAGAATTACATAAAGTGTGTGTGTATGTTAAATCTCATGTCAGAGAGGTATTTTCACTTTATTTTTAAAATATTAAAGAAAAATAATTTTAGCATTCTGTTTCAGTAAGATCAAGAAAGCTCCTATCATATCATCCCTCTATCAAATAACAACTATAAATTCTGAAAACAAGTAACATGTATCTACCTGAAGGTAATAGGAAGTGAACAATATCTACAGATCTTGAAGGAGAGCTGACACTTGAAAGAAGAAAATAAAATAGAATAAAATTCTATGGTTTATTTTTTTATAAAATGTAGCCTAAGAGTAGGCCATAGTCAGTGCTATGCAGGATGATTAAATCTAAGATATAAACTGTATAGTCTTATTGACTTCGTTATCCAAAGTTTGAGGAAAGCAAAGCCACTGGAATATAGAGTAAATGCCAAAAAATAGATAGTAAGAGTTAAGGAGCCCTAAATTCTGTGGCAAACTCTCTCTTCCCTCCCCCCCAAAAAGCCACACTGGATTGAGAAAACATCAGAATAATGATGACAGAGGGGATGATAAGATAATAGGAAGATAGATAAACAGAAATTATCCATCTTGAAAAACAGAAAAATAAAGGTAAAATACTGGATATATAGAAACATAATCTCATTTAATTGTGAAAAATATCAAAATATCTAAGATATTTGCAACTGGAATCCTAGAGAAAAAGGAGAGAGAAAATGGGCCAGAAAAAGATGGCCAAAAGTTTACAAATTTGGTGAAAAATTACAAAATACTTAAACAAATCAGCAAGAAAAAACCAAACAACTACATTAAATAGTGGGCAAAAGACATGAACAGAAGTTTTTAAAAAGAAGATATGCAAATCTCCAATAAACATATGAAGAAATGTTTACCATAACTAATCATCAGTGAAATGTAAATTAAAACCAAAATGAGACACCACCTTACCCTTGTCAGAATGGGCCCTCCACCTTTTTTTTTTTTTTTGAGACAAAGTCTTACTTTCTCCAGAGTGCAGTCGCTCCTCATCATAGCTCACTACAACCTCAAACTCCTGGGCTCAAGCAATCCTTCTGCCTCAGCCCTCCAAGTAGCTGAGACTACAAGCATGTGCCACCATGCGTGGCTAATTTTTCTACTTTTTATAGTGACAGAGTCTCTGTCTTGCTCAGGCTAGAATAGCCATTTCTAAAGAGTCAAAACAAAAAGAAAAGAAAACAAAAAACACTAGATGCTGATGTGGATGCAGAGAGATAGGAACACTTATACACTGTTGATGGGACTGTAGGTGAGTGTAGTCTTTATGGAAAACAGCATGGAAATTCCTCAAAGAAATAAATACAGACTTATGATTCGATTCAGCAGTCCCACTACTGGGTATCTAACAAAGGAAAAGAAGTCATTTTATTAAAAAGACACCTGCACTCTAATGTTTATTGCAGCACAATTCACAATTACAAAGATGTGGAATTAATCTAAGTCCCCTTCAATAAATGAGTGCATAAAAAATTGGTAATATATGCCATGGAGTACTATTCAACCATAAAAATGAATAAAATAATGTCCTTTACAGTAACTTGGGTGAACCTGGAGAACCTTATGCTAAGTAAAGTATCTCAGGAATGGAAAAACAAGTACCACATGTACTAACTAATAATTTGGGAGCTAAACAATGGGCACACATTGGAACAAAAAGATATAAAAGATATTGGAAAATAAGAACAGGAAGGTGAGGGGTAAAAACTTACCTATTGGGTACAATAAACACTACTATGATGATCGGGACACTATATGCCCTGACTTAAATATTATAAAAGATATCCATCTAGAAAAAACATTTGTACACCCTTACTATCTATTGTTAAACAAAAAAATTCAATGAGCATAAAGCAAGATTAATAAAAAGAAATACTATATCTAAGTATAGTCCAATAGCATAAATGTAAGCACTTTACATTTGTAAAGTGTAATTTGCTGTAATGTAAGTACTTTATTTATGTAAGTATCATACCTATGACAATTTTAGTGCAAAACTTTTGGCGGGAATATATGGTCAGTCATGGCTGCAAGGTTTCTCCAGTTCATTTAAAGTGGTTTAATATTAGATCTAAATAAACTATAGAGTGTTCAATACTAGGTCTAAATAAAATATAGAAAGTTAATGTATATTAACACCCATGTTAAGCATTAGAAAAATAATGCAAAAAGGTATGGCTAAAATGCTGACAGATAATTTAAAATGGAATTAAAGAAAAAGATTCAAACTATCCAAAAGACAAGCAAAGGTGAACAGAGAAAGAAAAAGCTGAGGACACAAAGAGAAAACAAAAATAAAATGGTACAACTTAAACCAGTCATAGCTATTATTATTTTAGATGTTATTGGACTAAACACACAAAATAAAATGCAGAGATTGTCAAATTGGTTAAAAAAAAAAAAGAGCATGATTTGTCAACATGCTGTACACAAGACACCATAGCAAATATAGATAAAAAGTAAATGAAGGAAAGGAGACATACCACATGCACAGTAAGCATAAGAAAGCTAGAATAGCTATATTAATATCAGATAAAATAGATTTTAAGATACAGCTGACTGAGATAAACAGGGATATTTCATAATGATAACAAGGTCAACTCAAGGAAAATAATGTTAAAATCATACCTGTAAAATCACATGAAGCAAAATTGAGGGAACAACAGAGAGAAATAGCCAAATCTACAGTCATTTTTGAAGAGCTTAATGCTTCTATCTGATGAATTGAGAGAAAAACCAGGCAAAATATCAGGAAAAACATAAGTGATATAGAAAATATGAAGAAAAGAAAAGATGGGGAAATAAAAAAATAAGACGTATAACAAATCCAAAGACAGGCAAAGCATTCTTTACTGGCTGATAGCATATTTAGATGGAGAAACCTAAGAAATATATAAAACAATTACTTGAAGTCTATTTAACAATGTCACAGAATACAAGGTGAATGCATAAAAATAAATACCTATGTTTATATACTAGTGGCAAAAAAATGTAAAATGAAACTAAAAATATTCATTATCTTGAAATGTCACATTGAATCTGTAGATCACTTTGGGTAGTATAGACATTTTAACAATGTTGATTCTGCCAACCCATGAGCATGGTATGATTTTCCAGTTGTTTACATCATCTGCTATTTCCTTTCTCAATGTTTCATAGTTATCACTGTAGAGGTCTCTTACCTCCTTAGTTAAATATATTCCTAGGTATTTTACTTTCTGTGTTGCTATTGTGAAGGGTATGAGTCTTTGATTTGGTTCTCAGTTTGACTGTTGTTGGGATATAGGAATGCTACTGATTTCTGTACATTGATTTTGTAACCTGAGACTTTGCTGAATTTGTTTATCAATTCCAGTAGACTCATGGAAGAATCTTTGAGGTCTTCTAGATATAAGATCATATTATTAGCAAAGAGCGATAGTTTGACTTCTTCTTTCCCACATTTGGATGCCCTTGATTTATTTCCGTTGTCTGATGGCTCTGGTTAGGACTTCCAGCACTATGTTGAATATTTCTGCTTAATGCTATAAATGATCTATTACATAAAACTAATACATGTTTTCTATTTTGTTTGTCAAATCTACAAAATAAAAAAAAAATAAAAAAGTCAAACTCCATGGAGTGGAAATGAGGAAATAATCAGATACTAATATTACCTGTAAATGATTACAGGCAATGAAACCTGGTTTGTAAAGGGGCTATGAGCATCCACAGTTCTATTATTCCATGAGTCCTTCTCTCCATTGTAAAGGTAGATTTAAGCCATTGTCATCTCATGCCTGCAATATCGCCCACATCCTCTGTTCTCTTTCCTGTCTGGCTTGCCTCCCTCCATTCAGTATTTGACATTGCATCAGGAGGCATCATTCTGGAAACCAAGTGTGATCATGTTACTTCCCTGCTCCATAGCCATTTATGTTTTCCCTCAAGTGAGAGTAGCACTCAGTGTCTTTGCATGACAAAAAGCCTTACAGGGCCTGGCTCATCACAGAACTATCAACAGTCTTGTTGCTTAATAAAGACAGACTTGCTCAATGGAAATCAGTGGTTTCCCACTAAAGAAAAGAAAAGAAAAAGTAAGTATAGTTGTGGGAGTAAGTTCTTTTATTACACACATATTGTCTGAGCATTGTCTCTGTGAAATTGAGAGGGAGACAGGAAAGAATTTCCAATTCCAAATATGTGCTTTTTCTGTCATGTTGATTTCTCAACTGTTAAGGATCTCAGATTCTAGTAGGAGACCCGAGGCTTGTATGGAAACTGCCATGTGGTTAGGACATGATAAATGTGTGAAGGCAGTTAAGTGGGAGGAGATTCACTTTCATCTTGGGAACGCAGAGGTTACAGACATTTGATCTGGACTTTGATGAAGGGGTAGGATGGATGGGAAGAGGCAGATCTTCAGAACCTGGGGAAAGGCCCTACGGCGTGAGAAGTTCAGGCAAGAGGAATCTGTTGTCATGCTATTTGGTTATAATGCATGGCATGTGAGGATTAGCAAGGCATAGTTAAACGGGAACCCCTGTATGGCCAGCTTTAGAGGGTCTTTACTGCCAGTAAGCACAATTGTAAGTTGCTCCTTCTCTATGAAGATCCTTGAGGTTCCAGCGAATGCTCTGCACAGCCTGGGCCCTGACTCCTTTGCCTCTCAGCCTGCCCTCCCTACCTGTGATTGCTTCAGACTCACCTGCTGTTCCTTCTCCAGGCTCCTGCCTCCAACCCTGTGATGTCGGGCTGCATTCAGCTTCTTGCTACCAGATGAAACTGATCCCCCAAATCCTTCTTCATGTTGCTTTATACTTCCCTAAGCCTCCACTTTTCTCCCCAGCAGGCTAGGAAACAGGAAAGAGCACAGACAGATCTGCATTCTAATCGTGACTCTTCTCTTTTAGGTATGTGACCTTGGGCAAATTACTTAACTTTTCTGAGCCATCTGTAAAATGATGATAATAATTCTTATCTTAGAGAGATGCCGTGAGGGTAAAATGAAATGTTTAAGCATCTAGCTTTTAGACGCTTCATAAAGTTTTGGTTGTTTGGGTCCTAACCACCTCCCTCCCTAGACTTCAATTAGAGCAGCTTAATGAATTCTCCACTGTGATCATTATTAACTATCCTGGTTTCTTGTTCAGAGGCCAAGAGATAGCATTACACAGCAAGGCTTAAAGACTCCTTTCCTAAGGTAAACTAGGCTCATTGGGGAGTTAAAAAGCTAAAGATTTGACCTATTCTGGCATTTGAGCTGATTCACATCAGAACCACCTGTGTAACAACTGGAGGGCAAAGTAGATTCTCTAATCAGCCTAAGCCTGGAGGAAAAGTAATTGCAAATGTATGGAAACAAAAACAGGTGTGCGAAATGGTGTGCAACCGAGCTCGCCACAATCTCCCAGGACACAGTTCCTGGTTGGGAGCCCTCGTGCTAGAAAGGAATTGGAAGTATCTAAGCAAGCTGTGTCACAGGAAGTGTAGTATTTATTCAGCAGGCAGATAGCCAGTGGACAAACCCACAATTGCAATCTACGCTCTCTGATTTGATTTTGGCTGAAATGTTAGTTAGAATTTAATTACATAATGCCCAGTGGCACCAGGTACCCATGTGTATCTGATTGAAGCCTTTGTTCCTGCCAGGTTTAGGGTGTAGATAACTAAGGGTGGTCAGCAGAAGAGTTTCTGCTCACCTGGAAGCCTTCCCTCACTAGGGGAAAGTTTCCAGCTTTTGGCAACTGAGATCCAAATGCCAATGTGATTACCCCTGGGTCTAGCTAGGCATAGAAAAGTTGCTGGTCCCTGCGTGTTTCATGGTCCTCTGTAGCAATGGGGTATGGATCTGCCTGAACCTGAGATGGCTCCCTTCTCTTCTGCCAAGGTTTGCTTAGGTACTTGGAATCCACACTATTTCATAGACTCAGAGAATATTAGAGTGAAAGCAATGAATCTAATTTGCTCATTTTGGAGATGAGAAAATGGAGACCCAAAGAAGGTGTAATTTATTAATATCACAGAGATAGTTATGTCTATGCAATAACATAGGTCTTCTGCTTTCCAGAGTGTTACATTTTAAATTGTTTACTACAATACAGTAGATGATACTACTGAACCTCTTAATTTTTCTACCATTGAAACAGAGGGCAGGACTATGGCCTATTTTCTTCAAAGTGCTAAGCCATGTGTATATAAGGTCATATTGTCATTTTCTAAATTTTGCCTGGACTTCGAAATTTCAGTCCTTCAATGGTCAGCTGGTATCATGTTCTTTATAGCTTAACTTTAATAGAATTAGTATTTTGGGAAAACAAGTGTGGGTCTCTGTCACAGACACAACCTAATTCAGAAGATGGTTATAAGAA
Source organism: Microcebus murinus (assembly GCF_040939455.1). Classification (NCBI taxonomy): domain Eukaryota; kingdom Metazoa; phylum Chordata; class Mammalia; order Primates; family Cheirogaleidae; genus Microcebus; species Microcebus murinus. The sequence continues at coordinate 64,746,832 of NC_134117.1, forward strand.
GGCCTAGAAATATCACCAAAGTCCTAATACAAAAAAATACTTTGTTAAGAAATCAATTTTAATTATTCTTCAAGTAATGGAAATGTAAAGCCTTTGGTTAAATCCCTAAACTTCTACTGCCATGCTTCATTCAAACTTTCAAAAATGAAGGGACTCTATCAGTCTATTTTGATGCACAATTGTTTCTAATGATTTTGGAGCCAGATACCTCCTGCCTTTTACATTCCTCAAGAATCTTCTCGTTCGTCCAAGCTTATCTCTACTCAAATTACTTTTGAGAATGACCAAAGAAACATCTGCTGGCTTTGATTATGCTTTGATATAAAGGGATTCAGATATTAAAACCCCCAGAGGTGGGTAGGAGATTGGGGGCAGGGTGAGAGGGATAGTGGGCAGCAGCTTTATTCCAGTCCTCCTTGTCTTTGCACAGTAAGCATATGTCTGTGGCTTTGTTTAGCTATCTGTCTATCATCTATTTCTTTAGCTATTTATGTCTCTAGGTAATAAGAAACTATGGACAGAGACAGAAGAAATGACCAACTTCCTGTGGTCATGCTCATGCATGATCCCAAGGAAGAATATTCCCAAATACCAGGCACCTGCTCTCAATGTGAATGCAATATAGCAGCCACTTTTAGACCACTGGTTAGCTGCTGCATCACTCCTGGTTCAATTGCTTTTACAAGTCAAGCTGTGGAGGCAGACATTAATGCATATTTCAAGCCTGCTGGACAGAAAAGGCAAGAATCTGGTCCTCTGAGCAACCTCCGTCTTATAGAGTTCTCCCACTTCCATCTTGTCCTACTCATTATTAGAAGCAAAGAGTTGCTCAATACTTGGTAAACTTTTCCAAGGGTGTAATGCCAGACTTGCTTCTGTATTCCCTCCTGCTGTTGCAGCATCAGAACTGGAAGCTTGTTTCTCCTGGATTTTAGCACACAGCAATCAGAAATCACCACAACTTCAAGTCTGGTAAGGCTTAATTTCACTTAAAAAAATAACTTGCCTAACTTTTGCATAAATATGCCCTGTTCCTTTCTTGGTGCCTGGCAAGTAGTCAGTGGTCATCCATTAAATGAAGGCCTCACATTTGCTAGCATTTTCTCATCTGTTGAATTGAGGCCATTGTAACAGAATTCATTAACTTTCCAGTAAGCAAGTAATACCACTTTGTAACTTCTAATTAAATATATCACTTCATCTGCCCACTCTATATGCTCTCCCTGCACATCCTTATCCATATTATAGCTCCTGTTCCCATGGCAGGACTCTAAGTCATTACCTTCAGCCAAAACCTTGGTCTTCATCTCCATGAGTGGATATGAAGTTGTACGTGTTGTACGTGCCTATAGGATCCAAAGGTACCTCAAAACTAACATGTCCAAGAGAGAATTCATCATCACACACCATCTTCCTTCTTCCTCTTAAATACATACACACACACACACACACATGCACACATACTAGTTCCACATGCTGTGCTTCCCATCTCAGTGTGTGTCACCATGATCCACCTAGCTAAACTGGTTAGAAATCAGGAAGCTTGCCTGGCCACCTCCTGTCTCTCACAACCCTTTCTCTTAGTGGTCCCAATCTCACCAAATCCGTCCAGAACAGAGTTCCAAATTCTACATACCATTTCTCTTTAAGTTGATACCTACCTCTTTCTTCAGGCATTTCTCCCCATACACGAATTTCATTTTCTTAGGCATATTATGTTTGAGCGTGCCTCTCTTCTTTTCCATGTATTTCTTTCCACCTCCCCAGTGTTTCCCTATGAACTTATCCTGTTAAGATTTAACTCAAAATATTATTTTCTTTATGAGACATTCCTTTTTCAATTCTCCCATGTGTATTGCATGTCTCACTTCACATGCTGTACTGTAATCACTTTTTTTTCTTTCTCTTGCATGCATTGCAAGATGTGGAATCATAATCTTTTCTTTTTTATCTCTCCAGCACTTAGTATGTTAGTAATAGGTCCTTAGCAAATATTCATTGATAAACAAATGAATAAATGATGTAAAGTGGGAACAAAGCCCCTGTAAGGATAGGTCTAATGGGTCACCATTGAGGTAGAGAGTATGGGACCATCTTCCAGGGATGATGGCTTGGCTGGACCACATGGCAGAGTTAGGTGAGAAGTCATACACCCCAGAGGACCACTCAGTCCTGCAGTCATCTAATAAATGGTAGGTCAGCCTTACTTAAATGAAAGGTGTCTGCATGATTCCAGTGAAATAAGAAGAAAGTAGTTGACACCAAAATATGGACTAAAATACTCTGAAGTGATAGGCAATAAATTAGCATGTAGCGTCAAATATGTGTTGAATCTATGACATGAACCCAATGATTTGAAGAGAAGTATGCCTTTGTTCTGGGGCATCTGGTTAAAAAAGCTAAATGATAGATCCCCAATGGGCTCACTTCCCTTGATATACCATCATACTAATGTCCATGAGTTGATACAAAATCTCTAAATTATATCTATATCTTTAACTTTGTTACTTTATTTTTTCTTAAGTATAATGTATAATTCCTTCAAGTTTCAAAGCTGTGGGTTGGGGAAGGTGCACACTACTTCTGTTATTTTGGTACCCAATGAATTAGTCACCATTCACTTCATCCATATAATTATGATTTTATGACTTATATCATATGGCCTTTCCAATTAAGTGTTGGGCCCAGTAGTTCTCAATTTCATCCCTGAGTACCTTCTTAATTCTTGAATGGATGCTAGCTCCCTTCCCCCAGTAGTTTTTCTATAATTTCTTTTTTAGTTAGATCCAGAACACCTGAATGCTATCATCAGGTACACCAGTATTATTTGAAAAACACAATGAAAGTGAAATTCTTACATAATAAAAATGGAAGTCATCCATATAGGGCCTGCTTATTCTTTTATTACCCTTGAGCAGTTTTTGTTTCTTTTTGTTTGAATTGTATGACTTCATGTATTCTTTTATTTTTGTGTTTGTCTAAGAAATAGTTTCTCAAATGTCTTGGTATTTTTTGGAGGAAGAAATTGGGGAGAAAGGACAAGAATAAAGATGTTTAATAAGAATGAAAAAGTTGAGACATTGACTTTGCTATTTAATTCATTTCTACTTTCTGCAAAGGACTGTGTAGTGGCAAACAAACAGACATGGACCTTTCCCCCTGAAGAAAACACAGTAATAAATATATGTATTACTACTACCAATTATATTAAATATAATGGAAGAGCAGGGCATTGAGCCAAAGAGTTGAGTGTGTCCTACTTGAGACTAGGTAATCCAGTAAAGCTTCTCCAAAAAAATGACATTAATTCTGAGATGTACATTGGAAAAACAAAGGGAAAAGTAGGAGGGAAAAGCACCCCAGACAGAGAACTCCTGGAAAAAGGCATGGCCTGAGAAGATTCTTGGTTCAGCCACGTTACTGAGAGAATTTTAGTGTGGTTGAACCATGACGACAGAAAATAGAAGAGGCATGAGACTATATAAAATCACAAAAGACTGTTGTGGCCAGATATGCCTTGTAGGCATGGAAAGGAGTTTAACTTTCATTCTAAGTACAATGGAAATCTCACAAAGAATTTAAACATGAGAATGGCATGATTACATTTATATATTAAAAGATTAATCCAGATGCTTCATGGAGTAATGCACTGGTATGTAAGTGTAGTAAAAGAAAGACCAGTGAAAAGACTATTGCAGTAACTAGGAAATAAATGATGGTAGCCTGGACAGGAAATGGTGAAGATAAGATGAATGTGAGATTTTTAACCAACTACTCAGTTGTGTAGCATGGATAGTACCTACCTGATAATGTCAGAAAAGATATATGATGTTTTGCCTTTAAAGCACTAAAAATAGTTCTTGCACATAGAAAGCATATAAATATATTAGTATTAATAATATGATTACTATTGCTGCTTGGAGTTATTTGGCTTAGTTTAGTTTTAAGGGATGGTGTTTGGATGGCAGTGAGGGAGAGTAAGTTTATTTGATATATGATAGACTATTGGTTTTGAAAGAAGTTTGATAGAATTGTAAAATAGTATACTGTTTTTGGGGCGTGGTATTTAGCATGATGGTAGGTGGTGTTTAATGGGCATTGGAAAAGAAAAATGGAACAATTGATTTTTTTTTTTTGTAAATCAAATGATTAACTCACCTAATAAGGACCAATAGTGCCTTGCCATCTTTTCCCTCACCTGTCTTTCATGAAGGAAGCTTCTTTAGTATTTCTAGAAGCTATTTAGTATTTCAAGAAGCTTCTTTAGTATTTCTAAGCTGTGAAGCCTCGTCCTTGAAGAATGATACAAATATTACAAATATTGTGGTAATTCTCTACTTAAGTTAGAACCATTCCTTTCATGAAAATCACCCTAGGGCCCCTTGGAACGCCAGAGCTGGAAATGAGACAGGAGGTGATTTGACCTAATTCTCCTGGTTACAGAAGTAGAGGCTGACATTGAGAGAGGGAAATGCTGGGACTCTGCAGAGCTGCTGGATTGTTTGCTGAAAATGCCCTGGACTGGGTTTTGGGATAAACTGTGGTCAAACTCAATATCTGTCATTTCCTCATCATGTGTTGTTGGCCAAATTGCTTAACCTCGTGAAGCTCGATTTCCTCATAGTAAGAGAAAGATCCTAATAGCTTTCCTGCTTAGCTAAAGAGTTGAAGAATCAATAAAATAATGCATGTAAAAGCATTTTGTGAACTATAAAAGGTATTTGCTATCATTTCCGTGCCATGTTTACAATCACGAAAAGAACAGATGGGACTCTTGATTCAGTTGTTTGCATGGAGGTAGTTAGTGTAGCTCATAGTTATGACGCTCAAAAATTCTTGAGGTGAATTTGTTGGGAGGCTATGTTCTGAGTACATGTGTAAGCTGAAAATCTTCACGTACATATTTCATGAATTATTGAGATCATTAAACTTCAATACAAATGCAGCCTTGGGATATGGTTTTGTTTTTTTATATTTTATTCTACTATAAGAAAATAGACCCAGTTTAAGTAACCAGAGTAATCTTAAAAACCAATATGAGGTCACACAGCCACCAGACAGCAGAGCCTGACTTCAAACCCTGATCTGCCTTGTTCAGAAAGCCATAAAATTTTAGCCATAAGCAGGGAGGCTGTACCACTGTCACAGAGATAAACTGACATTGTTTCTGCAAAAAAATAATTCTTAAATTGACCAAACTTGATTAGGAAACCAAAAAGGCACATTTTTGTTCTCCAGGATGTGTCAAAATGCAGCTGATATGATACTGCAACTGAGCAATTGGGTGTAAAAATCACTGGTAAAAACACACTGCAGATGGCAATTAATTACCACACAGGCCCTGCTCCATTACCCAGTGAAAAAGTGACAAAGGGAACCAGGAAATGACAAGATCCATAGGAACCTGCCCTCTGCTGGTCAATCCAGTGTCCTATCTTTGTTAAACAAGGACATTATTCAAAGATGCAAATGAGATATTTTGAGCACTTTATATTTATGACTTTATTACTCTGAGATGGTTGGGAGTTTTAATTTTGTGGCTAGCCCACCTGCTGTTTCTTTATTAAAATTCTTAGTTCTGATTAATCAAAAATGTTCTTTGCAGTCAGGTCACATAGATTCTATAAAACAGGATGCACTAGTTCACTCTGGATTTGGTGTGAGATTTATCTTTTAAAGATGCACACTGATTTATATGTGTGCTCACATGTGTGGCAGTGAATTAAAATGTGATAGCAAGTGGGAAAGGTTCAGGGCTTTCTGAATGTGATCATAAAAAAAAAGGATTTCATGACCCAGTTGCTCTGTATAATCCATGCTACTCCTTAGCCATGGGCATGCTGCAGTCACTGTGTTGGTGGCAACCATGGTAAACAAGCACTGGGCTTGCATAGCCTCATAAAATAGGCATCAGAAATCCACAATTGAATCAGCTGCCACAGGTTTTTATACACACAGCACTAAAGCATGTAAATTTTTGAAGCAAATAAAATGATGATGATTATCTTTCCTTCATCACCCAGATTTTTGTGCCCTGGCTATGGCCAACGTACTTGGCTTTTGATTCCCTCCTGTGGAGCCTTGACATGCGGTAGAGACAGAGTCTGAATATGAGATTTAGAGAATGGATAGCACAATTTAAAAGCCATTCAACAGAAGTAGACAGAACATCTAAAAAGGATGTAAATGTGGCGTTCTGAAAATGTTATATGTATTCAAAGTATACTTGCTTTCTATTTTACCCTCAGATATTACTTATTAAATAGCTACGTGGAGATGATGCTCTCTTAGAGATTTGACGTACCAATTTAATATACAGTCTCCTTTGTGGCAACTTCTAATATTCCCCCCAAAAAACTAATATTATTTCAGATATACATATAATGAAATGTAATTTAATATCTAGAACTATAAAACAGATGAGACAGCCAAGGTCATAAAAGTGATGTTATTTACATTGAGCACAAGAATTTCTTTATGAAATAACCTTCATGGCCAAGGTGCCAGGAGACTCTCTTCTTAGGAAAGAGACTTTCATAATCTACAGAAAACAACAAAGAAGAAGAGATCAGCACACCTCTATCTACCATGTATCTTTGGGCAAGTTTCTGACCTCAATGAGCCTTAGGATGTTATGGGTATAACACATACTTTATTGGATTTTTTTGAGAATTAAATTTCATATGCAAAATGCCTAGCACATGGTGGCATCACAAAACGTTGGTCTGTCTCCTCTTTCCTGAGCAAACTTAGCTGGCACAATGACTGTGTGTAGTGATTCCTCTAGCCAAGTGACTTCATCCCTTTACTCTCCCTATCCCAAACATGTGCAGCTTTCAGTACTCACGGTGTGAAATCATTAGACTCTAGAGCCACTCCATGACAACTTAAAAGCTACAAAGAAATGGTCATAAATGGTGCACCCTGGCTTCTGGTCTCTTGTATAACCTGTTTTGTAGAAGTCCAAATCCATGCAAGAGTTAGTACTGCCCCAAAATAGTCCAGGGAGGCCCCTGAGAACGTTTCCCAAGTGTTTGTTAAGTGTCACTTGGTGGAGTTGCCGTCACTACCCTCTGGGGACTGGCGTGCACCTGCTGCTCACTGATAGACCATCACAGATGGTCTGTCCTCCTGCCTCGACAAATGCACCTTCACAATGATCCGAAAGGCCAGGTTTCAATTTAGCATTTTTAGACTTCTCAGAATTCCGTGGGAGCTGGTGAAATGGAGAAAACAAACAACAACGAGAAAACCCCAGCCAATGACCTGCCCTTTTCTACTCTCAACACCAGCTCTTTCCCACATGATGAAATCCTTGAGCATGTGGACAGCCTACCCAATATTTCCATCTACTTTGCTTGTAACAACTGTGTCTCAGTGTCTTCTAGGGCCTGGAGGTACACACAGTCAGAGCTTGGCTTGATCCTAGGAAGACAGACCCAGGGAATAGGCCCAAGCAGGCCCATTGAGTGGCCTTGGGCCATTGTGGCAGGGAGTTCTCAGATGCCAGCTTCCCAAACGAGGGTTTAGAGGGTCAGGGTGGACATTGGGTGTGTGTATTCCCTTAGCCCCATACTCCCACTGGTCTCTCAGTGGGCCCCTTGCTTCCGTCTTCCTATCTCTCTAAGTATTTCTGTGGGTGGGGTACAGCCCTCAGTTCCCAAAGCTGCAAAGGCCCCGTGCTGGAAGAGGCTAGGGAGATCTGATGACGAATGGCCCTCTTACCTTTGCTTCACACTGTGTAAGTGAAGTCCCAAAACATAACTTCTTGTGCCCCTAACTTTTGCAGATGTTCCCAGAGATCTCAAATTGGCCTAAAATCTTCTCCCTTCTCTGGAACAGATGAGACCTGAGTTTGGCAATTAGTTGTCATATCGAATTATTATAATACACTGTATTAAAAATCTATGCTCTTTCAAGGACAAAAGTTTTTTGGTTTTTTTTCTGGCTCAGCTCATTATGTCTGTCTGGTGAGCTCTTTCCTTAGAGGTTTCTCAAGCCCGATATTGCCTTATACCCTGGAAGGAGGCACCTCAACCCCTATCCCATGCTTTACATGTCCTAACTCTGGCTCTCTACTGGGCTGCCACATTCCTTATCCATGGAAGCAAAGGAACATGCACACCCAAAGCCACCCTGACCCTCTAAAGCACCTTTTGGGCAGCTGGCATTAGAGAACTCCCTGCCAAAATGGCCCAACCAGCTTCATAGGCCTGTGTGGGCCTCTTCCCTGAGTTTGCCCTCTGATGATCAGACCAAGCTCTGCTTGCATTTACCTGCAGGCCCTGTTGTTACACGCAAGGCAGATGGAAATGCTGGTGAAGCTGCCTGCATGTCAAGTCCTTTGTCATGTGGGGGAGAGTTAGTGAGGATAGAAAAGGGCAGACCATTGGCTGTTTTTGTTGTTGTTTGTTTTTTCCATTTTTCCAGCTCTTACAGAATTCTGAGGAGTCTAAAAATACTAAATTGAAACCTGTCCTCTCAGGTCATTGTGAAGGTATATTTGCTAAGGCAGGAGGATAGACTATATTTTGTTTAGCAGTTTGTTAGTTAGATGAATGCCCTTAGATAGTTAGACCTAGGTTCTGTGAATCTCTGTTTGTGCTTTAGCCTCCAGGACCTGAAATTACAAGGAATAAGCCAGCCGAAAGTCCTCCACAAAGAGAGTTTGGTCTGACTTTTCCTAGCAATTTTCCAGGCACACGGAAGACAGTATGATTGTAAATTTTGAGTTATTAACAATCTCTTTGTTTTTGTGACTTTTGTCCTTCAGCCAAGTTGAGTTGTTCTGGTGCAGGAAGAGGGAAGATGGGTGAAAACCAAGGACTTGTAGGAACCTGATTGTGATGAGCAGGCCATGGACTCCAAGCTCTGTAAGTTAATTCAGGCATGGCCCTGTGGAAAGTGAAGCAGCAGGTGGAGAGGTGGTCATGAACAGTTGTACAGGGGGCATTTCAACAAGGAAGCTGGGAGGCGGGGGTCTGTGGGCAGAGAAGATGCTATGAGCTATGAGTCTGTAGATGAGGAGATGATGTGATCATAGTGTTTGTGGCTGAGATGGGGTAGAAGAGGAGGACATTGCTGATGGTCTCACAACAAAGTTCTAGACTTCTAGACTGATCAAGTGCCTGTATGTTGAATTTACCCTGAATGAGGCTAAAAATGAAGCTGGTGAGCCAATTCATAATGTGTTTAACAAAAAAAGGAGCAATCAGAAGCTTGGTAAGTGACATTTATCCAAAAGGGGAAGACAGTGATAAACAAGATGTGAACCATAAAGAAGTGAAGGAATTTATAAAACAATAGGAAGAATGCTTAGGAGCAGCATAGGATAGCCACATGCACCTGTATATTTTTGTTGTTGTTGATTTATTTTTCAAATGTTTTTGGGATACTCTTTCCACCTACCCCCAAATCTACTTTTTCTGTAAGTCCAAATCAAATCCCCATTTCTCATAGTGTCTTCCTGCTCTTCTTCAGTCTACTCTGGTTTAAGGTAGGAGGATAGGCCATATTTTGCTTAGCAGTTTGTTAGTTGGATTAATACCTTTAGATATTTAGACCTAGGTTCTGTGAATCTCTGTTTGTGCTTTAGCCTCCAGGACCTGAAATTATAAGGAGCAAGCCAGACCCCTTAAAATGTTTATTTTGTGTAACACCTGGGTCAGCACTTGAAAGTATAAAGGTCATTTTCTGCCTGGGTCTTTCTCATTTAATTTTGTCTCCCCAAATAGGCTATCAGCTCCACAAGGATGGCAATCCTACCTTCATGTCCATTTTTATCTCATAGCTTTTAGAAAAATTTAAAGCATATATATAGCATCACAAATTCAATACAGTTACAACTACCAAATTGTCTTTTCTTAGGAAAGATCATTCTTGATTGCAAAGTGAACTGCACCACCCACACCACCATTCATTTGGACTAAAAAGATGAACATGTAGAATTTCTCAAAGGAATGCTAAATGACTAAAGACAACTAACTATGCAGGCCTATGTAAAATGGGTATCCTTCCATTATTCAACATAAAGAAAGAGACAATCCCAAAGCAGAGCATTCACCAGGGGCAGCAGCCTACTTTCCTCTGAATTCTACTTCCTAAGTATCCTTCCCATTTCTCTTTGTGCCTGGTGACTTTTTTTTTTTTTTTTTTTTGGTCCAGTGGAATACACATAACAATGCCCTAACTTCAAATGTCACATTGAGTGTATGAAACTAAATTGAAAAACATCTTTTAATCAGTATTTGAAAATCAATTAATGTATTCTATCATGCTGACATGCTACAGGTGAAAAATCATTATTAAAGCAATAAATGCAAAAAAAAAAAGCATTTGAGGAAACCCAACATCCATTCATGATGATGGCAAACTAGGGAGAGAGGGGGATTTCTTCAACTTGATAAAGAACACACAAAAACTTACAGCTGACATACTTAATGATGAGAAATTATATGCTATGCCCCTAACATCAGGAAAAAGGCAAAGGTGTTTCTTCTTACCAGTTCTATTCAATATCATACTGGAAGTTCTAACTAACAAAATAAGAAAAGGAAAGGAAATTAAAGGTATACAGATTGTGAAGGGAGAAATAAAAGTCTTTGTTCACAGATGACGATTGTCTATATAGAAAATAGAAAAGAAAGAAAAATACTCCTCAAACTAATAAGTGATTATAGCAAGTTTGCAGGGTAAAAGTTCTCATATAAAAGTCATTTGCTTTTCTATATATCAGCAATGAAAACATGACTTTTGAATCTTAAACTGCAACATCATTTATAATTTATATTAGAATGAAAAATGAAATAGTGAGTGATAAGTCTAAAGATATGTATAAGATAGATATTGTTAGAGGATAGAGGAAATAGATACAGATAGAGGAAAACTATAAAACTCTGAATAAAGAAATCAAGATTTAAGTAGATGGAGAGATATTCCAGGTTCACGGAAGACTCAATATTATTAAGACGTCAGTTCTTCCCAACTTGATCTATAGATACAACACAATCCCAATCAAAACCACAGAGAATTATTTTGTGGATATCAACAAACTAATTTTAAATTTATATAGAACAGCAAAATATCAAGATCCAACGCAATACTAAAACAGCACAAAGTTGGAGGACTGATGCTATTCCACTTCAAGACTTATTATAAACCTATATAATCACGGTAGTGTGGTATGGCTGAAAAATAGACAAAAGACAAATGGAATACAATAGGGTACCCAGAAATAGGCTCACACAAATCTAGTCAACTGATCTTTGGCAAAGGATCAAAGGCAATTCATTGGAGAAAGGATAGTCTTCTTAAAAAATGGTGCTGGAACAAACTGGACATCCACATGTAAAAGAATGAAAATAGACACAGACTCATCAAAAACATTAACTTCAAATGGATCATAGACTTAAATGTAAAACACAAGACTATAAAACTTCTAGATAACATAAAAGAACAAATGACCTTGGGCTTGACAATGAGATTTTAAATGCAACATCAAAAACATGATCCATGAAAGAAAAAAATTGATAAGTTGGACTCTATTAACATTAAAAACTTCTACTTTGTGAAAGACACACTTAAGGGAAATAAAGAAAAGCCATAGATTGGGAGAAAATATTTAAAAAGGACTTAACTGATAAATGACATATTTAAACTCAACAATAAGAAAACAACTAAGTTTAAAAATGGACAAAAGATCTTAACAGAGACCTCACCATAGAAAGTAAACAGATGGCAAATAAGCACATAAAAAGATGCACCATGCCATATATCATTAGAGAATTACAAATTAAAGCAGGAATGAGATACCACTACATACCTATTCATTACAATGGAATGGCTAAAATTTAAAACACAAATACCAAATGCTGACAAAGGTGTGGAGCAACAGCAATTGTCATTCATTGCTGATGGGAATGTAGAATGCTACAGCCACTTTGAAAGACAATTTGGAAATTTTTATAAAGCTAAACATAAACCTATCAAATGACCCAGGAATCACATTCCTGGGTATTTAACATATGAGTTGAAATCATGACCACGCAAAAACCTGCACACAAATATTTCTAGCAATTTTATTCATAATTGCAAAAAACTGGAAACAATGAAGCTGTCCTTCACTGATTGAATTCATAAACAAACTGAGGTACATGCATACAGTGAAATATTATGTATCAATACAAGCAAATGAGCTATAAGCCATGAAAAGACATAGACAAACCTATGCAAATTTCAGGTTGCTACATGAAAAATCCCAGTCTGAAAAGGTTGCTACTATACAGTTACAACTCTATCATAGTCTGGAAAAGGCAAAACTGTAGAAGCATATGGATTTTTTCAGGCAATGGAACTATTTTGTATGATAGATACTATTCCCAGTGGATACATGACATTTTTTGTCAAAACCTATAGAAATTTAGAATGCAAAAAGTCAGCCCTAAGGTAGAGCATGGACTTTAGTTAACAATAATGTATCCTTATTTGTTCATCAATTATAACAAAAGGACCACAGTAATGGAAGATGTTAATAACAGGGGAAATTTGTTAGAAGCAAAGGGGAGAGATTGGGGGAGGGAATGTATGGCAACTCTGTACTTTCTCCTTGATTTTTTTGCCATCCTAAAACTACTCTAAAAATAAAATAGATGTAAAAAGAAAATGGCTTATCCCAGATGATCCTCTGAAAATCTCTGGCAAATAAGGTTTATTATATCATATTACAGATGACAGTGCTGAAGTGAAGCTCAAATATTAGTAATAGAAGGAAGAAGTGAACTTATGATTTATATTGAAGTACCCATTTGAGCTATTATTTCTCAGAGAGTGTCATCCCATGAAGGATAAAACCCTATGGTATATGTATAAGCATACTGGTACATTCTAGAGTTGTTCTGTCCAGTACAATAGATACTGGACACATCTTTATGGCCTTCCCTAAGATAGTATGCAAATGGTCAGAGATAGTATGCAAATGGTCAGAATGCAAAGGTCAGAGAGATCTTTGTGTTTAATTTCAAAATAGTAAGGGGATTACAAATGCTTTTGGTACATGGTTACATTTTATATGCTTAAGTAGGGCCTTTCAGTGTGCCCATCACCAGAATAGTGTTCACTGTACCTGATAGGTCAGGTTTTACCCCTCACCCCTTCCCTCCCTTCCCCCTTCCTGGTTTCCAATGTCCTTACGTCTCTTTGTGCACCTGTAGCCCATCGTTTGGCTCCCAATTAATAGAAAGTATATGGGATATTTCATTTTTCATTCCTAAGATACTTAGGATAATTCCAATTCCATCCAAGTTGCCACAAAAGACATTATTTCATTCCTTTTTATGCTTGACTCAAAATCAGGTAATGTGTTGCTTCCAGATTTGTTCTTTTTGCTTGAGATTGCTTTGGCTATTTTGGCTCTTTTTTGGTTCCAAATGAAGCACAGAATTATTTTCTCTAGATCTGTGAAGCATGGTGGTGGTCTTTTGATGGGGATTGCATTGGCAGTATGGATATTTTTAATGATGGTTTCATAGAATGAGTTAGAGAAGATTCTCTCCTTCTCAATATTATGGAATAATTTCTGTACCATAGGTACAAGTTCTTTTTTGTAGGTCTGGTAGAATTTTGACTGTGAATTTGTCTGGTCTGGGATTTTTGTTGTTGGTGGCACATTTTTTATTACTGCTTCAATCTCACTGCTCATTATTGGTTTGTTCAAGATTTCTATTTTCTCCTGCTTCAGGTTTAGGAGGTTGTATATTTCCAGAAATTTATCTATTTCCTTTATGTTTTCTAGTTTATGTACGTAGAGGTTTTCATAGTATTTCCAGATAGTATTTTGTTTTTCTGCAGTTTTGGTTGAATATCTCCCTCTGTATTTTTGATTGAGGTTATTTGAGTCCTTTCTCTTTTATTTTTGGTGAATCTGGCTGGTGGTCTTTCAAGTACCAAGTTGTTGTTTCATTGGTTCTTTATATTGCTTTTTGGTTTCCATTTTGTTTAGTTCTGCTCTGAGCTTTGTTATTTCTTTACTTCTGCTGGCTTTGGATTTAGTTTGCTCTCCTTTTTCGAGTTCCTTGAGATGTGACCTTAGGTTGCTAATGTGTGATCTTTCCATATTTTTGATGTAGGCATTTAGGGCATAGACTTTCCCCTTAGGAATGCTTTTTCTGTGTCCCATTGATTTTGAAAGCTTGTGTCCCTTTTGTCATTCAGTGTGAAGAATCTTTGGATTTCCATCTTAATTTTATCATTGACCTGTCGTGGCCCATTTACAGGACAGAAGATGAACACAGAACACAAAACAAAAACGCAGAACACAAAGAAAAATGCGGACACACATACAGACGGTTGACTCAAGTAATAATACACTGGGTCAGCTTTATTTTTATACTCTAAAAAATTAAAGTTAGTTCCTTGTATGTAACCACCCAGGCATTTCAGCAATGGCTGTAAATTCCAGAATGTATAGCCTTAGGGAAGCAGTTATCCCCTGACTCAGAATTTCCAGGTGGTTGCTCTAGGCACCAGGCATAGATTATGGACCGAGATTAGCAAGGATGGGCAAGGCAAGCCATCGGGGCCATTTCTCATCCCCAACTTCTCTTAGGGTGACCCCCTAAGATCTTAGGCTGACCCCTGGTGGCAGTGCCTGGCTTAGGCTCCCCTCTTCTTGAGGGGTCTTACCCATCATTGACTAACCAGCCATCTTATGGGGGTCAAGCAGCAATCACAGGAACAATCTGTTTATCGTGTGGCCTCCAGACCCCCATTGCCATGGGGCTGGGCAGCTCTTGCTTACTTGCAGCTCAGGTCCTTTGTTATGCCTCTAGGCAACAGCCTTGTTTATCACAAGGACTTTGTCCAGAGAACATTGCTTTTAAATGCTCTGAGAACACATACATTACTCACTAAATTTAATTCTTAAACTAGGAAAATATATGTCAGTCCCCTACAGTGACCCAAGGATCTTTTAACAGCAGGTTGTTTAATTTCCATGACTTTGTATAGGTTTGAGTGTTTCTCTTGGAATTGACTTCTAGCTTTATTTGACTGTGTTCTTAGAAGATACATGGTATGATTTTACTTATTTTGAGTTTGCTGAGACATGTTTTATTGCCTAAGATATAATTAATCTTGGAAAATGTCCCATGTGTTGATGAAAAGATTGTACATTCAGTAGTTTTGGGGTATAATGTTCTATACATGTCTTTTAGGTCCATTTGTTCTAGAATCAAATTAAAGTCCTGTGTTTCTTTATTGATTCCCTGCTTCAATAATCGGTCCAGCTTTGTCAGTGATGGTATTGAAGTCTCCAGAAATTACAATGCTACTGTTTATTTCTTTGCTTAGATCTAGTAGAATTTGCTTTATGAATCTGGAGGCTCCTATGTTAGGTGCATATACATTTAGGATTGTTATGTCTATTTTATAAAAATTACTCCCTTTAGCATTATATTATACATTTAATATAATGACCATTTTTATCTTTTTTTTTTTTTTTACCATTGTTGATTAAAGTCTATTTTATCTGGTATGAGAAAGGCTGTACCTTCTCACTTTGGGCTTCCATTTGCATGGAATTTTTTCCCCATTTCTTTACCTTGCACCTAAGTAAAGCATGTTTCCTGGAGATACCATATACTTGCAGTGTGTTTTTTCATCCATTCAACCAATCTATGTCATTTAATTAGGGCATGAAGATTTTTTTTTTTTTTAAAGCAAAGAATGTAAAAATTTAATTGATTTCCAGAAACCCTTACCAGATTTACCTGTGGCTGTCGACCCGACCTTTTTTTTTTTTTAATTTTTTTTTATTTTGGCATATTATGGGGGTACAGATTTTAAGGTTTCAATAAATGCCCATTTCCCCCCCTCCCCCAAAAGTCTGAGTCTCCATCATGACCATCCCCCAGATGTGAAGATTTTTTATATTCAGTGTTAGTATGTATATGTGGGATTCTGTTCTGTGCATTATGTTGGATGATACCTTGTTTTATAAGAACTGTGAGCGTTAACTTTTGGGTGTTTTTACACTGGAGGGTATCTATTGTGCCTTTCCATGTATAATGCTGATTTGAATATTTCCTGTAGAGCAGGTCTAGTAGTGACAAATTCACTCAGTGTTTGCTTATCTGGAAAAGTTGTTATTTCTCCATAATTTAAGAAATTTAATTTTGCATGATACAAATTCCTTGGCTATCAGTTATTCTGTTTAATAAGACTAAAAATGGGTCCCCAGTTTCTTCTGGCTTATAAGGTCTCTACTGAGAAGTCTGCTGTTAGACTGATGGATTTTCCTTGCTTATAGAATGTTCTCTTTCATTTTCACTTTGGCTGTGTTGATTCCTATGTGTCTTGGAGATGTCTTATTTGCTATGAATCTTTCCAGTGTTCGATGACCACCTTGTATCTGGTTATCTGAATCTCTGTTGATACCAGGTAAGTTCTAAATAATTCCCTCAAATAGGTTTTCCATGCTTTTTGTTTTTTATTCTTCTCCTTCAGGGGTACATATAATTTATATATTGCTTTGTTTCACATAGTCACACATTTCTCTTAGTGAATGTTCATTCTTCTCTATTCTTTTTTCTGCATCTTTGAATGACTGGGTTAGGTCAAGAGCCTTGTCTTAAAGCTCTAAAATTATTTCTTCTGTTTGGTCTAGCCCTTTGTTAAAGCTTTCTGCTATATTTTGAAGTTCCCTAAATGATTCTTTCATTTCTTTAAGATATATCCTTTGTATGTAGTTTAGCTCTTTAGTGACTTTTGCATTTTTTCATTGATGTCCTGAAATATTTTTTTGACTTCTATGTGTTGGTTTTCAACTTTATCTTCAATCCCATTCATCTTGTTTATAAACCATATTCTGAATTACATTTCTGAATTTCTTTCTGTTTGAGGTCTGTTGCTGTAGATTTATTGTGATCCCTTGGGGGTGTTGAACTAGATTTTTTTTTCTTTCATGTAGCCAGAGTTCTTTTGCTGGTTTCTTTTCATCTGAAAGTTCTTCCCTCAGCTTAGGGCAGATAGGTTTTGAGGGAAGCTGGTTGGCCAGAGCTCACCCCCTGCATAGGCCCTGCATAGAAAGTTACCATGAAGCTTCTCAGGTGGCATCTGTAACATGTGTTCTGCTCAAATCACACATGGAGGAGAGGGGTGCTCAGCTCTCAGTCATGGGGCACATGAGATAGTCTGCTCTCCCTGCTCCCTTTGTGGCTGAGCCAGGGCAATAGAGAGTTAGCTGCAGCAAAATTGACCCCTGCGTAGACCTGGCATTCTGAACCTGAGAGCTGAGAATGGCATCAGTTGTAGTGACCCAGGTATAACCACCAGGTTCCTGCTTTGCCTGCTTTCCGGTACAATCTTGCTGCACAGACTCCAAGCTGCTCCCTGATTAGTCCAAAGGTCTGCAGTGGTGGTGGAGCCTCCCTCTGTCCGCATTGTTTGCTGGGGAAGTGTGGAGCTCCAAGGTTCTCTCTTATCCTTCCCCACGTGTGGATGTCTCCCCCTGGTACCTTCCAACCTGGTCACCCTCTCCTTCACTCTGAGTGACTCCCATTGCTTCTGCAACAGTTCACAATGCTTTCTCAAAGAAGGCTCATAGGTGGGTATCCACTTGCAACTTTGATCCTCTCCTTGAGAACAGCATGCACAGGCTGCTTCTAGTCCACCATCTTTCCCCCCCAAACTTGGTTAGAGAGATATTTTAGGAATATCATTGGTAGGAAGAATCTTAACATTAAAGAGACAAGAGCACAGATAAAGGACACTGAATACAAATTTGTAACTTTTCCATTATGCTATTTCTATTACCCCTCTAATATCAGGTCTTAAAATAACAAGAATTAAAATTTTCTGAAGTACTTCTTAAAGATACATATTCCTGGATTCCAAAATGAAGACCAACATAGTGTCATTTTCTGTGGGCAGATTCTAGGAGTCTGTAGTCTTAACAAGTTCCTTAAGTGATTTTTACATATAAAATTTTTACAAATTTTTCTGCTTTAACGGGAAAACACTTCAAATAAAAAGTATACATTTATTTTTAGTCAAAATCATTTTGGTGATGGGGAGAGGGACCAGGGTACTAATGACTATAGTAGATGGATGATGAAAGAATTAATAAGATAAAAAATACCTGGGTTCCTAGGACCTGCTACAATAAAAAATGAAGCTCCTTTGCATAAAAAAGGAAGGATGAGTAGGGATGCATGAAACAAGGTTGTGAAAAGGTGGCAAAAGGTTTTGGAGCTATGTAATAATACAATAATTAATATAATAATACAGATAATTAATTAATACATAACAAATGGAATAATACATTCCATTGCATTACCCGGGAGCATTTCCTTACATATGTGTTGTTTTTCATGTTGAATCTAGATTCATCATAATGTAGGGCAGCAAACAGAGAGAGATGTGCTTCTAATTACTTTTCTACCTCTTCAAATTCAAGTGATGATGTTCTGATTATCTGGATATGGGATGAGCCTCCCTCCTTCACTGGGTTTAGACTATTGTCAAGCTCAGGTTGGTTCATTGGTGGAATCCTATATTAAGAAACGTAAAGTGATACCTGAATATAAGCTATCACAATAATGCCAGTGTTAAAATAATGCCTTGAAATGGGGAAATGACAAGATAGCAGCAGGATTTGAAAGAATTGAGAGAGTGAATTCTCAGCATTTTCTTCCTCTGTTCATACGAGCATCTTGGGCTTTCTTGATGACTTTGTACTTAATAGCCATATTAGAGGAAATAAATTATGTCTCTAATTACCTCAGACTTAATAACAAAATCAAATCATCTGCCTCCATTCCTAATTGCCATTTGTTTCCAAAGCAATGACTCTAAAGTGTCACAATGCCTTCCGCACAGTGGGGTAAATGAAGCCTGGAGAAGTCATCCTATAGAATTGCTTTTCTTTCCATGTTTTCCATGGGTCTAGAACTTTCTAAGAAGAATTAAATAGAAAGCGTCCACTCAGCACTTCTCAGTCACAAAAATGTGGATTTCATCTAAATGGCCCATGAAGCTGTTTCACATTAAATGCTCTCTAGTGTAAAATCTTTGTGAGAGGAAACATTATGCAGCCACTCACATAGCAATTATTTCTAGTCAGGTGTAAATAGTAACCTCTTGTCTAGTTTAGGGAGCTGTTATAAACTTCGCTTCAGTCTCCCAAACACCCTCAGTGGTCACCTCACTTTTTCAATATGCATGTTGCCTGGAAGAGTCAATATCTCAACACCTTGTATTGATAAAATCCTAGGGTTTCACAACTATCTTTGGAGGGGAAAAGAAATGGTGCTCCCAGAAAAGCCTGATAGAATTTGTTGGCAGGAATTTTCTCATCATGGGTCTCAAATGTTTAACGTGTGTACTGACATTCATCCTCCGGGCAGTTCACGGCAGATATTGAGTGTTTTCAATGGCACTCTTTCTCACTGGATGAAGAATGTCCTCAGAATCCTCTTCAAGACTGTACTCTATTTAGTCACTAATCATCAGAGTTGGCATAAGAAATGAAACTGTTTTACTATTTGGAGTGTGGAAATGTCACAAGCTTTAGAATCAAGCAAATCTCATGTAAATAATGGCTTTGAATATTATATAATGACTCTTATTTTTAAAATGGGATAATAACATGTACAATATCAGGGTTTAGTGAGGAGTTGATGATTGTGTGAGTGTACGAGCATAGAAGCACACACATGCCCACACATAATCAGACCCACAGACGTTCAACCAAGTGTAGCAGTAGGCACTCAGATGTTACTTCATTTTAGCTAAACACAGCGGCAGAACTATCTGCTGCCAGGTTTGGCCATTGGGGAAGACAAGGTCAAGCCATCAGCCTAATTTGTCCTCTAAAAGTTTCCAACATACTCAATAAGATCAGATCCTGGCATCAATAAGTGTGACAGCTGCCACAAGAAATCTTGGATATTAAGATATCATCCATTCTATTTAAGAATAAAGACACAACATCATTTTTAAATTATTATTATTTTATTTTTTAACTGAACATGCATGAAGAAAACATCATTTTTTAAACGAATGTTTTCTTGGCAAATGACTCAATTCCTGGAGACTAAAGAAAAGGAAAAATAGCATGGTAGATAAAATCTCAGATTTATAGAACCATTTACACAACACCATGAGAAAATGAGACAAGTCCACAATGTGGGAAATTCAACTAGACAACTAACTGTCCTGAATGTTTCAAAAGTCAATACTGTGAGATAAGAAAAAAGGTGTGGAAACTGTTCTATTTCAAAAGAGATTAAGGAGACATAACAGTTCTACTATAATGTGTGAGCCTTAATTGAATCTTGATTTTTAAAAAACAGCTGTAAAATGATAATTTTGAGGGCAAATAAGGAAATTTAGATATGAACTAGGTATTAGTAAGGCTTAGTATTTTTAGGCATGATGCTGGTATTATATTTGATAATTATGTGTGGGAAAAATACCCTAGTATTTAGAGGTGAAATATCATTATGCCTAAAACTGATTCTAAAATTATTGAGCAGAAATATACAAAATAAGTCCTTGAAAAACAAAACAAATGGAACACACAAATAACATTTATATTGAAAAAACAAATATAGTAAAATGTTAATAAGTAGTTGACTATAAATGGTAGATAATATGATAATGGTAGATAATATTGTACCATTATTTCAGTTCCTCTATGTGTTTGGAATTTCTCACAATAACCAATTGAAAAACAATATTGAAGTTATACTGTCCCCATTTGAACGCTGGCTTCACTTCTTGTGCACATGGCCCTGGGCTAGTCACCTTACCATTGGGAACCTCTAATTTGTGATCTGGAAATGAAAATAATAACAGTGGCTTCCTCAGAGCATTATTATAGATGCCAATGATCTACTTAATACATGCACAGTTCTTAGAGCAGTGCCTAACACACAGGGAGTGCTCGAGGGGTGTTAGCTTTTACCGCAGCACAGAGAGAAAAGCTGCAGGATGTACCGACCCAATGTGGAATAAAGGACCCAGAGCAGGGTGAATAACACAGCGTTCCCTTCCTCTCCACCTGTCCACCCTAAGTCCCAAGATGTTGTAACAATTCACCAGAACCTACATCCTTCAAAACTTATTAGCAAGGCCTAACTTAAAATTCAGTGTCAGCTCTCTGCCTAGTGGAGGGTCCTCTCCTACCCACATGAGACTGTGAGAGTCACGGCACCATGGTTACCAAGATCGGCAACCATCTCCCTGGCCCCACGCTGCCAGCTGTGCTGCCCCTCCTGGACTGCTCTGGTTTCCTATGTTCTCTTTACTTTTGATTGCTGTAGTTTTTTTTATTTTATTGAGAATTCAACTATGTATTTAAAGTTTTGTTTTACCTCATACAGCTTTTTGTCTTGTTTATAAAGAAAGAATTTTCAAGATATCTCATCTGCCACATTGCTGTAAATAAGATCTAGGTGGGCATAAAATAGCAGAAAACTTTTCCTGTATCTCATTACCTGGGCCTGGAAAATAAAAACAGTAACTCATTGTGTATGTAACCAAAGTCATATCAGGTACCCAAACAGGACAAACCAAAGAGCCTTTGCTTCCCAAAGAATAGGAACATTAAGAAAAATGTCACTGGCACTGGGAAAATACCTATCAATTTAAAAGAAGGCTTGGGATAAAGATTGGGGAATTATCAGATTATCAGGTAAAGCCATGGGGATGAATAAAATCATTGCAGAAAGATCATCCAAAATAATAGGAAAAGAAAATATGGGGAGACCTTTGGAAAATTCCAAATTTAACTGGCAGGAAGAACAGCTACTACAGAGATTAGAAAGGAATTATCTCATATGTGTGTGTGTATATATATATATGTACATATGTTTACTACACACATATATAAATCTATGTACATATATATACACACACATAGGTACATATATGCACTATATACACACAGAGTGAACCTTAATATAAAACAGGAAATTTAGTCTTGTTATAACCAAAAGAGAGATGTTTCATACAGGAAGGAAACCTCAACATTTGCAAACAAAAAATAAAAAGATAAAAATTAAGAAGCAGTCATTGGACTTAACCAATAGGGAATAACTGATAACCTTGACAAGACATATTTCAGTGCAGTGACAGACACAATAGAGAATGTAGTGGATTGATGTAAGCAGAATTGGTACAGAAATTGTGGATGCATGTCATTTCCTGTAATCCAGAAACAAGTATACAAATCTTACTGTGTGTCACCTTCGGATTTCACATAAGCATCTCCAAAGTTAGTACATCCCAAACTGAATTCACTGTGTCTCTTTCTTTCCTTCTCTCCACGTAAATTGTCTTCCTCCAATACTCCATCTCTCAGTTAATGTTACTACTGTGCATTCACTTTTTCATATCAAAATTGTTCAGTTAAAGATGAGAGTAAATGGTGAAATTTTGAAAGTCTCTAAGGCACTCACTCATGCAGGAAGAAATGGCTGTTCCATTTTCTAGTTGGTACAGGACCTCAGTTTCTGGGGTTCAAACAACTTGTAGAGGGAGAGAGGAGGGACAAAGTCATCTTGTCACATTTTTCAAGCTGGCATTTTTGCCACACGTGGCTCATGGAAAGGATTGATTGTAATCCCATCTCAGTTTCACTGCTTGTAGAGTCAATACTCTTCCAAGATTAGGCCAGCAGTTAGTTCTTACTCTTGGGGGCTGTTTTATTTTTATCTTTCTCTGATACTTTATAAACATTGGCATAGAATGTGCATCTATGGTCAGGTAGCTAAATGTTATTTTATACTGGAAGCCATCTCTCTGATTTATTTCTTTTCCCTAAATAGACTCTGTGTGTGTGTGTGTGTGTGTGTGTGTGTATGGAGTGTGTGAATGCATATATACATATTTAGGTTTTCAAATAAATATAAATTAGTATATTGATTGGGATTTCGCTATACCATAATTTAATATCCCTCGTGGGCATACACAACTGTGGCTGACACCCTTCCTGCAAAGTGGCAATTCTGTCAGTTTGTCCCTCGTGACCACTTCAC
The DNA here is from genome assembly GCF_040939455.1 of Microcebus murinus. Lineage (NCBI taxonomy): Eukaryota > Metazoa > Chordata > Mammalia > Primates > Cheirogaleidae > Microcebus > Microcebus murinus. The sequence continues at coordinate 64,769,868 of NC_134117.1, forward strand.
TTTCTGACTGTTCTAGTGACTGAATAAATATGTGCCTATCTGCTCAGCAAGTATATGAATTAGGTTGACAACAACATCAACTCATCCCACGTTGTAACCTGGGAGATGGGGCAGGATTTCTCCCAGTATCCTGGGCTCTAGTGGTCAAGAGATCCATTCCTAAAGAAATAATGTCCAGTGAAGAACATTCAATGTTCCTCTTCAGAACAGACCTTCACATTTGTTCATCTCTTCTTTCAACTCTCTTCTTAAAGTGGTTTGTTTCTACCTTCTCATAGGCTTCTCTATTTCTTCCTATAATTATGATTAGTGAATTTATGATTTTGTAGCAAATTCAAAAGGATTCTTTCTTTTCCATATATCTTGTAATGGGATACAGATTTGTTTGAAATTCTTATCAAATATAAATACCCCCTTTCCTATCATTATGCAACCTATGAAACTATTGAACAACCTGCTGTCCCTTCAGTCAAAAAAAATCTTCCCTACACCTGCTTTCACTGTCTCTCCTCCTAACATTGGATGTAAGGTGGGAAAAAGAATAAGCAGAGAAAATGAGACACATTTCTTGATTAAATAAGGGATCCAGATGGCTTCAATAATTAGATGGCAGTGGCAGTGAGTTATTTAAAGAGAAAAAAGAAGGAAAAGCCTTGAGTGCTATTAGAAATTTTTTAAATTATGTTTTTTCCAATAAAACTAAATTAACTCTCACTTATTTTTACTATTGAGATGTACAATAATTTTTTACACTACATATCAACTGTTTTAAATTGCACCTTCAGAAGTTGTCTAAACCCAAATTCAGAACACTTGTTTTAAAACTAGCTTCTCTTTCTATGACCATCCATACCTCCCAGCCAAGGATATCCCTGGACCTGCTCTCTCAAGCTGCTAAGAGAAGTTTTTTTCAGGAATATTTATATATTCAGAGGCAAGGGTCATGTCGTCTGAGATTTCAAATCTCCTAGTGCCACCCCTACAGACCACTTTAAACAGTCTAAACAGCACTCTACTGGAGTTTCTGCCTTGCAAGTGTCTATGGATATTAAAAGCACAATAAAAAGGATGAAAGATCTGAAGATGAGAGGTAAGGAGTCTGGTTTTGATGATTATATACTAACAGACTTGATTTTGAAATGTCTGCTACACATTAAAAAACAGGCTCTATATTTCAATATTAAATTATCATAATTATCGATATAAGTTTTTTAAGAAAAGAGAAACACATTGTTGAAATGAAAAATTTTAAAAACTTAAAATATACTTTAAGAAGAAGTTATCTAACTTTAAGTAATGACTGTGACAGGTAGATAATATGTATTATCTTATATAATTCAGATGTAATCACCACTGCCAATCAAAATACCTTACCACTTGCTGAGTAGTAGCAGAAGATCATGGACTTTGGAGTCTGGCAGTGCTAAGTTGAACACCTGACTTTTCAAATATTGCTATATGAACCTGAAAAAAATTACTTAGCCCAAGTCTCAGTTTCTTCTTCTGATGAATTGCAGTAATTATCTAGATTCCATATAGGTTGATGAAATTAAATTAGGTAATGCAAATATAGTGTCTGGTGTATAGGAGAGGTGCAATAAGTATTCGTGTTAATTAGGAGTATTTGTAGCATACATCAGCTTTTAGATGTGCTGTAGAATAATGGCTAGGAGCATATTCTTTGTGGCCAGATGACTTGGGTGTAAATCCCAGCTTTACTACTTGGTGTCTATGGAATACTGTGCAAATTATTAAACTCTCTCTGTCTTTGTTCCCTCATTTGTAAAATAGGGATGCTAATTATAGTTTTTATCTTATAAGACTGGTCTGAGAATTATTTAATTGATACTTGAGGAAGTTGTAGTGCTTCATTGATTATAAATATGCAATAAATGTTAAATATTATTGTGTCAATAGTACATATGAAGTGGATGCCAATTTCTTTTCACCACTCTTCACAAATGCAAGCCATGGAAAGAATGATGTTCTGTACAGACCAGATGAACACACCCACACAAAGAACAGTTTCTAATTCTGAATCTGTTACTTAAAACCTGTGAGATATTCAAATCACTTCTCATCCTTGGTCTAGTTTCCTTAGCTATAAAATGAAAATTTTGAACCTAAAGGGTCTCCTAAAGCTCTAGAGATCATAGAATATATGGAATATATTTTATATAGAATATTCTGAATATGGAATATTCCATAGTATAGGCACTCAATGCACGTTCAATTATTTTGTAAAATAGTGAATGAAATAAGGAAAATTTAAACTTAATTTTGATTAACTACTCTGTAGCAAACACTACTACCAACCTTTTTGTATATTTTCTAAATTTAATCCACAAATCTAAAATATTACTGGGTGTTATTTCTATTTTATCAAACTACAGAATTAAAACCCATGACATTAATAATTTTCCCTAAAGAAACAATGAATAAAAAATGGATGTAATATTTGTTCTGTCAGAATCCAAAGATCACTTTTCCATGATATCTCCTAGGTTGAATGCACATTATTATGCTCTGAGAAAAGTGCTTATGATTCAAAAAGCATATTCATTTTTGTGCTGCTATAACAAATTACCACAGTTAGTGATTTTATACTACATGAATTTATTATCTTATAGTTTGGTAACTCAGAAGTTCTGGGTTCTGAACCCTCCAGTACAGGTCTCATGATCTAAATCAAGGCACTGACAGTGCTTCATTTCTCTCTGGAGGCTCTAGGCTCCAGGGAAGAACCTGTTTCCTTGCCTCTTGAAGCTTCCATAGGCTGCTTGCACTCCCTGACCCATGGCCCTTTCTTCCATCTTCACAACCAACAACACTGCATCTCTCTGACCAGTCTTTCACAGTGGCACACCCGTCTGGGCACCACAGCCAGGAAAGGGTATATGACTTTAAAGACCCTTGTAATTAAATTGGATTCTCCCATATATCCCAGGATCAACTCCCATGTCATGACCCTTACTTCAATCCTACCTATAAAGTTCCTTTTGCCACGTAAAGTAGCATATTCACAGTTTCATGGATCAGGCCATGGATGTCTTTGGGCAGCATTATTCTGCCTCCCACAAGAGGTCAAGTTGACACCAAAAGAAGAATCTGATAAAGCATAACTAATGCAAAATGAAATCTTTGGCTCTGTGGAAGACATTATTAAGAGACTAAAAAGACAAATTATATTCTAGGAGAAAGTGTTGGCGAACAACATTTTACAAAAGATGTATTATATACAGAATATGTAAAGGATTCTTAAAATTCAATTATAAAACAAACATGCAAATTACAATATGGGAAAATATTTGAACAAATGCTTCACAAAAGAAGATACGTGGATGGCACATATATGAGAAGTTGTTCAACATAATGAATTATTAGGGGAATGCAAGTTTGATCGACGATAATATGACATTGTACACATGTGAGAATGGCCATCTCAGCAACAACAGTAGCAATAATGATGACAATCATATTATGTAATTACATAATATTATATAATAATTATTATAAAAACAGTCAATACAAACTGCAAGTGATGATTCTGAGCACTGGGAACACACACTTATTGCTGGTGGGAATGAAATGATGGGACAGCCAATATAGAAAACACTTTGGCTTTTTAAAATAAATTTAAACATATTCTTACCATACGATTCATGAATCCTGCCCCTAGGTGTTTATTTACCTTAAAAAATAGAAAGGCAGAGTTTCCAACTCCTAGTCTGTTGATGGCATGCCCCAAAATGCACACAGACTTTCTCAGCAAAGACAAGACTTATCAATTCCAGAGTTTTAAGGAAATCTTTCTCTGATCATTAGTTAACCAGTAAGTCAACAAAATACAGACTTCAGTGACTATACATGACAAGTATAGACTTTATCAAACTGGTTTAAAAAGGTGCTAAATAAAAATAATCAACTATAGAAATAAGCAAAACAACAACTTGGAGAAGGGGAATATCTGATATCTGGAGTTTCCATTACATTATTTAAAATTCCCATTTTCTTTGATTTTCAACAAGAAAAACAACAAAATGAGACATCCAGAGAACAAGAAAGTAGCTTAATAAACTAACAACAGCAACAAAAACTGTCGCTTAACACCTTTTGTACTGCTCACCAGTTTTCTCATGTTTCGTGTGCCATCGGTTATGGACCTTAGATGTCAACACACTGTCTTGTCCACATCGAATGAAGTGATCTTATTGGTGGAAACCCTGCAGGTCAATCTATGAAAAACTATATAATTGCAGGAACCCATAAAGCATTGCAGTTACATTGTATTTTGGTCATTCGAATAGTCATCATCTTCAAGTTCCTGGTGCTTTTAGAAATGCCCTTTCTCAGAAAAAGGAAGGAAACCAACGAAACTGATACACTTCTGGAAGTATTTGACAATAATTTATCAGATATTCCTAGTGAGATCGAAGATGCGGATGACTGTTTTGACGATTCCGGAGACGATTCTACTGATTCCTCTGACAGTGAAATTATTAGACCTGTAAGGAAGTGCAAGGTGGGGGTGCTTTCAAGTGATTCCCACACTGACGAAGCTACTGATAATTGTTGGTCTGAAATTGACACACCACCACGCTTACAAATGTTTAAAGGTCATGCCGGGGTCGCTACATTTCCATCTCAGTGTGACTCTGTACCCTATCTCTTTTTTGGTGATAAATTGTTTGAGATGTTGTGCAAAGAGCTGTCCAACTATCATGATTAAACCCCAATGAAATGCAAAACACCATCTAGAACACTCAAGTGGTCTCTGGTTACACAGAAGGACATCAAGAAATTCCTTGGCCTAATTATTCTGATGGGTCAAACAAGAAAAGATAGCTTGAAAGGCTATTGGTCAACAGATCCTTTGATATGTACCCCTGTATTTCCACAGACAATGAGTCGCCATAGATTTGAGCAAATATGCGTACTGCATAGAAATCTCCAAGACATACGGCAGGGGCCGCAGGTTTTTGGGCAAACTGCACATTATTTAAATCATCATAACTACAGATCATAATGCACTTTAGGTGTTGTTTTTCAATAATTATAACATTCTTACTTACAAAAAAAATTAAACAACTAATTAAACAATTAAAGTTCCTAGTACTTTTTAAACATATAGTACTGCGTAAAACATTTTCCTCTATGAAGAGGGACCAAACAAAATTTACATTAGTATCTAGATTCGCTCCTTTTTTCATGGGTGGCATAAACTCTGCAGGCTCTTGTAGGAAATTTTTTCTTTCCACTTGCTGGAATACACATAGGTTCATGCTGCTTCGTATCACCTGACAACCTTTTGGGTGGATCTTTACTAGGTGCTCTCCTTGCACCCCCAGGGGAAGGGCTGGCCAGATCTTTCTCTGGTTCCGGAAAGCCTTCATTATTGTCATCCGTTATCCAGTCTCTCGCCACCGATAGCAGATACTGTTTATACTTCATTTTTGCTTGTGGACTGTGGACGTTGTACACTCTAAATGAATTGAAAAGTCCACAGTTTATAAGGTACAGGACTACTTTTTTCGTCCATTTCATTGTTTTCCTTAGAATGGAACAACACGAAAGGAATTGATCTGCACAGCCAATGCCTTTCATGTGGGCATTGTATTCCTTGATGCAGGTAGGTTTTACAATATTCTCTCTCATTTTTCTATTTATTTTTCCTATTGTCGAGACCGAAGTGTCATGGATTGTTGATATCATTCGGAAAACCCGCTTGTCTTTCCATGCTAAGAGAAGAATATTGCCTTTTCTGGAAAATATTATGTCACCTTTCTACATTCTTGATGGTTTCATTTTCAAATTTGGTGGTAAACCTCTACTCTTCCTAATAGTCCCACAGACTGTAGTTTTGTTCTGTAGCAGCCATAGCATTTACTAAACAAACATCCAATCAGTTATTTGAATGTATTAAAAAAAATGATGTGTGAAGAATTAAAGGAAAGTATGAAGATAAGATCTCACTAAATAGAGAATAATGGTGAAGTGATAGAATTTTTTGAAGAGTACAAAATAGAAATTCTGGAGTTTAAAAGAAAAATAACTTAAAATAAAAATTCTGTAGAGGAATTTACAACTTGAATTGTGCATCTAACCCCTAGTATCTCAGAATGTGACATTATTTGAAAATGAGGTCAATATAGGTGCAATTAGTTAAGATGAAGACATAGTGAAACAGCGTAGGCCTCTATTTCCATATAATAAGTAACATTATAAAAAGGCAAGAATGTGAAGACAAAGAGAAATGCAGAGAGAATAACATGGAATGATGAAGGCGGAAATTCAAGTTTTGCAACGGAAAGCCAAGTGATGCTGAACATTGCTAGCAGACTACCGAAACTAGGGAAAATTAATGAAGAATCTCCCTACAGTTTTCAGAGAAAATATGGCTTTACTAACACCTTGCTTTCATGATTCATGACCATAGCCCACTGTCAACACAATATTATCAGTGTCAACATAGAAGAGTTGCCTAATGTGCATATTTATAAAATGTATAGTCATGTGGGGGTAGCACAGCCAACATATCACGCTATAATAAACATAACAGAAATTCTCAATTTATGTATAACAAGTCTCAACAAGGTGTAGACAGTAACATTTTTAAGGAAAAAAACCAATCACAAAAGATATCTTACGCACAGTGAAGAAACTTCACAGCTCCATTTCAGGGATGCAGCTTACTTTCTGCTGCCCAACAGCTTACAAGTTGAGTTTCCGGCTTAGGCAGCTACAGATAATTGACCTCAGTAGCCAATGTTTTGTGGAGTTTGATTCTTTCCTCAAATAAATTTGTGTACATACCAATGAAAAGTTAAATCTAGACAGATTAGACCATCGTAGACTGGAGATTTATGGTTTTGTCAAATAATTCTATAATAAAATAATGAGGGAAGTCTACCTCAGGTCAATTTACATTTACATTACTAAATCAAAGTTTCCAGAGCGAATGAGAAGTGTTCATAGGACCTGATCTCCATTTTTAACACTGTTAGATACAGAATTAGGCAAAACCTCAGTAATTATTATCCACTAAAATTGCTTCTATAGATTTTTTGATTCTCTGAAAATATTTATAAATATTTTAATGTGGTCTAGAAGAAGAGTGTTTCTGACATTTTCCCATAGATTTTCACCCAGCTATGCAAGACAGTAGAGAGAATTTCATCTCCAGTGCCTTTGCCTTGCAGTGTCTTTTGTTCTGTCTAATCCAGAGATATTCCCTCTTAGGTAAAATACTTCCCATTATCATACATAAACATACATAATTTGGGGTAATTACTTTCCTAGCCTAGATCTTTTCAAAAGGCTAATTATACTTTTCTTGGTGATTATTCTTGTTGCCTTTGTTGTTTAGTTTGATCGTTTCCCCTAAATTCTGCTTAACTTGTCTGCTTCTATAACTTCTTAATATAGATGCTAAAATCTTCAATAAAATACTGGAAAACTGAACTCAACACTACATCAAAGTAATAATAATAATAATCCACAAGGACAAAGTGGGTTTCATCCCAGGGATGCAAGGATGGTTCAGATGCAGAAAAGACATTCAATGAAATCCAGCACCCTTTCATGATTAAAACTCCTCAGAAAATTAGGTGTAGAAGGAATATTTCTCAAAACCATAAAAACAATATATGACGAACCCACAGCCAACATCTTGCTGAATGGGGAAAAATGAAAACATTCCTTCTAAGAACTGGAACAAGACAAGGGTGCCTGCTGTCCTCACTTTGATTCAACATAGTGCTGGAAGTCCTACCCAGAGCAATCAGAAAAGAAAAGGAAATTAAGGGTATCCAAATTAGGAAAAAGGAGTTCAGACTATTACTATTTGCTGACAACATCATCTTGTATCTAGAAAACTGCAAAGACTCCACCAAGACACTTCTGAAATTGATAAATAAACTCAGCAAAGTCTCGGGTTACAAAATTAATGTACATAAATCAGTAGTATTTCTATATTCCAATAATATTCAAGCTGGGAGTTAAATCAAAGACTGAATACATTCACAATAACTACAAAGAAAATAAAATACTTATGAATGTACTTAACCAAGGAAATGAAAGATCTCTATAAGAAGTATAGAAAATTGAGGAAATAAATTTCAGAGGACACAAACAAATGAAAAATTTATTATGCTCATGGGTTGGTAGAATCAATATTGTCCATATTACCCAAAGTGATTTACAGATTCCATGCAATCCTCATCAAAATAACAACATCATACTTCACAGATACAGAAAAACTAATTATATATTTTTGTTGGAACCAGAAAAGAGCATGAATAGCCAAAGCAATCTTAGGCAAAAATAATAAATATTGAGACATCACATTACCAGACTTCAAACTATACTACAAGGCTATAATAGCCCAAACAGCATGGCACTAGTAAAAAAAGAGAGACATAGACCAATGGAACAAAATAGAGAACCCAGATATAATACCACCTACATACAACCAATTGATCTTTGACAAAATAGACAATAATGAACACTGGGGAAAAGAAGCACTATTCAATAAATGGTGCTGGGAAAACTGGATGGCCCCATGCAGAAGAATGAAATAGGACTCCTATCTTTCACCACTCACAAATATTAATTTAATATGGATGAAAAACTTATATGTAAATCATGAAACCATAAGAATTCTAAAGGAAAATGTAGGAAAACTCTTCAAGATATTGGCCCAGGCAAAGAATTTATGAATAAAAACCCAATGGCAATCACAGCAACAATAAAAATAAATAAATGGGATTTGATTAAACTAAAAAGCTTCTGCACAGCTAAAGAAATAATCAACAGAGCAAATAGAGAATGTACAGAATGGCAGAAATTATTTGCAAGCTACACATCTGTTAAAGGGCTAATATCCAGAATCTACAAAGAACTCAAGCAAATCAGCGAGAAAAAAACATTAAAAAGTTGGCAAAAGACATGAACAGAAGATTTTTCAAAAGAAGATAAAGGGCCAATAAACATATGAGAAATGCTTAAGATCACCAATCATCAGGAAAAAGCAAATTAAAACCACATAAAGATATCACCTTACCCAGTTAGAATAGCTTTTATTAAAAAATCCAAAAACAATAGATGCTGGTGTGGATGCAGAGAGAAAGAAATGCTTATGCACTCTTGGTGGGACTGCAAATTAGTACAACTTCTATGGAAAACAGTATGGAGATTCCTCAAAGAACTAAAAATAGACCTACCATTTGATCCAGTAATCCCACTATTGGGTATTTATCCAAAAGAAAAGATGACTTTTCATCAAAAAGACACCTGAACTTGAATATTGCAGCACAATTCACAATTGCAAAAATGTAGAATCCCAAGTGTCCATCAGTTCATGAGTGGATTAACAAAATGTGGTATGTGTATATCATGGAGTGCTATTCAGCCATAAAAGAGGATGTATTAATGCCTTTTGCGACAATATGGCAACAACTAGGATGGAACTGGAGACCATTCTCCTAAGTGAAGTATCTAAAGAATGGAAAAACACCACATGTCCTACTACTAAATTGGAGCTAACTCGTGAGCACACATGTGCACAAAAGGAAGTAAAACTCAGTGGAAATCAAGCAGGTGGGGAAGGGGAGTGAAGGGAAGGGCCAAAAACCTACCTAATGGGCACAATGAACCTTACTTTGGTGATGGGCATGCCTATAACCATGACTCAAACATTACAAAAGTGATCCTTATAACGAACAAACTGGTATTCCTGTAATATTTTGGGAAAAAAATAGAAAATACATAGAATTGTGAATTTGGTGTAAGAGAGATAAGTATTAATATAACTCAATTGTGTTTTATACAAGAAAATTGTGTCTCTCTGACTAGTAAGAGGTGACCAGAGAAGTTAATAAGAGAATGAAGGCGGGTAACTCTGTAATGTTATTGAATTCTTAATAGCTTTTCAAATAAGTTACCACATAGGGAACCTAACAGAAAGTAAATAGCTATGGGCTAAGTATACTTGGATGGAATGAAAAACTAGGGAAGCAATAGGTTTAGGTGGGTGAGTTTCTCTGAGGCAAGAGGAGGGTGTTCAGAGTTCCAGATAGTTAATACCTGAAGTGTCAATAACTTATCCTAAAAGAAAAAGGAAAAAGGAAAGGAAAGATTTAAATCCCTGCACATTATTAGCCTATGTAAGAGTAGAAGATTTCAAACATTCATGGTGGGGCTTGAAAACAATATAATTCTTTTCATTTGTTATTTGTACTGTTGATCTCATAAAATAGGATAATATAGTCCAAGTATTCAGTAAAGTTTGAGACAGAAACTGTTTACCGCTAAATGCTACTCAGCAGCCACTTCAAGATTCATTTAAACATAAGAGGTCTCAATGAATATATTTGGCAAATGAATGTATTAGGGAATCAACAGCTTCCAGGCAATAAAAGAAAAAAAAAAAAGCTACAAAATAACCACTCATGAAGATACTGAGATTTATTTAAGCAACAAAGATGAGGATGCGAGATTTTCAAGCCTAAGAGTAGGATTTAAAAATGTGGGTATATCATCTACCAACTAAAATTAAGAAAATGTGATGTAAAAATTCCAAGATCAATAGGTAGATTGATCTGCATGTGGGGATATATATATATAAGCAGTAGCAGGCTTAGCATTACCCAGGAAAAAGAATGGCAGCTGAGTTCCTTGTATAGGGCTGTCCGGTCAAATAGTTGCTGCCTCTAACATTAGTGGCAGAAGAAAGTTTGTCACTTTAAAGATTTTGGGGCTAGATACTAAAGTCTGGATACTGTAAGCAACACAAATGAGGTCCTGAAGTTAACTACACACCCATTACTTACATATTCTCCAGTGGGGGCTTCAAAACACTTCCTTGGGGATTAGCTCATAGTACACATATCTATTAATCATTTATATTTTATCATTATGCCTTGATACTTGAGGTCTTAATACATAATTGAATCTTATCATCTGCATGTTAAAGTCCTTTTCAAAATTTAAACAAATATTTTGGCAATATATGCAGTATTAAGGAAATCATGGGGAACATATTAAATAGACTTTAAGCTTAAAACTGTTTTAGTTAAAGCAGCTAGAATTATGTCATTCATCTTGCCTTTAAACATTTAATAAATTAAAGAAGATGATAAAAGATCAGAGTAAGTAAAATCAGAACCACTAACACTGTGTATTTGAGATTCTGGGAGAAATTTCCACTAACTTTAGACAAGTTAATACAAATTAAAGAAAAACTACTGTCTTTACTCCATGGTGTATTTAGTATTTGCCTCAGAAGAACTAAATTTAACAACTAGAAGGTAAATATGTTTTTACATTTCTTCAGATGTAGTAATTTTCAAAGTTTCTCACTTCATTTCAAAGTTACTTCAAATTTATCTTTTAAAAAAGTTTAATAATATTAGAATGTACACAATAAAAGTGATTCCACCTATTTCTTGCACTTCCGGTTTCCAAATGGGTGATCCCCAACTTTTCAATGTGCATGTGTGTATGTGTGTGTAGGTATCCGTGTGTGTATGTGAGACAGAGTGAGAGAGAGGATATCCAAGCCAAGAGAGTATTTGTGTGTTATTCATTTGTGACAGAAATATTTTCCAGACTCTATACTTTTTCAAAGTAAATGTAAAAATATATGGAGGATATCCACATAGGAATTATCAATTCACTTATTCATATAAATAATTACATATTATTTATTACATGAACATCTTTTAATTAGCCATTGCCATTGGTATTTATTATTAATATTGATACAGTGCCTATATGTGTATATAAAGTCTGAAATCACACTTTTACATGTTGAGATGTGCTGCGAAATTGCTTTCTAAGCAGATTTTTATCCCATCTTATATACCAGGTTGTACTTTTTTTCCTATTTCCTCACCTACGATGAATAGTGTAGCTTTCAAAAAGCTTTTAAAACTTGCCATAATGAGAAGCTTTCCTTGATTTGAGAAATTAGAAAAGGATATCTGTTCAACTATGCCTGTTTAACATTCTACCGGGCATACTAAATGGTACAGTTACTGAGAGAAATAAATTAGAGGTATTGGAACAGAAAAGAAAAAATAAGACTATTATTAGCAGACAATATGATTTTATCATAATAAGTCTAGAAGTATCTACACGAAAACTCATAGGATTAATAAATGAATGTATCACGATCACTGAATCCTGTGTTAATACACAATATAAAGTCTGATCTATATACCAGAAATAAAGAAAGTGAAATATAAAAGATTATAATATTAAAAAGAATTTTAGGAGAAAATAAATTTCTAGGATTAAATCTAAACAAATTGTGCCAGATATCAACAAAAGGGTATTCAAATCAGGAAAGAGGAGGGCAAAATATTGCTGTTTGCTTATGGTATATTCTTGTGTCTAGAAAATTCCAAAGACTCCACCAAGAGTCTTCTGGAATTTACAAATAAATCCAGCAGTCTCAGATTACAATATTGATGTACACAAATCAGTAGAATTCCTATAACTACTATCAGTCAGGCTGAGAGTCAAATCAAAGTCTCAATCCCATTCACAATAGCTACAAAGAAAGTAAAATATTTAACCAAGGAAGTGAAATATCTCTTCAAGGAGAACTAAAACACTGATGAAAAAAAATCACATATGACACAAATGGTAAAACCTCTCATGTACATGTATTGTTAGAATCAATATTATTAAAATGTCCATACTGCTCAAAGTAATTTACAGATTCAATGTAATTCCCATCAAAATACCAATGTCATATTTCATATATCTAGAAAAAATAATACCAAGCTTCATTTGGAAACAAACAAACAAAAAATCCGAATAGTCAAAACAATCTTAAGCACAAAGAACAAATCTGGAGGCATCACGTTACCTGACTTCAAATTATACTACAATGCTATAGGAACCAAAACAGTATGATTCTGCTATAAAAGTAGATACATGGACCAATGGAGGAAAACAGAGAACCCAGGTATAAACCATCTACACACAACCAACTGATTTTCAATAAAGCAGACAACAATATACCCTGGGGAAACGAAGCCTTATTCAATAAATGATACTGGGAAAACTGGATAGCCACATGCAGAAGAATTGAAACAGACTCCTATCTCTCACTATATACAAAAATTTATTCAAGATGGATAAAGACTTAGATATAAGGCATGAAACCAGAAATATTCCAGAAGAAAAGATAGAACTTTTCCAGACATTGGCCTGGGAAAGAATTTATAACTAAGACCCCAAAGGCAAATACAGCAACAACAAAAACAAATAAATGAGACTCAATTAAATTGAAAAACTTCTGCACAGCAAAGGAAATAACCAACAGAGTAAATAACCTACAGAATGTGAAAAAATATTCACAAACTATGCATCCAATATAGGGCTAATATCCATAATCTATAAAAAACTCAAGAACTCAAGCAAATCAGTAAGAAAACATCAAACAACCCCATTAAATATAGGCAAAAGACATGAACAGAAGCTTTTCACAGGAAGATAGACTAATGGCCAATACGCATATGAACAAATCATCAGGGAAATGCAAATCAAAACCACAATGAAATATTACGCCAGTGAGAATGGCTTCTATCAAAAAGCATCAAAACAACAAATGCTGATGTGGATAAAGAGAGAAAGGAACACATACATTGTTGGTGGGACTGCAAACTAATACAACCTCTATAGAAAGTATCATGGAGATACCGCAAAGAACTAAAAGTAGACCTACTAATTGATCAAGCAATCTCAATACTATGTATTTACCTAAAAGGGCGAAAAAAGACATTTTATAAAAAAGCCACTTGCAGCAGAATGCTTATAGCAGCACAATTCACAATTGCAAAGATGTGGAAACAACCCAAGTGCCCATCAAACCATGAGTGAATTAATAAAATGTGGTATATGGTATCATGGAGTGTTACTCAGCCACAATAAAAAACTGGAGACCATCCATTCAATAGAAGTATCATGAGAATGGAAAAACAAACACCACATGTACTCACTACTAAATTGGAACACTTTTATTGTCCCACACACAATTTGTTGAGTTGTTATAGATTCTTAAAAAGTTAATGACAAAATACTACCAACATACTGAAAAGTACAGAAAATATAACAAATCATCCAGATACAACCAATGTTAACTAAATGTTCTCCTAAAATTGGTTCATGTCATTTTCATGAATATTTAAAAATTTTAACTATACTAGGGTAAAGTTACATACATTTCAGATACATTTTTTTGATACAGAGTTTCACTCTGTCACTTTGGCTAGAGGACAGTGGCACCATCGTAGTTCGCTGCGACTTAAATTCCTGGGCTCAAGCAATTCTCCTGCCTCAGCGTGCTGAGTAGTTGGTACTACAAATATGTGCCACTACACCTGGCTATTTTTTCTATTTTTTTGTAGAGATGGTGTCTCACTGTTGCCTAGGCTGGTCTCAAACTCTTGGCTTCAGGCAATACTGCCTTCTCTATCTCTTAGAATTCTAGAATTACAGGCACCTGGCCCAATTTATGTTTTTGATGTCATGATTTGCATCTTTTATAATTTGTATCCCTTAACAAATTAGTTATAATTGCTTTTAATTATTTCATTCTTCAATTTTAATACTAAAGATATGATTGATTTCAACAACACAATTACTGTAGTATATGTAGTAGTGTTTTAAGTTTGACTACATGTTTATTTTTACCAGCGAGTTTAATATATTTATTTATTTTTATGTCATTAACTAGTGATCTTTTCTTGTAAGGCAGGTCTCCTGGTGATAAATTCTCTCTGGTTTTGTTTGTCTGTGAGAGTTTTTATCTCCTTTTCCTTTATAGAGGACAGGATTACTGGGGACAGTATTTCTTGTTTGGCATTTTTTTCTTTTTCTTTCAGCTTTTAAATACATCATTCCACTCTCTTCTGGCTAGCATAGTTTCTGCTGAAAAGTCCTCTGATAATCTTAGGAAGTTTATTGAGTATTTAACAAGTCACTTTTCCCTTGTATTTTTGATATTCTCTCTTTAACTTTAAAAAATTTAATTACAGGGTCTGAACATGGTTCCCTTTAGATTCATCCTATCAGGTATACGGTGAGCTTCCTGAGTCTAGATTTCTATTTCCTCTCCAAGATGTGGGAAGTTTTCTGCCATTATTTGAGTGTGTTTTCTGTTTCATCCTCTCTTCTTTTCTGACACTCCAATAATGCGTATATTACTCCACTTGAAGGTGTATCTATCTTACTCTTTTTCATTATTTTTGCTTTTTGCTCTTCAGCTTGATTTCCGCAGACCTGTCTTCAAGTTCACTAATCCTTTCTTCTGCTGGATATAGTCTATTATGGAACTCTTCTATTGAATTTTTGAGTTCACTTATTTTATTCTTCACTTTAATTATTTCTGGATTTTTTCTTTTTATATTTTTCTCTCTCTTTGTTGAAATTCTCTGTTTAATCATGCATTTCTCTCTTTGTCTTGGTGAGAATCATTAGGACTGTTCTTTTGAATTGCCAGCCAAGTAATTTATATATCTCCATTTAATTAGGGTTATCTTCTGGAAATTGTTCTTTTGTTTGGAACACATTTATTCATTTCTTCATTTTACTTAAATGTCTTTGTTGGTTTTTGTACATTGGCTAAAACAACCATTCTCACAGTCTTTTTAGAATACTTCTCCCCAATCAGCCTGGCTATAAATTCTAGGTACCTGCAAACTCTTTATGCTTGTCCAACCTATCTTTATTCTTAGCAGCTCATAAAAGATTAGAGTGCCATGTCATGCTATTGTCTTAAGAGAGATTGGATAGAAGCCAGTACCTAAGAATGAACCTGAAGAGGTTGGGATATTAGGTATGTTTTGTGGTTCTTTCTTTCCTTGTGTAGAAGCTTAGAGTGAGAGTTTATCTCTCACTTGTTTTGCTCTAAACCAAGGAAAGGGTCTGTGCCAGATGCCTGTACTCTTGTCCAGATGGATTCACTTTGGACCTGAAGATATAGCTGCAGAATGTTTGTAAGTGTAAAAATCACTTTTTGTTCTCTGTGTTCTAGAAGACACAGGAGTTGAGAGCCCCATCAGTTCCCAGCACTAGTTGATTTAAAAGCCAGTCCCCAAAGTGGAGCTATGAAAGTTGAGGTACTTGGTACATGCAAAAACTACTTCCAAGGAGAGTCTTCTATGTAGATTCATTCCTGGACCAAGCTAGGGAAGAAAGTGCATGGAGTGCCATTCTTCCTTTCCTGTTGACAGAGGCCTCCGAACTCTTTCCAGGAATAAATTGATGGGCTGAAGTTTTTGCTGGAGCAAGGCAAAGAGGAATGTGCAGGGCCACTATCCTGTTCAAGTGAGCAAAAGTCTCACATCCTCCTTGCAGGAGAGACTTCTGGCCTGGAGTTATCACTGAAGAAAGTTGAGGACAAAGGCACAGAGAGTGCTCACTTTTACCTTCAGGCACAGAAAGGTCATTTATTCTTCTTCCAGTGAGATATTGCAAGGATTTATCACTGAAGCAAGCTTGGCACGAATGCACTGAAAATGTCATCCCTCCCATTCAGGCTTGAGGAGATTTATCCTTTATTTGCTATGTAAGCTCCCAGACACTGGCTTGTTAGAGGCCAGAACCACATGGCACAGCTGGAGCAGTATGCAGCCAAACCCCTTCCACAGGGAAGCTGGAAGATACATTGATCCTGGAGGATACAGCTTCTGGGAGTGTTTGTATGATTCAAAATCCCCTTTTTTTCTTTGTGCTTAAGGAAGACCCTCTCCCTGCCATTACTCAAGCAAGGTGATTTATGAGCCAAGTCCTCTGGCAGAGACTGTAAAAGATGGGCATTATATGTGTGGTGCAACCCCTTATCCCTCAGAAAGAAGCTGGGAGCTGAGAATTCTTGTGTAATTGTATGGCATTGTGCTTAGACTGGGGTTAGTGTGTGAGCGTATCTCAGATTTTCTTATCCTTTTTGATGTGGGTATTTTTTCAGTCATCCAGAGTGTAGGAGTCTTTTACCTACATTCGGCTTTCTCGTAGAGATAATTGATCCACATATAGGGGTACACTCTGTGTGTCTGGGAGGGGAGGGAGAGTCTGCAGCCTCGTATGCTGCCATGTTGCTGGCGTTACCTCCACAGATGTACCATATTATATGGTGGGAAAATTGAATACTTTAAAGGTCTCAATTCTTTCCAGCTATATTTATAAATTCAACACAATTGCAACCAAAATCTCAGCAGATTTTTTAAACTAAAAATTGACAGCTAATATCAAAAGTTATATGCAAATGCAAGACCCTAAAATAGCCTAATCAAAATCTTGAATTAACAGAACAAATTCAGAGAATATCTATTACTACCAATATCAAGATGTTTATAAAGCTATAGTAATAAAAACAGCATGGAATTAGGCAGGGAAAGGCTAACAGATCAGTGGAATACAATAGAGTTCACACCCACAGCTATGCTTACCTGACACTTAAGTGCAACAAGGAAAGGTTGGTATTTTCAATAACCAATGTTTGGTCAACTGGCCAACTTTATGGCCAACTTCTTTACCCTCACTTTACACCATAAACACAAATCAATTGCAATAGCATTACAGACCTATGTGTGAAAGGTAATACAATAATGGTTTTAGAAAAAAAAAAAACAGGAGAACTTTATTACTTTGGAATGAGTACATATTTCTTTTTCAGGGTGCAAAAAGTACCCAGTACTAAGAAACAATTATAAATTGCATTCTATCAATTTTAAAACCTTTGGTTCACCAAAGACACCATTAATAGAATGAAAAGGTAAGCCACAGGGTGGGTGTAGACATTTAAAGTACAAAGGGATTGTATCCATGATTTACATAAAAAGTCCTGATGTTAGGAAGAAAATTAAAAACAGGGTAATAGAAAAATGGGCAGAGAACTCGAAGAAGCAGTGACTGGAAGGTAGATACAAAGGAGACTCACAGAGGCTATTTCTTGAATTGGGTATTGGTTACATGTGTATGTTTACCTTGGGAATATTAAAGGCTGTGTAGTTTTAAATTTTAATCTTTTTATGTGTGCTTCATTTCAAAATAATGCTTGTATAAAAATTAATAAACTTTACTTCTGCCCAAAAAGAACATGAACAATGCTAGAACTTCCATTTGGTTTTTATTTGCCTTTATCTGAGCCAGGTGAAGTAGAATATATTTTTAAGTTTTTATTAGGCATGTGTATGTCTTATATTAGTAACTGTATATGCATGTCTTTGGTAATTGTTCACTGGACTAATTATCCTTTTCTTGTATATTTGCAGAAGTTATGGATGGATATATGAGTATACTCATGTGTGTATATGTATACATATATACACACACAAGTGCACACATATATAAAACACTATTCTCTCTCTCTCTCTGCTCTCATATGTTCCATTGATCTGTTATACATATATTGGCTATATATTTATATGGCTGTATATTTATTTTTATTAAATTTACAGCAAGTGCTATTATTATGCTGATTTTATTCATGGCAAATTGAGGCTTAAGTTAACCATTATTTTTTTTCTATTTCAGAATATTATGGGGTTACACATGATTTTGTCACATAAATTACTTTTGTACCATGTCGATCCCCCAGATAGTGTGCATTGTACCCATGAGGTATGATTTAATCATTGATTTTTAAATAAACTACAGCAATGTACATATTGGGAATCTAAGTATCAGTTAAGTGTCATAGGCAGAAGAAAATGTAACTACACATATATGGAATATATTAAGTGGCCAAAGCTTCCTGGGCACGTTTGATCAAGGCCTTGATGGCACATAGATCTAGGTTATTTCTGGAACATTAACAACTTATTAGATCTGTGTGCATCAAGGCCCATGATCATGCAACTTATTTACTATGAGACTGTGGATTATTAATTTTACTTAAACTTTGTTTTTTTCATTAGTAAAATGGTAATAATATTTGTACTACCCTTTAAGGGTTGCTATGAAGCTAAATTAAAAAAAAATCTGTTAAGCACTTAGCATTTGTATTATACTTTATGATAAATGCTAGGTGTTATTGCTAATACCATTAATACTTCTTTTTTTTAAAAAAAAATCACACTACACACATATGTATTTACATTTAACTGTTAAAAGTGCAGGTTTCTGGGAGGTGTCCCACATGTCATAACACTTATTTTTGTTCATCTATATTTTTCTCTCCTTCTAAAAGGTATCATGCATGAATTTATAAATAAAGATATAAATATTCTGAAAACTAAAATGAGCCTCCATAAAAAAGCAGATTTTGGCTTAAAGCAGTGCTTCATGCCTAAATCTCAGCACTTTGTGAGGATGAGTTGGGAGGACTGCTTGAGGCCAGGAGTTCAAGACTAGCCTAGGCAACACAGTGAGACCCCGTCTCTACAAAAAATTTTTAAAATTAGTGGGGTGTGATGTCACACACCTGGAGTCCTAGTTACTCAGGAAGCTGAGGCAGGAGGATCACTTAAGCCCAAGATATGAAGGTTGCAGTGAGCTATGACATGCCACTGCACTCCAGGCTGAGTGTCAAACTAAGACTCTGTCTCAAAAAAACTTATTATTTTTTAAATTTTAAAATAAAAAAAAGTAAGTACTAACAAAGTTTATATTTACATAAGAAGAGCATGGATTTTCTATATTATATATCAAAACTTAACTATGCAATTGGATATATAAGCAACAATAGCAATAGATTAATGAAACAGAATGCAATAAATTGTTGGGAACAATTGAATAAGCATTTAGAAAAAGTAAAATAAGATAATTCAGAAAAATTTTAAAAACCTAATTTTCAGAAATTTTAAAAACGTCTGTGTAAAAAAATAAACCCAATCTTATAATTATTATGATAATAAAGGCCATGTCAATTATAAAACAAAACCTAGGAACCAAGAAAGTGAAGATTGACAGATTAATTGTGCCTGAAATTTTAATTTCAACATTTTTCAGAATAAAATATATTTTAAACAATTAACAAAATTAAGCAACTGGCTGGAGAAAATATGTGCAACATGTCAAAGGCAATACGTAAATTTTATATCATAAAGAAAATGACAAAAAATGTAGAAAAAAGAGAAAAGTATATGAATGTTCAATTAGGGGAGTAAAACAAATTGTTAATATAGTGAAAGATGCTTAACCTATTAGCAATCAAGTGAACAAAAATTAAAATAACACATTATCAATCAGCCTTGCACAAATTAAAAAAATGATTAATGAGATTGATATTGGAAATATCTATCGGTGTAACAGTGGAAGGGAAGGGTAGCATAACTAGCTCCATTTTGCTTGTGATCCCCTGTGGTAATACCCTTTAGTTTAAAAGCTTCTGCTTAGCTCTGCACATAGGCTAGAAGAAAGGTGAGAACTGTGCCTTTTCCAAAATTAACTCCCAGGGAGATAAGAAAAACATATACACAGGCAGCAATGGTATGTTCAAGATTTTTAGGAACATCCTCACCTTTGTCCTCCAAAGTTTACTGGCCAAGAGCAAAGAAGTTTTACAGCCTCCTCAGACCCTTGCTGATGCCCAGATGTCTGTGGTCCTCAGACCTGTTGGGTTGTAAGAGGTACAACCCAAATCACCCACCACCTTCCTTTCCCTTTTTATCCCTTAGGATAAAAAGGAACCTAAAGTTCACTCTAACTTAAGATGTCTCTTTGAAACATTAGTCAGCCATCTTCTCACTTTGCAGGCTCTCCAAACACACAATGCCTTGCCCCAACACAATTCCTCTCAACTTATTGGCTGTCCTGCAGCGAGTGGTATAAGCTTGAACTCATTATATCAGTATTTAAATATATGTAAGATTCTCTAGGAATTGGTATTTAAACTTAAATATGAGTCACTGGGATTTCTCATTAAAATGCAGATTCTGAACTCCAGAGCTGGAGTAAGGCAGAGGACTCATTTCCTAAAAGTCCCCATGTGACATCAGTGCCACTGGTCCACAAACTACAAATTGGTAAAACTGCTTAACATATACTTCTAAAAATAGGTCCTTAAATATTAATTTTGACATGTACACAAAGGTGTATTTACTACTGTATTTAGTAAAGGTATATTTACTAATTCCATGTGTATAATCCTTTATGAATCAAATTTCAAGTTGAAGATTATGAGAATTATGGAGAGTAAGAGGTGAAATAGAATAAACATTGATATCTTCCTTATTCTAAAAGAAATAATTTATAAAATATTAAAGATTAATCTCTCAAGACTAATGGGCAGCTTGAAGACTCTCCACATTTGCCCCCAGAAAATGTTTGATATTATTCTTGAATACTCTGACCAAGCATAGAAACAATGTTCTTCCTATATTTCTAAATGATAGATGAGAATTGATTAAGTCATAAAGGTATTTGAATGCCTGATGGTTAATAATGGCACTATGAATCATCAGATGTAAAATCGTCTTAAGGAAGGGATAGACATATATATATATATATATATATATATGTTTTCATATATAATATATATATGGAAACATATATTAAAGATGTATATGGTGAAGATACAATAGAATGCCTCAAAACTATAAGATTAAAAGATTGTTTTAAAAATTAATACAAATTAATGGCTTACAGTTATTCTGATAAAGAAGCAAATGCCATGTTATATTTAGTGTAAAGTTGAATCTATAATAATGTGGATACTTAAGTTAGGGCTCTCGGATGTTCTTCAATGATCTGTTTACTAGATTCTAATAAGAAAATCAGCAAATGAATGAGATGTGGGAGAGGCCATAACGTTGGCAAATAGCTCTGAAGTACTAGACTACACAAAGTACTTAACAGTACTTTAAGGAATGGTAATCTAGTTTATATTCAATTTATTTCATTTCCCTACAAAGCCCTGAGGAACATACTCCATTTGTTGCACAAAAGCCAATTATAGTAATGGGCTGTGCATAAGAGTTTCTAGCTTTCAGAATTAGTTCTTACTATTTAACAGTACATTTTCAGATGGCTGTGAGGCTAATCATTTCTAATTCTTCAGTAACTATGTTTATAGGATTGACATAAAAACTACAGTGTTCTCTTTGTATTTGGTGTAGGCCAACATGAACAAACAAACAAAAAAGAATAAAAAGACCTTGGCTTATCATGAAAACAGAATCACAAAGAATAATTTTATGGTAATGAGGTCCCCCTGGTTGGGATATAAGTTGTTCAAATGCTTCAACAACATTTCCATTGGAAGCACAACTCTACCTCAAAGCTAGTTCACAGAGACCAGAAAACATGGTCCAATAAATTCTTAGCTTTGGAGTTTCCTTTTTACTTCTTTAAATAAAACCCACTTAGAAATGAAATATGTTAAGTGGGACTGTTCTGGGTGAAAAGCGCTGGGCCAGGGGTGCCTAAAGGTTGGGCCCTGGGCCTTCCACTCTCACTCCCCTGGGATATGCTACTTACTTTTAATGGCTGTGTGTCCTTGGGCAAGCTTCTCTCCTTTCTGTTCAGTTTTCTTGACTGTAAAACAGGGCAATCTCCCTTGCTCATCAATTGCACATTGACAGATGTGCAATGTGGAAAGGGACCCAATGTATGCCCAGTGGATGTTCATTACTTGATCTTGTCCTCAAGCCTGGGCTCTAAATCCCTAGATTAAAAAAATAAAACATTTTCTATTTCGGTCTTTGGGCCATAATCTTCTATTACCATCTGATCAAAAGGAGCATTTCAAGAGCTTCTTTGGCTCCTGAAGTTTTCTTAAGTCTCCCAGTGGGAAATTCTTAGGGGTCAGGAGGCACTATTGGCATTGAGGTGGGAAAATTGATTTTGTAGGGCTGTCCTGAACATACAGGATGCTTACCCTCTAAGTGCTGCCCACTCAATGCCAGTAACACATTGGTCATTGTGACAACCACAAATACAAATCAGCAAAATGCCCCTACACACACACCTCCAGTCACTTCTGTTTCCCCTATAAAGAGCCAATAAACCAAAGTGTAACAAGAGCCCTTTCCACTTTAACTGCAGTCTCACACAGTTGCATGAAATATATTTATTAACTGGTTTTATAAGCTAGATT
Organism: Microcebus murinus; assembly: GCF_040939455.1. Lineage (NCBI taxonomy): Eukaryota > Metazoa > Chordata > Mammalia > Primates > Cheirogaleidae > Microcebus > Microcebus murinus. Next base: position 64,792,918 of record NC_134117.1, read on the forward strand.
TAACTTAGGTCTATTTAAGATAAATCTCCTCTCCTTCACCTATTATATTATATTATAAACAAGATTTAGTCCAGGTTGACTAGAAGATGCATGAACATATAAGCACCATCAACCCTTCTGGCTATTGACATTTAATTATCTTTGAGAATAAAAATTAAAAAATGAATTAAAAAAACCCCCTGCACCAGGGAGAAAGCTTTTACTCCCACTATCTCTTGCAAGATACCATCCATCTGCATATTAGAATCTATAAAACTAGAAACTGAGTCCTCACTATTTACAAGCCCTTTTGGACTGACTGTCAGAATTTACCCAATTAGCTTTTCTGATGAGAGTATACCAGAATAATTTTTGGACTATTTAAAATCTAAATTTCACTCTCCTCCATTTCAAATAAACCTGCACTTTATCTAAGGACTAACTACACTTTTTTTTACACTGGGTTTCTCAATTCCTGCAGATAGAAGTTGGAATAAATTCAGCATTTGAGTCTTTAGATTGAGAAATTTGTGATTTAGCAACTTCTTCCTCCACCTTAAAGCTGACTCCCCTGTCTTTCTGTTTCCAAGCTTACGTGGCCCATTTTGCGATTTGCTAATTTTTCATTTCTATTTTTGAGCCACATCTACTTCTTACCCTGATGTGCAGAGCAGATAACTGACAAGCTTCTCTGAAAGCAATGAATGAACACCACTTCCTGACTCAGTTTATCAACCCTGCCACCTCCCCGTGTTATGCCTGCACACACGGGGGGCCCGATACCCCAAGTGCTCGGAGTTTCTGAATTAAACTTTTCACATTAGGATGAGCAGGAGTCTTTGCATAACCTCCCAACACAACTGAAATTTCCACCTATGCGATGTAGGCAGTTGGTGTGTGGAAACTACATTGTGCCTGAACTTGACAAAGGAATCCATTCTTCCTAGTTACCTTGATGCAGAAAATGTCAGGCGCTGGAACGAGGCCGCTTGCCGCCTCCCCATCACTCCGCATCTCCTTGGGCCAGCGCTGTGCATGGTCAGTTGGAGGGCACGCTGCTGGGGCCGAGCCCCATGGCATAGAGCCACCCTGGGCCCGTGCCACTGGGACCCCGCGTGCCAGAATGCCCCTAGGCCCACATGCCGCTGCCTGTTTCTGGCCACGCTGCTTGCGTGATCCTGATTGGGTAATTTTTGAATCCCACTGTTTTTGATTGGATGTTAAAGCTTGTTGTTGATTGGATGTTAAAGCTTGTTGTTGATTGGATGCTTTTTGAGCCCTAGCAAGGGTATAAAAGCAGGAGGCGACCCAACAGAAGGGTCAGAAGATCAGAAGACAGGAAGAGAGCTGTAACACTAGGTGTGCTGAGCCTGCTGTAGAAGAATAAAGGCTGTTCTCCGACTCTTCGTGTGCCGCTCGGTTCTTTCCCTGGTCAAATGAATAAGAGCTGTAACAAGAGCTGTAACGCTAGCTGTACACACTGCCGCAACAATCTCAATCTCGGAACGCTGTGCAGTCAGACTGGGGAAGCCACACAGCCACGGCCCCACAGCCTGAGGCGACCACAGAGCAGCTGTCAGAGGCAATCCCAGGTGCTTTCTGTTTGTTATTCCGGTGACAGTGGCTGATCTCAGATTTGGCTTCTAGTAGCAAACGGAGACACTGAAAGCTTTTCAACAGATCTCCAAACCTCCACAAATGCGTCCCTGCAGGCTCAAGTAGGATGAACCTCCAGTCTCTATACCAGACAGACAGAAAAGGAGGAAGCCACGTGGCTGACATGCTGGACCCGCAATTTGACCCAGAGAACTGGCATCTCTATCCGCATCACCCGGCTCCCTGGAGCCCAGGGAGAAAGAGGAGCTCTATTATCAAGACAAATGAATGAGAACAGGGGGGATGGAATCACAAAAAGCAACCCTAAGCACATGGAAGACAGTGCTACATAACCACTGCCATGGGCTATCACAGGGGCCCCATACCCTTCCCTCTCCACCACATTTAGGCTCAGATAAATACTCTTGCAAACCATGTTCATGCAGCGAAACCTTGTGGACGTTTGCCCCAGTCGTAGGGGGGAAGTAACATCAGCATGCACTTTCTGGGTTTTCTATTAAGTAGTTCCATAGGCCTAAATTAATTGCTCATATGCTTCCATTTTCTTTACTCTTCACGAGTGGCTTTTATCTAGTTTTTCAACCTGAAGAATCTGATGCTAATCCATTTAAAAGATAGCTGTGATCTGACAGACCAAAATAGACATGACTTACCAACTGAGATGGACCCTAAGGTTAAGGAAACAGAAATTATCTGTGGGTCAAGGGTTCAGGGCCTGGCTGGCATGGAAAATTTCTAAGTTCCTATGGCTACAGGAAAAACCACACTCGTGCTCCACTCCCTGACAATAAGGAGCTATCAGGCAACTTATCAGACCTCTTGCTTTAGGCAAAACCCAGGACAGTACAGAAAACTGCCCCCACCCCACACTCCACAAACTGAGATGGAGGCAAGAGACCAAAGAATGACTCAGACAAGAGCAGCATGGTGAGTTAGACGAGTTCATTAGAGGTTATTTACACAGGATGTTCATTCCTTCCAGGAGAGTTCGCTGGACATTCAGTTCTCTGGATACTTACTCCTGGGGAGAGTAGGTGATATGGTTTGGAGAGTAGAAACCATATCACCCCACCCATGATGTCCCTTAAATCTCTTCCTAGTGAGTGGCAGAGCTCTTACATTGTATGGTCACATGTTCACAATTGAGACAAATCAAGCATGCACAGCCCATGTTATGTTGACAATATTATAATTCTTCACTAAGAGGAGATTTCAGTATTATAATTAGCTAAAGAGTAGTAGGTCTGCTAAAGCAGTTCAGAAGCAGTCAGGGTTAGTGTACACCTCTATGTCAAGAAAGATGAAGCACATCTCTTGTGCCTTGTAACTATCTTTTGGTATTTGCTTAATTTACTTTGTAACCAATTTGTAGAGCACTCCAAGCTAGCACAGCATAGTCCTCCTCTTCCTACGGTGGGGAACACCCATTTTTCCCTCCCCACTCCCAACTCTGATTTACACACCAGATCATTACAACTCTGATTGGACAGAGAACTGGCCTTACAAACATTTTTCTCTGATAAGCAACTGCAGACATTTAGCCAGTTTCAGCCAGTTTATGTAGGCACAAACTGTCATTGTGTTTTACATTTGTGTCTTTGTGTCCTTGGTTACCTTTTGATCAAAAGAGCCAAATTCTACCTCGTTTTAATGCTGAAACCCCACCCCAAAGTAAACAGTGGATGTATGTTAGATGTATGTTCACCCATTGTACATGAAGTCACTCAGCTCCCCTCATAAATATATATAGCTTTTCCCCAAAACCTGATGAATATATTAATCTATTGTGTAATACAGTCCCTTTGGGACCCTTTCCTTCTTCAAAGAGAGAGTACCTTTGACCCACACCAGAGACCACCTCTTCCCATTTTGCAAGTTGATCTCACCAATAAAGTTCTCCTTTTTACTATTTAACCATGCTAGTGGTCTTTTGCATGACATTATATATGAAACAAGTACTGTTGTGATCTACAGAAAAATGCAACTCATTATTGTCCTTTCAGCTACTTAAATAACCGCTCCTCTCACCCAACGAGCCTCTCTACAAAATGTGAAATTTTGCCTCGCCCCAGCAGGTCCCTGCCTTATGAGAGAGGTGAGGTGGCTATCACTGACACCAGCTTAATGATAGTAAGCCAAGATGAGAAAGAGCAAGTGAGTTGGTATGTCACTCCCAGAACAGCACTGTTTCTATTGCCCCAGACTGTGCAGACAGTCCTGGAGAGAAGGAGAAATGAGTTTCTCCTCTACCCTTCATGAGTTCTTACCTGGGGCTCCGAGCAACAAAAGACAGATTAACAAGAGAAAAACAAACAGAAATTTTAATAACATGTATACCTCCTATATACATGGAAGATAACCCTGAGCAGTGAGTAAATGTCTAAAGTAACTCTCAAATAGTTGTCTTAGATTCAGGATAACATTTTATCATTCTTGGAAACAAAGAAAGAAGGGAAGGGTTTGGGGAAAGGCCCTTTTACTGTAAAACAAGGGTAAGGTCTGTTATGCAGACTTAAGTGCATGCCTTTGCAATTGACTGAGAGTCTGTAGTGATTAAGTCAGTCCTCTCTCCTGGTTCAAAAAGAGGGAGGCACTCTGACAAGTGGAGAATTTCTTTATAGATGTAAAATTCTCTTACAAAGTGTAACTTCTCAGGGCTGCTCCTGTGTCTGCTGTTTCTCAAAATAACCAGCTTGAAATAATCCTATGCCAAAGAGACCTATTTGAAAGGACATCCTGGTCTCCTAAAGTCATATTTTGGGGCATCACTTCCTAAACCCCATCAGCAGCAGCATAACCTGAGTCCTTAGAGCCCAGGTAAAGTGACTGTTCAGAATCTAACAAATGTGGATGGAATTAGCATCAGACCATCTGAACCTCCTTTGATCTCAGACCTTCCCAGTGTGGCTAAGTCTCCAGTGCTCTCCTGCAACAAAGTATCTTCCCAGCAAGAATACATCGCTCCTAGATTTTAATCTATTGCCTCAATGTTCCAGACTCTTCAACCATTGTTTTTACCCTTCTGCCTTTAGTCAATCCATTGTCAGACTAATACACAGGTAACATCCATTTTAGTCTGGCCTCATCTCTATACCTGTCAGTCCTATAGGATTCCCTTGGGATGGACATATTTCAGTCATGCATTCTAATCTTGAATAATTATTGTACCTAGAGGCATGTGATAACTCTCATATGGACATAAAGCTATTGACCTTACATTTAGAGAGGTTCTGAATTATTTTTTTTCTGATATGAGGAAAGGTTTTCATTAAATCATCAAGCTTCTCAGTCTTATTTCTTTTGTTAATATAGAGACCAATGTCCTTAGCCTCCTTAAGTTTTGCTGAAAACTCACTGACATGAGGCAGATTGACTAATAGGAGAAAAGACATACGAATTTATTTAATGTGTATACATGAAATGAAGGCCAAATTCATTCTTTCTTCATTCTTTCAGAATGAAGACCAAAATATATGGGAGAAATTGTCCATTTTTATGCTTAGGCTCAACAGAGTATGAACAGCCAGGTAGAAATATGTTTTCACAAAAAGGCTGTGACTTAATTCTAATAAACTGATTGGGGGAAAACCAGCAAGGCCTGTCTTCCTAGGTTCTTTTAGGCCTCTCCGAGCATGCATTGCTTCCTTCTGGGTGTGGGGCAGGACCCTCTTTGGGAGGGGGTGGGGGGTCTTATGACCTATAGTCAAATGAGGTAGGTCAGATAATTTCTTTATGGCCAATTATTCACACAGAATAATTTTAGGTTGTATATGTGGCTTTTAGGAAATGGGGTTCTTGTTTCTATGAAGGATGAAGGATGAAGGATGGCTATACCTTGCATTAGTTGCCCTGCATTTCTAATAGGCCCTACCCATTTTTGTGTGAAAGTCAATCCACTATATTATATTGCTTTTGGTTGAAGGTTAGCCCTGGACTGTTTATGAAAATTCTATTAATGTTCAAATGCATCAGAAATATGTTGCATTTTCTATATTATTCCTGGAGGGTTTTTCATAATTGACAAAAATGTGAGTGTTTGTAATTTAAAATTTATATGAAATTAAGTTGATGTTGGAAACAAATTGACTTTAAAATGGAAAAATTATAATTCATAGAAAACATTGGGTTCATATAAAGATAACCCCAAAGTATGACACTTTTGGTATGCTGAACACTTTCAACTACAACAGGAAAGCATTAGAAGCTGCCTCAGAATCAAAAATTTACTGACCTTTCTTCTCTGACCCTCATTCTGGCACAGGATGGAATTTTACTCTGATATTACCTCATTTCCCTTAAGACCAGATCCACCAAAGAGAATACAGATACCTTCCATCCCCTCCCTGAAATTTTATTATGTTTTGGAGGAAATAAGACTAAGAATAAAACCACACCTGGATGGACTTTGTCACAATATATTTTCTGTCTATAAGGCTTTTTCTAATTACAAAAAGAATAATTTACAAGTTAATGTCTGCTTCCTGGGTACATTCATTCAATTTACCCAAAACAATTGACTACCCATCAAGAATTGAGACATTTCCCCCATTTCCTCTTCCACTATGAAGGAGGGTATATAAGCATTTGGGCCTCATTAAGTTATTGAGTAATCATACTCCTGTGACTCCCTTGTGCTCATGCATGTTAAATACATTTGCATACCTTTATTCCCCCTTTTAATCTACTTATTGTCAGTCCATTTTCAGCAAACCTTCAGAGGGCAGAGGGGAAGCTTTCCCTTCTGCCCTGTGGATTCAGCATAGCTGGCAGAATATACCCAAACCACTCCATTCTTCCAGAGGCTGTAATTTGAGCAAACCCAGGACTCCTGGGTCTATAGAATCCAGTCAAGCAGATGGTAAAAATCACTGTTTGTCTCTTTTCCCTTTCAAAATTTAAATTAATAGGAGAAAAGTATCTGTATGGACTATTCTCAGGTGTAGCAATTATGGTGTCTTTTGGTATTAGTGTTCATATTGTCTGACCTTTTTATCTACCAGAAATAGCCCCTGTTTTCCTTTGTCTCTTTCTGTAGCATTTTTCATTAATAGGAAAAATATAGGATAAAACACGGCCCCAAAGCTCTTGTAAGTCTGGGGTTTAAGCCAGCCCCAAGGTCTGATAAGTTTGTGGTTCTCATAAGATTGGCATCAGTTTAGACAAACTGTGCTGTGTGTCCCTGAAAATAAAATGGATGAGGTTGCCCTCTCATCTTGTTTTATGTCCTGAGAACTTGACTTTTGTAATCCAGTGAGCACGTCCTCCCTTGTTCTCCACCAGACAGTGGGCATGATTGTCAGGTCATGCCTGGTGGCCAGTATAAAAAGAGTGGGAACCTGAGATAAGTAAAATCATTAAACAGCACTCTCTGTTTTGAACATGTGAAGCTCTCAGCAGACTTTGTCTTAATAAGTCCCATCCATAAGGGGCTTTTGTCATCTCAACCCCTCTTGCCTGATTACTTCTAGGAAAGCCGAATACAAGAATTATCTGCTCAGTGTCACAGCTTTGGCAGGTCTGTGACTGGCAGCACCCCCACTTGTCCATGAGTCCATGTCTGTGTATAAATATGTTCTTAGGGAAACCAGAGACATTGTTTGAACAAACACCCTTTTTAATCATTAATATGAGACAACAAGGGTCTTCCTGCTTCCTGAGTCTATTTCTAGGAGTAAATTTTTTGCAGTCTATAGGAGCTGCCTCTTCCATGCCCTCTTCAGTAATGCTTCTTGCTTCAATGGTAAAAATCTATCCTACTCCTGGAAAATTACTTCCTGGTCTTTCCAGGAATAGGAACATTGAATTGACTCACTTTTAGAATAAATGGACCATTGTGGATATTAATCATCAATGGATAGATGATAGATCTTTAAAATTAGAAAGGCTTCTATATTTGAAACACATCTCTCTCTCTCTCTCTCTATCTCCCTCTGTCTCTCTCTCTGTGTGTGTGTGTGTGTGTGTGTGTGTGTGTCTGTGTATTCTAGATTGGTCTAATGGCTAGGATTCAACACTGTGGCCTGAGTTTGATTCCTGGTCAGAGAACCAGTCCCTTGAAGATGTAAATTTTTAACTCAGGAAAAAAAAAGAAAACATTTATAAGAATTACTTCAAAATTTTTTTGAATTTATAAGACTCTTGACTTTTGGAGTACCCTTTTATTTATAATTCTTTCCTTTCCATGAACAGCTTTTGTTTTTCTGTTTTGTCTTACCAACGATTTGTCTTTAAACTTTCCTTTTCATAAGCTGTCGTTGGGGCATGGTCTGGATCTTGAAAGGGCTGAAGCTTTTGCTCCCCCTCTGGAGATCTTGGTTAAAGCTATAAGGAGCTTCTTGGTTTTGGTCTTCTGTACGCTTATTTCTTTTGGTTTTGAGTCATATATTTGTGTATATTTTTGGGCTAAAACTTTGGCTTATTTTTAGAGCCTGGTAGCAACTTTCTTCAGTTTATCTTGCTTTCTCTACTGGACTAAAATAAACCTATATATTTAAAAAAAAGGCTTATTAAGACAAAACCAGGAATATGACTCTAAAAGCTCTTTGCCTTCTGTTTCTCCCCTTCACGCATTAGTTTTGCTGTACAGTCTTTCTTCAGAGTGGACCAAAATTCTTTGCAGGGCCAGACGCAGAGTAGGCCAGGGAGACATGGCTCCTGGCACCATTGCTGCCACCACACTGCCAGGTTTCAGTCTGAAATGTCGGTTGTTGGCGTGCTCATGGCTGAAGAATGGACAGACACGCCAAAGTAGGGCAAGCATGAAAATGAGATTTGTTGAGGAGAGAAAGATAGGATTATAGAGCAAGAGCAAAGTATAGATTTACAGAGTGTGATACATATGCCACAGATGATGACCAGACCTATTGTCGCAGCAAAGGGAGAGCAAAAGGAAGGGCACAGAAGAGAGATTGGTTAGGTCTGTGTCATGTTTTATAGTGCCCAGATTGGGACCTCCCTAGTGGCTCAGATTCACCATGGAACCACTTTGTACTTTTAGTACTAAGTACTAAATTGAAAGGAAAAACAAAGCATCATTATCTTTCCATTTAATAGGCAAAGCTTCCGCATATTGTATTTTAAACATATATTTAATTCACCTAAATTACGTGTGTGCATGTGTGCACACACACAGGTAGGCTTATGTGTTATTTGTTGCTGGCCACCCTTCTGAAACTTAACATTTTTCTGGAATAGTATTGCAAGCATCTGTTAAAAATTATCCCCATAAACTCATCATTGTTACATATATAAAATGTTTTCTTAAAACTTAGCAAAAAAGATTGCTCAGTTACTAATTGCCCTTAACTCCTCAACTTGGTGAACTTAGACCTTCTCCATAAGTCCCCTACTTTCATTCCATTGGCTCTAATTAGATTACCACGTACAATGCCACCAGCTCCCACCCACTTGTTTTTTATATTAACCTAATGTTTTGGCCTCCTTAACAGGTTCCACACTCAGTTGACTCTTAGGCAAGCATTCATTTTGCTGATACTAACCAGTGCTGTCATTTCCGATTAAATTGGCTAATGCCTTTTTGTTGTTGTTAACCTATTGACATTCTGAAATGCTAAAAGTGGTATGATCTGTTTGTTTAGCTTAGCATTAGCTTCCATATCCATAAAGTAGAGGCCATAGTTTTTATTTTGTGTGTGTGTTGCTATTGGATGTGATAATGCATGTGAAAAAAATTTGTAAACTAAATGCCAGCACCACAAACGATGCAAAATATTATCATAGTCATGATTATTCTTGATTGTGATAGAAATTGAAAGTATTAAAAAAATCTGATTCCTTGAATGTTAAAAACTTCTATGAACCTCTAAACTTAATGAAAGCTACTCCTGTGAAGTTTTACAAAGACATACAAACAGAATAAAGCTGAAAAATTAATATGCAGTTATTACAACCTGAATCTTTGTCCTAAATCTCAATGCCGTCTCATTCTTGTCGAGCTGATTATTTATTTATTTATTTATTTATTGAGACAGAGTCTCACTTTGTTGCCCAGGCTAGAGTGAGTGCCATGGCGTCAGCCTAGCTCACAGCAACCTCAAACTCCTGGGTTCAAGCGATCCTCCCGCCTCAGCCTCCCGAGTAGCTGGGACTATGGGCATGCGCCACCATGCCTGGATAATTTTTTGTGTATATATATTAGTTGGCCAATTAATTTCTTTCTATTTATATTAGAAAGACCTCGAGCTATCCATCTGCCTCGGCCTCCCAGAGTGCTAAGATTACAGGCATGAGCCACCGCACCCAGCCCAGCTAATTATTTATTAACTCTGAGAACATAGGTTCTCCCAAAAATGCAGGTTGGTGTAACATTTATTAACCAATTAATGTGATAAGTCTTTTTAATAGAATAAAGGAGGAAATTCACCTGTTAATATCTATACACATCGAAAAACCATTTGACAAAAATCTAACGACTTTTCATGATAAAAATATTCAACAAACTAGGCATAGAATAGAACTCCTGACTCAGATATAAAGGAAATCTAGGCACAACCCATTTATAAAGTACACAATGGTGAAAAAACAAATGCTTTCGCACTAAGATCAAGAATAAGCAAACAAAACGTCTGCTCTTGCTAGTTCTATGCGGCACTGTACCGGAGGGTCTGGCCAGAGTAACATGGCAGAAAAAAGAAAGAAAGAAGCATTTAGCATGAACATTTTACTGACACATGCCACAACATGGATGAACCTTCAATCACTACACTAAGAGAAGGAAGTCAGTCGCAAAATATGGCATCTTACATCATTTCATGATATGAAATGGTTAGACCAGGCAAACCAACAGATACAGAAAGTAGATTAGTAGTTGCCTAGTACTATGGGTTAGGAGAAATGGGGAGCAACTGCAAAGGTTAATGGGCATGAAGCTTCTTTTTGGGGTGGCCAGAGTACTTCAAAATTAGATTTTAGAGATGGTTCACAGCTCTATGAATGTATTAGAAACCATTTAATTGTATGTAGGCTTTAAGTTGGTGAACAACAGAGTAGAGGAATTATATTTAAATTAACAGTTTAAAAATAGAATATTAACTTTGTAAAATAATCCATAAATGAGGGGATATATCACTGTCACTAGTACGAAAAGCAGTGCATACATAGAGTCTGTACCAAGAAAATATTAAAACTATATATACATGCATATTTTTTAATAATATTGTAATTGTTCACACTGTATTATTGCTGAGAGGCAACTTGCAGAAGTAGAAACTGCATTTCCTAAATCCCTGGATATGTTCTTGTGATTAGTACTAGCCAATATAGTGATGTTTTTCATTTTAGGGACAGATTTTTAAAAAGCAGGTATACATTATCCTTGGTCTCTATTTTCACTTCAGATAGTAAAAGCAAAGCATTTGACTGTTGGCTGTCCTCACAAATGATCTTGCATAAAATGTGTGAAATTTTAGATTTTTTAAATAGCAGCTAATTAATACCCTAAGTAATACAGGAGAGAAAAATACATTATTATGGGGGATAAATTCATGGGAGTTTGCTCATTTCTAATGAACCAAAATAGTTATTCTTCATTTTAATTGACATGCAGAGTCAAAATCATGGATCACATGAGAAGATGGACTCATGGCAAGGTACTTTGGGCTTTCTCAGCTCTCTTCCTCTTCTAAGGACAAGGAATAGTTCATCTTGTTGTAAATCCTACTAAATTAATCCCCAAAGTCTCTTGAAATGTTTATACATATTCTTCCAGATATCGCCTCTCTAAGTTTCTTAATTTTCTCAAAGATAAGAATTTTTCCCAAAACAAAATTAACACTTTCAAAAACAAGAACACCAAATTTCTCATTGTGTAACCTAATTAAAGAAATATCTTTTGACATATATAGATAGATAGATAAATATAGATATAGTATTAAGAACACTTAACATGATATTTAGCCTCTTAAATGTTTAAGTGTACAATAGAGTGTTGTTGACAATAGGCCCAATGTTGTGTAGCAGATCTCTAGAACTTATTCATCTTATATATACTTTTTTAAAATTTCAGGATATTATGAGGGTACAAACATTTTGATTACATTTTATATCATTGCCTTTCCCTAGAGGGGGTTAGAGGCATGCCCTTCCCCCTCACCATGCACACCGTGTCCTATAGTTGTGAGTTTACTCCCCCAACCCCCCATCCCTGGAGAATATTACTACCATGTGAGCACCATAGTGTTAATCAGTCAGTACCAATTTGATGGTGAGTACAAGTGGAGCCTGTTCTTCTGATCTTGTGTTACCTCACTTTGGATAATGGGCTCAAGCTCAAGCCAGGAAAATATAAGAGGTGCTAGATCACTGTCGTTTCTTAGAATTGAGTAGTATTCCATTGTATACATATACCAAATTTTAATAATCCACTCATGAATTGACGGGCACATAGGTTGTTTCCACATCCTTGCAATAGTGAATGGTGCTGCCATAAACATTTGGGTGCAGATGTCTTTATTATAGAATGTCTTTCTCTTTTGGGTAGATGCCTAATAGTGCTATTGCTGGATCAAATGGTATTTCTATTTTTAGCTCTTTGAGGTGTCTCCAAATTCTTTTCCACAGAGGAATATATGAAAGGTATTTCACAGAAATTCTTTTTTGTTTAGTATTTTTCTCTAAGTCAACAAATACAGGAGGATATTTCTCTTAGACACAGAAAATTGATCTCTTAAGAGTATAGCATAGATTTTACTAATTTTCTAATTCCAGAGTATATACTAATTTGGGGGTTTTGTTGCTTGGTTGGTTGGTTGGCTGGTTGGCTGAAGTAAAAACTTTTCATTCCCCAGACTCATGGTGGGTCTGGATATTTGGTATGTGGTTAGTGTCATGTGACTCATATACATTAAATGCACTCATTCATCAATTTTTCTAAATATAAAAATGTTATACAATCAAACCTTCACCATTGTAGCTGCAAAGGACATAGTCTATAGCATAGCCAAAGGGGGATCACAAAGATTTAATTTTCCTTATTGGTCTTGGACCAGTGCTGTTCCTTATTTTCGCTTATATTATCAATCGGGGTCTCTGAGGGCTTTTAAGGAAAGCTGTAATCTTCCATAAGAAGCGTACTCTCTGACTGAAGCAAGAAGGGTCCATGGATACCCCTAGTCTTAAAGAGTAGAAATAGGGACTAGCATACTCTTAAATGTGTAGACCCCACAATCTGTGGGGCATTAGACAGTGACTGAGAATGAATTTGTTTGGGGGGGGGGTTGAAGTTTTCATGCAACTCATCTGTTTAGCATGTTAGAAAACCACTTGGTGCAGAAAGAAAATATTTCATTTCTTTCAAACAAAGAGAAAACAAAGGACAGCATTAGAAACTGAGAATGGTGACAGGAAATATGCTCACCCACCTACTTCTCAGTCGTATGTTTAAAAAGTAATTTTGTCCACTACTTTGTTCAAATCATACTACACTATACCTCCATGCAAAGCTGGAAGCCCCCCCCCAAAAAAATACATTACCCATATCTATTGATAAATACTAAGTATGGGGCAAACTCATCATGTAATATGTATCTTACATTCACATATGTACATATACACATGTACACATACACATACGTGTATATATTATATATGTGGCAGAGTGTATATAAAACAACATGAGCCTGGGAGCAGTGGCTCAAGCACTTTGAGAGGCTGAGGCAGGAGGATCAATTGAGGCTAAGAGTTCAAGACCAGCCTGAGCAACATAGCAAGAACTTGCCTTTACAAAAAATAAAAAAACAAGCTAGGCATGCCCATGCCCTGTTGTCTAACCTACTCCAGGAGGCTGAGGCAGGATGATCACTTGAGCCCAGGAGTTTAAGGTTGCAGTTAGCTATGATTGAGCCACTGTACTCCAGATTGGGCAACCTATCTCAAATAAATAAATTAATTATTAAATTAGAAAATAAAAATCAGGATAAAAAATAAAAAGCATGACAAAATATATTTACCTTATCCTCAAGATTCACATAATACCATTTCAAACTTTTTCCCTCAGAAACTCAAAATACATTTTTAAGAAGTTTTATATTTTTAATATCATTCTGAAACACTGCATAAAAAAGTTTAGGATTTTTTGAAAATAAAATGTAATGCAAGGTAAATGAATATTGAGAAGAAACAAAGAAACTTACAATTGTTTAAATTAAGAAAAATCTATATTGAGGGTGGAAAATGCTATAGGTGATATAATGGAAACTTGAATAAGTGATGTGAAATATATTCTCGAGATATTTTTCCATAATATAAAGGAAAAGGTCAAAAAAATTTACAGAAAGAGAAAAAAATAGTTAAGAATTTAGGGCAACAATTTAATGTAAATTAAATGGGATCCTTTAGAAGGAACCATAGTAATTAGAAAATACATTATCAAAAATATAATGAAATATAAGCTGAGTTAAAATAAAAGACATAATTAGCATATTCTGGTAAATAAATTAAAATAGACAAATATACTACTACTACTATTATTTTCATTACTAGATTAAATGGATATAGAAAAATATATATTTATATCTAAGTTACAGTGAGGTTGGGTTCCTGATAAAGTAACAACACTCAAATTCAACAGAGAATTTTTGTTTGTAGTACATAATGTCAAATATTGAAGAAGCATTTTTAATTAAAATTTAATTTTGTTCCTGTAATGTTGGAGTTAAGATCTTACCAGTCTGACTCCCACACAGAAAATTATTATAAAATCTGAATATAACACAAGCGAGAAGTATCCAAAGGGGCTGGAGAGTAACAGAATTAGACAAACCTCTGTGGGGTGCACACACTCAGGGGAGAGGGCTATTACAAGTTGACTTCATGTTGTCCTGGCTTTGGGTTTGAGCCTGCGGTGTGGGAAACAAAGAGGGTGCCATAGGAAAAACCACCATCCGTTGGGTCTGGCTACTCAAGGCCCCTAAAGAATGTAGAGGAATCCCAGAAGGGACAGAGATAGTAGGGGATTCCCTAATTCTACCTACTGACTGCCCAAATGCATACAGGAGACACAAAGCAAGTCAGCTGTATATATTCATATGAATTTACCTTTAAAAATGTTATATGCTACATATATTGTAAAGTATGTTTAAAAGCAATGAATAACCTTAGTTAAAAATCTAAAATTATAGAAATAGATAAATGGTTCATTTTCCTCTATTCCAGCTGTCTGATGAATTAACTAAAATTCAAGGATATGGAAGTCATGGTATATGCTTCCTTTCTTTGCCAATTCCAGACAGCTCAAAATACTAGGGTGGTGCAAATGTTTTGGTTTACATGGATCGCTTTTGTAATGGTTGAGTCACGGCTATAAGTGTGCCCATCACCCAAACAGTGTTCATTGTACCTATTAGGTAGGCTTTTTTCCCCCTCCCCTCCTCTTCCCTACCCTCTGTGAACCCTTAAGGAGCTCTTTAAAATTTATTTTTTTCTAAGTTCTATTTTAGCGTTTCAGGTAAAGTCTATCAGAAACCAAAATATATTTTCCTTCCACTGCTAGAATTGTCCATATCAATAATTCTGCTTAATGTTTTAAGAGAAACCATTGTTTCAGGTTGCTGTTGGTTGGCTCTCTGACAAATGGCCAACGTCCTCACAGTGCAATAAACTGCAAAATATCTGACTGTTCATTCCCCACTCAAAAATCTCCCTGACAGATAGCAACAAAATGGCATCGGAGGCCAAACAGGAATAGACATGGCTTTAATAAGCTGAGGGAGAAAGCATGATTCATATCCAAGGTCTTTGTGCAGCTTGGCTCTTCCTCTAACAAGGTTTCAGGACTTGAGCTACTTCTCCGGAATAACAAATGCATGCAGACGGGGAGTGTGCTGCACCTCTCACCTGTGTACCTAGATTAAGGCTCATCTCAGCTGCCTGGATGAATTTACACCAGAGGGCCGGCTGCAAGGCTACCTACCTCGTAGAGGTCAAATAACAGGCACCTTTACATATCTCTTCCAAAGGAAGAAAAATCCCTCACGATGCTGACCATTCAACAAAAAAATAGTCTCTCTGTAAAACTATTGTTAGAACAAACACCTTTTTCTGAGCATGGGAGACATTTTGTGGTCAAAGTGAAAACTAGACAAACGCAGTGTGCTACAGGCTGGTCCTTAAGAGTCTATGTAAAATTTGATATGTGGTTAATGGAATGACTTAGTAATTTAGGAATTTTAGTTTTTAGTTTTTTTCAAGACTGAGTTTCCCACTGGATTGGGAATTCTTGGCTGCTATAGCTTTATATTCATCCTGCCCTGTGCGGGAAATGTTTGTGAGCTGCCCAGGTGGTTGAAATAGGGAGACATTATATAAAGGGGTTAGAAAAATAACTTGTAGGTAAGGTTAAAGGTCTGGGCCTATAACTTTGTAGTCTTATGTGAGTTTCAAGTTTCTCCATCTACAGAATTGGAATGTTAATATTGAGCCTATATATTGATCTTGGAGGGTTGTTGGAGGAATTGAATAAAATATTTTGGGAGCCCTAGTATTCTGTCCATTTCCTTCAAACTCTAAGCCTTAAGTAGTCGAGTTGGAATTCATCCTCTATTGTTTTATAACTTAGCCCCATTTTATGTTTTTGTCTTATCAAGTGATCTATTTAAACCTTTATATCCCATTCCCATACACATTCTCTCTCTCTCTCTCTCTCTCTCTCACACACACACACACCAACACACAAATCTGACTTAGATATTTGACTTAGAAGAAGTTTATCTTCTCTATTTTCTAGGCTACCTTAGAAAGTATTGGAAGCGTCCAGCCTTGACCAGGGCCCACATTCTATGGCTCAGAGTTCAGTTACGCTATGGCCAGTGGCAGCAGGCTCTATGAATTTTTCATCTCTCCATTTCTATTTCCTGGATATTAATTATAGTTTCCCCATCTGACTAAACTTGGGCCTGACACATGATATGGTTTGATTAATGAAATTTGAGGAGAAGTGACATATTTCACTTCCGGGCAGAGTTGTAAAAGCCCGTCACTATGCCATGCAGATTTTTTTTTCCTTTCTTGTTGCCAATGAAAATGTTCCAGAAAGCGACTGCTCTATTAGTCTGGATTCCAAAAAGAGGACAATGATGACAATATAGATCAGGGCTCCCAGCCAACTTTTGGTGGAAGTACGTCTGAACAGGAAATAAGTATTTTAGGCCACTAAGATATGGGATGTTCTTTATTAATACAGCTTAATCTACCCTCTCATGACTAGTATATTACTCCAGCCTAGACTAGGACTTTCATTTTGAGTAACTAGATTTCAGTCTTGTTTTCTTTTATTGAATATACTTTTTATAAACCTTCCTACTACCACAGCCATTTCATTTAACTAGATTAGTTTTATATACTCCAACTCCACATTACGAGTATAGCAATGCCCTTGAGTCTCTAATATCTACTTATGTTAGTTGATAATAATTTCTTGGATTTCCATATAGTCATTGCCTTGGGTTTCCCATCAACTTACCTCTCCCATCTGTTGCAAAACTCATTTATTAATCTTGGGTGACTTCATGGCAATTGTCATGAATTGTGTGGGGATGATACTGCAATCCCTTGTACACCAGGTTTTACATCCTCCAACTTAATATCTTCTCTCAGCACCAGCACCTGCATGTAGTTCTCTTGACGCAGATTCAGCCCCTATTTCTGTGGCAAGATTCTGTTTCTATGTCACTCTCAGTCTATCAAATGAATAATTTTTATCAGAACTATCCTTTGATTAATAATGAAATACTCTGTGCATTTCTTGCTTTGTGACATTATCATGTTGAACTTTAATCCTGATTCATCTTATAGTTTTTGTGAGAACTTAATAAAACATATTATGAAAAATAGTTTGATGAAATGTGTGTGCTAAATTCATTTACCTTTGGGACCTGGGAAAATGATTTATAAAAGGAAATCTAAATTGTCTGCCACTCCTATGCTGTCTTGAGCATGCAGACACTAGTGTATACACACACACACACACACACAGAGGCACAAACATTCATTACCTAGAGCTCAGTTAATTTCCTTGCATATATTTTCCCTTGGTCCTATAGATGATAGGAAGTGAACTGTTAGGTTTTTGTGAAAAAAAAAATTCTTCCTAGATAATTCTTAGAACTTCACAATTCAAACAAATCATTAAATGTCTGTATAATGTACAAATGCCAATATACTCCAGTACACTCCAATAGTGCCCTCTCTGATGACAGGCAGAATTTTTTAAAATATCAGATCATTGGGATACCATACTGATTTTCCCACATAGTAATCATGTGCTTTCCACTCTGCTATAAACCATCCAGGAAGGCATCAACCTTCTGTAGGCAAGGGCAGATCTCTAAGGAGCCTTTATTAATGTTTTATTAAATTTCTGACTTTTCAGCTTTTTCCACCCCTCTCTGTCTAATTCTGTCTATGCTCACACTTAATACCTATCATTGCTTTGTCCACAGCAACTAGTCCAATCCTCTTATCAGTAAAAATCACTCACCTTCAACTCTCCTCTAGAATGGGATCAGCCTTCTCAACTTATTCACCCATATCTACTCTAGGGGCAGATTTTCAGGTTTTAGCACATCAATCATGGAAGTCACACTATCCTCTAGCACTTTCTCCTTGAAAAGAAAATGCTTTCAGGAAGAAATAAACCTGGAGATGAATATTAACTAATTTTCTTTATAAGCATACAATCATTAGGCCTAGAATTCAATGTAAGTCTACAATTCAGGGGTCCTCAAACTACAGCTGTGTGGCACATTCGGCCCACCGAGGACATTTATCCACTCCACTGGGTGTTTTTGCCGCCGTTGCCTGTCCTGCTTGGCAACCCACTCATCCCGGGCCCACAGTGCGCATGTGTGGAATGTGTGCTGTACTCTCCAATGGCTCTCCAACAGTCTGAGGGACAGTGAACTGGCCCCCTGTTTAAAAAGTTTGAGGACCCCTGAACATTATCTTATAGGCAGTCCTTGGGAGAAAACTGGACAAGTAATAATGCCTTGAGAACTTACAAAGAAATTATACTTGTTTTTTCTGTGATGAAAAAGGATAAAGCAAAGGAATGGATACTGATAGTCTCTGACATCAAACAATAAACTATCTGTGGAATACTGAAAGAAGGAGAAAATAGTAGCAGAACATGGGGGATAAAGAATAATATACAAAGTGTTTAGGATCATTATTTCTCAAGGGCTTTTGGCTGTTGCAGAAATATCACTGTAGGACAATGACTTGACAGTAACAGACCAAGAGAAACAGAGGAATTGAAGTTTGATTGCAAGGACATTTTGATTTTGCACATGCAGCATGCTTCCCATTTCTCCCCAGATTTTACCATGGGTATCGGCCCTTGCAGAATCGCCTTTTGGAAGTAGGGCTTGACAAACCTAAGAAACATCCTCTATGCTTTACTCTTGAAGGTACCTGACCCTCCTAGCATCTAATTGGTACTGGAGACTCCAGCAAGGAGCCCAACCCATTCCTGAGAGTTTTACTGTGAGGCCTAGAAACTGAGAGATAATTCTGGGCATGCCTGGACTTGAGTATTAAAATATAACTCAGCTCCAGCAGTCCCTGAAGGCTCATCACATCAGGACCACCTTGGTCTTCTTTAATCTCAATGGCAAGGATACTGAGATTGGTCTGAGGAAAGTGAAGCCAACATTTATTTTATCATTCCATTGTCCTAGAAAAATATCATGATTGGTTTAACGTTGTCATTTCAACATGAATAAAATGTCATAACTGAAAAGAATAAAGTAAAAGCAACAGTGAATTTAGAATAAATTTATGTCAGTAGAAACATAGGGTCAGAACAGCTTTTCAGAAGGAAGCAAGTAGAGATCTAGTTTAAAAACTTCCTTCCTTGAGTGTCAGTGTGTGTGTGCACGTGTGTGTGTGTGTGTGTGTTACAGAGATAGACACACAAAGACATACAGAGAGTGAGATTCCTAAAAGTGGTTACGAAAATTTCTATACTCATACAAGGCATACTGGAGTATAGTCCCATGTGGAGAACACAAAGCCTTGGTTAGGCCAGAAAAGACCCATCTCAATGTCCTCCCAGGTTTCCTGAACACCTCTCCACTCGATCTCTTTATCTATCCTTGTCTGGGCCTGAAAGAGCTACTGTATTTTTCAGAGTAGGTCAGATTACAATGCAGAAAAAATGATAATGGATATTTTTTGCATTGCTATTGAGGTGATAAAACTTAAAGGCTCAAGAAATTAAAAAGATGAAGAAAAGACGTCTGGGTTCAGCTCCCACATGTAAAGAACACAAGTATTGTTACTTCTGTTCTTACAATAAGAGAGAGCTGGGCAAAGTGAAAATCAATTATTATTTTATCATTGTTTTAAACTGTAAGAGAATAGACATCACAGGGCAAACCATCACCCCAAATTCTGGGGAGTCAGGCACATCCAGAAAGATACAACATCCCAGATTTGCTTACTTGGAGCAGGTGCCACCCGAAGCCGAAGGCAGCAGGGATGCCTTATTGCCACCATGCTGCAGGCTGAGTGGAACTAGCAGGAAATGGCTCCTGAGAACTGGGGTCATGGGGGACCCTCACACTTTCACACCATTACTTTGGAATCCCTGCCATGTTCCCACAGGTGAGATCTAAGAAAGATCCCCCTGTGGCACTGGCAGGGGAGGGGAAGGGTAATCATTGTGACACCCACCCAGTCACTTTTCCCTCACAAACGCCTAGGGTGCAAGGGTATTGGATTTGAACCAGAGGGAAATTCTGAATTTTCTTCCCAGGTAGAGGAAGGGAACTCTGCCCCACTTCATCCAGCTCCATCCTCCCTGTCTCACTTGAGAAAAAATAAATAAATATAAATTAAAAATAAAAGACAAAGTCAACAGGAAAAAAGGCTTTAAGAAAATAGACTGAGAATGCTGTACTCAGGAAAAGGACTTGGGGACAGTCTTTTCTTTGCAATTTCAACATGAATTACATGATATTTCAGTATGAAGGAAAAAAGCTCTACCCCTGGAAGGGGACAGAAACACATCTGAAGGCAATTCTCCAAGACACAGATCTGCTAAAAGGCAGACTAAATCAGAAGGTTGTTGATTACCCCTAGTATATATCATAAACAATATGATTTTATATATACATAAATATAAATTATATACACACACACCATTATATGTACATTATAGTGTATATATACATATACAAAAAACTCATACATGCATTAAGTTATATATACATATATGTGTGTAGAATATATGACAATGAAGACTATATATATGTGTGTGTATATATATATATATATATATATGGTGAGAGAGATCATACCCCTCCTTTTTCATATGCTATCAACATGGTAATGAGCCTACAGTGAGATCACTGGTGGGTTACAAGTGAAAGAGCTGAAAACACAGACTCGCTGTGAAGAGGAGCACAAAGAGAAGTCCCAAAGCCAAAACAAAATGAAGAAAAACAAACTCACCATGGAAATTAGCAAAATATTGTGCTTAAAGTTATACAAAATAAACCCCCAAACAAAAACTAAACACAGCCCAATTCCTGGCCCAATTAATATAAATCCTTATACTAAAAGCCTATTTACTTCTGTTCATATTACCTTATGAAATATGTCCGGTTTTCAACAAAAACATTACAAGGCATAACAAGAGGTAAGAAAAACCGGTTTAAAGGGGCAAAACAATCATCAAAACTATACGCAGATATGACATAGATGTTGCAATTATCAGATAAGGTATTTGGAGTAACTATGATTAATGTGTTAAGGGCCCTAAGGTAAAAGTAGACTACATGGGCCGGGCACGGTGGCTCACGCCTGTAATCCTAGCTCTCTGGGAGGCCGAGGCGGGCGGATTGCTCGAGGTCAGGAGTTCGAAACCAGCCTGAGCAAGAGCGAGACCCCGTCTCTACTATAAATAGAAAGAAATTAATTGGCCAACTAATATATACAAAAAATTAGCCGGGCATGGTGGTGAATGCCTGTAGTCCCAGCTACTTGGGAGGCTGAGGCAGGAGGATTGCTTGAGCCAGGAGTTTGAGGTTGCTGTGAGCTAGGCTGACGCCACGGCACTCACTCTAGCCTGGGCAACAAAGCGGGACTCTGTCTCAAAAAAAAAAAAAAAAAAAAAAAAAAAAAAAAAAAAAAAGTAGACTACATGCAAGACCAGAGGAGTAATGTCAGCAGAGATATGCAAACTATAACAAAAATCGAAAGGACATGTTAGAAATCAAGAACAAGATCACAGAAATGAAGAAAATCTCGAAGGAACTGGGAGGGGGGTGCCCTTAGCTACAGAAGAACAAGGAATCATAAAACATTTCAAGGAAAAAATAATTATAATGAATTACAATAGATTCAAACAATGATAGGTAAAGTGAAACATTTTAACTGTTGAAAAGAAAAACAAACAACCCCTGCCAACCGGGAATTCTATGTCCACCAAAAGTATCCTTTGACAGTAAAGGAGAAATAAAAACTTTCTCAACAACAGAAATTGAGGATATATTGCTTGTAGAACATTCTTGAAAGAATTCGCAAAAGAAGTTCTTCAGGCAGAAGGAAATGATATAGGCCAGAAATCTGTATTTATATAAAGAAAAGAAGAGTATCAGGAAAGGAATACATAAAATAATATAATTTATTTTATTTTATTTTTCTTAGTGTTTATTGAGGTGAAAGATAACTGCAATAGTAACAATATATTGGTTCATATAAAAAGCATGTAAAATAATATGAGGCAATTGAAATGAATGATAGCAATACCATAAGAAATGGGAGAGAGGAATATTTTTTTACAAGATCCTGCACACCACAGGAAGCAGTATGATGTTATTTGAAGGAATATCTAGATCAGTTAAAAAGATATAGTAGAAAATGTAGACCACCATTAAAAAACAAATGTTAAAAAGGAGTACAATTGATATGCTAAGGAATGGCATAAAGTGAGATTGTATAGAATGCTCATTTTAAACCAGAAAAGAAGAAAAAGAGAGGGGGAAAAATATAGTAAATAGAAAAATAATTACAAATATAGTAGATATAAATCCAAATATATGATTAATTACCTTAAATATGAATGGTCCGAATATACCAATTAAAGAAAGAGACTATCAGAGTGGGCAAAAAAAATCCAACTATATGTTTTCTATAAGAAACTCAATTTAAATATTAAGACTCTCATAGTTTAAAAAGAGTAATATACAATGCTAATACTAATCAAAAGAAAGCTGGAGTAGGTAAATTAATTTCAAAACAGCAAACTTTGGAACATGTAAAATTATCAGGAATAAAGGAGAGCATTATGCAATAATAAAGGAATCAATTATGGAAGACATAACAATCCTAAATTTTTACTCATGTAACAACAGAGCATCAATTTACAAGAGGCAAAAATAATAGAATTAATTAAAAAATAGATAAACCTACCATTATAGTATTATATTATATATTATACTATTATAGATATCAACACCCATATCTCAGTAATACATAGATAAAGTAGGCAGAAAATTAGTAAGGCTATAGATGACCTGAATATCACTATCAATCAACTTGATAAAATTGACATTTATAGAACACCTCATCAAAAAAAAGTAGAATATACATTCTACTCAAGCATTCTGGTTCATAAAACACTCCTTAACTAACTTAAAAAATAATATAAATCATTCACATATCAGCCTATCATAGAATTAAACTAGAAATCAACAACAAAAAAGCTAAAAAAATCAAAATATTGTAAATTAAAGGACACGCTTCTAAATCTATGGGTAAAAGAAGGCATCTCAACAGAACTTAAAAAATATATTTAATAAATAAAAATGGCATAATTTATCAAATTTTGGGGGATGCGGCTAAAGCAGTGCTTAGATAGATTATATAGTATTAAGTGCATATAGTAGAAAAAAGGAAATCTCTAAAATCAATAATCTAAACTGCTACTTTTTAAATTATGGAAAGACAAATTAAAGCAAGCAGAAGTAAAGGAAATGATAAAAATTAGGGCTGAAATCAATAAATTGAAAAGGAGAAAGCAACAGAGAAAGTAAACACGTATAGGATCCAGCTGTACACAGAAAACAAAATACACATGAGAGAAATCAAAGACCTAAATAAATGAAGAGTCATTTCATGTTCATGGATTAGAATAATGAATATTGTTAAAATGCCAATTCTTCCCAATTTGATAAATTCAGTGCAATCATAATCAAAATCCCAGTAAATTTTGTATAGATATTGATGAATTGATTCAAAAATTTATATGAAAGGGCAAAACAACACACTACAATTCTGAAAAAAAAGAACAAAATTGAAGTATTCATAATAGTCAAATTTAATTTACTGTAAGGCTGCAATAATCAAGATACCATGATATTGGTCAAAGATAGATCTTTGAAACAGAAGAGAGCCTAGAAATAGACCTATAGAGTGTAATCAAATAATTTTTATAAAGATGCAAAGGCAATTGAAATATGACAATATTGTCAATAAATGGTGCTGAAAAAGTGGATGCCTATATTTTAAAAAAGAAAAACCTTTATACAGACTTCACAACTTCTAAAATATTAACTCAAAATGTACCATAGACTTAAAGATAAAATGAAAAATAATAAAAAAATTTTAAGAAAATATACACAAAAATATGCATGATTTTGGGTTTTGTGATGAGTTCTAAAATACTTCACCAAAAGGACTATCTACAAAAGAAAAAATAAGTTGAACATCATTAAAATTAAATACTTCTGCCCTGTGAAATGCATTGTTGAGATATACAGATGATAAAAAGAATATGGAACAATGTTCAACGTCGTTTGTCATCAGGGAAATGATCTGTTCATTGAGAGGTTCTAGAAGCAATGATATCCCTGTAAGGGGTAAGTGTAAGCACATTCAGCACTAGCACTGAGATCTTGGTTTGTAATGCCAATTCTCCAATAAAAGTGCTCATGATTCTTGAGAGAAATTATTGATTACAGGGCTGGGACAGGGACTGCACAGCATAAACCTGGAACATCTCGTCATGCCAGAAAGTGAGGAAACACTCAAAAAATAAAAAGATGATATTAGGTCAAGGGGACATAGATGCCAAATTGAATGATCTTCCAATGGCCAAAGCTATAACAATTTGGGCAGCACAATAAATGAAGTGCTGAAATGATTATAACCCAAAGTAAAAAATAAATGTCCATTATTCCACACTGATAGGAATAAATAAATTGGAAGAAGAGATCATTTTCTGAAACACAAGAAGTCCAATTAATTTGCTCGAATTTTCCACCCTCAAAGAGATAGAGTATAATTTTCTGTCTCTTACATATGAGCTACATGTTGTGACTTGATTTCTGAAAGTACACTATGGAAAGGACGTAAATGAAAATCTAACTCTAGAGCAATGAGTTCTCACAAACACTATCTTAGCCAGGTAATCCTGTTTCACGTCATCTGTGATAAAGTGAGGTTGATAGCATGGACCCTTAAAAAAATGCTGCCTTCAGAATGAAACTTCACATTTGTGGTCTTTCTCTCCAAAACCAATAACTCGAGTCTAAGCATGCAAAAACATCAGATAAACTCAAATTGAGAGACATTACAAAATACTTGACCAATAGTCTACAAAGTTATCAAGCTCTGCAAGAACAAGGGAAGTCTGAGAAACTTTCACAGCACAATATAGCTTGAGGATATATGCTAATAAAGGTAACGGGGTATCCTAAAGTGAACTCTGGAACAGAAAAATGATATTGGGAGGAAAGTAATAGAATCCAAATGGTGTGGAGATGATTCAATTACCAAAAAAAAAAAAAAAAAGCAAATAAAAAAATTGGAAGTTTTCTGAAGGAACATAAAACCAACATTATTACCTCTTATTGGGCTTCTAAATCCCAAGTGAATTTTAGAAGAGCTAAGAGCATATCCACAGGGTGAAGAAAGCCCTGGATTCTGAAAGTCTTTGTTAAGATCACACAGAAGCCCAATTACTGTTTCGAGGGAGTTCTCTCCCAGTGGAGTTTAAGAAAACATCAAAGACTTTGAAAGATAGGTACTAATTGACTAGATATCCTAATGATGTGGAAATCAAGAAAAATTTTCTTCTTTCTTCCTCCATCTAAATTCTTTCACTAAGATAATATCATTTTACCTGGAAATAGTAATGCATCTTCAGATGACAATATGTGCTGGGTTCTAATAATGTTATTTTGCTACAGATAAATTGCTTGGAAACTAAGAAATTGCTTACATTTCTAAATTTTATGGGTTTGACCCTGATGAATTTATGTTATTATGTGGACTACTAATTTTTGAAAATTTGGAATTGGGACACATGAATAATTTAGAGTTAGATTAGTCTAACACTGGAAGATTTAGAAAAGCTCCCATAGATGTAGGGAACAGCACCTTCAGGTTGAAGCTGCTGAAGGTTCCACCAAGACACCTCACTAATCCTTCTGGCTCACATGGAGCTGAGTAAAAAGTTGTAAAGGAGGTTTGGGGATAATTTCAATTTTCTGCACAAGAAACAGACTTTGTTTGGGGGCTTTAATTTTGGTAGATTTGATAACGGTTACCTACACTGTTCCGATGTGAGCCAGTTCCACGTTGCAGGCGTTGCATCTCTGCTGTGCTATCACGTGGTGCTCACCACATAGCCCTTCACTGAGCAGGGCTGGACAGGAGCCTGACTGCAGATCTGAAACGAACAATAGAATGCTCAGTAAATATTTAGCCAGCTTAGAGTGCAGTCTTGGAATTAATTTAAATATTGGCGGTCTGACATATTTTGTATCTTTCCATCTTACTAGTTCCAGAAGATATAAATGAACACGTGTTACACATCGGGTGGGGGATGGGAGGTGGGGGTGGGGAGAGCCTGGATTCTGATATCTCTTCCCGTTCATAGTCAGCTGATCCTCTGGCTCATTTTAGACTTGAAATATTGAAACTGGTGAGCTAAGAGAAATGAAAGCAATAAAATAAGGTAACAAGAAGAATAATTTTTGAAAGACTGCCTGGATTCAAATATTCTCATATTTACCAGTTGTGTGACCTTGGGTAAATCATTTAATCTTGCTAAATCCTATTTTATCATCTTTAAAATGGTCATATATATATATATGTAGTAGCACTCACATCAAAGGATTATTGTCAAAGTAAAATAGTGTAATATATGAAACTATGTATCCTAGTGTCTTACACATAGTGTCAGTCTTAGCTACCATCTTCTTCATTATTTTCCTTTTTGTTTGTTTGTTTTTGTTTTTTTTTTGTTTTGAGACAGAGTCTCACTTTGTTGCCCAGGCTAGAGTGAGTGCCCTGGAGTCAGCCTAGCTCACAGCAACCTCAAACTCCTGGGCTCAAGCAATCCTGCTGCCTCAGCCTCCCGAGTAGCTGGGACTACAGGCATGCACCACCATGCCCGGCTAATTTTTTCTATATATATTAGTTGGCCAATTAATTTCTTTCTATTTATAGTAGAGACGGGGTCTCGCTCTTGCTCAGGCTGGTTTCAAACTCCTGATCTCGAGCAATCCGCCTGCCTTGGCCTCCCAGAGTGCTAGGATTACAGGCGTGAGTCACTGCACCCGGCTTCTTCATTATTTTCAAGCACAGCAATCATGTACTTTAGTCATTCACTATTCATGTCTTATCCAACTTTTCTTACAACAGAATTATCCCAACTAATTTTTTGCATGGCACACCCATGACTTTGTGTTTATCGCTGTTTCCCCAACCCTTCAAAGTTTACAAGCTCTACAAGTTTGTGTTTCCATATGAAAATAGATCCTCCTCCTGTTGAATCCCATAACCCCTTCCTTCCTCCAGGTGCTTTTGATCTCACTGTATGGCTCATACTTTAAAGGACTTAGCAGGTCAGTATGTACTAGGTAAGGTTTTTGCCATGTTAACCTACCTCTTAGAAAATTACTGCAAAATATAAAATATTAATGTCAAAGCTACTCAAAAATTAAACTTTGTGTGCTTGCTCTTAGAATTGTGCAGGAATAACTCTGACAGTAAACTGTTGTTACCCAAACAAACAGTTAACATAAATTGTGCTGCAGCTCTGAGAAGTAGCTGAAACAAGAGTGTATGTTCTTGCTCATCTCTTTTCATTATTTGGCAAACAATCCCCTGAGCCCCCAGCTTTGGCTGGCGACAAAAGTGTGGCATGAGCTTATTTAAGGATTTCTTTCTCTCTGTGTATCATGAAGACAGGATCTGAATAAGCTCAGTTTTAAGATTGGGTGAATCATCTGATCTTCCCACCCTTTCACTTGCCCTTTGATTTTTCAGGTAAGAAAACTGAGTCTCAGAGACATGCAGTGACTATGTTGAATAGCGATGGCTGTTTTTCAAATTCATTCTTTCTCTACTCTCCCATTTCCCCAGGTTTTTCTCCCAAGCATCCTACCCTTATAGCATGCTTTTATGTGCCTAAGAACTAGCTGCTCCAAACATATGAAATGCACATTCTTCCTTTATCTTTCTTATGGTGCTCTCTATGTTTTCTCCCCTAATTCTTCTAAAAACCAAAAATGTCAGAATCACAGCAAAACTTCCCTTGAACCCACTAACCCCAATTACCCTATCTACAACGCATGTTATTATCATTATTGGTTTCTATGCCTTTGTTTCTGAATATATTATGCAATCTTTGATAAAAATTTCCATGTCTTTAAAGAATTTTTAAATTAGATTTTATTTTGTAGAGTAGTGTTAGGTTCACAGCAAAATTGAGCAGAAAGTACAGAGAGTGCCCATTTAATCCATTTCCCTCCCCACTCAACCTTCCCACTATCAACATCTCCCACAGAGCAATACATTTCGTACAATTGATAAACCCATATTGACATATCATTATCACGCCAAGTTCATACTTTACATTGGGGCTCTCTCGGTGTTATCTTTGGATTTTGACAAATGTATAGTAAAATATATTTACAATTACAGTATTATAAAGAATAGTTACACTGCTATAAAAATTTTCTGCACTCCTCGGATTCATGCCTCCCTTCTCCAAAGCCCTAGAAACCAATGATTTTTTACTGTGTCCACAGTTTTGTTTTCTCAGTATATCATATATGGGTATACCTGTTATATTGTGCTTGCTTCATTGCACTTCACCAATATTACATTTTTTACATGGAGGGTTTATGGCAACCCTGTGTCAAGCAAGTCTGTTTGTGCCATTTTTCCAGTAGCATGTGCTCACTTCCTGTTTCTGTGTCACATTTTGGCAATTATTGCAATATTTCAAAATTTTCATTATTATCATATCTCTTATGATAATTTGTGATAAGTGATCTTTGATGTTACTATTGTGATTGTTTGTGGGAGTCACAAATCCCACACATAGAAAGTGGTGAACTTCACAACTGCAAAGATGGGGAAGCAACCCAAGTGCCCATCAATACATGAGTGGATTCATGAAATGTGCATATGTGTACACTGGAGTTCTACTCAGCCACAAAAAAACCATGGTGATCTAGCACCTCTTGTATTATCCTGGATAGAGCTGGAGCCCATTCTACTAAGCAAAGTATCACAAGAATGGGAAAAAAAGCACCACATGTACTCACCAGCAAATTGGTATTAATTGATCAACACTTAAGTGCACATATAGTAATAACATTCATCAGGTGTCGGACAGTTGGGAGGAGGGCAGAGGGCATGGGTATATACACACCTAATGAATGTGGTGTGCACTGTCTGGGGGATGGACACTCTTGAAGCTCTGACTTAGATGGGACAAAGGCAATATATGTAACCTAGATGTTTGTACGCCTGTAATATGCTGAAATAAAAAAAAATTTAAAAGAATAATAAAGTGAATACTCAAAATAATCAACACTAACTTAAGTGACAACATTATCAATATACTAAAGTCCCATGTACCCCTCACTAATAGAATATGCCTATCTCACTGTTTTTTTCTCACTTTTAAACTTAATTCTAATTTTTTTTATTTGTAATTTCCTGGTTTTTCATGACAGTTTCTATAATTATATATATATATATATGCATATGTATGCATATATAATTAAACATCATATGGTTGATTTGAATGGTATTATATTGAAAGGGCCCATTGTCTTTTTATTGTTTCATTGTTGGAGTCCAGTACAAAGCCTCAGAAAGTAGAAATAGTAGGGGTTTTATTTGTTTTTTTTTCTTTAATTTGTTTTGGTGATATTTTTTGTCCATTCTTTTCAAAACCACTGGTTGTTGCTACTGTCTAGCAACACACCCTGCAAGATCTAGTCTAGACCTATCTCTCTGCTTAAAGTGGCACGTTTTTCTCCACTTTTCTAACAGTTAGCTTTCTTCATCTTACTAAAGGCTTATGATGTTAGCCAAAGTCCGGGATAGTGCACAAGAGGAAATAATAATATATTTTCCTTGCACACTACAAGGTTCATGGCTGATACCCTAATAACCCCAGATTAACAGGAGAAAAAAGAAATGTATCTAACCAAATTTGTACATAACGCAGGACACTTCAACAATGAAGACCCAGAGAAAACTGTATTTATATGTAATGTCTGATGAAAGAAGTAGACAGTCATGGGGAAACATGATTGAATAAAAAGGGGTATGGTCTAGTGATAAGAAATTAGGGAGGACCCAGCAAGGCCTGTGTGTTTAGATTCCTTTCTCTATGACTGTATGATGTTCCTGTTTCCTGGGCATGGGGTTGGACACCTGTCATATGTGAGTCTTATGATCTACTTACAGGGAAGTTAGACCAGAAAAATCTTTTATGGACAGAAAAGCAGGAAAGGTCAGAGTGGCCTTCGATGTACCTTATTTTGGTGCATTGTATCCTACACCCCATCAGTAGTAAAAATGACACAAAGAAGAATATCAGGTAACTTGAATAGTAATAGTCCAGTTTAAAAATTATTATTTTAGAATTTAGAAAGTGAGTTTTAAAATCTAGTTGCTATCAATCATGAGTGATGTTTTCTTGATCAAGCAGCGTGCCTTATTTGCAAAGGGAAATAAATAATATTTGCCTTACATAGTTACTATGAGTTTTAGTTTTTTAAGATAATATGATTCAATACACTGTCTAAGTTCTGAAGGGCAATATAATTATAGGCCCTTAAAAACAATTCTTAGGACCTGAAAAGGGTTTCAAAAGTATAGGTTAAACTGTAGCTAGTGTGAAGTTCATGATGCTATTTGTTTAAATAATCATTTTCTTTTAAAAATAAATGCATATGGAAATTGATGCTGTATACTCAATATAGAGAAACAACATATATTAAAAGAAGCAGAGAAGTACTTACTAAAAAAGAATGTATATTTTATTATGTAATTTGCCTTCAGTTTTCAGATAGGTAATTGAAATAGAAAATATATTGGATTCTTTATTTTGTCTTTTCTAATTGAAAAAAAAATCATACAAATATGTCTGGAGAGACCTGATATAGCAACAGATGTCAAAAATTCCAGTAATTATAATACCTCCTTTTTTGTTAATGTCATAATTATGCTTCATATAAAGCTAGACATTTTCTACTAATCTTCTTGTGATGCTTCATGTGCATTCCTACAATTTTAAAAATGTAGCAATATGTGAATATTTGAAAGCATCTTTCACACTAAGATCAATTGTTTTGTTTCACAATAACAAGTAGCAGTGGAGGAGGAACCCAAATGCCAAAATTCTGAGCTCTTTCAGCTGGGATTTTGACTATTCCAATGCCACTGCAAACAAACTTATTCGAATAAAATTGTCCAATAAGGCTAGGAATGGGGTGTTGACAATGTATGTAAACAAAAATGACTGGTTTTTTCTCAGTCTAGTAACTATAAATTTAATTGAAATTTTTGTATTATTTTTTACATATTTATCAAGGCTAACTCCAAGTCATCGTTTTCTCACATTTGAACACAACTTTTGTTTCTGTCAGCATAATGACAACTGTGTGAATTCACCTTGTTGTTTTGTCAAAATACTTTGAGAGTGTTGCCGAAAAGCTGTTCGCCTAATAAAAAGCTTATTCCAGTGAGATCCTTCTACTCCCTGAAAATCTTATCCTTTACTAGATTTAAGTTTCTTTTTAAGTCTATGTCTGTAAAAATAATTTACAACATACTTAATTTAAATAATTTACATATCTCCTTGGGACTACTGTTTTGAAGAAGATTTAATTGAATTTATTATTTCTCTTGAGAAATTTTATCTTCCTACCAAATGCTTAATACACACACACACACACACACACACACACACACACACACACACAAGTACATACATAAACAAACACACATTATTTATTTTATATTCACAGAGAAAGTATTTTTACTCAGGGGAACATATTGATAAGGGAAACATGCAACTGGCTAGTAGTTCCTGATGCAGTCTTCCCCTACTTGACATATAATGACTATGAATAAAAACAGAAAAAATAGTTAACAATGTGTTGCTAAAAACTGAGAAGCATTTTGATTTAATGAAAGATAATGGATTAGCACTAAGGAACACAATTTGTGGCTTGTATGAGCAGAGCCACAGGGGAATGAGTATGGTCTGCAAGAACCCAGATGTTTTGTGAGAAGATACTTCATTCTTTCTGCACTATTTTCCCCATGCTCAGAAATGCAAGATCCCACTGAATAGAAAACACAGTGGCTGTGTGTTTCTTGCAAGGGTGTTCCTCACTCTGTGAAGTGGACAGAGTACTGTTCCCCAAGTATCCTTAAGTACCTCTTTATACATATCCATATGGAGATCATGAAATCCAAAAACAAATAAACCAAAACAGGGGGAGATGGTGTGGCATATTGAATGCTGGGGAACATAGTCCAAATCATTAAAGCATGGCAAAGTGGTATAGATGGAACAAGCTTCAGATGTTTCACACTAAGAATTTCAGCTGTTTATAGACTTAAAATGGATTCAGGAAGTCAGAGAACTAAACATAAGAGGTAGAAGAGAATATCTTCTCAGTCCTACAGAGCTGTGTATTATGGAAACTAAAAATCTGCTTAGATACAGAAGAAAGGAGTTTGTAGATGTGCCGATTGATCTCCTCTATATATGTGAAGGGGAATTTGTCTTCACCCAAGTGAACTGCATAGGCAAGGGCAATTCACTCATCAGGAGGAAATGTCTAGGTTTATCCTTCAACAATAATTACCAAGAACAAAAATAATATTTGACATATATGAAATTTATATTTTACCAAATATTTATTGTATTAATGTTTGTTCTTGATCCTGAAATACCTTTATGGAAAGAGTAGGCAAAAATGAAAAGACAAGAAGATTAAAAGAAGCATCAGAGATAGATGGAGAGTAGATTAAGAAAAGAGAACCTAAAATAAAAATCTGAAAACAGAAATAGGCTCTTCATTAAAAAAAGTAGAATCATCAGTAAAGGCAATACATAGGAGGAGGGGCCAAGATGGTGGACTAGAAGCAGCCTGCACACACCACTCTCGTGGATAGGGTCGAAAGTGGTGAGTGAATATTCACCTTCAGATCTATCATCGAGAAGAGAGCATTGGGAATCAACAGAGAGGTGACAAGAGACACCCAAAGTTAAAGGAGAGGGAAGTGGAGCAACCCACTCAGCAGAACTGGAAGGTGCCACACATGGGGAAGGGACAGAGGAAAGGACTCTGGGGCTCCACACATTCTCCATGGACATTGCAATTAGAGCTGCAGAAGGGCCCTTCCACTGCAGTAGGCTTCCAGTCTGATCCAGGAAGCTGACTGGAGACTGGAGTGGCAGTACTCCAGAGACAAGGCACAAAGGGGTCTCCCTGCTTCCATAATGCCGGACACTGTGGCTGGTGCCATTTTGAGGTTTCAGGCCCAGCATGCTGAATCTTCCAGAGTAAGACACGTTGCTGCTGCCCCCATTGACGCTGCCAGGCTGGGGATGGGGAGGCAGGTGTTTTTGTGCACCCCATGGGTGGGTGTCATGGGCCTCACTATCACTGAGGGATCGAGGCAAAGCAGGCAACCATGCATCCAGTGAATGCTACCACCACTTGGGTGGACCCACCTATCCACAAGCGGGACCCAGGCTGAGCACATGCTTGCACCAACACTGACACACTTGGGTGGGGCAAACACTCATGTCACCACTGCTGCTGCCACTGCCAGACCTGCCGTATACTGATCATCCCCTGCTTGGTGTCACCACACACCAACTGCCCACTGCATCCACTGGCAACAAGCACAGAGGAACAGGAAGACACAGAAAAGCAGCAATGCTAAGGCTCACAGTGCATCCACCCCTCTTCTCCCTGGCCATTCTTCTAGAGTAGGACTTAAGAACACCACCCAGGGATGTCTCCCTCTTGTCACTGAGCAGCAGAGTTCCCTGCAGAGGAGAACAGATATACCACAAAGCTATCTGTTTTGAGCTAAAAGAAGAGTTTCCAGATGAGAAGGCACCAGCGTGAGAACTCTGGCAACATAAAGAACAGGCTGTTTTGACACTTCCAAAGGATCACACTACCTCTCCATCAAGAGACTCCAACCCAAAGGAGACTGTTGAAATGTCAGACATGGAATTCAGAGTGTGGATGGCAAGGTAGATAAATGGTATTGAGAGGAAAGTTGAAAACCAACACAAAGAAAGCAAACAATTCAAGAAATGAATGAAATTTCATTAATGAGATAGATACTATAAGAAAAAATGTCACAGGATTTCTGGAAATGAGTCATTTACAGAATGTCAAAATGCAGTGAAAATTTTTAACAACAGACTAAACAGAGGAAGGAATCTCAGAGCTTGAAGAAAAAGACTTTTGAATTAACTCATTCAGTCAAAAATGAAGAAAAAGAATCAGAAAGAATGAACAACCTCTCTGAGAAACATGCAATTATGTAAAATGACAGGTGTCCCTGAGAGACAAGAAAAAGCAAAAAGCATGAAAAATTTATTTGAGGGAATATTGGGGGAAACTCTCTGCTAGAGATTTAGACATCCAGATATATGAAGGTCAGTGAATATCTGGAAGATTCATGACAAACAGGATATCGCCAAGGCACATGGCCATCAGTTTGGCCAAAGTCAAAGGGAAGGAGAAAAACCCTATAAGCTGGGAGAGGAAAACAAGTAACTTACAAATGAAAACACAGCAAACTAACAGCAGACTTCTCAGCAAAAACTCTACAAGCCAGAGGGTTTGGGGTCCCGTTTTTAGTTTTCTAAATCAACTGCCAGCCAATAATCTTTTATCCTGAAAAACTAAATTTCATAAATGATTGAGAAATAAAGTCTTTCCAAGACAAGCAACGACTAAGGTAATTTGTCACGATTAGACTTGCCTGACAGGAAATGCTCAAAAGTGCTATATATATGAAACAGAATAATTTATACCTATCAGTGTAAAAACACCTGAAAGTTAAAACTCACAGTTCTTATAAAATGATAACATAAGGAAGAATTCAAAATGAAAGACATGGACAGATTTTTTCAAAAGAAAGTAAACAAATCACAAATAAACAAATAAAAAATGTTCAATATCACTATTCATCAGGGAAATGCAAGTTTAAACCACAACAAGGTACCACCTTACCCTTGTCAAAATGGTCATTATAAAAAAGTAAAAAAACAATAGATGTTGGTACAGGTGTGGTGGAAAGGGAATGCCTCTATACTGTATGTGAGAATGTAAACTATTACAGTACAACTAGAAGTAGACCTACCATTCAATCAAGCAATTCCATTACTGGCTCTGTACTCAAAGAAAATAAATCATTTTACAGAAAAGACACCTGCACCCAGATGTTTATCACAGTGCAATTTACAATTGCAATGACATGGAATCAACCTAAGTGCCCATTAACTGAGGAGTGAATAAAGAAAATGTGGTATATATGTCTACAGCCATACCACCCTGAACACACCCAATCTTGTCTGGTCTTGGAAGTTAAGTGGGGTCAGGCCTGGTTTGGATGGGAGAAATTATATATATATATATATATATATATATATATATATATATATATATATATATATAAAATGGAGTACTACTCAGCCATTAAAAGGAATGAAATAATATCTTTTACAGCAACTTGGATGGAACTGGAGGTCACTATCCTGAGTAAAGGATCTCAGGAATGGAAAAACAAATACCACACGTTCTCCTTTGTAAGTGGGAGCTAAAGGAGGCTTATATACAGTCATAAAGTCACATGATGGACATTGAAAACTAAAAGGGGGTAAGGCAGAAGGGGATGAGTGATAAAAATCTATGTATTGGATATAATGAACACTATTCTGGTGACAGGCATATTAAAAGCTCTGATTTCAGTATTATCCAATTCATCCATGTAATAAAAACCATTTGTACCTTCTTAATCTATTGAAGTAAAAAAAAAATGAGGCTAGGTAAAGAGCATATTGGGGTTCATTCTACATCTCTTGCAACTTTAGATTCGGGTTTTATTTTTTTGCCAAATAAAAATGAAAAACAGATTTAAAAAGGGAGAGGTAATACACAGAAGTTATGGCATGACCCTCTTCCTGACTATTCCATCCAGGTCTCTGTGCTCTCTCCTCATTTCTAGCATCCTTCCAGCCATTTGTTCCCATGAACAACTGTCACTCACCTCTCGTTTCCAGGATGTGCATTATTAATCCCATCAATGACACTTTCTCAAGACCACCAAACCTGGGGCTTATTTCCAAACAAGATCAGTAGGAAAATACTTCTGGTCTTGTGATCAGTTTATTATATGGATTTCCCTCTCCAGAATTTTCAGAGTCCTACCAATGTAAAAGCAGCTTTTCTTTTAAAATGTAGTTCCTTCTATACAGTACATAGGCTCTTTGAGAAAGGGATATTTTGTAGGTTGAATTGTAACTGTGTCCTTCCCAAAAAGATATTTTGAAACTCTAATTTCCCAAGTTGCTTATAAGAGGAGGAGAGAGACACAGAAAGAATATGATCATGTGAAGACAAAGAGAGAATACCATATGAAGACGGGGAGAGATTGGAGTGACACATCTACAGGGCAAGGACCCAAAGGATTGTGAGCTGGCATTAGAAGCTAGAAGACAGCTGTGAAACAGATTCTCCTTCATGACTCTCAAAAGGAACCAGCTTTGCTGAAAACTGGATTTCAGACTTCTTGCTTCCAGAAGTGTGAAAGGATGAATTTTTATTGTTTTATGCAACCTAGTTTGTGATACTTTGTTACAGGACCCACAGGAAACCAATATAATATGTATACTTGGAACAATGTCTCCTTGCTACCTTCAGTCCCAGGCCCTCAATCTGCACTAATTTCCGGCTTTCTTTTTCACAGTAATCTTTGAAGGGCTCCAGAGTCTTTTTCTCTAGTCTTTCAGCCTCCAGACACTCTTAGCTATGGATACGATTCGAGTTCTACCCCATAAAAACACAGATTTTTTTTTAAAATCAAGTATTATTTTAGCAACTATTTCAGTATTTCCAAATACTCCATGACAATAAAAAGCTACAGTGCCAAGAGCACAGACTTTTTTTTTGTGAAGACGTTAAAGAAAAAGTTATTTAATGATATTCATTAAAACGTGGTAAGGCAGACTTTGTTCAGGCCAATTGTGATAGATGTATAAACCACTGCAATGGTGTTTCCAAGGGGGGAAAGAGATTAAGCCCAACTCTTAAGAAAATATGAGCAAATGGAGATTTATAGCCAAGGATCAGGACGGGGGTCAGTGGATGAAAAATTACTAAGAGGAAACATCAGGGGTAAGAGAGATTCTGATTAAACCAACCTAATCGAATTCTTGCTGGAGACAGGCCAGGTGATTAGACATCACCTGGGAGATGGTAGAAGATGAAAATCAGACATCAAGGGTGATTAGATATCAAGGAAAGGAAGTTCTTATTAAACTGACTTAGCAAGGTTCTTGCTACAACTGAAGTTTGCAAGGAAATGTACAGATGGACCTAGGAGAAGATTCAGGAAGGATACTAAAATTTAGTCAGCAAAGAGTCTTTGTCAATGACATGCTTAACCTCACACAGTAATTTAAAACACACAAACCTGCTACAGATAAAAGATTTACAATATGTATTCTTAAAATATTTATACATATACTCTATATATTCTTTATTTACATATATATATTTTCACTATAATATATGTATTCAGTATTATTTTTTAATTTCTATTTTTTATAATGCTTAGAAAAAGAAAAAAATAATAACCAAGCAACGCAGAAATGGTTCTTGATTTCATCACTAAGGTTTTAATCTTCACGTTTACATTTCAAAGAGAAGGTTCCCAGTTTGCAAAGAAAGACATTTTCTGGGTTGTAAGATGGCAAGAGGCTATCTATAGCCATTACAAAGGGGCAGAGACAGAATTTACAAACTGCAAGTTTTACAGAGTCAATACTCTAAGGATCAAGAGCTCAGAGGTAGAAAGAAGCCTGTTTAAAGTTGGTCAAGCTAAGGGAAACATTTAGACCCTCTTGGTCAGTAGTCATTAACTTTTAATATAATCTTGAAATTGTGTTAAATTCTTTGTTTATTAATCTCATTAAATCTCCACAGCAATTTTATGAAGTAAATTTATTTCCATTTTACAGAAAAGGGTACTAAAACTTGTACAGGCTAAGCCTTTTGTACAAGGTCATCCAGCCGGTCAAGGCCACTGCTGTGACTTCTCTCGAGGTCCCTCTGTTCATGTGAAGTTCATATCACAGAGATATGGGGATGGCTGCAGATTCTACTGCAGTGTGCGAGTTGAAAAACAAGAAATCCTGAGGTTGTGTCAGTGAGGTGAAGAGTTGATAACATATTTGAGGGCTATTAATATTTTGTAGTTACTGTATAGGTGTTTTGAATTGTCCATAGGTACATGATGAAGGCTACATTAAATACTGTGTTTCTGTTTTGTTTTGTTTTGTTTTGTTTTCAACACCAGAAATTGACACCAAGATACCAGATTTCTGGATTTAAGAAATGAATAAATCATGCTAACTTTCATGAAGACAGAAAAGACAGGAGGAGTTGTCTGGCAAAGTAAGATAAATTTGCTTTGGGAAAAGTGAATCCAGCCATGACAATCAGGTTAAAAAGGAATAAGGAATGAAAACATAGACTAGATCCTATAGAACAGAATAGATTCTAACTTACATATATTTGTAAGTTGAAGCCGTTGGGATAAAAGCAATTGCTCAGGAATAGTGAGTAGTGAGAAGAGAAAAGAATAAGATTTTTTAGTCAGGAACAAGAAGTGCTTGAATTAGTCAGGCTAGCTGTAATGAACCATATTGTCAACTATAGCAGCTGCCATTGGTCTCATAAAAATAGAGATGATCACATTTCCAATTGTGCTGAAGGCAATGTCTTCCAAAAATATGGGTGTTTTATCAAATTACAAAGCACACCTATATTTATTCATGACAGCTGAGTGCTTCTTATCTTGTTTGAACAAAATTTCTCAACCTCAACAAATGCTTGTAGTGAGAGTAATTTTTAAATATAAGGGTCATGCATGGGGAAGCTCATTAAGCACTGGTTAGAAATGTAGGGGCAGAAGAAGTGTGATACCTTTCCTCCCAATCATAAGGGTCACAGCTGACACTTCTAATAACAGAAGACAGGTTAATAAGAGAGAAGCATAACAAATTTATTTAATCATAATTTTAAGTGAGGCAGAAGCCTTCAGAATAAAAACCCAAAGACCCAAGGGAAAATGGTCTATTTTTATGCTTGCATGCAATGAAAAGTGCACAGCCATGTAGGAATATGATTGGACAAAAAGGAATGATCTAATGGTAACAGACTGAGTAGGGAAACTTACCAAGGCCTGTCTGTTCAGATACTTCTTGGTCTATGTGTGCAGCATTCCTTCCTTCTGGATATGGGGGAGGACCCTTTCTGGAATGGGGTCTTATGACCTACTATCAAACAAGGTAGGTCAGGGGATTTTTTTGGCCAGCTTTTACACAGGAAGACAGGGAAAGGTTACAGTAATATTTTCAAGTTTTATGGATGGCTTTGGAGAAAAAGGGGGTTTTGATTTCTATGACCCACCTTGGTGAAGAAGAATTTTCATTTCTGTGGCTTCCCTTAGCAGAGTAAGGGGCAATGGACAGTAGGGCAGGATAAGGTCACAGAGAAACCATGATTCTGAGGTTGCTTCTAAGGACTTCATTTTGAAGTATCATTTCCTGAGTCCCAATGTAAACATGAGCAGAAGAGATGTAAGATGCCAGGATCAAAAAGTCCTGTATCTACTGGATAGTTCAAATCATACTTTAACCTATTTAAGATATTGAGCACTCAGAAAGATACATATTTGCCCAAAGGATATTTTTTTAAGCCTCTGAGGTACTATTGAATAGTTGAGAGCTATCCCATGCTTTTAAATTCTCACCCCTCGTTTTTTGTTTTGCATTAAAAATAAAACCTGGCCAGGCGTGGTGGCGCGTGCTTATAATCCTAGCACTTTGGGAGGCCAAGGCAGGAGGATCACTTGAGGTCAGAAGTTTGAGAACAGCCTGAGTAAGAGCTAGACCCTGTCTCTACAAAAAATAGAAAAATTAGCTAGGCCTGGTAACACATGCCTATAGTCCCAGCTACTCAGGAGGCTGAGGCAGAAGGATCACTTGAGACCAGGAGTTTGAGATTGTAGTGAGCTATGATAACGCCACTGCACTCTAGTCAGGGTGACAGAGTGAGAACATATCTCTAAATAAATGAATAAATCCTATAAATACACACACACACACACACACACATCTATATATATATGCAGACCTAAAACATGGTAAAGATATAAGTATTTTTTCAAATAAAAGGAAATTATGACTGCTTTTACCAAATCTGCAGAGTAGAAATAACTATAACTTTTTTCTGATAATGAAAAGAAAATTTCATCACAATAACAAAAAAGTCAAACTGGAAGTCTGATATATTCCACAATATAAAATTTGAACTTTTATATAAATTGTGAAAATATGATGAACAGTAATATAAAAATAACAGAGTAGAAAACTATTCATAATTTAAAATCATACTAGATAATATTTGTGTTACATAAGGAGTTATTAGAAATCATTAAGAAAACAATTCTCATGTAATAATTGTACTTAAAACAAATAAATTTTCTTAAGAGATGAGAAAAATAAACACAGGAAGTAATATTATGTATCAAAAAGATAGAAGATTTTAAAAAAGTAAAAGATTTTTTAAAAAGTTTACTCCTACTAAATGTGTAATGATTTTTAAAAGAAAATCAGAACAAGTAACTGACAAAAAATATCAGAGATTGACATGAAAATGTTAATAACCCTAGACACATTAATTTCACTAACTATAATTTATTCTTGGTCAATAAACAAAAAAATTCACAGAGATATCAACCACATAATTGTGTGAAACAAGAAATAATTTTATATATGTATATAATATAAAGTATATAATATACATATATCTGTAAGAATAAGTTGGTAAATAATGGCTCATATGTTATAGAATATTATATCACCAATAAATTATTATACTACTATATATTATGTATTTTTTTCCATAAAAATCAAAAGACAAATCATTAGACTGATAGAACAATTTCAGAACAAGAGCAACAAGAAAGGGATGAAGTTATTTAGAATGTATAAAGGATTTTTAGGAATTCCTTAAAAAGACAAATCCAAGAAAAAATGAGGAGATAAAGTAAGAGGCACATTGCATACATATAAGAAAAGGAAATTTTAGTGGTCAAAAAAACTTAAAAAGCTCAATTTCCTCAGTAACAAATTAAATAGAGGGGAAAAATTTCTACCATAGATTTGGGATTATTGGCATTTTGGTGAAAATGCCAGAAATTAAAATGCCCTTGAGAGCAAAATGGCTGAATGGAATATGCCAGTGATCATCACCCTTCACACAAACACTAAATTCAACAACTATCCACACAAGGAAGCACTTTCAGAAGAACCAAAAATCAGGTGAGTGATGCCAGTACCTGTTTTTTATTTAATTTATTTCAAAATATTAAGGGGAAACAAATGTTTTTGTTACATGGATGCTGTGTATAATGCTTAAGTTGGGGTTTTTAGTTTGCCCATCACCATAATACTGTTTATTGTATCCCATAGGTACGTTTTTGTTTTTTTTCAAGGAAATATGAGAGTACATATATTTTGGTTGCACTTTATATCTTTGCCTCTCCCTAGTGTTAGAGGTATGCCCTCTCCTCCATAATGCTCACCACATCCCTCAGCCATGGGTCTACCCCCCAATTCCCAAATCTCTGTTCAACACCACCACCATTTGAGGACCATAGTCTTAATCAGTCAGTACCAATTTCATGGCGAGTACATGTGGAGCCCATTCTTCCGATCTTGTGTCGCCTCACTTTGGATAATGGGCTTAAGCTCAATCCAGGATAATATGAGCAGTGCTAACTCACTGCCGTTTCT
Source organism: Microcebus murinus (assembly GCF_040939455.1). NCBI lineage: Eukaryota > Metazoa > Chordata > Mammalia > Primates > Cheirogaleidae > Microcebus > Microcebus murinus. Next base: position 64,834,913 of record NC_134117.1, read on the forward strand.
TAGAATTGAGTAATATTCCATTGTGAACATATACCAAATTTTAATAACCCACTCTTGAATTGACGGGCACTTGGGTTGTTTTCATGTCCTTGCAATAGTGAATTGTGCTGCCATAAACATTTGGGTGCAGATGTCTTTATTATAGAATGTCTTACATTCTTTTGGGTAGATGCCTAACAATGCTATTGCTGGATTGAATGGTATTTCTATTTTTAGCTCTTTGAGTTAACTCCAAATTCTTTTCCACAGAGGTTGCACTAATTTGCGGTCCCACTAGTAGTGTAAGAGTGTTCCTGTCTCTCCACATCCTTGCCAGCATTTGTGCTTTGGGATTTTTTGATAGAGGCCAATCTCATTGGGGTTAGGTGATATCTCATTGTAGTTTTGATTTGCATTTCTCTAATGATTAGATGTTGAGCATTTTGTATATGTTTGTGGGCCATTATTCTTCTTCTTTAGAAAAGTTTCTGTTCATTTCCATTTCCCATTTCTTGATGGGGTTGTTTGATTTTTTTCTTGTTATCTTTTGAGTTCTAGATAGATTCTTGTTATCAGACCTTTATTGGAAGTATAGAGAGCAAATATTTTCTCCCATTCTGTAGGTTGTCTATTTGCTCTAATGATAATTTCCTTGGCTGTGTAGAAGCTTTATAATTTGATCAAATCCCACTTGCTAATTTTTGTTGCCATGGTGATTGCTTTGGGGGTCTTCTTCAAGAATTCTTTGCCTAGGCTAATGTCTAAAAGGGTCCTCCCAACATCTTCTTCTATGATTCTTAAGGTTTCATGCCTTAGGTTTAAGTCTGTTATCCATCTTGAGTGGATTTTTGTGAGAGGTAAGAGGTGAGAGGTAGGGATCCAGATTCATTTTTCTGCATATAGCTATCCAGTTTTCCCAGCACCATTTATTGAAAAGAGATTCTAAGTTTTTACTCCTTATTCCCCTCCCACCCTCCATTCTTACTGGTTTTCAATGTCCTTTACATTTCTTTGTGCCCAATTATTAGTGAGTACATGTGGTATTTGTTTTTCCATTCCTAAGATATTTCACTTAGGATAGAGTTTTTTTTTGTAACCTGTAGCTTTACTGAATTTATTTATCAGTTCTAAGAATCTTTTGGAGGAGTCTTTAGGGTTTTCTAGATATAAGAACTTATGATCAGCAGAGATAGTTTGACACTCTCTTTTCCAATTTAGATGCCCTTCATTTCCATATCTTGCAGGTTTGTTCTTGCTAGGACTTCCAGTACTGTGTTGAATAGAAGTGGTGACAGTGAGCTCTCTTGTCTTGTTCCAGTTCTTAGGGGGAATGCCTTCAGCTTTTTCCCTTTCAGTATGATGTTGGCTATGGGTTTTTCATATATGACTTTTATAATTTGGGGTTATGTTCCTTCTATGTCTAGTTCATTGAAGGCTTTTAATCAGGAAAGTGTGCTCAATTTTACTGTATGCTTTTTCTACATCTATTGAGATGATCATATGGTTTTTGTTTTTGGTTCTGTTTATGTGATGAATTATGTTTATTGATTTACATATGTTAAGCCATACTTGCATCCCTGAAATCGAATGTAGTTTATCATGGTGAATTATCATTTTGAAGTGCTGTTGAATTCAGTTTGCATTTTGGTGAGGATTTTTGCATTAGTGTTCATAAGGGATATTGTTCTGTAGTTTTCTGTTTTTGTTGTGTCCATTTCTGGCTTTAGTATTAAGGTGACACTGGCTTGATAGAATGAGTTAGGGAGGATCTTCTTAAAGATATGGAATAATTTCTGTAGTATAAATTCTTCTTTGTAGATCTAAAAGAATTCACCTATGAATCCATCTGCTCCAGGGCTTATTTTTGATGACAGGTTTTTGTTGTTGTTGTTTTTTAATTACAACTTCAATCTTGCTACTCATTATTGGTCTGTTCAGGCTCCTATTAATATTTCTTCCTGATTCAGGATTGGGAGGTTGTGTGTTTCCAGAAATTTACCCATTTCCTCTAGATTTTCTAGTTTGTGTACAGGTTTTCATAGTATTCATAGACAACATTTTTTTGTATGTGTTATCAATTGTGATGTCTCCTTTTTAATATCTGATTGAGCTTATTTGAGTCCTTTCTTTTCTATTTCTCATTAATCTGGATAGTGGCCTTTTGATTTTATTTATATTTTCAAAGAACAAGATTTTTGTGTCATTGATCCTTTGTACCATTTTTGTTTTCCATTTTATTTACCTCTGCTCTGAGCTATGTTATTTCTTTTCTTCTGCTGCCTTTGGATTTTATCTGCTGTTATTTTTTAGTTCCTTGAGATATGACCTTAGGTTGTTAATGTGTGACCTTTCTGTGTTTTTTGATGTAGGTAATTAAGCTATAAACTTTATCCTTAGGAATGCTTTTACTGTATCCCTAGATTTTGAAAGCTTCTGTCCCCTTTATCATTCAGTTCAAGGAACATTTTGATTTCCATCTTAATTTTATCATTGACCCAAGGATCATTCAGCAGCAAGTTGTTTAATTTCTATGGTTTTTATATAGATTTGAGTGTTTCTCTTAGAATTGAATTCTAGTTTTATTCCACTGTGGTCTGAGAATACACATGGTATGAGTTGATATTTTTGAATTTTGATATTTTGAATTGTTTTGTGGCCAAAGATTAATCTTGGAAAATGTCCCATTTGCTAAGAGGATTGTACAGTATATACTTTATGGATATAATGTTCTGTACATGTCTGTCAGGTCCATTTGTTTTAGAGTACAGTTAAAGTCCTATGTTTCTTTATTGATTTTCTGCTTCAGTGATTTGTCTAGTCCTGTCAGTGGGGTGTTGAAGTCCCTGGCAATTATGATGCTACTGTTTATTTCTTTGCTTAGATCTGGTAGAATCTGGGAGCTCCTGTGTTAGGTCCATATACATTTAGGATTGTTATGCTTTCTTTCTGAATTACTCCTTTTACCACCATATAATGACCATATATGCCCTTTTTTTACCATTGTTGATTTAAAGCCTATTTTATCTGATATGAGAACAGCTATACCTGCTCACTTTTGACTTCCATTTGCCTGGAATATTTTTTCCATCCTTTTAATTTTAGTCTATGTGAGTCTTTAGAAGTTTGATGTGTTTTGTGGAGATAGCATATGCTTGCCTTATGTTTTTCATCCATTCAGCCAGTCTATGTATTTTCACTGGGGCAATAAGACCATTCTTTTTCACTGTTAGTATTAATATTTGGGATATTGTTCTGTTAATGTTTCATGATACCTTCTTGTTTTTTTTTTTTTTTCCTTTTTGTGCTATTGTTGTATTAGACCTATGAGCTTTAACTTTCTGGTATTTTTATACTGGTGGGTATCTATTGTGTTGCTCCATTTATATTGCAGTTTGGAGTATTTCCTGTAGGGCATTCCTAGTAGTGACAAATTCCCTTGGTGTTTGATTTTCTGGAGAAGTCATTATTTCTCTTGATTTAGTTTTTCATTTAAATGAAAAGTTTTTCATTTAAATTTAGTTTTAACTTAGTTTTTCAGGTTACAAAGTTCTTGGCTGGCAATTTTCTTTTTAAGGAGTCTAAAAATAGATTCTCCATCTTTTCAGGCTTATAAGGTCCCTCCTGAGAAGTTTGATGTTAGCCTGATAGGTTTATCTTTGTAGGTTAGTTGTTGCTTTCATCTTACAGTTTGTAGCCTTCATTTTGACTGTGGTCAGTTAATGACTATGTGTCTTGGAGATGTCCTCCTATTTGCTAGGAATCTTCCCAATGTTTGATCCCCATCTTGAATGTTGATATCTGAATCCTTGGAGATACCAGGGAAATTTTCCTCAATAATTCCCTCAAATACGTTTTCTATTCCTTTTGCTTTTTCATCTTCTATCTCATGGATACCTATAAGTCATATGTTGGCTCACACAGTTCCATATTCCTCTGAGTGATTGTTCACTCTTCTTTAGTCTTTTTTCTGCATCTCTGACTGGATTAGTTTTAAAGCTTTATTTTCAGTCTCTTAGATTCATTCTTCCTCTTGGTCTTGCCTGTTATTGAAGCTTTCTGTTGTATTTTGAAGTTCCTTAAATGACTCTTTTGTTACTTTAAGTTCTGTTCTACCCTTTCTTATGTTGTCGACCTCTTTAGTGATTTTTAAATTTTTTTTGGTCAATGTCCTGAAGCTCTTTTTGGCTTCTTTGTATTTCTTTTCAACTTTCTCCTCAATCCCATTAATCATATTTGCCATCCATATTCTTAATTCCATTTATGACATTTCAATAATTTCTTTTGGTTTGTGTTCTTTGCTATAAATCTATTATGATCCTGTGGGGTGTCATACTAGCTTTTTTTTTTCATTTCATCAGACTTTTTTCTGGTTTATTCTCATCTGAAATGCATTCTCTCAGCTCAGGGCAGATGGGTGCACATGTTTTTCTTTGCTGGTAACTCTCCTACTTAGTGAGAAGAAAGAGAGGTCCCTAGATGGCACTTTTGTGACCTACTCCAGAAGATTGATTCAGCAGGAGTGTGGCCGATGCACTGAGGGCCTGTAATGCATCTGTTCTGTGTTATTCCATTCCCTCATCATTGGTACATTCCAAGCCACTGCTGGATGATTTCTATACAGTGTCAGGTGTTGTTCCCTGGGTTGCTATTGGAAGATTGAGTGGGGAACTGGGTGAGTCCCTCTCTACTGAGGCTGGCCTTGTGGAAAATTGCTTTGCCCAGATCTCCCTGTAGGGGTGGCAGTGGCAATTGAATGAGGCTATCTAGTCAGTTGTAGTGGGTTTCAGGGCTGTGAGTGTTAACTCTACTAGGTCCAGATGTGATGCTTACTCATGGCTAGTATGTTGTTGGTGGAGTGTTGAACTGCAGAGTTAGTTCTTACCAGGCAGTTGGTTAGAAACTTGGAGGCAGAGCTGCAGATTGCACCAGATGCAGTATGGGAGTAAAAGGGGTAGAGACATGGGTTTGGCAGAAGCATGAGAACAGTAGTGGTAAAATCATAGGCCTGGAAACAGGACAGGAACCTCAGAGCCAGAGCCATATAGCCAGGCTGGTAGCATTCTGACAGTCATCTGGGTGGGGCCAAAAGTACCAATGACAGTGCAGCAGTGGCAGGGGAGGAACTGTGGGCCTAGTGGCAGTGGGGGAGCCTCAGAGGCAGGACCACAGGTCCCAACAGAGGTATAAGACCCTTGGATGCTATGCTGTGAGGTTCAGTATTACAGCTGGAGCCTCAGGTGCGGGGCCATATGACCTGTGGTGGTACAAGAGCCTTGTGGGCAAAGGCCATGGAACAGGGTGATAGGGGTGCCAGGACTCTCCCCCTGCCCAGATCCCACTGAGAAAATTGTTGTGAGTCTGTTCAGGTGTCTTCTTTGGTGCCTCTTCTGCTATAATTCCCTATGAGGGGGAGGGATTCTCAGTTCCCAGTTATAGGGCATGTGAGAACATCTGCTCTTCCTGCTCCCTCCCTAGTCTGGCCAGAGTGATGCTGACACAGTTTCAGCAAAGCTATGCCCTGCATAGACCAGGTGCTTCAGAAAGGCATCAGGTGCTGAGAACAGAAGCTACCAGATCTCTGCTGTGACCATTCTCTGTTGCAATATCGCTGTACAGATTCCAATCAGCTCTCTGATTAACACAGAGGTCTGCAGTGGTGGAGGAGGTCCCCTCATGGCTTGGGCTACAGTGTACACAGGGAGAATATGGAGCCCCATGGTTCTCTTCTGTCCTTCCCCAGTATTTGGATGGCTCCCCCAGGTACTTTCCGATTTTGCCAAGTGGATTCCCCCCTCACTTTCTCCTTTACTCTGATTATCCCTCATTGCTTCTCTCATAATTCACAATGCTCTCTTCAGGAACATTCATCTGTAGGTGGGCATCGACCTGCAACTTTTGATTTTCTCCTTGAGAGCAGCATGTACTGGCTGCTTCTAGTCTATCATCTTCCTCATCCCTCTGGTTTTAACATTATATCAAGCAAATATTTACTGAGGAGAACAGAAAAGACAGTCTGACATTACCTGCATCACCCCTCCCCCATTCCCTGGCAGTGCCACATCAATATGCCATGTGGAGACAGGATCTCTGTGCCCACAAGAGGGAAAGTGAAGTGATTATGGGACTTTGCATTGGAACTCATGGCCACCCTGTCACAGAGGAACAAAGCACAGGGAAAATACTGCTGGCAACCATTCAGGAAATGTTTAGACTAGCCAAGACAGAAGGAAATCCTCCACCCAGAACCCCGAATTCTGGCAAGTCCCACACCAGCTGAAAAAAAGTGGCCTGGGATCTAGAATTTATTTATAAGGCACTCAGGCCACAAAGGCTACAGTCATTGGGCAATTCCTATGGCTGTGCTGGCTCAAGGCCAATGGACTTGTCTCTGAGCCAGCACTCACATGATCAAGTGAGACACTAGTCATGGTAGCCAAGGCAGTGCCTCTGTCAATGTTCCCCCACCTCCAGAGAATGTAGCTTTGAGACAGTCTTCTTCTGCTTGAAGAAAGGAAAGAAATGACTACAGAGGACTTTGTTTTGTAACTTGGACACCAGCTCAGCAACAATAAAATAAAGTACCAAGCAGACTCCTGAATACTCATGCTTTAGTTCCTGGGTGGTGTTTCTAGCCTATGCTGGTCCAGAAGGAAACAGACTGCCCTGAAGGGAAGGACTGAGTCCTGGCAGGATTCACCACCTGCTGACTAATAAGCCTTTGGGCTTTGAATATACTTCAGAGGCAACCAGGCAAAGGTCACAGTTAGGCTGGCTTCAGGTGTAAGATGGCACAGTCCTAGCTGTGTGGCCAAGAGGGAGTGCCTACATCACTCTTCCCCTAACTCTAGCAACCCAGTACAGAAAGTGAGTTAGCAAAGCGAGAGATTTTGCCTGGTAACATAGGGAATTCTCACATATCTTACTCAAGTCCACCAAGGAGATACCATCAGGAGTCTGCAAGAGTCATAGCATTACCAGGCTTGGGACAACCCAAGTAACCAGGCATAAATTACAACACTCAGTTCTGTTTGAAATTTGGAAAGCCTTCTCAAGAAGCATGGCTTCAAACAAGCCCAGACTATGAAAGTTAAAATAAATATTAATATCTACCTCTTCAAGGCCCAACCATTAACAGACATCCACAAACATCAGGAAAATATAGGAAAACATGACTTACCAAGTGAACTAAATAAGGTACCAGTGACCAATCCTGGAATGATGGAAAAATGTGACTGTTTAGACAAATAACTATCCTAAAGAAGCTCAATGAACTTCAACACAATGCAGAGAAAGAGTTCAGAAGCTTATCAGAGAAATTTTAAAAAGAGATAGAAATAATTTTTAAAAATCAAGCAGAAATCTGAAGCTAAAAAATTCAATTGACAAACAGAAATTCATCAGAGTCTCTCAACTGCAGAATTCATTAAGCAGAAGAAAAAATTAGTGAGCTTGAAGATAGGCTATTTGAAAATACAAGATGGGAAGAGAAAAAAACAAAAATAAAAAACAAAATTGGAAAGATATTCCATGCTTGTGGATTGGAGGAATCAATACTGTTAAAATGTCCATACTACCCAAAGCAATCTAAAGATTTGGTGCAACCCCCATCAAAATACCAATGGCATTCTTCACAGAAATAGAAAAAAATAACTCTAAAATTTATATGGAACAATGAAGGACCAAGAATAGCCAAAGTTAATCTGAGCAAAAAGAACAAAACTAGAGGCATCACATTACCTGACTTCAAATTATACTACAGAACTAAAGTAAGCAAAACAGCATGGTATTGGCATAAAATCAGACATATAGACTAATGGAACAGAATAGAGAACCATGAAATAAATCCACACATCTATAGTGAACTTATCTTCAAAAAAAGTTGCCAAGAACATCCAGTGGCATTGAAGGAGAGTCTTCAATAAATGGTGCTGGGAAAACTGGATATCCTCATGCAGAAGAATGAAACTAGACCCTTATCTCTCACCATATACAAAAATAAACTCAAACTGTATTTGATAAAGACTTAAATCTAAAACCTGAAACTATGAATCTACTAAAAGAAAACATTTGGGAAACCCTTCCGGACAGTGGCCTGGGCAGTCATTTCTTGATTAATATCCCCAAAGCACAGGCAACCAAAGCAAAATTGGACAAATAAGATCACATCAAGTTAAAAAGCTTCTGCACAGCAAAGGAAGCAATTGACAAAGTGAAGAGACAACCCACAGAATGGGAGAAAATATTTGCAAACTACCTATCTTACAAGGGATTAATAACTAGAATACATAAGGGGCTCTGACAGCTCAATAGGAAAAAATCAAATAATCTGATGAAAAAATGGGAAAAGGAGCTGAATAGATATTTCTCAAATTAAGATATACAAATAGCCTACAAGTGTTTGAACACATGATTAACATCATTAGTCATCAGAGAAATGCAAATCAAAACTACAATGAAATATCATCTCACCCCAGTTAAAATGGTTTTGATCAAAAAGACAGGCAATTACAAATACTATCAAGGACTTGGAAAAAAGAGGAAACCCTTATACATTCTTGGTTGGAATGTAAATTAGTTCAACCATTACGAAGAATAGTATGGAAGTTCCTAAAAATACTGAAAATAGAACTACCATATGACTCAGCAATCCCACTGCTGGGCATATATACAAAGGAGGGGAAATCAGTATGTCGAAAAGATATTTGAACTTTCATGTTCTTTGCAACACTATTCACAATAGCCAAGATTTGGAATCCACCTACATGTCTATCAATGGATGAGTGGATAAAGAAATTGTGGTACATATATGCAATAGACTATTCTATAGCCATAAAAAAGAATTAAATTATGCCATCTGCAACTACATGGATAGAACTGGAGAACATTATGTTAAATGAGCTAAGACAAGCACAGAATGACAAATCTAGCATGTACTCACTCATATGTGGCAGCTAAATATTAAAAACAAATGATTTCATGGAGACAGTAGAATGATGATTATCAGAGGCTGGGAAGGGTACTGGGGAGAAGGGGATAAAGTGATGATGGTTAATGGGTACAAAATATAGTTACATAGAATAAACAATATTTGACAGGAGAAGAAATTGACTATAATCAACAATAAGGTTGTAATTTAATAATAACTAAAAGAATGAAAATGGAATGTTCCTAACACACACAAAAAAATAATGAACACCTGAGGTGATGGCTATCACAATTACTAGAATTTATTTAATTCACACTGTATACCTATATCAAAATATTACATGTACCCTATAAATATATACAACCATTATATACCTATAATTATTAAAAATAAAAAATGTATTAAAAAAGTAGTACATTGACTTGTTTTTCATATTCACACAAAACAAATGCTTAGAACTAACTTTATTTAGACACAGTAAATTAGATTGGCTGTGTTGAAGTGAATACTATGCCTGTTCTAGAAGGATAAGTATTGTAGCAATTGTCCTTCTCTGGCTGTATTTGAAAACAATAAGTAATGTTCTTAATGCAAAACAGTGACCACTGTGGGAATAAATGGAAATGAAACCATTTTGGAAAGTTATCTGATAATGCCTAACAAATTTGAAAATGTATATTCTATAAGAAGTATCATTTCCAAAGGTATTTGTATCTACTCTGACAATAATTGCAACAAACTCTCAGTGGCTTGAAATAATACAAGTATGTCTTGCCTTCATTTTCCAGTGTAATGAGTGTCACAGGGGAGGTAGGAGCTTTGCTCTACTTGTCATTCATAGAGACTAGGATCCTTTCATCCAATGGTTATACCATCCCTATACCCTGAGTCATCTACTTGGGTATATTTGTTTGGAAGGTGAAAGATGAAATTGAGAATGTGGATGACTGCTTAGATGTTTTAGGTGTCTTCTAGGAAGAGCATCCATCCCTTCCACTGAGATTCTGTTGATCACAAACCAATGCCCTTATTCCATGTAAGGGAGACTATAAAACATAGCCAAGCTTTGCACAGAGGAGAAAAAGTAAATGAGTTCTGCATGGAGGAGAAAAAGAAAATGAGTTCTTTTTGTCAAACAACTTCTGGAGAAACTGAAATACATGTACAGCAGGAGATATAGAAACAAATAACAAATTCTATTACAACATTTTTATAATTAAAAAAACTAACCAAAAAAAGGGAGAAAAACTATGACCATCAATGGGAGAGTAGAATAAAAAAAATTGTGATTTAGTCACATAATGAAATACTATACAAATTTTCAAATAAATGAACTGTTGAGACATATCTATGCACCAAGTAGTCTTCAAAACACATAAGGCAAGTAAGAAAATGATGTTATAAAAAGATAAGTAGAGTTTTATAACATTTATGTAAATAAAAAAGCACAATTAAACTGTATGTATGTTCTAAATGGATGTTGAAAAATATACAAATATAGATGGCAGAAATACACATGAAAATTGGCTGTGAGATGGGAAACAAGAAAATGATTGGGTAAGTTTAAAAAGAACATTTGTCCTTGCAATGATATTTTACTGTGGATAATGGGAAGTTATTAATTCAGACCAAACCTGAGGCTGAAGAGGATACTAGAAAAAAAAAAAATTGGAGGAAATCCACAAAGAAACTTTACAACGCATCACATAGCTACCAAGATAATGAGGCATGACTAGAGCAAGCTCTGGGATTATAAAAGTGAAACAGATGATGGAAACTGAGAGAACAGAGGCCACGACCTAGAACCACTTCTGCTCTGGGGGCCTTTCTCAATAACAAAGAAGTGGCAGAGAGGCTGAGCTGTACTTCTGGTAATGTGTGAAGCCAAGGACACAAAAGTGGGAATCTAGGGCCTGCCAACTTAGGAACCCTGGTAAACACCTACTATACTACACTGAGCTGTACTCTAGGAGCAAAGGTGAAATAGGCAAACTGCTCATGAAGTACACATGACCTTTAGGTTATCTGTATCATATGAACTACAAATTCTTAAAATTTGTTAGGCGGCCTGAGATGCCTAGCATACCTGAACAGCTGGGCAGAAAGAAACACTTTCTCTGGAGGAAGATGCAATTGTCATAGAGCTTAAATTATTTCTGCAAAAAGTTTTCCAAAGTAATGTGCACCAAAAACTTTCTCTGGGTACATGTGAAGACAAACCATTGTGAGCAAGAAAAAACCCTAAACAACAGACAATTCAAACTGTGTCAATTTGTCAAAATTATGAGACAGACTTTAAAAACACTAGTTTTATTTTTTTTCAAGGAAATTATAGCTAATCCTGAAACTTTCAGGAGAAAATAGGAAACAGAAATGTATCTTTGAAAAAGAACTAAATATAAATTTTAGAGCTAAATAGAACACAGTAAAATTAAGAGCTGAAGAAATAGGCTAAATCAAGAGTTATAAAATGATGACCTCTGAGTTAAACCTAGCCAAGAATTCTTTTTTTGTGTGGCATACAAGCTAGAATGGTTTTTCCATTTTTAAATGTTTACACTTTAAATGGTTATATGAGTATTTATGCAGTTTCTTCTATTTTAGCCATTGACTTGCAAAACCTAAAATATACACTACCTGACCCCTTGAGACAGTGTTTGCCAGCTTCTGGATCAAACAATGAATTTTCTCCAGGTGTGTCTAATTAAGGTTGAGCTTAGAATTTTCAAAAGATATTCTATGGGCCTAAAATCCAATAGTAACTCCTTGAAATTAACATAGAAAGAATGAAAAAATAAAGAAAAAAAAAAGAATAAATATAAGAAATAAAATGAACACTTGGAAAAAATGACCAGTGAATATTTAATTGACGTTCCAGAAGAGGGGGAGGAAGAGACTAGATCATATTTGAAATAATTGTGGATGAAAATATAACACAGCTCATGAATGACAATAATCTCCAGATTCAAAAAAACAAATCCAAATTCAGATAAGTAAAAAAGAAATCCACACCTAGATACAATGTAGTATAACTTCATTAAAAACTTCATAAAACCAAAGATAAGAAAGAGAATCTTCAAGGCTAGATGAAGGAAAAATGAATAATTTTACCTTCAAAATGAATGTTAATGCTGACAAATGACTTTGGAAAGTAAGAAAGGATAATGTTATGGACTGTATTGTATCCACCCAAAATTCATATGTTGAAGCCCTCACCTCCAGAGTGACTGAATTGAGAAATACATTCCGTAAGAAGGTAATTATGCTTAAATGAAGTTATAAGGGTGAGGCCCTAATTCAATAGAACTAACAATCTTATGAGAAGAAGAAGAAACACTAGATCTCTCTATAACAAGTATATATAAATAGAACAGAAAAAGAATACAGAAATAGACCCAAACATATATGTTCTTTTGATTTTAAACCAAGGTGTTGCTTTAATTTAAAAATGAATGGTGCCAGAGCAGCTGTTATCTATGTGGAAGAAGAGTAAGAACTTTAAGTTCTAACTTACCAAAAGTAATTTACATCATATATAAACTCAATCTAACATCATTTGTAGACCTAAATGTGAAAGCTAAATTTTAAGCATATTGAAGAAAAACATACAGGAATATTTCTATGACTTTCGTCAAGATTTCTTAAAATAAGAAAGACACTATCTTAAAAGAAAAATAAATTAGATTTCATCATAAATAGAATTTTCTTCCAATCAAAAATAGTTTTAAGAATGTAAAAGAGCAAGTTACACAAATGGAGAAAATAATGGCAATATATAATCCTCAAAAAAGAATTCATTTCCATAGTAAATGGAGAATGATTTCAATTTAATGATAAAACAACAATCAACCCAATAAATCACACACTTTACAAACAGGAATGACCTGTAATCATATGAAAGTTATTAGTTCTTGGGTAATGTAAATTAAAGCACAGTGAAATAATGCTATATATCACTAGAATGGCTATAAAAAATAGACTGACAATATCAAGTACCGGCAAGAATACAGAGCCAGGGGCACTCCCATATATGGCTAATGAAAGTACAAAATGCACAATCAATTTAGAAAACTATTCTGTAGTTTCAAAACAAGTTAAGTACACACTACCCCATGATCCAGAAATTCCACTATTATATAAATAACAAAAACCTAGGAAATAGGTCTAAAGACTATAGTGAAAAGAGTAAAATTAATGGGGGGGGAACCCCAAGATTTATATGCTATAATAAAAATAGGAAGATCTAGTATACTAAATAGAGTCACAGAAAGAGTAGAGAAGGAATAGAGAAAAAAGAGTCTTGAGAGAGATAATAAAAGATAATTTTCTAAATCTGCTAAGATGTTAAACCACAAATTCAAGAAGTACTTTTTAACCTATTAACAGAATACATTGAAACAATCACACCATGCAAATCAGGGTAAAACTGCTTCAAACCACCTAAGAAGAACCATCTTGCTTTTAAACAAGCTAAAATAAGACAGACTGCTGACTTCATAATAAAAGATAAAGAAATGACATATTTAGATTTAATAATAACACTAGTAATAATTTTAACCTATATTCTGTACCTAATAAAATGTTCTTCTAAAAAAATAGCTTCAGGACAAGGCTCAAAAGTATCAAATAAATTTGCAAATAACGGCACTATTTTCCAGAATAATGTCTAATACTCTTTAAAGGAAATCCAAAAATCAGCACCAATCAATGTAAAATGTGCTATGTCTGGAATCTAATCAAACATTACTACTTATATAAAAAGCAAGGAAATTTGGTCCACAATAAGGAAAAAATAGAACTAGAATCCAGAAATAAAAAGGAAAATAGAATTTGCAGATAACATTAAAAACACTATCAGAAACATGCACAATATGCACAAAGATTTAGAGAAAAATATGAATATAATTAAAAATGGAGGACATAAAAAATAAGTAACATGCACACTTTTTTTTTAATCATAAGAGGGCAGTTTCTATATAAACATCATACAAAGTAGACTACAGAACAAGAATTATCACCAGGAAAAAAAGAGTTAATTCATGATAACAAAGGGTTAAAAATCCATTTCAACGTTCAAAAATGGCTTTAAAATACTTGAGGCAAAAACCTGATCAAACTGAAAGGAGAAATAGACAAATCCACAATTCTAGCTGAAGATTTCAACACTTCTTTCTCAGTAATTGATAAAAGTCAGAAAATCATTAGAAAAATAAAAGACTCTGGAATATCTAATTGATATTGACAAAGACTGCCTAAGAAAAGTAGAATACACATTTATTTCATTTTCACGCAGAACATTGACCATGATAGACCATAAGTTAAGATCTAAAATGATTCCTGGCTGGGCGTCGTGCTCACGCCTATAATCCTAGCTCTCTGGGAGGTCAAGATGGGAGGATTGCTCAAGGTCAGAAGTTCAAGACCAGCCTGATCAAGAGCAAGACTGCATCTCCATTAAAAATAGAAATAAATTAATCAGCCAACTAAAAATATATAGAAAAAAAGCTAGCCGAATATGGTGGCGCATGCCTGTAGCTACTCAGGAGGCTGAGGCAGAAGGATTGCTTGAGCCCAGGAGTTTGAGGATGCTGTGAGCTAAGGTGACGCCATGGCACTTTACCCCAGGCAACAGAGTGAGATTCTGTCTCAAAAATTAAAATAAAATGATTCTTAATTAATTTCAAAAATGTATGCAGGGGACATTTTCTTGCCACAATAGAATTAAATTAGAAGTTACACAGAGATATCTGAAAAAGACCCCAAATAATTTGAAATTGCATTCTCTGCTATTTTCTTCCTCTGTGTTTTGTAGTTCTCCCTGTAGGGGTCTTTCAGTGCCTTAGTTAAATATATTCCTAGGTATTTTATTTTCTTTCTTGCTATTGGGAAGGATATTGAGTCTTTGATTTGGTTCTTAGATTGTTGTTGGCGTATTGGAATGCTATTGACTTGTGTACATTGATTAGGTAAACTGAGACTTTGCTGAATTTGTTTGTCAATTCCAGTAGTCTGATGGCAGAAGATTTGGGGTTTTCTAGATATAAGATTCTATTGTAAGCAAAGAGTGATAGTTTTACCACTTCTGACCCCATTTGGACACCCTTGATTTCCTTCTCTTGTCTGATTGCTCTGGCTAGGACTTCTAGCAGCATGTTGAATAGCAATGGTGACAGAAGGCAACCTTGTCTGGTTCCAGTACTAAGTGGGAATGCTATCAAATTTCCCCCATTCAGTATGATGTTGTCTGTGGGTTTGTCATATATGACTTTTATCATTTTAAGGTAAGTCCCATCTATACTTATTTTGTTAAGTGTTCTTATCATAAAAGGGTGTTGAATTTTGTTGAATGCTTTTTCTGCATCTATTGAGAGGATCATATGGTCTTTGTTTTTACTTCTATTTATGTGGTGAATTACATTTATAAATTTCTGTATGTTGAACAATCCCTGCATCTCTGGGATGAAGCCTACTTGGTCATGATGCATTATTTTTTTGATAAGCATCTGATTTGGTTTTCTAGGATTTTTCTTTTATGAGAATTTTTGCATCTATATTCATAAGGGATATTGATCTGTAGTTTTCTTTTTTCTGACATCATTTCCTGGTTTGGGTATCAGGGTGATATTGGCTTCATAAAATGTGTTGGGAAGGATTCCTTCCTTCTCAATGGTGTAGAATAAGTTTTGCAGAATAGGCACCACTTCTTCTTTCTATGTCTGGTAAAAATCAGGTGTGAAACCATCTGGCCCCAGACATTTTTTTGGAAGGTTTTCTTTATTGCTACTTCAATTTCAGGACTTGAAATTGGTTCATTCAGGAATTCTATTTCTTCCTGATTGAGCCTAAGGAGGCTGTGTGTTTCTAAGAATTTGTCCATTTCCTTCAAGTTTTCAAGCTTTTATGCATAGAGGTTTTTATAGTATTCATAGATGATATTTTGCATTTCCATGGTATCCATTGTAATTTCTTCTTTTTCACTCCTGATTGAAGTTATTAGAATCCTTTCTTTTCTGCTTTTTGTTAATTTAGCAAGAGGTGTGCCAATTTTGTTAAATTTTTCAAAGAACCAACTGTTTGTTCTATTAATCTTCCCTGTAGTTTTTTTGTTATCAATTTCATTTACTTCTGCTCTGTCTTTGTTATTGCTTTTATTCTGCTGGGTTTGGGGATGGTTTGGTCATCCTTTTTCAGTTCTTTGAGATGATTCATTAGATTGTTGATATGTGATCTTTGTATCTTTTGGATGTAGTCATTTATGGATATAATTTTTCCTCTCAGGACTGCTTGAGCTGTGTCCCACCGATTTTGATAACTTGTGTCTCCTTTATTATTTAGTTCAAAGAATCTTTTGATTTCCTTCTTAACTTCCTCCTTAACCCAATAATAGTTGAGCAGAATGTTGTTTAGCTTCCATGTCTTTGTGTAGAATGAAAATTTCTATTGCAGTTGATTTCTAATTTTATTCCACTGTGGTCTGAGAAGATGCATGGTTTGATTTCTATTTTTTAAAATTTGTTGAAACAGGTTACACGGCCTAGGATATGGTCAGTCTAAGAGAATGTCCCATGAACTGATGAAAAAGAAATGTATATTCAGTAGTTTTGCAGTAGAATGTTCTGTAAATATCAGTCATGCCCATTTGTTCTAGAGTTTAATTTACATCCATTATTTCTTTGTTTATTTTCTGTTTTGAGGATCTGCCCTGTTCTGTCAAAGGGATGTTGAAGTCCCTGGTTACTATGATTCTGCTGTTTTTCATATTTTTAAATCTAGTAGGATTTGCTTTATGAATCTAGGTGCACCTGAGTTAGGTGCATAAATATTTAGCAGAGGACATAAACACGTGGAAAACCATACTATGCTCTTGGGTCAACATTGTTAAAATGTCTATACTTCCCAAAGTGATCTACAGATTCAATGCATACCCTATGAAAATACAAACATCGTTTTTGGCATATCTAGAAAAAAGAATCCTATGCTCCATGTAGAACCAGAAAAGACCCTATATAGCAAAAGCAATCTTAAGCAAAAAGAACGAATTGGGAGGCATCAACTTATCAGACTTCAAACTATACTACAAGGCTATAGTAACCAAATTAGTGTTGGACTGGAACGAGAACAGAGATAGACCAATGGAACAGAACTGAAAACCCATATGTAAAACCATCCTCATATAGCCATCTAATCTTTGGCAAAGCAGACAAAAACATGCACTGGGAAAAGAATCCCTATTCAATAAATGGTGCTGGAAAAACTGGATAGCCACATGTAGAATACTAAGACAGGATCTATACCTCTCACCTCTCACAAAAATCAACTCATGGTGGATAACAGTTTTAAACCTAAGGCATGAAACTATAAGAATTCTAGAAGAAAATGTTGGAAAAACATTTGCCTAGGCAATGAATTTATGAAGACTCCAAAGGCACTCACAGCAACAACAAAAATAAATAACTGTAACCTAATCAAATTAAAAAGCTTCTGCATAGCCAAGGACACTATCATGAGAGCAAACAGATGGGAGAAAATATTTGCATGCTACGCATCTGATAAAGAGCTGATAACTAGCCTGTATATAGAACTCAGGAAAATCAGCAAGAAAAAAATCAAACAACTCCATTAAAAAGTGGGCAGAGGACATGAACAGAAACTTTTTAAAAGAAGGCAGCCTAATGGCCAACAAACATATGAAAAAATGCTCAACATCTCTAATCATCAGGGAAATGCCAATCAAAGCCACAGTGAGATATTATGTAACTCTAGTGAGAGTGGCTTCTATCAAAAAGTCCCAAAGCAATAAATGTTGGCATGGATATGGAGAGATAGGAATACTCCTACCCTGCTGATGGGACTGCAAACTAGCACAATCTCTGTAGAAAGCAATATGGAGATATCTCAAAGAGATACAAGTGAAACCACCATTTGATCCAGTAATCCCATTACTGAGCATCTACCCAAAAGAACAAAAGACATTCTATAAAAAAGACATCTGCACTAGAATGTTTATAGCAGCACAATTCACAATTGCAAAGATGTGGAAACAACTCAAGTGTCCATCAATACATAGGTGGATTAATAAAATGTGGTATATGTATACCATGGAGTACTACTCAGTTACAAAAACCAATGGTGATCTGGCACCTCTTGTATTACCCTGGATAGAGCTGGATCCCATTCTACTAAGCGAAGTATCGCAAGAATAGAAAAACAAGCACCACATGTACTCACCATCAAATTGTTATTAACTGATCAACACTTGTGTACATATGTTAGTAACATTTATCAAGTGTTGGGCAGATGCGAACAGGGAGGAGGGAGAATGAGATGGGTATATTGACACCTAATGTGTGTGGTGCGTACCATCTGGGGGATGGACATGCTGAACTCCAACTAGGGTGGATTAAAGGCAATATATGTAATCTAAACATTTGTACCCTTGTAATATGCTAAAATAAAAAATAATTATAAAAAATAATAATAATGGGAAATTAAACAAAACACTCCTGTATAATTATGGTTCAAATAAATTTTGTATTTGAATTAAATGAAAATGAAAGCATTTTATGTCAACATTTGTATAATTTACAAAAAGCAGCTGACACAATGTGATATTGGCAAAATGTTAACCGGTCAACATCACAGAAAAGGATCCAGGATTCAGGAATATATAAATACACACACACACACACATACACACACATATGCATATATATATAGTTGCTTAATTTTTAAAAAATTTGCAAAGAAAATTCAATGGGAAAAATATAGTTTTCAACAAGTAGTATTACAACAACTGGGTATACATATAGAAAAAATAATCCTCATCTCATGTTATATACAAAATTTAATTCTAAATGGATCAAATGTCAATACAAAAGTTTCTAAAGATGAAAGTTATAAAACTTCTAAAAGAAAACACAGGAGAGAAATTTTTGTGACTTTGAAGTACAGGAAAGATTTTTTAGGTCACAAAAGTTATGACACATAAATTAAAAATACCGATACATTACACTTCATCAAAATTAAAACGTGCTCTTCAAAAGACTTCATTTAGAAAGTGTCCAGTTTACAACAATTTGTTAAATTTTACTCTTATGTTTTATACAATCTTCTGTAAGTATTATATTTCCAAAAACTAGAATTTAATAAGGAGCATATTTTATTTTAGATTCTATAGTTATTTAATATTCATCTGAGCCAAATGTAAAAATCTTAATGTGTGTTAATTCTGTATCTTGTACATGCTTGTGTTTACATTATCACCAATGTCTCTGATAATCTTGAAATTTTTCATAGTCAAATATATATATATAAATGATGTAGCAATATGATGAATTCCATAGGATACTATTTATTAAGAAAATATAGTATTTAAAATTATGTCTATACTGTTATTGCCAGTTGCATTAAAAAGTCATATATAAAAAATATCTAAAAATGAAAATACTATCAGTTTATTTTTTATGGTGGTAGAAAACTGGGTATTTTGTTCTTTTAAAAGTTGTTTTGTTTCTACTATGGTTCATGTTATTACTATACATTACATTTGTTATATTCAGAAAAGTAATCTAATGAGCATAATAATCATGACATTTCAGCTCTCTTCAGAGTAGTGGCCCACATTTAAGAGAACAAGCCCTGTGCATTTTAGAGGACTTTATCTTAAAGTTCAGAAGTTCTGGCCATTCTCCTGGGTCTAGGCAGACAAACAAGAAACTCATGTTAGAATAGAACAACTCAAGCTAAGGACTTGCTCTCATCAGCAGATTTGCATGTTGCTAACCCTGATTAATTCAGTATTTGCTGGTGGCAGAGGGTGGGCGTCATTAAACTCTTTTTATGCTTTATGCAGATGGCTTTAAATCAACAGCTAGTGGGACCCATATTTATGTGTGAGTGGCAGGTTGTCATTTATTTTTAATATCATTCTCATATTCATTTTTATTAAAGAAGTGTCAATTCATAAAATATAAAGATGAAAGTCTACCTAAAATTTTGATTACAATATTCATTAAAGATTCCAGATTTAAACAAAACATTAGCTAAAAAAAGAAAAAAATAACTGTGATGAAATAACAACAGGAAGCTCCATTCACTCAAATTAGATTATATTACTACAAAACATAATTTTGGGTTACAAATTAACACCTAAACACTGGTCTAACAGGGACATTTTATCTAAAAGAAATTTTTAACACAAGACTTGTAAAGTACTAGCTATTTAGCCACCACTGTGGCAGGGCATGCAGACTTTCAGAGAGGACAAGGAAATGGGTCCCTCCCTCAGAACACACTCTAACACTTGCATTCTTTGTAGTCTGTGATGTGTTCCTGTTGAAAATGCCAAAAGCAAGATCAAGTAGCCCGTGTGACTTCCCCTAAAATGAAATTCAACTCAGCCCAACTTAGTTTCAGGAACATGTCCGTGTGACTTGTATGTTACTTGCTGTACTCATGTATAAAGGACATGGAAATCATGTGTCTTTGTTTGAAATCAACAACTGTATGAGGAAAAACCAGGGGCCAATGTCTGTTACCCAAACCAGTTTATTTTATTTATTGAAAAACCCTGTGACCTTTGAGACAATGAGCTTCTCTAAAAAGAAAAGAAGTAAAAGGTAAAATCAGAGTCCATTGCACTGGGTTATTAATTAAAAATAAACAAAGAGATTGCTCTTCTGCCAAGATGGAGTAGACATACTTTTTCCTATTCCTCCCACTATGTACAACGAAGATAAACATGAAGAGGACTCTGAAAGATGGAGAGAAAAGGTAGACTGGCAGGGACCTTAGAACCTAGAAAACAATATGGTGGCAAACATTCTGGATTTTCTTGCCTTGCATATCCCAGAATTAGAGCTAAAGAAACTAGCAACCAGAATATGCCAGCAGGTTCAAATAGGAAGAAAGGAGAAAAATTTGCCTTCTCTAACCTGCATTGAAGACAAAAAACTTTCAGGTAATAACCACTGTACTCTGGCCAACACCATGGAGAAAACTGTGGTTTCACAAAGCCCCTCACTATGAGGGCTTCACTATGCCAGCAAAGTCTAAGTTACAAGCCTAGACTTCTTTCTTCTGGACACTGTAATGAGAGATTACTGTCCCTCTTCCCTCACCAGAGTGGTGTCAAAGATAAGAGAGTACTTTTGTTCCTGATGGGTGGTAATGATCCACCAGTCCTCATTGACTTATTGATGGTGACCATGTGGGAAGCTTGGACTTCCACCACCACTTAGTAGTCACGAGATTTCCCTTAACTTCTCTGCTAAAGTGGTGTGTAAGGGGGCCAAATGGAGAGCTAGGACTTTTACTACCATCCAGCTATAAGACAGAACCAACAGCAACACCCACCTATACCCACATCTCAGAAGGAAGCCAAGATAAAACCACCAACAAGGCACCTGTAGCCAAGGATGTATAAGTGGAGAACTAGTGGAGACCTGGTATTCCTGGCCCAACCCAGCTTCAGTAAGAGTCTCCTACTTGGGTATCAACAGAGGAAAAATAGGCAACCTAGACTTCCATCCCCACTTGGCAATAACAAATGAAAATTTTAAAAACAAAAATGGATAGAACTAAAACCAGAAATAAATAAATCAACACCTAGAGCTGGAGACCACACCTCTCGTTTCTCAAAAATTGAAGGCACTAGATAGAAAATTAGTAATGACATAAAAGAACTCAACAACCCCCTCAACCATGAGAATTCAAATGTCACATAGCAGAATACACATTATTCTCAATTTCCCAAAGAACATGTACCAAGATAGAACACATCACAATCCTAATATGTCATAAAGATCCTAAAACAAGTATCAACAAATTTAAAAGAATTGAAATCATACAGACTATGATCTCTAATCACAGGGAATCAAACTAGAAATCAGCAACAAATAGAAAAATCTGCAAACACTTAGAAACTAAACAACATACTTCACAGTAATCCATGGGTTAAAGACTAAGTATCAAGAGAAAACAAAACAAAACAAAATACATTGAACTGAAAGAAAATTAAAATGAAAAATATCAAAATTTGTAGGACATGGCTAAGACAGAGCCAAGAGGGAAATTTATAGCATGGAATGCATTCATTAAAACAGAGGAAAAGCCTCAAATCAATAATCTAAGCTCTTACCTCAAGAAGCTAGCATAAGAGCAAAATAACTCCATATCAAAAAGAAGGAATTATTTAATAGTAAAGATAAGATAGTAATCATATAAATGAAAATTAAAAATAATAGAGAAAAGCTATAAAACAAAGGACTAGACCTTTAAGAGATCAGTAAAATTGATGAACCTCTAGCATAACTAGTAAAGAAAAAAAGAGAAAGGAAACAAATTATTTTTTTTTAAATTTTTTTTATTTCAGCATATTATGGGGGTACAAATTTTAAGGTTTCAATAAATGCCCATTTCCCCCCCTCCCCCCACAAGTCTGAGTCTCCAGCATGACCATCTCCCAGATAGTGCATATCTCATTCATTATATATGTATATACCCTCCCCCCTCCCTCCTGCCCAATACCCTATTACTGCAGTACCTATGTGACCACTTAGGTGCTGTTCAGTTAATAACAATTTGCTGGTGAGTATATGTGGTGCTTGTTTTTCCATTCTTGGGAAACTTCACTTAATAGTATGGGTTCCAGCTCTAACCAGGAAAATATAAGATGTGCTATATCACCATTGTTTCTTAGAGCTGAATAGTACTCCATGGTATACATATACCACATTTTATTAATCCATTCTTGGATTGATGGGCACTTGGGCTGTTTCCACAGCCTTGCAATTATGAATTGTGCTGCTATAAACATTCGAGTGCAGGTGTCTTTTTTGTAGAGTGTCATTGGATCATTTGGGTAGATGCCCAGCAATGGGATTGCTGGATCAAATGGTAGATTCACTTGCATCGCTTTAAGGTATCTCCATATTGCTTTCCACAGAGGTTGAACTAATTTGCAGTCCCACCAGCAGTGTAGGAGTATAGAATTTTTTAATTTCCATCTTGATTTCTTCATTTATGAAGTAATCATTTAGTAGGAGGTTGTTTAATTTCCACGTTTTTGTGTAGAAATGTGAGTTTCTGTTACAGTTGATTTTTACTTTTATTCCACTGTGATCTGAGAAGGTACATCATGGTATGATTTCTATTTTTTTAAATTTCTTGAGATTTTCTTTGTGTCCTAGGATATGGTCAATCTTAGAGAATGTCCCGTGAGCTGATGAGAAGAACGTATATTCAGTGGATTTTGGGTAGAATGTTCTGTAAATGTCAGTCAGACCCAATTGTTCTAGAGTTTTGTTTAAGTCCATTATTTCTTTATTAATTTTCTGTTTGGAGGATCTGTCTCGTGCCGTCAGTGGGGTGGGAAACAAATTATTAATATTAGGAATAGAAGATGGGATGATTGTGCAGAAATCCAAAGGATAAAAGGAATATGAAAAACTCTACAAATATAAATTTGACAACTTAGATGAAATGGGCCAATTTCACAGAATGCACATGCATACATACACTCACAGATACACATTGCCATGACTCTCATTCATGTTAATGCTGGCTTGCCATCCATCTTTTTTGTCGTGTCCTTGTTTGGTCACACTTGACATACATATTTCGAGGTCATCTCCATTCAGTTTCTATTTTCATCTTCTAGATAAATAAAGTCCCATACTCTGAACCACTTGGCCACTTTACTTCTTCTTTAAGCCTGGAGAACCCTACAATGTTAACACCCAAGCTCCCATGCTTAGCCTCATGGTTCCTTCAAATTAACCAATCCAACCCAGTTACAGGAAAACCACACAGGTAACTCCCTGGACCTCAATAAAGGAAGACTTTGACCCACAGAGTTCTCTCTCTCTCCCCTCTCTTCTCTCTCTCTCTCTCTCTCTCTCTCTCTCTCTCTCTCTCTCTCTCTCTCTCTCTCTCTCTCTCTCTCTCTCTCTCTCCCTTCCCACTGTTTGAATGAGCAGATCCCAGACGGCTGTCTACGTTCTGTTGGCTGTTGCCCCTGAGAGGCACGTTGTTCTCTCCCCTCTGTGGGATCTGGGGATTGTAAGCTTAATCTTTTCACTGTTCTGGTCTGAGTATCCCTTACTGTGCCACATCTGACCACACCAAACCTAACATAAGCACCCAACTTAGAAAATTATAAAACAACCCACACACAGATACATAATAAGGTGACTTGCCTAACATAATATTGTATTAGGTAATATAATACAATATGACCTTGAATAACCCCATAACTATTTAAAAATTTAATTTTCAACTTACACCTCTCAAAAAAGAAATCTCCAAGCCCAGATGGTTTCACCAGTGAATACTAGGAAGTGCTTAAAGAAAAATTAATGATTATCCCAATATCTCCAATAAAACATAAGAAGATGAACATATTCCAATTTATTTTATAAAACTAATACTACCCTGATTGAAAAACCATACAAAGACAGTTTAAAAATGATAGAATAATATTCCTCATGAATAGAGACAAAATAATCCTTGAGAAAACATTAACACATAGAATTTAGCTATATACATATACATACACATAATATAATCACGTGTAGTCTCTTGTAGGGATGCAAGACTAGTTCAATATTTGAAAATCAACCAATACAATTAACCATATTAAAAGGCTGAAAATAGAAAAGTTACATGATGATATTAATTTGTGATAATTCAATACACAGTCATATTTTAAAAACTTCTCAGAAAACTAGATAGAGAAAAAATTTTTACACATGATTAAGAAAATATACAAAAGACCTAGAGCTAAAGTTATCGATACTAAATTTACACTAAATTATGAAAACTGAATACTTTCCATCTAAATTTGAGAACAAGGCAAGAACATCTAATCTACTGCTCTTCTACAATACAATGATGGAAGAACTAGCTACTGCAATAATGCAAGAACAAAAAGGCATACAGATTAGAAAGTAGAAATAAAAATGTCAGAGGCCATAATTGCCTGTGTAGTCCCAGGAAATTTCCAAAACCCTCCTAGCATGAATCAATGAGTTCAGCAAAGTCTCAGGATAAGAGACTGAAATACAAAAATCAATTATATATCTCTATACTACCAATGAAGATATGGATGCTAAACTTAAAAATCCAATATGACAACAATTCAAAAAAGGAGAGAAACACTAAGGTATAAGTCTAACAAAGAATGTGCAGGACTTTATGCTAAAAGATATAAAACACTGATTTAAGAAATCAAGTGAGAGATAAGCTGTGTTTATGGACTGGAAGATTCAATTTACCAAATATTTGGGCTTTTTTGAATTTGATATATAGGTTTGATATAATTTCTATCAAAATTCCAGCAAGGTTTTTGTGGATATAAACACAATTATTATAAAGTTTATATTGAAAAGGAAATATACTAAACTAGCAAAAATAATCTAAAAGAAAGAATAAAATGGAATAAATCATTGTACACAATTTTAAGACTTATTACATAGCAACAGTAATGAAGACATTATGGTATTGGCAGGAGGAAAGAAACAAAGATCAATGGAATAGAATAGAGAACTCAGAGATGAACCCGTACAAATATACCCAACTTATTTTTAATAAAGGTATAAAAGCAATTCAATGGAAGAAATAAATCTTTTCAACAAATGGTACTTGATCAATCTGGTATCCACAGGAGAAAAAAATCTTGAACTAAATGTGGCATCTTATACAAAATTAACTAAGAATATATTACAAACTTAAATGTAAAATGCAAAATGATTTATCTTTCAGGGAAAAAAAAAAGCACAAGAGAAAATCCTTGGCATGTAGAACTAAGCAAAAAATTCACTTTTGATACCCAAAGCATGATACATAAAAGGAAAAAATGATAAATTAGGCTGCATGGAAATTAGATTTTTTTTTTAATCTGTGAAAGACCCTATTGTGAGAATGAAAATACAAACTATAGACTGGAAAAAAAAGTTTGCAAATAGCATACACAATATATCAAATATCTAGAATATGTAAAAAATACTGTCAAAGTAAAACAGTAAAAAAAAAATCCTCTTAGAAAATACATTACAGACATTGTGTCATAATGGATATAGAGATGGCAAATAAACATATGAAAAAGTATTCATCATAATTAGCCATTAGGAAAATATAAATTAAAACTGTAATGAGTTATCAATCTAGATCTAACAGAGTGGCTAACACAAAAAAATGATGACAACACCAAATGTTGATGAGGATATAGAAAAACTGAATTATCATACATTGCTGGTAACAATGTGAAATGGTACAACTATTGTGAAAAACTGGTTGGAAGTTTCTTGAAAAGAACGAAACATGCAACTACCATATGACGCAGCAATTGCATTCCCGGGTTTTTATCCCCGAGAAATGAAAACTTATGCTTATGCAGACACCTGTATACTAATGCTTATAGCAATGTTATTCATAACCAATCCCTAACTGGGGGGAAAAAAAGAGGCAGATGTCCTTGGATGAACCTGGATAAATTTCCAGGAAATTATTCCAGTGGGAAATACAAAACAAAACTAAACAAAACAAAAAAGCAATCACCCAAAATTACATTCAGTATGTTTCCATTTATATAACATTCTTGAAATGACAACATTATGGACATGGAAAACAGATTAGTGGTTGCCTAGGTTAAGAAAGGCGTGAAGAGTAAGAGGGTAGTGGGTGTAGCTATAACAGGGCAACATCAGATATCCTTGCAGTTACAGAAATAGTCTGTATCTTGACTGTATCAATGTCAGTATCTTGATTGTGATATTGTGCAGGTTGAGGATCCCTCCTAATCCAAAAAGCTGAAATTCAAAATTCTTCAGAATTTCAAACTTTTTGAGTGCTTATATGATGGCACAAGCAGGAAATTCTGTACCTGACCTCATGTGACAGGTCACAGTCATAACACAAGTGTGCAACACACAGTTTATTCAGTGTCCCTAAGGGAAAAAAGACCCCCACCCCACCATTCAGCTGTGCTGTATCTTTTCTGCATGCACTCAGATTCCCCTGTGTAGGCGCACCAACAACGGCTAATGCAGTGGCTATGTACAGGCCAGACATGCCAACAGTGGGTTTCCCAGGGTGCCCCTCACGGGGCCAAGTCCTACATGCATTATGCACTGTGTTTTTGTTTTGTTTTTCTTGTTCTCTTCTCTACGGTGTAAAGATATGGTTGAAAATGTCAAAAAGGCCTATAAATACTCCTATGGGTAACAGTGATGAGAAAAAGAGAGAGCATCTCTTCTTATCCATAGCACAGAAAGCCACGCCATTGGAGAGACGTGAAATGTCTTACAAAAGAGTACGGTAGTAGAATGATCATCGTATATTACCTGAAGAAACAGGATAAACTGTCGAGGTTCTATGCTAAAAGTGATGAACAGAAGTTAATGAAAAATAGGAAAACACGGCATAAAGCTAAAAGCGAGTATCTCGATCATGTATTTAAAAAGTGGTTCCCTCAGTGCTACAGTGAACAGACGTCACTTTATGGTATCCTGATCATACAGCAAGCAAAGATCTATCACAATGAACTGAAAATTAGAAGGAACTGTGAGTATTCAACAGGTTTTTTGCAATAAATTTAAGAAATGACAGCATTAATTTTTTAAAATTCGTGGTGATAAGGCATCTGCTGATCACAAAACAGTGGAGAAATTCATTAATGGGTTTGCCAGGGTCACAGCTGATGAAAATCTGACACCAGAAGTCTATAATGCTGATAAAACATCACTGTATTATTGCCCCAGAAAGACACTAACCACAGCTGATGAGACAGGTCCCACAGGAATTAAGAATGCCAAGGGCAGGATAACTGTGCTGGGATTTGCTAATGCAGCAGACATGCTCACGTGTAAACTTTCTGTGATAGTCAAAAGCTTGCATTTGTGCTGCTTTCAAGGAGTGAACTTCTTACCAGTCTATCATTATGCTAACAAAAAGGCATGGATCACCACGGACGTCTTTTCTGATTGGCTTCCCAAATATTTTATACCTATAGCTCATGCTCACTGTAGGGAACCTGGCAGGATGACGATTGCAAGATTTCCTCATCTCTTGACAACTGCTTATGCTCCAGCTGAGTTTCTCATTGAAAACAATGTGTATGTCATGTACTTTCCCCTAAAAGTGACTTCATTATTCAACCATGTGGCCAAGGTATCCTTAGCTCAATGAAAAGTATTAATAAATATAAAAACACTTTCTTGAACGGCATGCTAGGTGCAGTGAACAGAGGCCTAGGTGTGGAATTATTTTTAAAGAAATTTAGCGTGAAGAATGCCATCTATGCTATTGCCAACACTTGGAACACTGCGACTAAAGACACAGTTATATGCCTACTTCTTGTCTGTGACTACGTTCAGTGATGATGATGAACGAGGTGGTGATCTTTAAGGATTCCATATGTCAAGTGAGAAAAAAATGATGCCTGATTTTCTCACATATGTAAAAATATGCCTTCAAAATCCATGTGTAAATTAAAAAGTGTGGCTATAAAAGACATTCTTAATATCCATACTGGGACTCTCGCTGTTCATTCATTGACCAATGGCGAAATAGCTGAAATGGTTCCAAATTAAGGTGATTGTAACAATAGTGATAGTGAAAATGATGTTAAAATTGCAGAAAAAGTGAAATGACATGATGAAATGTGTTATGGGCTTATTAAAGGACTAGAGAGCCTCAGATATTCATAACAGAACAAGAAATCATATTGGTGTATGAGATCAAGCAGAAACTTCTGAAACAAAAACAATTGTCAATGAAGTTGATGATTTTGGAGGAAATATTTTAAAACATCATCCACCGGAATGCCTCTTCATCCCTATGGGACCCGCTTCCTGATCCCTCATCTGTCTCTGGTGTTTCTTTTCACCAAAGCAACAACAACAAAACCCCACAATGTGCAGTAATCTTTTAACCAAAACACAGCACTGTGGGTGGAGACTGAAAACCTAACACTGTCTGTTGCTCTTCTCTAACAGCTGACGCAGGTCTTCTGGCAATGCTACTGTGTCCTTAGTTACCCTGAACATATCATTTTTCCACCCTACTAATGGTATGTCTTTTTTTTTACTAAGCACTTGTGTGTGAATAAATGTAAGAAAATGATTGCTTATTGGTGGCATATAAATTCAGAGTCAATCCCAGATCATCCACATGGGTGGCTGAAATGGGAGACACCTTTGTTTCTGGTAGTTCAACGTATACAAACTTTGTTTCATGCTCAAAATTTTCAAAAATACCATGTAAAATTACTTTCAAGTTATGTGTATTACTTTCAAGTTGTATATAGAACATAAATTTCGTGTTTAGACTTGGGTTCCATTCCTATGCTATCTCATTATGCATAGGAAAATATTCCGAAATCCCAAAACATCCAATATCTGAAATATTTCTGGTCCCAACCAGTTTGGGTAAGGAACCTGTACTATAATTTTGGAAGACTTTACTGTTGAGGAAAGCTTGAATAAAGCATACATGGAAGTTCTATGCATTATTTCTTAAAACAGCATGGAGATCTACAATGAACTAAAAATAAAAAAGCTTAAGTAAATAAACCAGGGACAGCCCACATAACAGATTAGAAGATCATATATGGTGGTGAAATACTAACTATATATGTAAAGCTTTACTGAATTGAGGAATCTAATAACGTTTAATTTACAGAAGGCATCACAGAAGAGTTGGCACAGTACTAGGCCTGAGAAATTAGCAGGCTCAGTGGCCAAATGAGCAGAATCAGAGGACCATGTGGCCAGGAAGAGACATCAAAAGCCAGGATTTAGTGAGGACCCTGTAGACGCAGTATGGTGTGGACAGGAGAACAACAAAGGCATTTCTGTGAGGCAGCGTACGTAGGGTTAGAAAAGACACAAAAACTGGAAATGCCACAAGTTAAGAAGAATGTGTTTAGTGTTGAGAAGTATATCATAACTATGATTTGTGAATGCCTTGAAAACAAGGACATTTCTTACTGAATGTTGTGTCACCAAATCACAGTCTTATATCTGGTGCATAACAAATGCTTCATTAAATGATGTTGATGATCTCACTGAAAGCAGTTTCAGTGCAGTGTTGAGGGCAGTAGACAAATTTCATTGGGTCCAAGAGAGAAAGGGAAGTGAAAAAATAAACGATGCTTTTTAAAAGTCTTGGTTCTGAAGGTAAGAGGCAAAAAAAGAAAAAAAGGAAAAGGCAACGGCACATGTTATGTTATGTTCTTTCTGTCATTTTAAGATGTGAGAAACTCACATATGAATCTTTATTTTAAAAAAAGAAAGAGCAGGGATAGGGAGAGACAGAAAACCCAGGAGCAAAGATAAAAGGTAGATATGGAAATGAACCTTGAGGTAGAATGGATGCAGATGTTCGTAGGTGGAGTGGTAGGAGTGCATGCCAGATGGCCTCTATTTTTCAATTAAGTGGGAGGTGGATCGTGCTCTGCTGAGAGAGAGGAGAAAGAATGGGTACTGGAAGTAAGTCTCAAGTTCAGAATAGATAGAAAAATGGGAGAGGAGATTGAGCTATAAGCATAAGCCCATTCCTTTTAGACACTTGTCACACATGGGCAGCACCTTTACTCATTGAAGTGTTCTTCCTCACTGTTACTAAAATCTTCAGCCCCAAATGATGCATGTCTCTTCTGAGCCAGGCTTTCCGCTAACAATAATGCAGTCCAAAACGGCGATGTATAAATGTGTCTATTTCCCAGATCATATTCAATCAGCACAGTATATTTTTGAGCTTATGTATACATGCTATTTTTTCAGAGACATATTTAAGCCACATGCTTTTTTCAAGGACAAAATAAATGGAGGAACCTAGAGATTAAATTTGCTCGCTTATCTTTGTGTGTGCACTCTATTGAACAAAGAATCATCTTATAAGTCAGAAGAGAGTGTGACCTATTTTTAGACAAATGCTTTTATAAATTTCATACACAATGGTAGAAGAATATTTTAAGCCCTAATTGAACTAAACCATTTCATTACCTGGCTATACTGACCGATGAACGTTGCCATGGTGATGAAGCAATCAAGTCAGCAGGTCCTACTGTGAGAATTTTCCATTTCCAGATGCTTTATCAAGTTCCATCTTGATCATCTCCAAACACTTTGTAATCAACTAAAATATAAAGAAAACAATTTAATGGCACAGACACGACCTCTACAAAGGGGAAAAAAAGGTTTTTTGAATAAATCTTATGCCAAAATATATTGATATATAATTTACAAAAGAAGCATTTTGTAAAAAAAAAATAATAACATTTTAGGTTTCTCAACAACAAATTAAAAGCTTTAAAGATATATGGATTAAATTCTATAAGCTTTTATACATATTCAGATTAAAGTAAAAGCTCCAACAATGAAATGTTTTGCTGGCTGCACAATTGTACTCAGATATAATTACAGCTTATTTAAGAAAAAGGGTTTGGACCTAAATAAGACTTATGGATTAGTGGCAGTCAGGTGTTGGCAAAGAATAGGTAACTGTCACGCTCAAAAATAAAATCTAAGTGTGAGAGTTTTAAGTGGTTTTAATTTATATATCTAAATGGAATATAGAACTATGAAGCAACTATAAAAAGGTTAAAATTTTCATTCTACATGTTTTCCAGTATTGTGATTTCTTTAGCTAAAAATGACAATACAAATTCTCAAAATCCTAAGGCATTATGAAATTGTGTTTAAAAGCAGAAACAAGGGGAAGAACCAGAAAAATTGTATCCCTGCATTTTGTAATTGTCATTTGTCATAGGGGACAAAAACTGCATGGAATAAAATGCTTATGACAGGATTTAAAAAGAAAAGTTTTGGATAAAAATGGCAATAGACTAAATCAATACATCTCTTCTAAATTTCTCATCAAAATTTTCAAAAAGGGATATACTAAAATAGAGTGAACAATCACACTCTAAACCAAAAGTAACACAGGACAGTATATCAGAATACACAGTTAATTTATAATAACTGGATTTTGTATGCCATAAAAGCAAGTGATGTCTGTGTTTTATTTGATTAGTATATGCCTCAAATCTAGAATAGTTCTTGGCACTTATCAGGTATTCAATAAACATTTGCTCTTGTCATTATTAACTGTGTCATTATTAGGAATTGAGAAAAACCTTTATGGACTACAGACCACGTGTCTTCTCCTTGGAAGATATCGTGGACAGCTTCCGAAGACATAGGAAAACACGATTCCTCATCTCAGTGTATATTAAGTGACACAGGGGCATACTGACCAGAGGAAAACCTATTATATAATTGCTGTTATCTGGGCCAGTCAGAACAAGAATCAACTCCTTATTTCCTTTTGATAATTTTCCTTACATTTATTTGGCTTCCCATTCTTAATTCTTTCTGGGTTATTTAGATTTTTGCATCGCAGATGATGCAAAAAGAATTATAAACATTTGCTACTGTGGCTAGCTCATAGAACTGGCTGTCAGAGCAAAGTAGGTTCAGCTGAAATGAATTCAATACATCCATACAAAAAGGAATATATGTAACCTTAACATTTACCCCCATAATATGCTGAAAGAAAGAAAAAGGAATACCCATTCACATGGCCAACCAAAATGGGGTGAAATTCTCATCCACATAACCTTCAGATCTGGGTCTGAGCAGGAAAGATAATAGTATTCACATGACAGTGAGCACTGAAACAAGGGTCACTCTTTGTTGGCTTTCCTGAGGCTAACCTCAGAATAAAAAAGCATGATTAAAACAGGACCAAAGCAATAATTAATGGAACTTGATAAATACTCCTGTAAAACTTGGAAAGAGTCACAGGAAAAAAATTATGTTGAAAATAAATTTTCTATTAATAAAAGAAAAAGAAGAAAAAATATGTATGTGTGGATATATGTATACACACACATAATGTCATAATAATGATGTATTCTTTTTGTCTGGTTACTTTGAACCACTAAACATAAATATATAAGTTTATTCAATAATCATTAAAAATGTAACCTCTAATATAAAATTGAACCTTCCTGAAAAGATGATTTTAACAAAAATAGTACTGTGAATGCCTAGAACACGGATTCTTTGATCACTGATGAAACTCCTCGTCATTACCCAATCAGCAATGCTATTACACAGAAATTTTGACAACTTTATGTGGCTTTTACAATCTTTCAAATGCATTTTGTCTATTTTTAAGAAAACACCCTTAGCAAAATATGGTATATCAAAGAGAAGTGAGGGTCTCAGTTGGAAATTGAATTGGTAGAAGCATTTGTGTCACTACTCAACATTCCCAACTGCTGCTCTGTGGCCCTGAGAAATACATCTTCATCCTCTCTGCCCAGCTGATTTTCCATTCTCTTTCTCTGTGACAGCGACTGCAGCATGTTCTTTTTTTCTCCCCTTCTCACTTCATTTTTTTTTTTTTTTACCAAGAAAACCAAGAGGAAAATCTATTTATAGTTTGGATTAGGAAACTGATATAATTCACATGAGGACAAATAAAATGTTAACTTACCAAGTGAAACAGCTGATTCTTTCTTTTCTCATCTCCTTACTTTTCTATTACTATCTTGGCTTACTTTTTCTCCCACCTTTCAACTCAAACCCCCTCTACAATGATTATACTGTGAATTTTTATCAACTGACTCATGCCTTCTACTTTTCTCTATCTCTTCATAAATCTCCACAATTTCAGCTTTCTATTAGGCTTGCTTATATTTTTATTTGGATGCTTACCTTACCACAAAAAGTAGCCTCTTCCCCAAACTGCTGTAACAGGAAGATAATTTACTAGGTTCTCCTAAGATATGGGATAAAATTGTCTGTTTTTATTTTACTTTTATTTTCCTCCCTCTACTCTGCTAAGTATCAACAATATTCCTATAAAAATTCAGAGCACTAGCTTAGTTATAAAACCTTCCTTTTTCTACACTTAATTCCTTTCTTCTGAACCCAACAATCTATTCGGCTGAATAGCTCTTACAACAATTAATACTAATCTTGCAGTAAATAAAATTTTGAAAACGTTTCTGGAATTATTTTTTGAGACCAAATTTGGGCTTCCTTAGAATCACCCTGGCTAGTCAATCTTTCAGATTTGAGAAAGTAAACTCCCATCTGATCTCATGATTTAAAGTAATAACTTTGTGGTAAGAGCCAACAAATACCTAATTAGCCCATTAGTCATGAATGTGTTCTGTGGACAATTAAGCATGCCAAGTTTATACAGTAGGGGTGAC
Organism: Microcebus murinus; assembly: GCF_040939455.1. NCBI lineage: Eukaryota > Metazoa > Chordata > Mammalia > Primates > Cheirogaleidae > Microcebus > Microcebus murinus. Next base: position 64,869,046 of record NC_134117.1, read on the forward strand.
TTACAGAGACAGAAAATGTGATTTTAAGGAAAGTTAATTTCCATAGGGGAATTCCTTATGAGATTGCCTAATGCACTAGAAAAATGCAAACAAATCCTACTATGGCTCAATAAAATCTGTGGAGCCATATTTCTGATTTGCAGTAAAAAATTTTAATTCTCAAATTTCCTAACTTCCTATGCACATTCTTCTTCCTTTATATTAGCAAACTTTTCACTACATTAGCATGCCAACTTGTGTCAGGCACAACTTTTTAAGGCTTCCTCCCTGCTGGTTTGTCTCTCCTGATGAGAGATCCCGTTGCCTTATGAAATGCTGTCCATGTAGTTTTGAACTTGATCTATTTCCTTGAGACATGAGCTCACATCAGAAATGTGTCTTCCCAGATGCTGAGGCACATTCTTTCTCTTTCTGGATCCCTGAGAGGCATGAACTTCAGCAACCCAGCCTGGCAATTGGAGTTTCTGTAGCAATATATCACTAGTTTTCTTCAAGTTACAGCAGCATCCAAATGCCCATGCATCTGCCTACCAAAGTAAGATAAATGTTCTTAGACCCACTGATACACCCTGACATCACTCACCAGTGATGCTATTTCTATGAGGTCAGAGGGTACAGTTGGTGTCCCAGATTAAGCCTCTGATTGTCACAGAACCATGCGTGAACATAGCAAGTTTCTTTCATTGGCTATAGACAGATGTTGGCCTCAGAATCTCCATTGTTGACTAATCTTGATGCATTCTTAGTATTAGAAACTTAGCATTTCTCATCAAAAAGTGGGAGGAGAGAAAACTACGTTTTTTTTTTTTTTTTTTCTTGAGCACATATACATCAGCTTAGTATATGAGCAATGTGCCTATGTTAATACATTAATGTCAATGACCTTTTGTCTTAGTCGGTTTTGTGTTGCTACAAAGGAATAGCTGAGATTGAGTAATGTGTAAAGAAAAGAGGCTTATTTGGCTCACAATTCTACAAGCTGTACAAGAATCATGGTACCAGCATTTGCCTCTGGTGAGGGGTTAAAGGAGCTTCCAATCAAGGTGGAAGGCAAAGAGAAGCTGCATGTGCAGATATCACATGGAGAGACAGGAAGCTAGAGAGACAGCAGAGAAGGTACCAGGCTCTTTTCAACAACAAGCTCTCACATGAACTAATAGAAGGAGAACTCACTCATTACCATGAGAAGAGCACCAAGCCATTCATGGGATCTATCCCCACAGTTCAAACACTCCCACCTCAGGCCCCATGTCCAACACTGGGAATCAAATTTCAATATGAAACTTGGAAAAGACAAATAAACTATATCCAAACCATAGCACCTTTGCAAGAAAATATGATTACAATTTTTCAGATGGAAAAATCAAGGCTCAATGGGGCTCATAACTGACTCATGACCATACCACTTTCCACTTCGAATACTGTTTCTTTAGATTTTACCAGTTTAAAGTCTCCATCACTCTCCCCAATATTCACTTGGGGCTTTAGAATCTCATTAACAGTTTTCATTTCTACTCCAACCCTGCCATCGTCTTGGGACATTTTGATGTTTATGTGATCTACTCTCTCCAATCATTACAACCCCTGAGCTCCTGACGTCTAGCAACCTTTGTACTCACTCCTTAGAAATTCACTAATATCAGCATTTGTATGTACTCCACTTTAGAATCTCAAATTCTGTTGTTTTACTTTTGAGTTCCATTTCTCATCCTGCCCACTCTTCACTTTCACTTAACATATATACGCCCATAACTGCATTAAGCCCTCTAGCACCTCAATCTTTTGATTGTGTTCTAGTCCTTCCAGATCTACATTGATGGGTCTCCAAAGATCCACCTCTGGAACTGAATTTTCTTGAATCTTGTGACCTTCAGACTCTAACACCTCTGTTGTCCCTGCCACAAAACCCTAAGCCTGACCATGTTTATCTTACATTCCTACTCAATTCCTTCTGGAGTAGAGACATCCTGGTAGAAGCGACTCAAATTGGAGCCAGGCTCCAATACTAACCCCTGGTTCCCAAGTCTCTTGAAACTTTAAATTAGATTATATTGTTATTTCTTTTGTAAATCTATTTTCTCTCTCTTACAATATACCTTTTCAATTGGCATATAAGCATACTCACATTTCTCCCTTAAAAAAACAAAACCTATCAAAATACCAGAATCCTGCAATACCTTCTAGTCTCTGCTATTTCTCTCCTTTACTTTGCACCCAGACTTCTTGACTATTTATATTTCATGTATTCATTTTCATTCTGGACTTCTCCCCTACAATTACATTAAAACAGCTCCTGATAAGGTCACCTATTGTTGAATCTACAGCATTTTGTATCATAAACTGTACTTTTGAGTTCTCCTATGGACATCCCTGTAATGAATTTATTTCTTAAACCCTACCCTTCTGTGCCTCTTTTTAAGGTTCATTTTATTTCTCACAGTCATTACATATTAGAATTCCTCAAAATAAGGCCATCTTGTAACTCTTTATTTTCTCCTAGCAAGTACATCAACGTTCATGGTTTCAATTTTCACTTTTATATAGTTGACTGACAAATCAAATCTCTATACCGAGATACCTGATAAAACTATATTGAATAAATCTTCCATTTTCTCCCATTGGTTTTGAGATAAACTTCTTAGCATACATTCAAGACCCCATGGGGTCATATCATGTCATGCTCCATCTTGTTTTAGTATCATCTTATGCTAACCTTTTTATTCTGGAAATGTGACACGCAATTTTCCTCCCACTAAAAACCTTTGAATACTTCCTTTGAAGCCTTTCTTTACTCCTATTATCTTATTAATTCTCTCAATTATCTCCTAGAAATTTGTGTTAAGATGTGTGATTCTTTGGTTAATATCTGACTATTTAATATGAAAGCAGAGGCTTTTTATAGATGTTTTGTTCACAATTTTATTCCCAGTATCTAGTTAATTGCTTGAATATAACAGGTGTTTGTTGAATATGTGCTGAATGAATAAGAATAAATCTTTCCCTAAGTACTAGACTTCTTGATATCTCCAACTTCCTCCTAGATATATTTTATGTGTCCCAAATCCACCTCAAAATTATGTTAATACTCTGCATTCCTATAGCTACACACACACTCACACACACAGACACACACACACACTTATTCCAGGCATACCTCAGAGATATTGCGGGTTCTGTTCTGGACCACCACAATAAAGTGAATATCGCAATAATGCTAGTCACACAACACTTTTGGTTTCCCAGTGCATATAAAAGAAATGTTTGGGACAGCTTCGAGATAGCTGATGAGAGGCACCTGGCACTTGCCTCTACCACAAAGAAGAACCAAAGCAGCCAGCAGATAATCACACTTCAAATAGAGCATCTAAGAGAGGACACTGGAATCCAACACAGAAGTGACAGGAAATATCTGAGGTATGTAAGGAGAGGGAAGTGGGCCCTACTGGGATTGGATGGGAGAGGTTCCCCAGTGAGGGGGAAGGGTAAGTGAGAGAAGCTCAGCAGACCACATTCCCACCACAAACTCCAGCAATCCTAGCCATGGGAGACCCCCTCAATCCTCACCAGCCCTGAGCTGCCGAGAGTCCGTGTGATGGCACTGCTTCCGAGAGGGACCACATGCTCTGTGTTATACACCTGCCGAGACCCAAGTGGCTGCAGCATGGTGCCACTTTGAGAGCCCAGCCCTCACTAGATTGTGTCCTTCCCTGGGGCTCTACAACCTCTGTATCTCCACATCCTTGGAGCTTAACTGACATCCCCCCATATCTACCCAGAGAGCTACAGTGGTAAAATGCTGGTTTGACCAGTGGCGGAGCAGGGATCTCAGCAAGCTAGTCCTTGATGTGCTATCCTCCAGGGAATGGGTGGTGTAGTGCACTGGGGAGGCAGTCCCTGGGACAAAGGGAGCTGAGGTACTTATTCCCCAGAACCCGACAGCCACCTTCCTGGGGCTGCTGCCACTGACAGTGATGCTGCCTCCATCAACTGCAATGCCACTATACACTTGCATGTCCCCTAAAGAAAGGCTCTTCATGCCCAATACCACTGCTACCTCTGCCACTCAAGCATCACACCCTGGGGCCTGAGGATTGCCCTGCCCTGCCTACCACAGCTTGTGCCTATATGCACCACAATGGGCAGAAGGACAAGCTGCCTGGCATCACCCCCACACCAGCTGACTGAGCATGCCTGTGGCTTGCCCTGCCCTGTAAGTCTCCTTGGACACATGTTCACAACCCCAGGGTGGGCCACCAACTAGCCTGGAACACCTGCGACTGGAGCCTAAGTAAGCTGTCTGAAGGACTGGGGATCACTACACTCCATCCATCACGACTAGCGTCTATGCACTCTTCTCCAGAAGTCTGGGATGGGCCAACCAAGCTTGCCACAACCACAACCACCTGTGCTCACCCACGTGTGCCGCCTTGGGGCCTAAGGACTGACACACCTAGTCCATTGTGGCCACTACCAATACCAGCATGTGCTTCCTGGGAACCCAAGGGTTGTCCCTCCATTGCTACTGTCATTGCCAACATCAAACACACTGCCAAGGAGTCCCAGGACACAACTATCTGCCTGTCCCATCTCTGCCATTTCTAGCACCAGAGCAAGCTGCCTGGAGGCTGAAAAATGAGACTTCCTGGACCTACTAACACTAATGAGTGCATATGTAGCCCAGAGGCCCACAGACAGGAATAGTTGGCCTTCCACTATCACCACTGAGGTATAAGGACTGGCCCACCTAGTACGTCCATCCCCTGAAAAGCCTTACTACTACCTCCATTAACAGCCACAGCCTAAACCACTGAGCGAATCATAAACGGCACTGTCACCATTTACAGCTGAAGAAATCATATGTAGACTATACCTGCGTGCACCCAGAATCAAAGTAAAAGTGCCCTACCCATCCAAGACGATAGATATATCTCCACAAAATAGTCTTCCCCTACAAAAACCAATCAAAAAAGTGTGAAGAAGTGACTATTACACCAGATGCTCAGAAAAGGACACAGAAATATGAAAAAGCAAGGAAATAATGACAACTCCAAAAGATCACAGTACTTCTTCCACAATAGATTCTCATGAAAGAGAAACTTATGAAAAACCTGAAAAAGATTTCAAAATAATGATATTAAAGAAACTCAGTGACATACAGGAGAAGACAGATTACAAATACAAAGAAGCCATAATAAAAGTTCAAGATGTGAATGAGAAATTCACCAAAAATATATATATCAGAAAAAAGAATCAAACAGAAATTCTGGAACTGAAGAATTCAATGAATAAAATAAAAAAATCAAGAGCTTCAACAATAGACTAGATGAAAAGAAAACATTTCAAAACTTGAAGATAGGACTTTTGAAAAAAACTCATACAAAAAAACAAGGAAAAATAATAAAAAAGAATCAAGAAATAAAAAAGAAATATTACACAAATACAAAAGATCACTCAACCAGAAAACCTAGAGGAAATGGATAAATTCTTGGACATATAGAACCTACCAATATGGAATCAGGAAGAACTAGAAAACCTGAACAGATCAATAACAAGTAATGACATTGAATCAGTAATAAAAAGTTTCTCAACAAAGAAAAGCCAAGGACTGTATTATTCATTGCCAAATTCTACCAAGCCTATAGATTTGAACTAACACCAATTCTCCTCAACTATTCCAAAAAATTGAGGAGGTTGGTATTCTTCCTAACTCATTCTGAGAAGCCAGTATCACCCCAATACCAAAGCCAAGCAAGGACAAAACAAAAATAGAAAATTTAGGCCAATATCCCTGATGAGCATAGATAAAAAAAATCCTCAATGAAATACAAGCAAACAAAATACAACAGCACATCAAAAAGATAATGCACCATGATCAAATGGGATCTACACCAGGGATACAAGAATGGTTCAACATAACCAAATCAATAAATGTGAAACATAACGTCAACAGAATGGACAAAAACTATTAATGATATTCATCTGAACAGGCACAGAATAAGCATTTGATAAAATTCATTATCCTTTCATGACAAAAACTCAATAAAGTAGGCATGGAATGAAAATACCTCAAGATAACAAAGGCCATATATGACAAAGCCATTACTGACATCATACTGAATGGGAAAATGCTGAAAGCCTTTTCTCTAGGAACTGGAACAAGACAAGGAAGCCCATTTTCACAACTCCTGTTTAACTTAGTGCTGGAAGTCCTAGCCAGAACAATCAGGCAAGAGAAGTAAATAAAAGGCATTCAAATAAGAAAATAGGAAGTCAAATTGTTCCTCTTTGCAGATGGCATGATTTTATATTTAGAAAAACCTAAATACTACATCAAAGCCTCTCTTATTAATAGATTTGATAAACAAGTTCATTGAAGTTGCAGGATAGTAAATCATTGTACAAAAATCATTAATATTTCTATACATTAATAAAGAAATCATTGACAAAGAAATCAAGAGGTCAATCCCATTTACAAAATAGCTTTAAAAAGTACCTAGAAATAAATTTAACAAAGTAGGTAAAGATCTCTACAAGAAAAACTACAAAACACTGATGAAAGAAATCAAAGAGGACACACAAACAAATGAAAAGACATTCCATGCTCATGAACAAAAGAACTAATATTGTTAAAATGATGTAAAACCCAAAACAATCTACAGATTCAATACAATCTCTACCAAAACGCCAATATCACTTTCATAGAAATAGCAGCAAAAAAAAAAAAAATCCTAAAATTCATATGGAATCAAAATAACCAGAATAGCCAAAGAAATCCTGAACAAAAAAGAAAGCTGAAGGCATCATACTACTTAACCTCAGAAAATATTACAAGGCTGTGGTAACTATAACAACCATGATATTGGTGTAAAAACAGACACATAGACCAAATTTGGAACAGAATAGAGAACCCAGAACTCAACCCGCGTATTTATAGCCAACTGATTTTTGACAAAAGTGCCAAGACCATACATTGGGGAAAGGACACCCTATTCAATAAATGGTTCTGGGAAAACTGAATAACCACATGTAGAAAAATGAAAATGGACCCTTATCTCTCATCATATATAAAAATCAACTAAAAATGAGTTAAAAACTTAAACTTAAAACCTTAAACTATAAAACTACAAAGAAAAACAGAGAGGAAACACTCTAAGACATTAGTCTGGGCAAAGAATATTTTGGCTGAGACCTCAAAAGAACAGGAGTTGAAAACAAAAACAGAAAATATGACTATATTAAACTAAAGACCTTCTATACAACCAGGAAAATATCTATAGAGTGAAGAGACAACCTGTTGAATGGGACAAAATATTTGCAAATTATTACTCTAACAAAGGACTAATACCTGCAATATACAAGAAAGTAAAACAACTCAATAGTAAAAAATAAAGTAAAATAAAATGAAATCCCATTAAAAAGCCAGAAAAGGATCTGAATAGATATTTCTCAAAAGAAGACATTCAAATGGCCAAGATACAAAAAAAATCTCAATATCACTAATCATCAGGGAAATGCAAATCAAAACCACAATGAGATATCATCTTACCCCAGTTAGGATGGCTATTACAAAAAAAGACAAAAAAAAAACAGATGCTGGCAAGAATACAGAGAAAAGAGAATTATGTGCTATTGGTGGGAATGTAAATTAGGATAGCCATTATGGAAAACAGTATGGAAATTTCCCAAATAACTAAAGTGGAAATACCATAAAATTCAGCAATCCCACTGTGTATTTACCCAAAGGAAAGGAAATCAGTATATCAAAGGGATGCATGCACTCCCACGTTTATACCTGCACTACTCATAATAGGAAAGATACAAATCAACTTAAATGTCCATCAATGAATGAATGAACCAATTGTATTATATATACACAATGGAATAATATTCAGCAATAAGAAAGAATATAATTATGTCATTTGCAGCAACTGGATGGAACTAGGGATCATTCTGTTAAATGAAATAAGCCAGGCACAGAGAGACAAATATTGCACTTTCTCACTTACATGTGGGAGTTAAAAAAGTTTATCTTGCGGAAGTAGAGCGTAGAATGGTGGTTACCAGAGGGAACGTGGAGTGGGGGTATGTGTGAAAGATGTTGGTTAATGAGAACAAATACATGGTCGGATAAAAAGAATAAGTTCCAAGGTTCGATAACAGAGTACGGTGACTATAGTTAAAAATAATGCAGTGTATGTTTCAAATTAGCTAGAAGAGAATCTTTGCTTCCAACACATAGAAATGATAAATGCTCAAAATGATCAATATCCTAAATGCCATGAGTTGATCATTACACATTCTATTTGTGTAACAAAATATTATATGACATGCCCCCCATAAATAAGCATTAATATTATATATCAATAAAAAATAAATTAAGAAGCTATGTTTGCCCTAGTCTGGAGTCTATTAAGTGTGCAGTAGCATTATGTCTAAAACAACAATGTGCATATCTTAATTAAAAACATTTTATTGCTAAAAAATGCTGATGATCATCTATACCTTCAGCAACTCAAAATCTTTTTGCTGTTGGAATATCTTGCCTTGAAGCTGATGGCTGCTGACTGATAGGGTGGTGTTGCTGAAGGTTGGATGGCTGTGGCAAGTTCTTAAAGTAAGGCAGCAATGAAGTTCGCCCCATTGCCTGGCTCTTTCATAAAAGATTTCTCTGTAGCATGTCATACTGTTTGATAGCTTTCTACCCAGAGTAGAACTTCTTTCAAAATTGAAATCAATCCTCTCAAGCTGTATCTCTGCTTTATCAACTAAGTTTTTGTAATATTCTAAATATTTTCTTGTCATTTAAACAGTATTCACATCTTCACCAGAAGTAGATTTCATCTCAAGAAACCACTTTCTTTCTTCATCCATAAGAAGCAAGTCCTCATCCATTTGAGCTTTATCATGAGGTTGCAGGAATTCAGTCTTCAGGCTTCACTTCTAAATTTAGTTCTCCTTTGATTCATGCCACATCTACAGTTACTTCCTCCACTGTCTTGAACCCCTCATTCATGAAGGTTGAAACAAATGTCTTCCAAACTCCTGTTAGTATTGCTATTTTGCCCTCCTCCCATGAATCAAACAACTATTCTTAATGGCATCTAGAATGCCAAATTCTTTCCAGAAATTTTTTCAATTTACTTTGCCCAGACCTATCAAAGGGATTACTATCTATGGCAGCTAGAGCCTTGTGAAATATATTTCTTATTAATAAAACCTGAAAGTCAAAATTATTCCTTCATCCATGGGTTGCAAAATGAATGTTGTATTACCAAGCACACAAACAATATTACTCTCTTTGTACATCTCCATCAGAGACGGTGGGTGACCAAATGCGTTGTCAATGAGCAGCAATATTTTAGAATGAAACTTTTTTTTTCTGAGCAGTGGCTCTTAACATTTAGTGAACCATTCTATGAACAGATGTGCTGTCATACAGGTTTTATTATTCCCATTTATAGAACACAAAGCACAAGCACAGTAGATTTAGCATAATTCTTAAGGTCCCTTGGTATTTCAAAATAATAAGTGATCACTGAATCAACTTAAGTTCATCACCTGCATTAGCCCCTAACAAAAGAGCTAGCCAGTCCTTTGAAGCTTTGAAGCATTGACTTCTTCTCTCTAGTTATGAAAGTCTCACCTAGATGATGTCTTCTTCCAATAGAAGGCTGTTTTGTCTACATTGAAAATCTGCTGTTTAGTATAACCACCTTCATCAATTATCTCAGTTAGATCTTCTGGATAACTTGCTGCAGCTTCTGTATCAGCCCTTCCTGCTTTAATTTGCGCTTTGATGTGAGAGAGATGACTTCTTTACTTAAACCTCACAAACCAACCTCTGCTAGCTTCCAGCTTTTCTTCTACAGATTCCTTACCTCTTTCTGTCTTCCTAGAATTGTAGAGAGTTAAGGTCTTGCTCTGAACTGGACTTTGGCTTAGGGGAATGTTATGGCTGGTTTAATCTTTTATCCAGACCGCTCCAACTTTCTCCATATCAGCAATAATGCTGTTTTGCTTCATCATTCTTGCATTCTTTGGAGTAGCACATTTTATTTCCTTCAAGAACTTTCTTCTTCTTTTTTTTATTTTTTCTTGCACAACTTAGCTAAGTGTTTGGCATAAGAGGCTTACCGTTCAGGCTATGTTGGCTTTCAATATGCCTTCCTCACTAAGGTTAATTGTTTCTTTTCCAGCTCTTGTTTTAAAACAAGAGACATGTGACTCTTCCTCTCATTTGAACATTTAGAGATCATTGATTGTCCTGTTATTATTAAATAATTGGCCTAATTTCAATATTGTTGTGTCTCAGGGGAGGGTGAGAGAAAGGGGACTAGCCAATGAGTGGAGCAGTTATAACACACACAATACTTATTAAATCTGCTGTCTTACGTGGGTGTGGTTTATACTGCCCCAAACAGCAATATCAAAGATCGCTGATCACAAATCACCATAATACACAGAATAATTATTTTAAAAGTTTGAAATATTGCAATAATTACCAAAATGTGAAACAGAGACAGGAAGTAAACACATGCTGTTGAAAAAACAACACCAATAAACTTGCTCTGTATAGGATTGCCACTAATCTTTAATTTGTAATAAAATACAATATCTGCAAAAACAATGAGAGTGAAGTGCAATAAAATGAGGTATATCTGTAGAACAGCATCATGGATTTTGTCATTCAAAATAAAGATCTGGAGGTTTTCTTTAAATCTGCTTTTTCTTTACCCTTCTACAGAGAAAATTACAAAATATATTCAAATTTTTGAAAGTTATTAAATAAAGATATAGAGAAATATACCATGTACATAGTTTAGAAATCCAAATACTATAAATGCTATATAATATTTCCCAAATTAACCTATAGATTCAATGCAATTTACGACATTATACCAGCAGGTCTCTTGTTACTGCTGAGTAGAAATTGACATGCTGGTATCCAAACTGACATCAAAATACAAAGGTCATGAAATACTTAGAAAAAATCTTGGAAAACAGGATTATAAGAATTAAAATATTAGATATTAAGATACAAAATTATAACAATTAAGCCATTATAGTATTAACAAAAGGACAGATATATCATTCAGTGGAAGAGAACCAGTGTCCAAAAATACACCAATATAAATACAGATCTCTGATTTTTGACACAGATGTCATTGCAAAGTGATGGGAAAGCATAGTCTTTCTAAAATACAGTCCTAAGTCAGGTGGTTATATGTACTAAAAATAGCTGGATCCTTATACCCACAAATCAATTTAAGGTGGATTGCATACCGCCATGTAAAAATTAAAACAAATTTTCTAAAAGAAAACACAGAAAAAGAGCTTTATGACCTTGAGGACGGGAAAACGTAGTACAAATGGGGCACAAAAAGCACTAATCGTAATAGTAATAATTGATACACTGGTTACATTACAATTCTGTTTATCAAGACATACCAGCAAGAAAGTGAAGAAGCAACCCACAAAATGGGAGAGAATATTAGAAATACTGTAACTGACCAAAGGAGCCTACACAGACTACAGAGAAATAAATGAGGAAAAGAAAGGCACACAATAGAAAAATTGGTAAACATTTAACAGGAATTTCAGCAAAAATGATATTCAACTGGCAAATAAGCATATAAAAGTTGTTCAAATTTAATGCAAACTGAAACTTCACCAGAATGGCTAAAATGAAAATGACTGATAACACCAGTTGTTGGTGAAAATGGGAGGCAATCCAACTCTCATGTAGTGCTAAAGGGTTGGGGTATGTTTTGGTAAAACTGTGGAACACTTTGAAGCATACCCATGTTCTATGACCCAACAATTTCATTTGTTGCTAATTTACAGAATTGCATGCATGTCTGTATCAAAAGACATGTACAAAAAAAAATCTATATCAATTTTTAGAAGAGAAGTTCCAAACTGCAAACTACCAAAAATGTCCATTATAAATAAAATGGATAAGTATATTGTAGGGTGTTTACACAACAAAAGAAACTGTGAGAAGAAACTATCTATAACAATGCTTAAAAAAATGCTTGAATTTATCAAACATAATTTTGAGCACAGAAGTCAGACACAAAAGAGTACATATTGTATGATTACGTTCATATAATCAGAAACACAGACAAAACTAATCTATGATTTTAGAGGTTTGGTTGATGGATAGTAAACAGGCAGGGGCACAAAAAATGCCTCTGGGAACTGGAATCTTCTAGATTTTGGTCTTGGTGTTAGTTACATGACTGTGTTCATTTTGTGAAAATCCACCAAGCAATACACTTATGATTTGTGCATTTTACAGTATACAGAATACAAAAATAAAATAGTTCATTAAAATAAAATTAATTAATTAATCCCATTTTTCTCAATATATCACATAATTATCAGTTAAATTCACACTTGTATCATTCTACTGTCATTTTTTTAGTTAAATCTCTCATCATCTCTCACCATCAAAATGGTGGTAGGTTGACAACTGGTCTTACTCCACTCAGAGTTATCTCCATATAAACCCTATGAAAGCTGTCTAATGGCAAATATAATCACCCCAGTGGCCTATTTGAAACCCTGTAGAAACTGCCTACTGACAAAACCATGTTATTCAAGGTCCTTGCTGACGTATCTCCTATTATATTATTTGCCTCAAACCTCATCTAAGCCAGGACTCACTTTTCCTATTTGTATCCTCAGTGTATAGGAGTTGACATATATTATTATGAAATGTTCAACAGCTCAAAATATCCAAGCTGACATCTGAAACCAGGTCTGCATGGCTGTCTCTATAACCCATGTTTTTTCCATATATTACAATGCCACCACTACATACCTTGGGAAAATCTTGCTTATCATGGAATCTGTGTTCTTTAACTTAATAATGTCTAATTTGAAATAACTGAATCAAAAGGAAAAGAAAAACAAATAAAGCTATTACAATTCATTTTAGTGGTTTTCACCATCTGTTCTCCCATCTTATAGTATACTTAAAATAGTAGAAACTTCGACATTGTCATTAATCCTGGGGGAAAATGATAGGCCAACTGGGGAAAAAAATAGCAGTGAAGGAGTATAACATAATCATATTAATTTTTTTTAATTAGAGTGAGAGTAGTGGTGAGGTAGATTAGAGAAGGCAAGATTGGAAGTAAAGAGAATAATCTATTTAATTAAGACAGAAAAACCCACCGACAGCTTAAAGACAAACTAAATTGGTGATAGAAGTATACCTTATTTTATTCTGCTTTATTGAGCGTCCCAGATATTGAATTTTTTTAAAATTGAAGATTCATGGCAACCTTGCATTGAGCAAGTCTACTGGTGCCATTTTTCTAACAGCATGTGCTCTCTTCATGTCTTTATGTTACATATTGGTAATTCTCAGAGTACTTCCACCTTTGTCATAATTACAATAATTATGTATATAATAATTATCTCTTCTGGTGATCTGTGAGCAGTGATATTTGATGTTGCTATTGTAATTGTTTTTGGAGCACTCTGATCCACACCTATAAAGGTGACATTCTTAATCAGCAAATATTTATGTATTTTAACTGCTCCACTGACCTCCCATCTTCCTTCCTGATCCCCTGTCTCCCTTCCTCTCCTGAAGCCTCCCTATTCCCTGAGACACACCAATACTGAAATTAGGCCAGTTAATAGCCTGACATTGGGTCTATGTCTCTATGTTTTCCAATGGAAGGAAGTGTCACATGTTTCTCCCTTTCAATCGAAGGCTAGCAATAGTTAAACTTAGTGAGGAAAGCATATCAAAGGCCAAGATAGACTGAAAACTATCCCTTTTGCCCCAAACAGACAAGTTGTAAATGCAAAAAGAACAAAAAAAGAAGTTCTTAGAGGAAATTAAAAGTGCTACTCTGGTGAATGCACTAATGATAAGAAAGGAAACCAGCTCCATTGATGATGTGGAGAAAGTTTGAAGGGTATGGATAAAAGATCAAACCAGTCACAATATTCTCTTAAATCAATGCCTAATGCAAAGCAAAGCCCTAACTCATTTCAGTTCCATGAAGGGTGAGAGAAGAAAGCTTCAGAAGAAAAGTAGAAAGCTAGTGAAAGTTGGTTCATGAGGTTTAAGGAAAGAAGCCATCTCCATGACATAAAAGTGCAAAGTAAAGCAGCAAGTGCCCATATAGAAGCTGCAGCAAGTTATTGAGAAGATCTAAGATAATTGGTGGAGGTGGCAATGCTAAACAACTAATTTTCAATGTAGATGAAACAACTCTATATTAGAAGGAGATGTCATCTGGGACTTTCATATCTAGAGAGAAGTCAATGTCCAGCTTCAAAGCTTCAAAAGACAGGTTGAGTTTCTTTGAGGGGCTAATGTAGCTGATGACTTTAAGTTGGTCATTCTGAAAATCCTAGTGCCCTTAAGAATTGTGCTCAATCATCTGTTTACAACATGGTTTACTGAATATTTTAAACCTACTATTAAGACCTACCACTTGGAAAAAATATTTCTTTTAAATTATTGCTGTTCATTGACAATGCACATGGTCACCCAGAAGCTCTAATGGGATGTACAAGGAGACTAATATTGTTTTCATGCCTGGTAACACAACATCCATTCTGCAGCCACTGGATCAAAAAGTAATTTCAACTTCAAAGTCTTATTATTTAAGAAATATATTTATTTCATAAGGCCATACAGTGATCCCTCTTATGAGCCCTGGCGAAGTAAATTGAACAACTTCTGAAAAATATTCACCATTCTAGATGCCATTAAGAACATTTGTGACACATGGGAAGAAGTAAAAAAAAGAAAAATCAACATTAACAAGAGTTTGGAAGATGTTGATTGCAGCCCTTGTGGATGACTTTGAGGGGTTTAAGGCTTCAGTGGAGGAAGTAACTAGAGAAGTGGAAGAAATAGCAAGAAAACTAGAATTAGAAGTAGAGCCTGAAAATGTGATGTAATTGCCACAATCTTATGATAAAACTTGAATTGATGATCAGTCATTTCTTATGGATGAATAAAGAAAGTGGTTTCTTGAGGTGGAATCTACTCTTGGTGATGGTGCTCTGAGTATTGTTAAAATGATAACAAAATATTTAGAATATTTTATAAACTTGGTTGATGAAAAAAAGGGCAGTATTTAAGAAAATTGACTACAATTTTTAAAGAAGTTCTACTATGGGTAAAATGCTATTAAGCAGCATCATGCGCTATAGAAAAGCATTTCATATAAGAGTCATTCTATGTAGCAAACTTCATTGTTGTCTTATTTCAGAAATTTGCCACAGCCCCCTCAACCTTCAGCAACCACCACATTGATCAGTCAGCAAACATCGACATTGAAGCAAGACCCTCCACCACCAAAAAATGATAACTTGAAAAGGCTCAGATGATTTTTAGCAATATAGCATTTAGCATTTTAGCAATATGCATTTAGCAATATAGCATTTAGCAGTACAGCATTTTTAGCAATATAGTATTTTTAATTAAGGTGTATACATTGATTTTTTTTAGACATAATGCTATTGCACACAGAATAACTTTTACATGCATTTAGAAACCAAAAAATTTCATATGACTCACTTTATTGTGATATTTGATTTCTTGCTGTGATCTGAAACCAAACCTGCATTATCCTCCAGGTATGCCTGTAATTGATGCAATTATAAAGATCATAAAATTTCCATTTGGAAAGGTGATGAGAAAACTAATAAACCTAAAAGATATTCAATGATTGCTTTTTAAAAGAAAGTTGGCTGTTAAGATGATTTGGGGAGGTATATCATTCAAGTGCAAGATTTTTTAAGAAAACTGTAGCCTCTAATGATCATAAAAGATCAAGAATGTATCCCACCCACAAGCGCTTCCTGAAAACATTATTTGTATATGTTTTGCAACTGACTGGCTACTTAATTAACATATTCATTAATTGAGAATTTATTATGCAAAAGAAACAGTGTTAAACCATAAAATGAGCAGAACCAATATTAATAATATGTAACTATTTATGTAGTGAATCTAGCTAACAAAATATATAATATTATAATTATTTATTATAAACAGTAATAATCCAGGTATAAAATTTTACCTCATTCAAAAGTGGGCCAAGGAGAGGAAGAAAATTATATGTTATCATTATATAATAATGGATATTACACACAATTATGAATAGGTACTGTTATTTCTTACGGTAATAGGGAAATGCAATTTAAAATATATTTACTTAATATAATTAATACCTGTAATATTCATGTTACTGAAGAAAAGAGTATGAAGAACTTGGAACTTGTTTGACATAGAGTGATCTCGAATAGAGGAGAAATAAAACTAAAAATAGAAAGTGTATAATAAGAGGGCTAAAATACAATTAAAAAATACCAGTTATCACAGTTATTATAAAGTAATTAAATTCCTCTTGCATTGGTAAAAAACCTAAGCCAATTATATGATCTTAACAACAGACACAATAAAATGAAATGAACCAGGAAAGCGATACAATGAAAAGGTGGACAATTATATACCTGGCAATTACAAATGAAAACAAAGTAGCCTTGGAAATATCAATATTGTAGAATTTAAGATAAAAGCATCAAATAAGAAAATGAGTACATTTTATATGAATACAGAATAAATGAATGATTACATATGACAATTATTAACATTTATATTCCAAATAATTTGAAAGTCACATATTTAAAGCCAAATAAATATAAAATAGAGTTGAAAAATTAGATCCATAGTGAAGAACTTGAATATGTCTTAATCCTTAACATAGAAAACAAAATATTAATAGGCATAGATGACTTGAATATGATAATACAATGTAGCCAAGCCTGGTGGCTCTTGCCTGTAATCTCACCTACTTGGGAAGCAGAGGGAGGAGGGTCACTTGAGGCTAAGAGTTTGAGATCAGCCCGGGCAACACAGTCATATCATGTCTCTAAAAAAAAATTTTAAGAACCTGGCAGGGTTAGGGCGGGTTTGCTTGAGTCCAGGATTTTGAGGTTACAGTGAGCTGTGATAGTTCCACTGAACTCCATCTTGGGTGACAGAGTGAGACTTCCATCTCAAAAAAATATCAATTAAAAAAAATTAGCCTGGTGTGGCGGGGCATGCCTGTAGTTGAGCTACTTGGGAGGCTGATGCAGGAGGATCACTTGAGCCCAGGAGTTTGAGGCTAGAGCTAGATCAAGTCACTGTACTCCAGCAGGGTGACAAAGCAAGACTTCACCTACTATGATCTCATTTATAGATAAGGAAATTAAGTCAAGGAAGTTTCAGTAGCTGGACTAAGGTTATATAGTTTGAGATTAGTTGGGCCAAATATTGAACATAGACAAATTTTCTCCTGAGCCTTAGCTCTAACCACCTTGCTGTACTGTTAATTAATAAGTCAGACTTAAGACAAAACCATTCTTATAAAATTAATTAAAGCCAATTTGCTGAGTTTTAATAAGAGTATAAGTCTTAAAAATCACAGCTAAGCATTAATCAACTCTTGTCCCATAGCCCACTCTCTTAGAGTTGTTTATTGCGTATAGTCCCATAGCCTTTTGTCACAAAGTCCTATAACTGCCCTTAATTGCTCCTATAGATAACATCTTCAATGTTAAGAAATTTAAGACCTTTCTAAGATATTTTCCAGACCTTGCATTCCAATGGGTCCACTGACACCAACCAGTCCTGTGACTTTTTCCAAGGCACTGTCTCAGCACAAGAATGTGGTTTCTATATCCCTCCAACCTAGCCAATTAGTTACACCAATTCCCTAGCCCTCTGCCTGCCAAAAATTCCCTTAAAAACCTCAGCCCATTCTAGACTCGGCATCAGAAAGAAAAAAAATAAATAAATAAATAAATAAAAAAAAAAAAAAAAAACCTCAGCCCAGAGCTCTCTGAGAAGATAGATTTGAAGGGTTCCTCCCATCTCCTTGTTGGGCTGCCTAGAAATTATTAAACTATTTCTCGGCTGCAACTCCTGTTGTTTCAACGTAATGGTCTGTTACTGCACAGTGGGCAAATGAATCCAGTGATCCTATAACAAAGAGGTATAAATAGGCTTTGTGCCTAGATATAGATTACACACATTCTTTTAATTGTCTGTAATACATTTATACAGATAATAAATTTCAAAACATAAAAAATATGCAAGCTTACTTTTTTTGCCTCAAAGCAATAAACAAAATATACAAACAAAACTAAAAATATAAAATAGATTAAAATATGCTTTGATAAATATGTTTGGGACAAAGAGAAAATTAACACTGGTAATATAGATATTTTACAAAGAGAAACCAACAAAACTTTGAGTATAAGGCATAGATATAGTCAGAGAAAAATAAATAAACTTAAATAAATATATTACTGGATAAGATAAAATATCAGAAAGAAAAGGAAAAAAGGAAGGAAGCAAGGACACAGGGAGAGATGGAGGGCAGGAAACAAATAGTATGCATGTATATTCGTGTAGAAAAGGAAAAAAAAGACACCACCCAAAAAGGCTGAAAGAAACAAAGAGTACTCAATGATTTGGAATATAATCACAGTGTAATATCAAATGAATAAGAAGAATGCATGTCTATAAATGTAGGATCCCAGTTGTATTTTCATAAGTAAATAATTTATACAGATTTTTAAAGAATGAGACAGGGACACACTAAATTCACTGTGGTTATATTGTTAGTAGAATTAGCAGTAACTATCATTTTTATGCTTAAAAATATATTTTAAATGTTCTACAATGAATGTGCTGTCTCATTCCATTTGTATGTAAAATGATTACTATTTGCACAATGCCAGGATCAGCACAGGCCCATAGTGATGAATGAAAAAGAAGACAAAAAATAAACTCCGAAGAAAAAAATTGTTCTGAAAGAAAAGTATAAAGGAAACCAGAAACTTAAAAGAAAACTGTATACATGTGATAGTATATATCACTTTGAAAAACATAGTGTTAGACCTAAAAGGCAGAAATGAATGTATGTGATCTATACATTGTTTGGAAGGGGGTAACTGGGAGTATCCAATTTTCAGTGGAAAACTTAAGAAGTCTGTTTTTCCAGCCCTTGAATCTGGTCTGGCCTTCTTACTTGCTTTGCCAATAGAGTGAGGCAGAAGTTACGTTGTGCGAGGTCTGAGCCTCAGCCCTCAAGAGGCCTTGCACCTGTCTTTTCTTTCTTAAAACCCTGCTGCTGTCATCTGAACAAACCTGGATTACTCTTTTGGACAGGAAACTCAACCTTCCAAATAGTGGCCACCCTAGACTAGATCACCCCCAGTCAACTCCCAGCTGACCGTCGATGTCTGATTCTTGCTGAGGCCAGAACTATGCAGCAGGCCAACAGGCTGGTGAGCAACAATAAATGCTCATTGTTCCAAGTCACTGAGTTCTGTTTGTGCTGCTGTGCAACAATCGCTACCTATGAGCACAACATTCAATGTCTTCCAGTTTTGTTTTGCAGAATAAATGGGCTAAAGGACTTAAAAGAACATTTAAAATTGAAAAGTACTGCAAAATATAACAAACTGATCAGACAAATGTCTCTTTTACAATTTTCTCTGGGCCAAAAAGGGCACTAAGGAAAATAATCATAAAATGTTAGAGCTATGTCTGAGATGTGATATTCAGAGATGATACATGGATTTTATATCTTATGCAAAATTTCATTGAATAGTGATAGCCACCTGAATGCCGAGCTGCAAAAGACAGTTCAGTTAAATCTACAGTCAGGAGAAAAGATGAATTACCGATGCTTGCATTTAGCATAGCAAATACAACAGGTTTCTATTCTGATTTTGTCCAGTCTCCTCATTTGAGAATTAGAAACGGAGACTTCCAGAGAGACGGTATCTTGGAAAAGTCATTCAGAAAAATTAGTGGCAGATGTACATGTTTAACCTAAGTCTTTTGAGTAAGCCCATCCCAAATTTACCCTACCCATATATAGTTTTGAAACACTGCAGGCCAGGGAATGATTTCTATCTAATAATTTTTGAAAAGAATTAATTCTTGCATATTACAGATATTGCTGCTAAGATATTAGAAGTTTTATTAAGTGATCAGTCAGCTCCCCTGTGTCCTCTTATCTCTATATTTTAAGCCTATGATAGAAAAAAGATAAGCAGAGATACAGAAGGACAACCCCCACCAAATAGAATGAATTCTGTGGTCCGTTTCTGAGGACTACTGAACTAGGACTTACCATGGTCAATACATTCGTTAATAAGTCCATTCTTACTTCTGACAAATTCATCTGTAGAAGATACCGTGTCACCCCAATGTACAGGCTGCTGGTTGATTGAAGGTTTCATCCTGAAACTAGTAGAGTCCAAGGTAAGCAGCAAGGAGAGGGACTCCTAGAAAATCATCAACTCTGGGGTAGATGGAAACCAAGAAGGGGTCACAAGAAAATTCAGTCAGAAAAGTCAAACTTATTTGAGGTTAAAAAAGGTTTCTGTTTAGCAGGAGATGTCAATTATATATATATATATATATATATATATATATGTATATATTTTCCGTGGTGTCCTCAAAGGATATGGGACAGAAATTGGTCTAGTTTGGCCAAAAGACTGTGATAGGGTGCTTGTGGTTAACAAAGTAGATTATTCTATTCAGCAAGTTGGATCTCAGAACACACCATCTCATTTTCTCTCAATATGAATAACTTTTTCCACTGGGGTGACCAGAGAAAGCCATGGCCAATCAGGCTGCCCAAAAGATGAACTCTGAAGTAAAACACTTAGATATATTATTCTCAGCCGCCTGCTTAATCATAGGTGAGAAAGATCAGGCCTTCCTGCCCTGTCATACAGTCTCGCACTGGGATAGCCTCATTCATCAAAGTTACGGATTTCAGATATGAGGATGTCAAAGGGAATTTGCAGGCCCCTTGGCAGAAGCCATTTGTATAACGACACCTAGTGGATCTGCCAATAGGTGACAGATGTGTCCAGTGTCTAGTCCTGGCATCTTCTCTTGTTCTTGCATGAGCTCCGGCAGACGTCATGTACTTCTCCAACGTGATGAAGTGGAAACACTATTGACTTGAAATCAAACAGACGTGGATTTAATCCTGGCTCTGACACAAACTGTATGACTTCACTCAAGTGTGTTAACCTCTTGGAACTTCAGTTCATCATTTGCATAATATGGAAAATACTTCACAAGGATGTTTTAAACATTGACAAATTAAGCAAGTAACATATATGTGTAAGAAAAATGTCTGACCCATAACGTGTGTTCAGTAATGTCAGTGCTCATTCACCTGGAAGGTGGACAGCATACTTCTACATCACTGTTTTCTTCACCTGATAGAATGATATTCACTAAATGATAACAAAACAGCTATTTTTAACATCAATGTTTTCACTTGAGCTTTGGGAGGTTTTTAATTGTTATCTTCCTGAATCCTTTAATAACTATAAAATCAGTTGGATGGAGTTTCACCTTAAACTGTAATTTACTAAACCACTAAACCTCAATCATGCTATCTGTGGCCAAGGTGTTTACTATCATTGAATACTAGAGTTGCTCATTTATGAAAACATTATACATATTTTGGAACTAAATCAGAAATCATCTTATATTTTCCAGCGCAGACAAGCAACAGCAGAAAGAGATGATTTACAGAAATAAAGGGGAGAAAATTTTGTCCATTAGAAATCTCCTATATTCTTTAAGCTTTGATAAAAAGATCAGAATTCACCCTGACATATAGCTTCACATTATGATAGTCTCATTCCTCAAAGTTATAGATTTCAAATATGAAAATATCACAGAGAATTTTCAGCCTCCTCAGTAGAAGCCATTTGTGCATCGTCAGTCCCATATACACTGCTGTAGAAGAACACCCTCGTCCAGCTGAAGAGACACCAGACTAGCATCCTGGCAATCTTCCGCCCAGCTGGGACCCAGAATCTTTCCAACTCTCCCACTCAATTCCCCCAAGCCCCTGCCCTATCCTTATTTAAGGGTAGCCTGGGGTACAGCTGCTCCCTTGTGATGATCATGGACCTTTGACTTTTCTTTCTTATTAACCTCTCATTAGTATAATGTTGTTGGAGACAAGGAAGGGTGATTTTGACCATAAAAATCAGGCTAGTTTAAAGATTCATTGACTCTTCTTTATCTTACTCTTTTTGGGGTCTCAATGAGTAAATCATTAATTTATTTGACTTGGAGCAAATCAATTCACTTTTCTGAGCATCAGTTTCCTCCAGTAGAAAGAGAAAAGATGGAAATCTTTAGTGTTGGACCAATTCTGAGGACTTTTATAAATCATTATTATCTCCCTTTGCGGCTCCACCTTCTTCTGATGGAACCAGTCCATTTTTCCACAAGAGCAGCCACAACTTCCAGCCGTGGGCAAACAGTTGGGAGCAGACACAGGAGGGGCATTCTAAGATCCTTTCCTCTAGGCATTAGCTGGTCAGTTACATAGCAAGAAATCCCGACTGCCACATTTTCGGAGCCCAGATGGTCCTCCCTTTCATACTTCTGAACCTCCCTTTGGTAATTTCAGACTCCACTCTAAAATTCTGTGTTTTGGTTACACTTCCATTTGCACATAGGTTGCCCACTATCCTTTTTGTCCCAAGCTTTTTACTCTGAGTTGTACATGCAAACTGTATTACAAGCTCTGAGTGCATTTCTCAGGAACAGCTGTTCTGAGTCAAGGTTGTTTCTGTTCCACAGCAATGATTTAGCTCAGACTAACTTTTCTCCCCAGTTACAGGCTCGTTGCAGTCATCCTGTGGGACCTGCATCTGGCAGGGGAAAGTGTGTGGGCACGGCAAGGAGAGGATATGGAACAAGCTGGCAGCCCCTGAATGACAGGTCTCCCCATGAGAGCCTTCTCCAGCTGGAGCCAGCCAAGCCTAGCCCGTTTTCTGACAGATGTTCCTTGTTCCTGCTTCAGCCATGTGGTTCCTGACATGCTGTTTGAAAAGACCTGTAAGGTAGCTCTGTGGCCTCATCCTCCAGGGGTCTCCAGGGGAGCCAGCTTTCTTGGTGACTACATAATTCATGGCATCCCCCTGCTTAAAAGCTCTCAGAAGCTCCCTATAACTGAAAGAATAATATGTAAACTTTTTAGCATGACCCACAAAGCCAGTTTTCTCCTTTGTAAAATGGAGTCAACAGTAACTACTTTGCAGGGTTGCTTTGAAAATTAAATAATCTACTAATACATCTAAGTCATTATATCGTAAATGGGGGCACTCAGGAATTACCAGTTTTTTCCCCTTCCTTCTTCCCAGTCTGGTCCTAGCCTATGTTATAGGCTTCTCTCCTTTTACTCTCATTCTTCATTTCAGTTATTCAAATTACTTGCATTCTCCAAACATTTTTCAACATTCATATTCAGCCTGTCTTAAACCTGATGCTCCCCTTTTCTTCTTGGGGAAAAAACCCTTACACCCCAGCACTTTAGAGAAACCCTCCCTCACACTCTCAAAGTATAGGTATTCCTTCTCCCCCTTCCCTCCAGGGCACCATTTGGCGTTATACAGTGCCCTGACTGTACTTGGCATTAATGTAATGATGATAACAGCTATCATTCCTTAAGTGCCTGGTATATATCAGAAGCTGTGTTTTTCACTTTACAAACATTAGCCTTACTCTTCAAAACTAATCCAACAGTTGTTGACATTTAGCCTCCATTTTAGATAAGGAAAGTGAAGTTGAAAGGGGATCATGTTGCTAAACAGCCTAGTTTCACTTCTGTCTTATTAACTAGACTGTACTTCTTAAATAACTGTGCCCTCCATACATGACTGCTCATCAAAGACACGCTTAACTCAGAAATGTCTCCCCTTTGCTCCTTGATTCTTTTCCCACCTGCATCATGGTCTTCTCTTTTCCTTAAAGGACACATTTATTTAACCCAGTTGTATTTAACTATATCCCACCAAAGAATTACAGAGGAACTTGATAGATCATTCAAATGAAACTTTTCTTGTATTACAGATGTAGATACAGCCTCTGAGACATTCAAACCTTTCCTGAGGTCAAAAGTGAGGTAGTGAGGGAACTGGAACCCCAATGACATGTACTTTGTTCTCAAGCTGGTGTTCATTGCACAACTCTGTGTAGTAGGTCTGGGGGAATGACTCATTTTCAAATCTGTAAAAGCTGGGGAACAGGGCCGGGCACGGTGGCTCACGCCTGTAATGCTAGCACTCTGGGATTGCTCGAGATCAGGAGTTCGAAACCAACCTGAGCAAGAGTGAGACCCCGTCTCTACTATAAATAGAAAGAAATTAATTGGCCAACTAATATATATAGAAAAAATTAGCCGAGCGTGGTGGCACATGCCTGTAGTCCCAGTTACTTGGGAGGCTGAGGCAGGAGAATCTCTTGAGCCCAGGAGTCTGAGGTTGCAGTGATCGAGCCTGACGCCAGGGCACTCACTCTAGCCTGGGCGACAAAGCGAGACTCTGTCTCAAAAAAAAAAAAAAAAAAAAAAAGCTGGGGAACAATAGAGAGGCTTCAAAACCCAACAAAACCACCACTTCCTCTATGAATCGATCTATTGAGATGTGATCTAAGTCAAAATGGCCAATTGTATTTTGAATCTTGGTAAATATTGGTATCTTCCCCAAAATTAGAAGAAGGTGTAAACTATATATCTGTTCTGTCCATAAGCTCAACAGAGTGGTATGCAATGAAAGCAAGTTTCAGATCAAATACTACCGCCAAAGGGATGTTTATTAGCTAAGCAGGGATATTACTCTCTTACAATCAATTCTTGTGCGCTTGTTGAAATCCTGACTCTGTCAAGCACAGAATCTTGACATGAAGCCTCTGCAGGAAAGACTCAGCCTGAGACAAATGCAGCAAATATTTTGACGGCAAAATCAACTATTATTCTTGTAAGACTCAGTGGCAGAATCTTTTGTTAATGGGGGAAACAAATGGAATTCTTGGTCTAGGGCACCAGTGTGAGGGGTTCAAGTCCCTGGTTCACCAAATACTTATTCACCAATCACACAAGGGTGGATGTAAGAGGATAATTTGTTATAGCCAAATAGCCAAACATATATTTTAAACACTGTAATTTTGCACTAAGAAAAGTTATTTCTGCCATATATTATATAATTGGCAAATCCCTTTGGGCATATTCCAATACCAATATTTGAAATGCATGCCTCTAGAATATGAAACTTTCTGGGTAGAAGTAACTCACTGCAGCTAGGACCTAAATTCTTCAGTAGAAGTCCTTGGGTACTAACAAACCCTCCTAAAGTATAGATTAAATCAGTTTACACACACGAGTTACCTTGTCTATAGACAAGTAAATCGCAGATGATTTACCACTACCGCCTTTGTGGTCTTGCTGCAAGCTTTGTGCCTCTTTTGTTAGAAATTTCAGTGCATGGAGTAGATGTTCTAGGTCATAAATCTGCTTCTGCCACCAAAAATGAGCTATTTCTATCTTCCCTAGTAACCATCTGGCGTGGTAGCTGGCATAAAGTGAGCAAGCAGTAAATGCACATGGGTCTTTGAATAAATGACTAAACTAATGAAAAAATTAGAATAAGCAGACTTAGGAATGACCACTTTGGTCTGCTTCCTCCACTGTGGTCATTCTGACTACAAACAAAGCAAAAATGTCAGGGAAGGAACTCTTCTCTCTTATATCACAAGCCATGCCACAGAACTGGGTGAGAAAAGCTAAAGTTCTCTGTAAAGTTAGATATGCTTATATCTGACTTTCTCCCTCCATCAGAGAATCCAGTGTGCCCCATGAACAGCCAGTGCTATAAGGCAGGCTGACCTCCCTAGGTAAGGCAGAATCTTTGTGGTCAGCTGGGACATGCAGATGGGGAGTGTGTTGGGGCAGAAAGGAGGCCCAACTTAGTAGATGATTTCCCTATCCCAAACCAACTCTGCCCATTCTGTTTACTTACTTCAAAGGCTGTTTCTATTGCCACCAGGGATGGAAACTAGCCTTTCAAAGTTTACTGTGTGTCCTGAAATGAAGAGTTCTCTTATTGTCTAATTTGCTTTTTAAATAAGTGCACAATTGATTCAGAAAACCTTGGTGCTACTTAACAGGACAAATGAATCATTTGCTTTCCAAATTATAGGGAGCTTTGAGATCAGGCAACCTGGATAGCCACAGAGCCTCTCCATTAGAGACGCAGAAGAATTTAAACAAGCAGCCCCCAGCTTTGGGAGCCATCTCTATCTGAGTGGTCAGCACTGTCATCCTCTTACAAAATTCAGGCGCCTCAGGGTATTAGCATGCCCAAGCCGGCATATGGTATACATCTTAATAACATAATCTCAGGACTCCAGCAAGCTGTTGTCCAGATAATTTGGACCCCTGAACATAGCCATCCCTCTTCCCAGTTTCTGCTCATCTCTGGAAGAATGGTGTATACACATCTCCTTTGCCCAATGAACTCCAAAGAAATCTTGCCAGTGTTTATAATACCTGCAAAGCCCCTCTGTAAATAACACTTGGGCCACACAAAACAGACTGAAGCCAAGAAGCTTAGTTCTACCTAACAGTTTTTCCCCAATTGCTTAGTTTTGCAGTTAGAAAAGAAGAAACACCCTTTATCAGAAGATTCATACCAGGCTTAACTTAGACATTTTTTTAGTAGTTGTTTAATGGAAACTTGTTTTTTTTCAATATTTTTGAAGGATAAAATGAATTCAGTTTCTCCATCTGGAAGCCTATTTCTTTTTATGTTAGCCAGTGACAAGTTTAAATAAATTAAAAAAATAATAATAATATGAACCTTAATTACAAAACTCATGTGAAACTTGGTCTGTGTTTGGCCACAGACCTCCCTCCCTCATGCCAATCCCTCTCTCTCTAGTCCTTCCAACCATGACTACCAAGGATTGCAGGAGATTCTTTAGCTAACAGTGACCTGGAAAACATCTGGTCTGGAAAATAAGAAATATATTAGGGATGTATCTTAAAGATAAAATGAGAGGCTTCATTCAAACTTCAGAAGAATTATTTGTGACTCAGAAAAATGAGAGGGAGGATCAGCAAGAACATTTTGGTACCTACCAGTAGAGGAGAAATAGGAATACATGGGAAAAAATAATATTTATAAAGTAGCTACTTTTGGAAATGAACAAAGACCATCCAAATAACAACAAGCACAGACTATCCAGAGTCAGCCACCATCACTTGAATTAGGCAGAGACTCAAAGGCAGGCAGAGGAGTGGGAAAGCACCATAGCAGAAAAAAAGGAAAGGGGTCAGATATATCCTCATTGGAGGCTATTGGTATGGGAAAGCTAGAGGAAGGCTAACTAGAAGTGTGGCATCCCATGTAACTGGTTTGGGAAGCATATGTGGCTTTCTCTGGTTAGTCCTGAATTGGAAGCAGAGGCAAAAAAGTAGAGAAGCAGTCACTGAGCAAGCCCTGGCCTTCTGGACTGATTGCTGCAAAGGCTGTCATTCGCCTTCCTAGACTGCTTGCTGCAGAGGTTGTGGGTCATGGTTTAATTGTCATATGTTTTGTCCACTTGTCATGTCCTGTCATGCCCATTACCATATACATTTTTCATTTATATATTCAGTGTCTTATACCAAATGCCGGGTACGGTAATTTCATAGCAATCCGATGTAAACAAAAAGGGCTTTGTTGTACCTTAACTCAAAGGAAGAACCTGAGGCAAGTTGTTTAATGTTTGGCTGCTGGGAAGGCTGACTCAGAAGCCCACACTCTCTCCACAAGTCCAAGCAGCCTCGTTGGCTGAGGTGGAGGTGTGTTCTCCTGGAGGTCAGTGTTGGGGGCATCTGCAGCGACCAGGGAGATGTAGGACACAGTTCAGTTCGTAACAGCCATATACCCATGTCTCACTTTATTCTGCCTGTCAAGCTCCACCTCCACCAGTCTATCCCCCAAATTGCAGTTAGTATTCTTTTTTAAAAATGGAAATTTAATGAGCAATGGATGTGTATAGAATCTTTCCATGGTTTCTATTTACCATAAGATCAATATATAACCGTTATTGAGATTAACAAATGTGGCAAGATAGCATAGTGTTCAAAACAGTTAAACACTAGAGTTTGATTGCTAGATTAAAATCATGACTTTCCTACTTGCCCATCCTTAACTGGATAAGTTAATTTAATTTTCTTAGCCTCGGTTTCTTAAAAACAGGTTTTGTTTTTTTTTTAAAAAAAACCCAACTTATAGGTTTATAATAGTTTAAAAATTCCTTAGTAGAGATTAAATGACATAACCCATGTAAAGTGCTTAGCCTAGATTGAAGGTTTTAAAATAGTCATTTATTATTTAGCTCTATATTTACTTATTTATAATTTTTTCTATCTAGTACCTATTTCCTCCCTATTTCTACAGTTCCTCCAATTATTTTAATTCTTAGAAATATATGCCAGAATACTTTATTTTTGCCTATATCAGAATGCCATATAAATGGAATCACATGGTATATAAACTTTTGAGATTGGGTTCTTTCATTTAGCATAATGCATAACTCGGCGTGTATCAATAGTTTGCTCATTTTTATCTCTCGGTAGTATTTCATTGTTGGTTATACCACAGTTTGTTCATCCATTTATCCACTAAAGGTCATTTGGTTTGTTTTCAGGTTTTTTGTGATTATATATAATACTGCTAAAACATTTGTGTACAAGTTTTTGTGTAAACATAAGTTTTTATTCTCTAGTATAATTACCTATGAAAAGGATTGCTGAATCATGTTAGGTGTATATTTAACTCTGTAATAAACTGCCAAACTTTTCCTGAATGACTGTATTATTTTTTATTCCCACTAGCAAGACGTGAGAGTAGTTATAGTTCCGCATTCTCACAAGCATTTGATATTGTGTTGCGTGTGTGTTTGTGCATGTATAATTTTAGTCATTCTAATATATGTGATGGTATCTTATTATGGTTTTAATTAGAATTTCTCTAATGACTAATGATATTGAGTATCTTTTTTATTTTTTCTATTTTTTAAATTTTAGAATATTACATGGGTACAAATGTTTTGGTTACATGATTTGCTTTTATGCAGTTTGAATCAAAGTTACATGTATGCCCCTCACCAAGTTAGTGTGCATTGTATACATTAAGTGTGAATTTACTCATTCCCTCCCCCTCCACCTACTTGGTTCCATTGATTTTTACTACTATATGTGTACATGGGTATTAATCAATTAGTTCCAATTTAATAGTGAGTACATGTGCGATTTGTTTTTCCATTCTTGTGATACTTCACTTAGAATGGTCTACAGTTCCATACAGGTTGTTACAAAAGGTATTAGTTCACGATTTTTCTATAGCTGAGTAGTACTCCATAGTATACATATACCACATTTTATTAATCCACTCTTCTACTGATGGGCACTTGGGTTGATTCTACATGTTTGTGACTGGGAACTGTGCTGCAATAAACATATGTGCATATGTCTTTTTGATAAAATAATTTTTTTCCTTTGGGTAAATATCAAATAGTGGGATTGCTGGATCAAATGGTAGGTCTACTTATAGCTCTTTTGGGGGCCTCCATACTATTTTCCATATAAGTTGTACGAGTTTGCAGTCCCTCTAACAGTGTATAAATGTTCCCTTCTCTCCATATCTATGCCACCATCTGTTGTTTGGGGACTAGTCTTTGCGATTTTCTAGATATAAGATCATATAGTCAACAGTGATTGTTTGGCCTTTTTTTCCCCATTTGGATCCTCTCGATTTCCTTCTCTCATATGATTGCTTTGGCTAGGACTTCCAGCACTATGTTAAATAGAAGTAGTGATAGTGAAAAACCTTGTCTGGTTCCAGTTCTAAGTGAGAATGCTTTTGGTTTTTCCCCATTCAGTATGATGTTGGCTGCAGGTTTGGAGTATATGGTTTTTATAATTTTGAGTTAGGTCCCATCTATGCCTATTTTGTTAAGCATTCTTATCATAAAATGGGGCTGAATTTTGTCAAATGCTTTTTCTGCATCTATTGTTAGGATCCAGTGGTATTTGTTTCTGCTTTGATTTATGTGGTGAATTATATTTATAGCTTTGCATATATTGAACCTTCCTTGTATCTCTGGTATGAAACCCACTTGGTCATGGTGAATTATTTTTTGATGTGCAACTGAATTTGGTTTGCTAGGATTTTATTAAGAATTTTTGCATCTATATTCATAAGTGAAATTTGTCTGTAATTTTCTTTTATTGTTGTGTCCTTTCCTGGCTTTGGTATCAAAGTGATATTAGCTTCATAAAAGAAGATGGGTAGGATTCCTTCCTTCTCAATGTCATGTAATAATTTCTGTAGCATAGGTACCAGTTCTTTGAAGGCCTGGTAAAATTCAGGTGTGAAATCATGTGGCCTAGGCCTTTTTTTTTCTATTGGAAGAATTTTAATTGATGTTTCAATTTCGATGCTTGATATTGGTCTGTTCAGAAATTCTATTTTTTCCTGATTGAGCCTAAGGGGCTGTGTGCCTCCAAGAATTTGTTCATTTCCTCCACATTTTCAACTTTATGTTCATACAGATTTTTGTAGTATTCCAAGATGATATTTTGCCCTCAGGGATGCATAAGATTCTTATATTTGGCCTCTTTACATAATCCCACATTTCTTATAGGCTTTGTTCATTCCTCTTATTTCTCTGTTCTTTACTTTGACTGAATCGTTTAGCTCAAAGGTGTTATTGTCAAGTTCTGAGATTCTTTCTTCTGCCTGGTCTAGCCTATTCTTAAGGCATCCCACTATGTTTTGTAAATACTTGAATGAATTTTTCATTTCTGGAAGTTCCATTTGGTTTTTCTTTAATAAGTTCATTCCTTTAGGGAATTCTTCATTCATTTCTTGCATTGTTTTTGTGGTTTCTCTACAGTAGAGATAGAGACTTATTAGCACTGAGCACTCTTGTGGTTGCTGTAGTGGAGAATGGCTGTGGTCTACCTGTACAACTCATGTGTCCTAGGTGCACCATGTCCTACCTACCTGTCTAAGCCACCGGTGGGCAATCCCATGAAACTGTGCTGAAGAGGCTCCACTCTCAGTGGCAGGCCCGGCTGTGAATATGCCCCTGCTGCAGAGAAACAGGCTTCTCAGCACAGAGCACTCTTGTAGTTATTATGGGATAGGAGGGGCTATAGTCCCCCTATATCACTCTTGTGTTCTTCAGCATCAGGGTTGCCCACCTATGCAAGCTACCAGTGGGAAATCCTGTGAAATGTCACTGAGGGGGCTCCACTCTCAGTGGCAGGCTCAGCTGGGAGCATGCCCCCATTGCAAAGAAACAGGCTTCTCAGAATCAAGAACTCTTGTGGTTGCTACGGGGGTGGGGGGCAATGGCTACAAGCTGGTTTAAGGCAAAATTACTTTCTGTGACACCAGGAATGGAGGAGGTACAGAGGAGGAGGTGTCTAGGTATAAGAATGCTGGCTCTCTGGTCTCTCATGGCACTCTCCCAGTGGGTTAGAGTTCTGTGTCCCAGTGCATGCCATAGTCACTCACAGAGGAGAGGGGAGCCCCCTTACCCTTTCACTGGGATCCAGGTATTTTTGGATTTAGTCCACCACTGTCCTCTCTTTTCTCTCTTCCTCTTTCTCAGCTTTGCAGCCCTTCTACATGGAGTCCCTGGATGCCTCTACTGTCACTCCCTGTGATCTACACCTGAGCTACAATTATTCTCCACTTTCCTTAGTCCAACATTCTACCCTTCATCTGGGACAGTCTGACAAGGTGACAAGGTATGTCTCTAGTCGGCCATCTTGAGAATTTACAGAGCATCTTTTAATGTGCTCATTGTCCAATTATAACTTCTTTGGCAGAGTTTCTATCCAAACATTTTGTCCATTTTTTTTTTTTGAGACAGAGTCTCACTTTGTTGCCTAGGCTAGAGTGAGTGCCATGGCGTCAGCCTAGCTCACAGCAACCTCAAACTCCTGGCTCAAGCAATCCTTCTGCCTCAGCCTCCCAAGTAGCTGGGACTACAGGCATGCGCCACCATGCCCAGCTAATTTTTTCTATATATATTAGTTGGCCAATTAATTTCTTTCTATTTATAGTAGAGATGGGGTCTCGCTCTTGCTCAGGCTGGTTTCGAACTCCTGACCTCGAGCAATCCGCCCGCCTCGGCCTCCCAGAGAGCTAGGATTACAGGCGTGAGCCACCGCGCCCGGCCATTTTGTCCATTTTTATGGACTAATTTTTCATTGTGGAGATTTTATAGTTCTTTATAGATTCTGATACATGTTGCAAATATTTTTCCTAGTCTTTGGCTCATCTCCTGAGTCTTTATGAAAGTAAAAGTTTTTAATTTTGATGACCTCCATTTTATCATTTTTTAAAAAATCAATCACGATTTTGGTGTTGTATCTAAGAACTTGTTGCCTACTTAAAATCTTGAAGCTTTTCTCCCATGTTTTCTTCTAAGGTCTGATTATGTTTTAACTCTTAATTATTCTTTACTCTTTGGGTCATCTGTCACTCTCTCAAGGAAGCTTTCTTTGACTTGCCCAGATAAGATCAGATTTTGTGTTATACAACTTTACAGCATTTTGTACATTTTCTCCATATTTATTCCAGTGTATAATCAGACATCTTATGTGATTATTTGTTAAATGTCTGCCAACACTCTTGACTGTAGCTTCTTGGGGTATTTGCTGCTTACCATTATAGGCCTGCAAGGAGTATAGCTCACTTCATAGAAATTGAATGAATTCATGAAAGGAAAAATAAGTAAATGTATAGATGCTACTATAAACTATAAAGGACTGTATAAAGACAAAATTAGTGTTGTCATCCCCAGTGCCTTGGTTACTTGAGCTCAACAATCTCTCAGGAAGAAATGAAGTCAAACTGAAGTTTACCACAGTTCTGCATCAGAGCCCATTCTAGAAAATAAAACAAGGCAAAACCACAGAGGAATGGGAAGAGGGCTAATACTTTTGTTAGGCCTAATATGTCTCAGAAACTTTGTATTTGAAAAAAATTAAAACAAAGACAAAAAACAAAACAAACAAACCCTGAGGCTTAAGGCTGTTAGCCTTGACCTTGAACAAGGTCACTATTAATAAATTGAGAAACTGGGAAACTAAAACATAAATCCAAACCAAAAACAATGCTCTCCCCCCCCCATCTGTTCTGCCTCTTCCCATCCCCTGCCCTGGCAAATAAAAACACTTGGTTAATATAGGCTTACCAGTTTTCTTTCAAAAGCTTATGTAATTGTCAGCCTGTTGGGTACATCTCAAGAGTTATGGATTTTTTTTTTTCCTTTTCGATGTTCCTTGAAAGGGTAGTATAACATCTTAATAGAAATGGTTCAATGTGGCTCACACTCTGCCCTGCCTTCTAGCCTGGATATTCCTACTGTCACAATGAGTTGTCTAATGATGAAGAGATCTTCAGGTCCTGTCAGAAGATAAGAGAAATTAGAAAAGATGCTTCTAATGACAAGAACATGCACACTCCCTTAAACCTTAAGCTATTAAACCTTATTAAATTAAATCAGTTAATATATAATGGCCATTTCATAAGATGGTTTTATGGAATGAGGCATATTTTAAAAAAGAGCGTTATGCCTCACCACACACACAAAGCTCAGCAAATGAGAGCTTTCTCTTCCCTCTCTCCAGTACGATAGGGGATGCTATCACTTACAAAAGAGCTGTAAGAAAGGCCCACAGGATGAAAAACGAGGCACTGCCTTCAGTTGCTAGTCCTCAGGCAACTCCTAAGATGCTGTCGAGAATCCCTGCTAAGATGCCTCACTTGTCACTGTGAGGCTATAGCCAAGAAGTCCAGCAATAAGAAGGAGGCTTCCCTCTCAGGTTGGAAAGACAATACAGCTCAAGAGTCTCCAGGCCATTCATGTTCCAAGCCTGAGTCTCATTTATATACTAGGGATGGGTAGAGACCGTAGGTCTTTCTAGGTAAGGTTTTCAGGCAAGAGGTTCAAGTGCCAACTCAACCATGGCTCAGCTCTGTTCAGGGCCAAGCCCTCTTCAAATGGGAATATATCCAAGTTCTCCATATTGTCTGCTCTGCAAACACTTAATACTTGGAGGTACTGCCTATAGTCTGGCATGAATACTCTAATTCAGTGCTTGTCAAACATTAGGCATACACAAATCATCTAGGGATATTCTTAACAAACAGATTCTTATTCTGCTGGAGTCTACATTTTTAACAAGCTCCTTGGATCACATTTTTAGTAACCAATATCTAAACCACTGGTTCTTAAACTTTAGTGGACATCAGAATCTTTTGGAGATTATTAAACACAAATTAATGCACCTCAACCTCTGAGTATGTAGCCCCCCAAATTTGCATATCTAAGACGTTCTCAGTTGATGCTAATACTGCACTTTGAGAACCACTGCTATAAGCCATACACAAAAAAGTCATTTTAATGCAGAATTCCATATTCATGTGATTCACCTGAACTGATATGCCTACACTGTGTATTTTTCTGGCTTTCTGTGACCACTCTGCTTCCAATCCTACCCTTTTTCTTACATCACCCTTGTCTTCTGTCTTCTACTTCAGTGCCTCAATTTCCTGACTACTGCAGCTTCTGAGAACTTCATCTCCCTTGCCCAAAATCCACAGTGTAGGAGAGACTACAGAAAGCACAGATACTGGATACCATGTTTCACAGGAAGGTCGTCTTTGCTGAGAAGCTACCATGGCACTCCTCTGTCCCAACAAACTAAATCAGACAATATATTAATAAGTCAACAGAGACACCACTCAAAAGAAAATACCACACTGCTGTTCTGAAGGGAAAGGTAGAAAGAACTCCTAGAAGAGAGAATAGTAGTCAATTCCATCATATCACCCACCAGGGGTTCTGTCCTGTGTTCTATCCACATTTTTTTACATTCTTTCACTTTGTCAATGACCACTGAGGGAGAAGATGGGGTGGGGACAACATATGCCCATTTACTGAATAAAAGCAAAATTTGTTATTTCCCCTTAGACTTTTCCATCCTCTGACACAGAAGGGCCCCTCCTGAGTGTATTCTACAGCTCTGCTCTGAAATGCCCAAAGAGACATGTCACTGCAGCACCAGATGGCTGCCGGCAAGTATTGAGGGAAGTGACAGACATTTCTACTCTAGACCTTTAATGTGCAATCACTCTGTTCTGTCAAATCTGTCTGTCTGCACTTGACCTTTTAGTGAAAACCATGTAGCTCTGTTAACAAGCCTCTCCTGGATGGAAGGGATAAATCGACTCCTACTGTTCCAGCTTCCGCACTGTGGGTGCCCCATTCCTCAGGCCTCAGGATACCACGCTGGGTGCCATTCGAGACACAGATGGAGACAGGTTTCTCTCAAGCTTTATGCACAAACCCAACTGGAGGTGGAATTCTCTATATTACAGAAATATTTCAAAGTGCAATATTTAGCTCCCCAGCACCTTTTAACCATCTTAATTATTCTGCTCTGTGGAGAGTCAAATGGAGTTGGTAATTATAGAAAAGAAAGTGATAAAGATCAACAATTTATTTTCCCAACAAACTTTCTCAGGCTAGCTGATGAAATCTTTCCTGGGATCTCAGGCTTACAGCACCATCATATCAATTTTGAAGGGATTATACATTAATAAAACAGATGTTAGTAATTCTAAGAATAATTAACATTTTGCAATAAATGGCAAACTCTTATATTTCACCTTCTATGTACCAGGCAGTATTTTAAATGCCTTATATATTGTAATTAATTTAATTCTTACAACTGACTAAATTTGGCACTATTATTAGTTCTATTTTACGGAATGATTAAATACCTCACCAGGATCACAAGGCTGTTGAGTGCTAGAGGCAGGATTCAAACTCAGCCTCTCTGGTTTATTATATTTTGTATTTCACATTTTCTAAATCATCATATTGTCTATCTGATTTAGAAGGCAGAGGGTTATGTTCACATTTTATAGACAAGGAAGGGAAGATGGGGAGAGGCTATGTGCTATCTCTGAGTTTTGTGCAGCACATTTCTGTAATTAACTCAAACCCTCTCCCTATTAGACATTTGAAGGGTACCTGAAAATTTTTAATGCATGCCACCATCTCCTTTCTTGTACAGAACAGAAGTCATTTTCCAAACTTATTCTCACCTCAGCAAACTTAGTTTTATGTTCTTTTTACCCACTCTCGAACACTATCACTTACTCTCCAGTTGTAATTTTTGGCTTATTTATCTGCCTCCTCCAATAGCTTGTAATTTCTGCTGGGGCAAGAGATGCTAAACTTTTCCCTTACCTCCATCTTAAGGTGGTTTTCCTGGGTCATGGAATATGTTAGAAAAGACTGCATTTTGGGCAAGTAAGTCTAGTGAAGATACAGAAATCCCTAGGGACAGCTGGATCTGGGTGAAATTGTAAATTTGCATTTTGATATTTCAGTGGTTTGGACTAGTGCCATACAGGTTAATTTTCTCAATAGGCCCTATCCAGTTATTTCCTGATATTTTAAGCAGCATGATGACAATGTCTAAGTAATATGTTACATCCTAGACTTAAAATTTTCAATAATTGCAGAGCAAGGTGTGATCTCTTTTTTTCTTTGTCCCTCCAGGTCCAAGAGCCTGGATGCCAAGCCCACCCTCTCTGGTTGAGGTGGAAATGTGTGGGCACTGGCCCAAAGTTCAATTAAAGAAAAGAACACACAAAAAATTCAAATGTTTTACAAAGACTAAAATTGTAAAGTGGAAGAGTTGGCCTCCAGTGAGGTCAGATGTTAAGAAAGAAGCCAAGACTGGAAAGGCAAGGGACCCTCAGCCCACCTCTCCTTCCTCTGGACCGCGCTTCCTCCTGGGTCACCATCACCACCCTGGAAACACAGTCAGCATGTGCAATGATAAAGTGTGGCTGCCTCCACATCTTTTCACTGGGCCACAGAAAACATAGCACAGCTAAGTCTGGCTCAACACGTCATGATTTATACAAGTCAATTCTCCTTTCACAGTTGAGTCCAAGAGTAAAGACATGTGAGCAGAAGACCGATTAACAAGAACAAGGCTTTATGATTTATAATTGGGGCAATAAAGATAAGAGCCCTCCGTGGCAAATCGGAAAAGGATAGCTGTAGGCAGCAGTGGGCATCCTGCCAGTTGGAAGACTAAAGGAAAACTGGTCCAGAGCTTGGGTCTGCCAGACTGACAGTGAAGGCCGGGGATGGCTCTGCTGATGATGGATACAGACCAGACTTCCGCTCTCCACAGTGGAACTCCTCAAGTCCAGTAGGCCGACTTGTGTCCAGCCTCATTGCCCACATCCTCTAACACACACACACACACACACACACACACACCCTAGGTGTTGCGCCTTCAGCTTGCTGTAGGAAGACAGAGCAGGTGAAGTGTGTTTGACATAACTAGAAGGCATTAGGCCTCACTCCAGCAGAGTAAGGTCCATTCATGGGGAGCTATGGTGACTCACTGTTTCTATGGGAAGTTTTCCTTAATGGCTGAGATCCTAGATCTTGTACCAGAAGAAAACAAATGGTTCTGTGGGCCAACACTTGTCTCCAATGAAGCCCTGGGCAGGTGACAGAGGTAATCCATAGGCAAGGTTGATGCTTGCTGTGTGCATGCCGGAAACACAGTTGCTCTGACCAATGGAAGTGGCAAAAGTGCCTGTATAAATAGGTATTTTCTCAGTGCTGCTGGTTCCTCCAAAGTCAAATGGGGTACCCTAGCTGTGTGGGTCTCTGGTTTTCTCACTGAAGGTAAGACTAGAAGTGTCCCCCTAAAACTGTAAGGCATTTCCCCCTCTGACTGCAACAGATGTGCTCTGGCCATAAGTTCCCGTGTGCTCTGAATGTTGATGAGAACAGCAGCATCTCCAGGCACAGGCACAGTGCTGACCCACTCCTATCGCACCACCTGTGCTCCAGATAGGCGGGCCCCAGCTGCTCT
Organism: Microcebus murinus; assembly: GCF_040939455.1. Classification (NCBI taxonomy): domain Eukaryota; kingdom Metazoa; phylum Chordata; class Mammalia; order Primates; family Cheirogaleidae; genus Microcebus; species Microcebus murinus. The sequence continues at coordinate 64,906,896 of NC_134117.1, forward strand.
GACTGTAGGAAACAAGCGTTGTACCTGCAAGCACAGGTACAATGCCAGCCCCTCCAACAGAAACAGACATGGTGCTGCTGCACCCGGATCCCTCCTGCAAAATGGCACAGGACGCCCCCAGCAGGCTTGTCTGAGCCTGTGATGGCACTGCCTTTGCCGCAGGAACTCCTGGGCCCATGGTCTTCATCCAGCACTTCCTTTCTTATCTAAGCTGTCTTCTGTGAGGTTGGAATTCCCCGCACAGGCCCAAGACTACACTGAAGGAGGAAATGAGGCCTCCAAGGGTTTCCAGAGGGCTTGATGCCCATGACACACCCCCACTGCTATGCGGGGTTGCGTCTCTGATCATCCTCTTGCTACGGCTTCCTGGCACTTTCCTAGGGCTTGCTTTCTTAGCTTTCTCAGCTCGGTCCTCTTTGGTCAAAGAAGGCAGGTGGGGGTGGGCCATGGTGTTGCCTGGATGGCACCAACCTCTCAGAAGAGGCCCTGGGCAGTTCACAAGGCAAAGGGAGGAAAGTCCATTGCTGCCCTGGAGGAGGAATCTTTACTCCGACTGGCAGAACATCTTACAGCTGCCAACAGACGGCATCAGCTTCTTTGGCCCTTCCTGCAGGGCCACCAAGGGAAGGCTGGCCAGAGAGCAGCAGGGAGCCTGCAGGATGTGGAGCCACCTGGGGGGGGGGGCGGGGAGGGTGACGTCAAACCCGAGAGCGAAAATGCGCCATCTCGGGACGACGGTTGTGAACAGGGCCGAGGACAGGCGGGCAGCCAGTGACCCCGCCGAACCGCGGGGCACAGCGAGAGGGGTGGGGGCGCGGCTCGCCGAGGACGTTACCCAGGAGCAGCGGCCTGTGCATTATGAGATCTTTGGAAACTCGAGGACGTCTCCACTGCCTGCTCCTCCGAGGCCAAGCAGGCGCTGATCCGTCGTGAGCTGGAGACGCGACGCTGCGCGCGGGACGGAGGGGGCCCCCGGGGACAATGCGCTAAAGGGCAAGGACGAGGCCAGCGGCCACCGGGGCGGGACCACCACAGGCGCCGTGAAGGAGATCCTCTTGCCTGCCGCTGCCACCTCAGATGACACCGGTCTTCCTTTCAGGGTGAGGGACATGGTTCCATCATAGTCAGGTCCCTGCGTGCATTTGTCAAAGCGTAGGCGCACTGAGGGTTGAGCCAGCCCAGGCGTTGGAGGCCGCGGCGCGCTGTCAGCGCCTGTGAACGGCCGCGGTGCTAGGCCTGCGTGGCACAGCGAGGGGACTCCATCTCAAACGACAAAAACAACTTACCGAACTGTGTATTTCAAGTGGATACCTTTATTTTGCGTAAAATTATCTTTAAAAGGTTGGTTAGAACATTTGAGGCAAGAACATGCAGGATATCATTTTAAAGTCATTGTATGTGCAGATATACGTATGAAACTGACAAAAATAGTGGCAAAGAAGGCTGCATCCTATTGATACCTGTTGGAAGAGTTTATGATGCATTTGAGACCAATCGGTCAGAAAGGATTAATGCTACCCCAGTGGCATGGCAGGCAAGACGAAGAGGAAAGCGAGGCAGGACAAGAAGGAAAGCAAAGCAGCAAGCCAGCTGTGGTGCAGAAAAGGCTTGGTGAACACGTGCAGCAAAGTGGCCGGCTCTTCTCCCAATGTCCCTTCCAGCATGCACCGTGAAAGCCATGTAGCATGAGATCCCAACCCCGGATACACGAGCCTAGACTGCAGGACGCTGGGTCAGGCTGAGTCTGTCTGATCTCTTCCTGAAGCAAAGTTATCAGTACAGGGAGAGAACAGTTCAGTGGTGAGAGAGAATCACTTATGGGTAGGGATGCCTTGCTTTTCTCAGCTGGCAGGTCCCTGGGCACAAGTTTTCAGAAATACCCTTCCCCCAGCACCATCAATTCTAATAGGTCGGGGTTTAGGGCACTGTCTCCCCTAGATTAACAATCTGCTAAACAAAACCAAAATCAATATTCTACTGAAGTGTTTTAAAGGACCTAGGGTCTCAAAGCATATTAAATGTCCAGAATATAATCCAACATTACTCACCATGCAATGAATAAGCAAAACTTAACACTCAGCAGATGCAAACTCTGAGATGACAAAAATGCTAGAATTTAGTATTTAGCATAGAGTCAAAGATTTTAAAGAAGCTATCATAACCAGGTTCCAAGATGTAAGGGTGGCCATTCTTGGATAGAATGGAAAGAATGGAAAGATAAAACTTTCCAACAAAGAAATGGTAGCTATAAATCACAGATAATTCATTTCCTCCTCCCTAATGGCACAGTTAGACTACACTTCCCAGCCTTCCTTAAAGTTAGGTGTGACTATGTGAATGAATTTAGCTGATGGCTTACGAGTGGACATGACTTTACAAAACTAAATATCTACTCTGTATCCCCTCTTCCACTTCTGTCATCTAGTTGCAGACAGTGAGACACTAAATATAACCACAAGATGAAAGACCCTGGGTTCCCGAGTCACCTCCTGGAGAATAAACACCCACATCCCATTGACCAGGACAATCGCATGGACCAAGAATCTTGTTCTTTTGTGGTTGAGCCATTGCCTATCTTGGGATTTCTTTGTTATAGCATTTTAGCCTACCCTAGCACTATAATTGATGAACTAGGACTCTGGAGCCACTTCTGGACCACACATTGCATTTAGATGTTATGTTCCTTTACACTCATTTAATCTAGAGTAGTTTCTTAGTTTTCCTTAACTTTCATGAGCTTGGCATTTTAAAAAAATATTAATTTATTAATTTATTTTAAAATATTTAATTAACAAATAAAGGTACACAATATGATGATTAGATATACATTGCATAATGATGCTCACAATCAAATTAATACATTCATCAGTACCCATGCTATCCATTAGATCCCCAGAAGTTGTTCATTTTATGAGTGAAATGTACCCTTTGACTGCAATCTCCCCGTTTCCTATGCCTACCAGCCATGATGATCACCACTCTACTCTATGTTTCAATGAGTTCACCTTTTTCAGATTCCAAATATAAATGAGATCATACAATATTTGTCTTTCTATGTCTGGCTTATTTCACTTAGCATACTGTCCTCTAGTTTCATCTATATCGTCACAAATGGCAGGATTTTCTTCTTTTTTATGGCTGAGTAATATTCTATTGTATATATGCACCACATTTTCTTTATTCAGTCATCCTTTCAGGCCATATATTTTGTGGAACATCCCTCATTGTCATTTTGTTGTTTCTTCATAACTAGATGAAAATTATTCATTTTTGACAGGAATATCATAGCAGTGATGTAGTAAATACAGATGTTCTTTGACTTATGATGGGGTTACCTGTCAAAAAACCCATCATAAGTTGAAAATATCATAAGTCAAAAAGACATTTAATACACCTAACCTATCAAGCCACAGCTGAGCCTAACTTACCTTAAATGCGCTCAGAATACTTAGTTACAGTAGCCTACATTTGGGCAAAATCATCTAACACCAAGCCTATTTTATTTTATTTTTTTCTACATCTAGTGTTAGAGAAACAAAGCCTATTTTATAATAAAATATTAAATAATTCATGTAATTTATTGAATATTACACTGAAGTATTTTTGGACTGCTGAGCCTGATTTCAGTGAAAAATGATGCTAAGTCAGTTTATCGAGAATCACCTCGCCCTTGATATCTGATCAAGTTCCTCTTCTCCCTCACCCTTCCTGATGGCTGCCAGTCCCCACTCACCCCTGCTGCGTCTGGAGTTGAGTTCAGTCTCTCTCCCCCACTGCGATAGTTTCTCCTGTATTGCAACAGCCTTGTATAAAACTTGTCTTACTGTTTTTGATGAAGGTAAGAATAATTTCTCTTTAACATTATTAAAAGTGGAACTTTAAATCTTTGTAGAAATGGAAGATTTTTTTTTTTTTGAGGTGGAGGGGTATTTAGACAACTGACTTTACACATTCCTACCGCAAATAATGATAATGATTACAATGAAATTAAATCCTAATTTATACCATAAAATTAAAACGTCTTCTATTTTATAATATAAATAAGAATAAATTTCAAATGAAATAAAGTCAGCATTAATTAAAACCTAGTTGACCAGAAAGCATGAGTTTTGACGTTAGGACCCTTGAGAGGCTATAATACTTCAGAGAATGTACAGCCCTGGATTAACCATTATCCTTTGCTTCAGTATATACAAAAGACTAGTGATTATTTATATACCAGTTACCATAAAATACACTGTTTCGTATTATCATAAAATTTAGTTTCTGCCTAAGTCTGTTTATTAAAAGAGGCAAAAATCTTTCCTAATATCATAAAGCTTAAAAAAAGCACCAAGGACTGTTTACATCTAACTTTGCAATTATGAATATTAAATATAAGAAACTACATGCCTAAATGTTTGTTACAGAAAAATGTCGTCCGCATAGAGCTGAAAACTGTTTTCCATGGGAGCTTACTCTTATACTTACACATTCTGTGATGCTTAGTCTGTTGATTATATACCCACTTATCTTGTCAAAATATTTTAACCAATATAAAAATTACTGTGGATTCTTTTAAAATTAGTAATGTAGATGATGGAATTTCTCCTTAACATCATTTTATAAATAAATTCTAAAAGATTAGCTCCAAAATACAATGCAATATCCAGATTTTCCATGACGATACCAAATAAAAACAACTTTTGAAACTCTTAGAAGAATGTGTAAGAGAACATTTTTATGTCCTACAGGTAGGAAAGACAGAAACATATATACAACCATGAAGGAAAAATAGATAAAACAAAAAATTCTGCATAAATTAAGCATCATAAATAAAAAAGAAATATATTTGGAAAAGATTTTTGCAATACATATGACAGTTATTATGAAGAATATGAGAGGGACTCTTAAATTTCAATTTAAAAATACAAATGTTATATTTTTTTCATGTCATTTTGGAAAGGTGGGCATATGATATGAAAGGAAATTCACAAAGAAGTCAACCAAATTGCCAAAAAACATGAAAAGAAACTCAATCCCACTCAAGATGAGAAGAAAGCCAATTTTTTTTTAAAAGTTACTTTTTTACTATTCTCAGAGTAGAATAAAAATGTCGGGTATATCTAATGTTGGCTAGGATTTTAAGCAAAAAGGAAGTCCTCCTTCCAACTGGTGAAAATACACACTGGTAAAATCATTATGGAGAATATTTGGGCAATATGTGATAAAGTTAACTTTACTGTGTCTTCATAGTGACTCCCCCATCTTGCTTTAGTGTGTATTCTAGAGACAGTCTTGCAGATGGACAACAGCAAAAATGTCAAAGATCTTTGTTGTATCAGGGTAACAAAAAATCAATAGCAATTAAATAAAATAATTGCCCATCAACAAAATAGCAAATAAATCAACTGCTATATCTATATGTTGAAATATAATATAATGTTTAAAATGAAGGAACTTAATTTATTAATATATACAGTAGTATGGAAAGAACATGAAAACCTAATATTGAGCCAGAAATGCAGGTAGTATAAAGAATAACTTGCGTAAAATTTGTAAACAGAAATACAGAAATCATTTTATGTATGTTAACTCTTTCCAAATATAGCAGGAAAGTACACAATATATGTGATGGTTCATTTTATGTGAACCATCTTGGGTAGGCTATGGCACTTAACAAGATATTTGGTGAAACGTTATTTTAGATGTTTCTGAGAAAGCATTTTTCAAATGAGATTAACACTTAAATCAGCAGACTTTTTCAGTAAAGCAGATAACCTGATTGGGTTCAGTGGACTTTATTCAATCTGAAGGCCTTAACTGAAAAAACGCTTACCTCCTTTCAGTAAGAAGGATTGTGCCAGCAGACTGGCTTCAACTTCAAACTGCAACGCCTAGTCTTTCCTGGTTCTTCAGCCTACTGACCTACCCTGCAAATCTTGGACCTGCCAGCCTCTACAGTCACATGTGCCAAGTCCCTAAAATAGATAGGTAGGTAGATAGATAGATGATAGATAGATAGATAGATAGATAGATAGATAGATAGATAGATAGATAAATGATAGAAAGATAGAGAGAAAGACATCTACTATTGCTTATGTTTCTCTAAGAACTCTGATACAGTAATCGAGTCTCAAAACATTCACAAGGTATGCCATAGATTAGAATGTAGGTTAAAAGGTGAAGCCAGCTTCAAGTTGGTGGATGCTTCTGAGGAAGGAGAGAAGTAAATGGGTTGGAGGCAATAATGAAAACTTTGGCTTTACTTTTTATGTCTTATTAAAATATGTATCATTGATATGTATAACTTTATATAAGTTATATAAAGATATACTTTATATCTTGCTTGATATAAAGTATACATATCTTTATATCAAGCAAGAATGACAAAATGTTAACATTAATTAATTTGAAGAGGTAGTAGCATAAACACAATTTCTATTATTTAATGTACTTTTCAATATCTTTAAGCAGTACAAAATTTAAAAATAAAAAAAGTGCTACATAAGTGAGCAGTTTTCTCCCAGTCATCAGAATGGTGCTATCCATTGTGTGCGGAATTCTGATTCGCGTGACCTTAATGTGGCCTTGATGAAATGTCGCTCATGCTTCCCCACAACTGCACTTTGATTTCACACTCATTCAGCAATATGCAGGGTCCTAAAGCAGTCACTGACACTGAGGAAAAGATGCCCTGTATTGAAAACAAATGTTCTGATAACTAAAATGAAGATATCCAATTGCAAATCAATAACATTATATCCGGTTTAATCTTCAGTGTCTATCTATAAATCTAGTTGGTGTAGATCAGTTCTCTAACCCAGCAACTTCCAATTTTCTAGGAGGAAAAAAAAAAAGTAGCTTTGATTTAGCAATTCCGAGAGCAGATTGGGGCCTGTGCTAACTTCCTTTCCTCGCTCACACTTTGATACCTGGTGATACAAATCAGGTTTTTTAAAAAATTTTTTTCGCCTCCCTGAGCACGTATACAGAGGGCATCTAATAGAGCTTGTTTACGACAGAATTTAAATGCATTAAGTGTAAAAGTGGGATCCAAGATCAAATAAGTTGGGGAATTACTGAGTTAAACAAAATTAAATAGATTTTCTTCATGGCAAGATTGCACAGAGCCTTTTGCATACTGATGTATGATGTACTCAATGAATTTCTTAAAGAAGGATATGATATGTGACATGTCTTTTTCCCATGTCACCTATTTTTATAAAGTATCTAAAGGGACTAGTGTCTAGTAAGACATTATAGAAAATGCCAGTATAAAAACCTTGGGGGACTAAAGCTATTGTAAAATAGAATTGCTTCTGCATATAAGAAGGAAATCTTTAATATGTATACATTTTTTTCTTGTTTCTTATGAGGGAAAGAAATCAGGTGTCCCTAATATAACCATAGACTGCAGCCAGCCACCATTCTCTATTTGACAAACTGTCAAGAACTTGGGGTCACTATTAAGCTGCCTTCACTTTCTTCCTCTCATGGCTAAGCAATTCAATAGACCTTCTTAGAAGGCAAATGAACCAGACAAGGAGGATATACTGGAAATTCCTACCTCGCAGAAAAACAATATGATAGGCATTTTTAGAAGCAAGCTTATCTTTTGTTTCTGACAACCCCAAGACAGCGTAGTTCATATTTTGTGGAGACAGTGAACTGTCTCCTGCTCTACAACTTAATCACACACACCACCCCCTCCCACACACAACTTCCACATCCTGGCCCACCAGAACAGGCAATAAAGTCATGTGCTTCCATACAGTTACCTGTTTTGTGAAGGTTGCAACCCACCATTTATTCCCATAAGCAGCTGGTTTTCATGCTTTAATAGCATTACAGGAAATCCATTCGCCACCCTCTTTAGTACAAGGGCATCTGACGGTGCAGCACTGCTGACGAGTGTCCATCTGAGGCCAGTCAGCATTTTTCCAGCTCAGTCCAGCTGCAAAGAGCTTCCCAGTCTGACCTTCTGTATCCCAGTGCACATAGAGCTAATGACGGAGGAACGGGGCAATGGAAATAAAGGTTCTTCTTTAAAAAAGTTATTCAGAAGGTTTTGAATTCAAAGCAACAGGGAAAAAGGAAAAGAAAGTTGTAAGTTTCTTTGGTAAGGTTTTTAATTTATATATTTCTGTCTTTGTTTCCTAAGTTATTCACAAATGGTTTTCATTATCAACATCTAAAAAAGTCAGAGGCAGCTGTGATGCTGCAGGATGTTGCATTTTCATTCAACTTCTGATCCCAAAACAACTCGTGTGGAACCTTAGGAAAGCCACAGATTCCTTAATTTCTTCGTTTTCAAAAGGGGGAAGTAATAACTATGGCAGATTCCATAAGTTTGGTTCACTTAATGCACATTCTAAATATCTCTGCTGGAAACGGAGAGAGAGAGAGAGAAAGTTTACTATAGAAATTGGCTTGTACAGTTACAAAGGCTGAGAAGTGCCACAATCTGCCATCTGCAAGATGGAGAGCCAGGAAGGCCAGTGGTGTCATCTGTCTGAGTTCAAAGGCCTGAGAATCAAGAGCAGGCGATTGCCTGAGAATCAGAAATGCTGATGTCAAAGGGCAACAGAAAGTGAATGTCCCAACTCAAGCAGAAAGAACGAATTCAAACTTCCTCCAACTTTTCGTTTTATGCAAGCCCTCAAGGGACTACATGATGCCACCAACATTGGTGAGAGTGATGTTTACTATATCTACTGATTTAAATGCTAATCCCCTTCAAAGAGACTCTCATAGACACACCTGGAAATAATGTTTTACAGCTATCTAGGCATCCAATGGTTCAGTTCAGTTGACATAAAATTAGCCATCACAGCCGGGCGCTGTGGCTCACGCCTGTAATCCTAGCTCTTGGGAGGCCGAGGCGGGCGGATTGCTCAAGGTCAGGAGTTCAAAACCAGCCTGAGCAAGAGCGAGACCCCGTCTCTACTATAAATAGAAAGAAATTAATTGGCCAACTGATATATATATAAAAAAATTAGCCGGGCATAGTGGCGCATGCCTGTAGTCCCAGCTACTCGGGAGGCTGAGGCAGAAGGATCACTCGAGCCCAGGAGTTTGAGGTTGCTGTGAGCTAGGCTGACGCCACGGCACTCACTCTAGCCTGGACAACAAAGCGAGACTCTGTCTCAAAAAAAAAAAAAAAAGAAATTAGCCATCACAACCATCTTTTACCCTACCTTCTAGAAAGCCAAAACTAAAACTTGACCTTCCAGTAATGCATCTTTGAGGCAGAGTTTACCATGTGTCACCATTATGGACAATGAGCTGTAGGGGGAGTTCTCTGGAGTTCCTGAGAAGGCTATGCTTCTCTGACCCAGCCACCACCCAGACCTTCTCTGTCCCCTACTTCCTTTGTCCTGCCTAGAAAATGATTGTGATGACTGGGACCGAAATAGCCAGCCTAAGACCACGAGAGAAGGAGCAAAAGAATTGTCAAGCTTCAGCCCCACTTTCCTTGAACTGATAAGACCTTTCCTTATAACCCAAACACATATATCTGCCACAGAAAAGAGAAAATCAACTGATCAGGGGAAAAGATAGCTAGGCCTAAGGACATTGCTGGTTGACAGGAAAAGAAGGTGGAAAATGTTTCTGATGTTAGAAGTACAGTGTATGAGACAGGGATAATGGTGGAGGAGAGATGGAAGGTTCCTAACACTTCTCACCTACAAATACCATGGAGCAGGGAAGCAAGTTGAGTAGGAGCAATTCCCAGAGCATGATTTGTGAAAATTGTAAGTCCTTTTGAACAAAACTTCCTCAAGTGTAATATATATATAAAAATCACCTAAAATTTTTTATTAGATTGCAGATTCTGACTTAGCAGATCTGGAGAGGGGCCCAATAGTCTGTATGTCTGACAAATCAGCCACCCAGGAGAACCCAAGACCTTCACACTTTACTCTTTGAGAAGCCAGGGTCTGGAAGGCCAGTGTGAGGGCCTCATCATTTGATGTGGTAGGACAAGTGGGATGTGGGATGGTTCAGATGATTAGGGTACTGAATTTTTATACTTTTTTAGAAAAAGGATTGTTTTCATCAATGTTATTTATTTTGCTTCCTTGAAGGGAAGGGAAAGAGAGAAGGGAAGTGCAGACTGGAACTCCAGTTGATGAAAACTATTTAGGAACTTTCTGGAAGACCAGAAATGTCTAATACCCGGTTGTCGGTTGGTTGCTTGAAGGTGCCTCTCTATACACTACTAAGATCTTGTACACACCAAAAAGTCTTTGGTTAGTAGAGAAGTTTTGTTTGGTTCTTTTAGTATAAAAAGTGGAACCCCATGCACAGAGTTTTGAGTAGATCTTAGAGTAACCAAATTGGGTAAGCAGAAAGTAGCAGCTGGAGGCCATGAAACATAAGTCCCTTCAAAAATTTAAAAATCTTTGGATGGACATTAGAATTTTCACAAGTTGTAGAATGGGAGGTTAAAACAGTGCCTTTTATATATTAAGGAATAGAAAGTCCCCAGCTTTCTCTTTGGTCACACTTGTATCCAGTGCACATGTGAGAAGCAGCAAGCATTAAAAACAAATACACAAAAGCATTAGAAGCATGGTTTCCAGTCTGGCATGTAAGATTCTTGGAAGTCTTCACTCCCATCCTCACAACAGAAAGTAAAAGCTAAATAAACAGAAAATTAACAACTCTTCTAAGCTCCAACAGAGAACTGAGGTCACAGGGCAAACTACTGCCTTCCAAACTTGGAGAGACAGATTTAAAGAATCAAAACTTACTGGAGCAGAAGCCTAGAAGTACAGATCTCTGTGGGAGCCAGCACCTGGGAAGAAAAAACCTGAAATTGGCAAATTTCTGGGGGCTCAATGTGGACAAGTTTGGGAGTTAGCGAGGCCTGCATTCAGGAGAAACTATTTTATCAGATCCTAACTGATGGGTTTTATCAGAGTCTAACCTACTTGGGTGAAATGAAATGCCTAATGCCAGTCCCTACATCCTTGTCTCACTAAAAGTTAACAAAATGAAACTGAGAAGCAATTGAAAGGTCACAGCCCAGGGGAAAAAGCTCAGTAAAATACTGATACCTAATTAAAGAACTACAAAACAGTTTCCCTCCACCCACACCCTAACTATTCAAACAGCAGAAAATCAAAGACAAAGAAAAAATATTGTAAAAGAAGGAAAAGACATCCTACCTTATACTAGTTTATGAGAGCCTAAAACATCCAGGAATTTTGCTAGCCAGTTGTTAAACACAGACATTATTAAAAGTTAATTACAGAAGCTTATGAGTTAATAACTGTATTAAAAACAATGATTAATACACCAAATTAATCATATTTTTATTATTTTTAAATTATCCACGTTCTTGAGGTCATTTGCATATTTTACCTGTGTGGCGAAAATACTATAAAATGGTCACAACTCAAATCCACATTTATTATATTAGTTTGAAATCCACCATGGTGAGACACTATAGAAACTGAAAAACTCCACAATCACAGATTTTTAAGTTTTTTAGTTTTTTCACAGAGCTGTTTGTCAAACACACCAGCTCACCACTGGGTTACATACTCATTCTCAAAGGTCTATAGTCTTATCCTTATGCATTTCATAATAATTAAATAGATATTACTAAATAAAATTTCAAGAAAGTCCAAAAATGTCAGTAATAATAATAAATACAAATGTACTGCCAAAAAAATTACTTTTTGTTTAAAAGAAAAAAAAGCTACATCCAGGCATTGTGGCTCATACCTGTAATCTCTCCCTTTGGGAGGCCAAAGTCCAAGGATCTCTGGATCACACCACTGCACTCCTGCCTGTCAACATAGGGAGACCCTGTCTCCAAAAAAAAAAAAAAAAAAAGCTAGATAAATATAATTATTTAAAAGGAAACATACCTAAATGAAAGAACTTAGAAAAGCTGAAATATAGCACATACAGTAATATAAATTTAAGAAAAAATATAATACAAAACAAATAAATAAAAGGGCTGAAAATGCATCTATCATGGTGAAAAAGTCAGAATTAAAACACATAATAAGGATCACTAGAAACGAGAAATGAAAATATATTTAAAATATGTTATCAAAACTGTGAGAAATACATTAAGAAATTTGAAAATGAATGATTTTATCACATCATATCAAAGACTGAAAATCAAATAAATTAAAAAATGTTAGAAATAAAGGATTTGAATGGAACAATAGACATGCTTGGTTCAATAATATTTATGGACCTTTTTATTTTATAAAGACTATAATTTAAAATAAAACTTGAATTATTCATAAAAATTGACCATGTATTAGGCCTGATAATCTCAAAGTAGACAGAATATAGACCAGTTTACTGAAGAAAATGCCAAAATATTCTTAAATAATTGTAGGTGAAGAAGGTCAGCCAAAACATCTATTGTCCCAGAAGATATTTTTTTTAAAATCATTCTAAATAATTGTTGTTTTAAATTGATAAAAAAAAAAAACTACTACATAAATACAACCAAAATGACAAGTTTATTAAAAAACACAAATGAAAAATAAAGTAACTCTATTTTTAGCCCAATGAGATAGAAAAGCAGCAAAAAAATGAATCATAAATATTAGGTGCAAGGAATTAGGGATAAAATATTAGTAAAAAAAAATAACATAACAGGCCAGGTGCAGTGGCTCATGCCTGTAATCCTAGCACTCTGGGAGGCTGAGGTGGACGGATCGTTTGAACTCAGGAGTTCGAGACCAGCCTGAGCAAGAGCAAGACCCTGTCTCTACTAAAAATAGAAACGAATTAATTGGCCAACTAAAACTATATAGAAAAATTAGCCGGGCATGATGGCGCATGCCTGTAGTCTCAGCTACTCAGGAGGCTGAGGCAGGAAGATCATTTGATCTCAGGAGTTTGAGGTTGCTGTGAGCTAGGCTGATGCCCGGCACTTTAGCCCTGACAACAAGAGAGAGATTCTGCCTCCAAAAAATAAACAAAATAACATAATAGAAAATGAAAAGTAGAATTGATCAATAATATCAAAAGCTGCTTTTTTGATTAAAAAATCTTATAATAGAAAAAATTTTGATAGGATCAATCAACATATAAAAATGACAAGTAGGCCGGGCGCGGTGGCTCACGCCTGTAATCCTAGCACTCTGGGAGGCCGAGGCGGGCGGATTGCTCGAGGTCGGGAGTTCGAAACCAGCCTGAGCGAGACCCCGTCTCTACTAAAAATAGAAAGAAATTAATTGACCAACTAAAAGTATATATACAAAAAATTAGCCGGGCATGGTGGTGCATGCCTGTAGTCCCAGCTACTCGGGAGGCTGAGGCAGGAGGATCGCTTGAGCCCAGGAGTTTGAGGTTGCTGTGAGCTAGGCTGACGCCACGGCACTCACTCTAGCCTGGGCAACAAAAGTGAGACTCTGTCTCAAAAAAAAAAAATAAAATAAAATAAAAAAAAAAAATAAAAATGACAAGTAAATAATGTCTTGAACATTGAAGTGTACCAAATAATCTTGTAGAAAATAGGCAAAGGATATCAACAAGTAGTTCATTAAAAAAATTAAAAAGAGAGGTATATTTATTCATCAGATTAGCAAATATTTAAAAGGATTTATGATATAAAGTGGTAGTATAGTAAAAACAAGTACCCCACATACTCTTGGGAGGAATGAAACTTTTCCTTTTTATTAAAAATGAAATCCACAGTCTATTTATTTCAAATCTAATGCGTTCTCTAAAGAAACACTTACACAGGTCAACATGGAGAAATGCAAAAATTGTTCAGGGCAGCATTGCTTAAAATAGGAACATTTTGAAATTTTTATAAATGGAACAACATTGAATAAATAATATATCTTTATCATAGAATTCTTCACAACGGATATAAAGAAAATTGATGATAAGTATGTATTGGCATGGACACATTTTTAGATAAAATACTGTTAAGTAACATAGTAAGTAACTTTCTCTTATCCCCTAAGACTGGGTTATGTATAATTTCTATGTGCTACTTCTTTTTAGCTCTGTTTTGAAATCTAACACTTGTCCAGTTATTCAGACCTTCCAGTGGACTGTAAATTCCACAGTTGCAAACACTAGTCTACATTGTTTATGAAGGCTTGGATTTTGATTCTCACTCAGTCCTTCAACTTGCTTCAGTTTCCTCCTTCTTGATGTCTTTTTTCTTAAATTTCAGCATATTATGGGGGTACAAACGTTTAGGTTACATATATTGCCTTTGCCCCACCCAAGTCAGAGCTTCAAGTGTGTCCATCCCCTAGATGGTGCACACTGCACCCATTAGATATGAATATACCCATCCCTTCCTCTCCACTCCCATCTGCCCAACACCTGATGAAATGTTACTACTGCATGTGCATGTAAGTGTTGATCAGTTAATACCAATTTAATGGTGAGTATATGTGGTGCTTGTTTTTCATTACGACACCACAAGTCTCCCTGGGAGTCACAGAGAGATCCTCAGGTCAGACCTCAGAGTTTCTTTCCTAATTAGGACAATGATCACAGAAACCTGCAGATCTAACATGATAGCCCTTAGCTTGTAGGGCACAGAGTTGTTCCAAAGGTGGGGTCATTTTGCTCCTTCTCTGAGGGAAACAATTTCTCTCTTGGGCAGCTGATCTTGTGTCTTGGATCACATAATGTTATCTGATCTGAGTCCATCTTCTAATCAAGTCACTGAAATATCAACTCAGTCCAGCCTGGGGTCCTTGTTTCTGATAAAGCCTAAACTTCTTTCTCCCAGGGAAATTTTGCCACCTAACACAAATTTATTTTCATTAGGCTACAGGTTTGAACAAGCACACAAAATTAGTGTTTTCAAGTTTCTGCAGCATGGCAGATGCTGAGCTGTGCATTTTACCTACTTCGTAAAATTTAAGATCCCTATGAGACAAACCATCTCTATTGTAAGAGGAGGTTTGCAGCACAAAGGTTAAATTGTTTGTTCATGAACACATTACTATTTTTGATCAGATCCATTATTTAAACTCGGAGCTGTCTAATTGCAAAGTGGGTATTTTCTTCATTAAGATACTATGATTGGCCAGGCACGGTGGCTCACACCTGTAATCCTAGCACTCTGGGAGGCCGAGGCGGTGGATTGCTTGAGGTAAGGAGTTCAAGACCAGCCTGAGCAAGAGCAAGACCCTGTCTCTACTAAAAATAGAAATAAATTAATTGGCCAACTAAAAATATATAGAAAAAATTAGCCGGGCATGGTGGTGCACGCCTGTAGTTCCAGCTACCCAGGAGGCAGAGGCAGGAGGATCGCTTGAGCCCAGGAGTTGGAAGTTGCTGGGAGCTAGATTGATGCCACAGCACTTTAGACCAGGAAACAGAGTGAGACTGTGTCTCAAAAAAAAAAAAAAAAAAAGAAAAGAAAAGAAAGAAAAATATACTATGATCTATGTACAGCTAAAATGTAAGGATGAGTCTAGGTGAACTTTGCTACTCAAAATATGGTCCAAGGTCCAGCAGCACGGGCATCATCTGGAAGGTTGTTAGAGATGCAGACTCCAAACCCAAAGCAATTCAATAAGAATTAATGTTTTATAAAGCATCTCTACTCAGGTGATTGTTATGCATATTAAAGTAATCCACCCATGATATATGCTAGATTTGTATATTGGGTGACCCAGTAGATAACGACTGGGTGTAGAATGGGTGACCACCTACTGAGACAGGACAAGGAGGTGAAAGAGCAGATTGAAGCAGGGGAAAGAGCAACCCCATTTTGGACATTTGGAATTTATGTGGAAGACATTCAAGTGGAAGTATTCAGAGGCTAATTGGATATAATAGGTAGGAGATGAGGAAGAGATGCAGGCTAGAGCTTTGGATTGGTAGTCATCAATGTAGTGTGAGGTACAGGGTTTTGAGTGTGAATACACCTAAAGATCAAGAACAGAGAAGAAAGCCAAGGACAAAAGTAGCCCAGGTGCTACCATGTGAGAGTCTATAATTCCTCTGAAGCCTTTGTCTCCAAGGTGTAGAACTGCAAACTCTGTGTTGAAAGGTCATGGTTTGATGTGTGAAAGAGACCTCTAACAGTTGGAATTCTGTGAATAAATGGCTTTCCTGGAGAAATAAAGAGGAGCTCTCATTGGATGTCAGCCCAATACACTTGTCAGGGGTGCTACAGTAAGAACTGGGACTATTCCAATCCTGATAGTCCACCATTACCAAAGCTAAATTGTTACATGAGGGGTAGATGTGCCAGAGTGTTGAAATTCTAGCTTAACTGTGCTATGCTTAACTGTGACTGCAATAAAAGACCACCGAGTTTTGATGTTAAACATATATGAAGAATAAATGCAGATAACTGTCTCAAGTTTTGGATAGCACAAGGATTTTATTGATTCAGCTTTTGTAAGTTGCTATTGTAATTTTTTCTCCACTGTCACCATGCAGACCTGAGTCATGTTAGGAAAACATAAAGCCAAGGGTGGCAAAATGAAACTCTTTGCTGACTCTACAATTCTTTTTCTCCATCATCCCCAATACATAATCTTTCCTCCATTCTATTGCTAGAACTGTTGTTCTAAAACAAGATCTTGCGTGAAATGGGTGAAAGAGGATTTCTTTTGAGGAAACCATGTTGCCTTAGCCTAGAACTCAACTTCTTGGATTAGAAATGGCATTTCACAGTCAGAGCCAGACCCTTCTCTGGGCATCTATTACTATTTTTTCCCTCTAAAATGGTCTTCACTTTATTCTTCACCTCGAAAACTCCTCATCTCTCAAGATCCAATTTAAATGTTTTCTTCTTACTAGTGCCTTTTCAAGTCTCTGAATTAGATTTAATCATTCCCCAGCAATCTGCACATATTTTCAACAGAGCAGTTGAGACACTTTTCTGTGGCAACGGGGGGCGGGGGGAGGGGGTTGTCAGCGTCTGCCCCACAGCATTGAGTTTAGGAACAGAGTCTGTCCTTTTCATCTTGTGTCCAAAGCACATTGACTGCCTGCAGTAATGCCTAAGGCCTGACATGCTTACCAAAATCTGTGCCGCTCTGACAAGTGTGTGAGCATATTTTCCAAACTACACAAGCATTTATGCACATGTGCATGCAAGTGTGTACACACATGCACACACACACATCCCAAATCTGCATCTTTTAAAAAAAAATTTGGTTTTTTTTTTTTAGTGTGCAGAATTGGAGCACCAGTCTGGCGTTTGCCTTAGTGAGTTTTTATAAAAAGATACAGACAAAACAAAACAAAAATCTGTTTTGCAACCTTAAAGAGATTATAGTAAGTGCTCTAGAAAATAAACTAAAGGGACACCTTGTTTGTCTCAAGCCCCTGGTCATCGAATGATAGATGCTTTTTCTACCATCTTCATTTCCCCCATCATCGCCTGGTTTATATATTGGCCAAGGATGCAGAGGCACAAAACAGCAGCCAAAACCTGTGATGGAAGTCTAACCAATATCTGAATTTGCCCCTTTCATTATCTGTGTATAACTCAAAGTGGAATTTCAGCTGGGAGGGGGATCAATTTTATAATATGCATGACATGAACTGTCTTTTCCCCAAGTCTCTGTCTGTTTGTAATATCAGTGGATTTATAACTACTCTATAGAATTATTTTTGAAATTAAACATTCTAACATGAAGAAAAATCCTGAGTATGTAGAACTAGTAATTACCTAATTCCCAAACATTTGCTACAGAGGTCCATCAACGAACAAATTTTCCTCTGCACTCTTCACTTGCTTTCTCTTCCTTCAAGATTCTCCATGCCTGCATCAAATATGCATGCTCTATACAGACATTAAACTGAGGAATCCCCAAGGATAATAGTGTACTTCGCTTGACCAATCCATATCACCATGACTCTTGCAGGTTGAGTTTCTGGGAAACAGACTCTGAGATAGAAATCACAGTAGGAGGTTCACTAGGATATGCTCTTGGGCCTGATACTGAGGGTAGGGACAGAAGCCAATTGGAAGGAGAAAGAAGTTGGGCTGCAGAGAAGTCTTGATCAAGGATTCAGCTTACTCCACTCAGGGTTCTGAAGCCGGCCAGGTGCTTCAAAATCATCCTGAGCTGAGACAAAGTGCTCAGACCCTTATACCTTTATGTGGACCAGTTATTCCATGCAGGCTACCATGAGAGGAAGGCACAACCGTGGGTAGTTAACTCCACTCAGTCAAGTCAATTCCTGAAAAGTGAAGACACTGAGCACTATGTGTGAGGAGCTGCCTTCCCCGCAGTGAGGAAAATAAGTCCTTTAGTCTTGAAGAAAGATATGCGTGAAATATCACAGTGTCCTCTGCAATGGCATCATTTACAGAGCTCAGTACTGTTGAAAGTTCTTAGGAGAAGGAGTGGGAGAGGAGTGATTTCTGAAAGTTAAAAAATTTCAATAATAGTTACAAATTTGATTATTTTTGAAAAAGAAAGAAATGGTGGATGGAATAGGAAAGAGAAGGCAGAGGGCTATTTGTGGGCTGACAATTAATGTTGGGGGCAGCAAAAATACAATTGCTAGCCAAGGATTTGAATCTTGACTCTTGCTTAATACTGATGTGGCTCTGGGAAGCTGAGCAACCCCTTGCATTTCCAGTCTCCTCATCTGCACGTTACAATAACAGCTTTGTCATACAGTGATTAGGAATATTATGAGAATTAGGAATATTATGGCATGTGTATAACCCACCAGGGTGTGAAGAAAGGATGGCGTGGCAAAAAATGATCTTAGTATTATTTTAGAATTGCCTTTTACATGGGTAATTCTGGGAGTCACATTGTGTTAGGGCTCTCCAGAGAAAAATAACCAACAAAGATATCTATATTTCTATAGCTATATATCTATAGCTATACCTGTCTCTATATAAAGAGATTTTATTATGAGGGATTTTCCAACTGAATAGAGTGGCTAACAGGTCCCAAGATCTATAGTTGGCAAAAGCCAATGACATAGTTTCAGTTTGAGATCAAAGGCCAGAGAGTCAAGAGAGCCAACGGTGTGAGTCCCAGTCTGAAAACTGCCAGGCTGAAGATCCAAGAAAAGCCAGTGTTTTAACTGAGTCTGAATGCAGGAAAAGACCAATGCCTGAGCTCAAGCAGTCAAGGAGAAGGAGTCCCCCTTGTTGCAGGGTCAGGCTTTTTGTTCCGTTAAGACCCTCAACTGACTAGATGAGGCCCACCCACAGCAGGGAGGACAATCTGCTTTACTCAATCCATTAGCTAAAATGTTAGTCTCATTCAGAAATACCCTCACAAACACACCCAGAATAATACTTGACAGAACGTCTGGGTGCCCTATGGTCTAGTCACATTGACACATGAATTAATCGTCACAAACTGTACTCCAGATGCGTGCATCCTATTTGGGAGTCTATGTCATAGCAGAAATTCCAGAGTGTATCTCTAACCAATTGATCTAGTCTCCGGCACTGAGCCCTGAATTCACCTGCCAACTACCTATCTCTGGTCATATCGACATATTCTTGGGGCATTGTCATTAGGGTCGCTCCTGGATCCGTTATTGTCTTTTTGGTCTACTTTCCCAGCATCCTGCTAAATGCGGATTTATTTCCAGTCTCATCAGAATTTGGAGAAACAAAACTTCTTCAACTTAAGGGTAAATGAGAAAAGAAACAAAGGTCCTTGAGCCAGAACATTAAAAATTAACGAGACCTTTGATCATCATTTAAGATATTAATTGCCTGCTAGCCTTCCTCCTATATCTGTATGAACTAGATGAAAAAGTATCTTTTTACTCCATAGGCATTAAAATGACAAGCCTGCCATTACTCTAGCATCTCTCAGGATCAGG
Organism: Microcebus murinus; assembly: GCF_040939455.1. Classification (NCBI taxonomy): domain Eukaryota; kingdom Metazoa; phylum Chordata; class Mammalia; order Primates; family Cheirogaleidae; genus Microcebus; species Microcebus murinus. The sequence goes on from NC_134117.1 coordinate 64,926,657, forward strand.
CATGCAGAGAAGCTAGAAGCACACAGGGACAGGGCAGGGCAAGCAGGAGAGGCTCTATGGTTGCTGGGTACCGGCCCAGTTTGATTGTTTGAGAGTAATCACTCACCTCTTAAAGACCTTGAGCTTTTGGCTTCATAGACTCTAAATTGTGTTACACAATTTATTTGAAGAGGGTCTTGCCCAATAATGCTGATCTACTTGTTTTCCACTCAGCAAATGGATTATTTGATTTTCTCCTCTTCCCAATTAGCATCAGTGGTAGATTTCCTAACGGTATGATCTGAGCTTGAAGGTTAAATGTGGCACACGCTTGTCTGTTGTTCAAATCAATGCTGCTCTGACATTGCTATTCCTCACCTTAACTTCCACCGATGATTTGATTTAAACCAGCTGTTTTTGCTAATTCAGTAATTAGTGACTTGGCAAAGCACTAATCGTGATGAGAGGTAGGAAAAAAATGATTCAGATTTACATATGTAATGAAATTTTAGCATGAAAAGTTTATTCCAAAGGATGATAATATCTTATATGAAACTCAAGCTTACAAAAAACAAAAATAAAAAATTTACTAAAATGCTCTAGTACCTAAGATCTACGCAGTTGCATTTTTCCATTCTGTAAACACACAATGTGTGCCAGGCATTATGCCAGATGCTTAACATACATTGCTGTATTCCCCCACAGTGATCCTAAAAGATAGTTACTATCACTTCCACTTTACAAATGGGAAAATAAGGCCCAGGGATACTCAATATTGTTCCACTGTCACATGGCCAAAAATTGAAAAAGCAGAGATTCAAATTCCATATTTAAAAATTCTTTTCTACAACTCTCAGCTATTTTCTCTCACTCTTGATGGGTAAAATTCTATTAAAGTCACTCTCAGCCCAGTTCAGGAAAGTTGAATGTTTTGTCTTATTCATGTGAATGGCTGAGATATTGTGTCCAGTGGTCCTACAGAGGCAGCTGGGTATACAAAATTAGGTCTCCATTTAAAGATCCAAAATTATCTGTGTGTTTGGCCATATGTTATCAATCATTTAATAATGTTGGAATTGGCTATGTGTACCAGCTCATATTACATGTCTAGAAATATCAACTTCACATACATGCAATTGGCATGGATTTATATTTCTTTGTCCTCAGGTCTAGTAGCATTCTCTATATTTTACCCCAAGAAAGATTTCTGAACATTAGGGGAAAAAATGTGACCTGTTTTCTATTATTTTATGCCAGTTTTGGAAGTAAACATTTAAATGATTGCCATGGCCTGTTTGCAGGACAGGAGATGAACACAGAACAAAGAGACACAAAAAGAAAGACACAGACACACAGAAAGATGGTACAAGACTGCAGTGAAGAAAACATCAGTTGTTTTATTTTTATACCCTAAAAAATCGAAGTTAATTCCTTGTACGTGACCACCCAGGCATTGCAGCAATGGCCATACATTCCGGAACACATAGCCTAAGGACACAGATGTCCCCTGACTCAAGGTTTCCAGGCAGTTGCTCGAGGCACCAGGCATAGATCATAGGCTGAGATAAGCAAAGGTTAAGCAAGGCAGCCACAGGGGGCACTTTCCGTCCCCAGTTCCTCCTGGCTGGCCCCCAGCAGCTGTGTCTGTCTTAGGTTGTTCCTTCTTGAGGAATCTTACCTGTCATCGACTATCCAGCCATCTTACAGGGCCAAGCAGCAATTGTAGGAACAATGTGCTTATTGTGTGGCCTCCAGGCCTCCACTTACTGTGCGGCTGGGCAGCTCTTGCCTCAATGCATAAACTCAGGCCTATTGTTATGCCTCTAGACAGCAACCTTGTCCAGAGCACATTACTCTTAAACGTTCTGGGCAGGGCATGCACATTACTCACTAAATTTAATTCTTAAACCAGGAAAGTATAATGTCAGTATAATGTCTAACCAAAAGTATAATGTCAGTATAATGTCTAACCAACAAATGATGGTTAGAACACCAATAATTTACAGTTGTTCCCCCTTAGCCTCAGTTTTGCTTTTCCTGGTTCCAGTTATCTGTGGTCAACTAAGGTCTGAAAATAGGTGAGCACAGTACAATAATAAAATATTTTGAGAAAGAGAGACTATATTCACATAAATTTTATTATCATATAATTGTTCTGTTTTATCATTTGTTATTGTTAATTTCTTATTATGCCTAATTTATAAACTAAACTTTATAATAGGTATGTATATATAAGCACAATGTACTATACAAAGGGTTTGGTGCTATATGAGGTTTCAGGCATCTACTGGGGGTCTTGGAACTTATCCCCTGTGGATAAGGAAGGACCAGTCTATATATTATAGAAAAACAGTTAAAAAATAAATGGATCAATTCAACACAGAAAAAAGTATGCTTATTGAACAACAGACAGTATGGTTTTATATGCATTGTCTTATTTAACCTTTCCAGCAACCTTATAAGGTAAAGTGTTTTGAGGAAATCAAGGCTAGAGAAGGTCAAGTGACTTGCCCAAATTCACAGGGCTAGTAAAAGTCAATACTTCTGAGGTCAGAGCCCCTGTACTTTGCACTTATAATAAATGTAGCCAATTAACCAACACATTCCTTTGTGTCAAGCCTGAAAGGTTTCGGAACCCCCCAACCACACTGAGTGCCCTCCTCCCAAACATACAGCTGTCTCAATAGTCGCCAGTTGATTAAGAAGTGGCATACATTTTTAAATCTAATTCTAACTTTACCACTAAGATATTGCTGTGATTTGAATGTCTTCTTCAAAGCTCATGCTGAAATTCAATCCCCTATGCATTAGTACTGAGGAGTGAGGAGTTCAAGAGGTCATTGGATCATCAGAGTTTTGCCCCCCATGATGGAGTCCTCTATTTTTAGATTAACATATTAAAAGGTTAATAGACTAATGGGTTACATGGAAGTGGAACTGGTGGCTTATAAGACAAGGAAGAGAGAGATACTAGACCTAACATGCTCAGCCCCCTCACCATGTGCTGCCCATGCTCCCATAGGACTCTTCAGAGAGTCCCCACAAGCAAGAAGTGTCTCACCAGATGCATCTCCTCAGCATGGAACTTCTCAGCCTCCACGACTGCAAAGAATAAATTTATTTTCTTTATAAATCACCCAGTTTTAGGTACTCTGTTATAAGCAACAGAAAACAGACCAACAGTCAGTATTAAGAGTGGGGTGTTGCTTGGAGGGAATATTTTAAAATGTGAAAGTGGTTTCTGAACTGAGTAATAAGCAGAGGCTGAAAGAATTTGGAAGAGCAAGATAGAAAAGGCCTAGATTTTGGCGAGGTTTCAGAAGACAAGATTAGGGAAAGTTGAGAACTTCTTCAAGATTGGTTGAGTGGTCATGACCAGAATACTGATAGAAATATGGGCAGTAAAGGCCATTCTGATGAGGTTTCAGGTGGAACTGGAGCAAGGTATTAGAAACTGGAGTAAAACCACCCTCCTTATAAGTTGGCAAAGAACTTGGCCATCCTGTGTCCATGCTGAGGGCTTTGTGGAAGGACAAACTTGATAGTGATGAACTAGGATATTTAGCAGAAGAAAGTTATAAGCAAAATATAGAAGAAACTGCATGGTTACTTTTGGCTGATTACACTGAGATTCAGGATCAAAAGGATAATTTCAGAACAGAATTTATAAGTAAAAAGAAACCAAAATAGAAAGATTTGTAAAACTCTCAGCCTGGCTACATAAAGGGTGAGGAAGGTTGTTAAGGAGAAGAAATCAAGGGTATAGCCCAGCAACCTTTGCTAAAAAGATTAGCATGAATAAAAGGGAGGTAGGTGCTAGTCCTCAAGACAATGGAAGACAGACTCTAAAAGTATTTCATACATCTTTGAAGCTGCCCCTTCTATCATAAGCCCAGAGGCCTGGGAGGGCGGAATTGTTTCAGGGTATAGGCACAGATGCTATCCACAGGCTGTCTGCTCAGGACCTCCTAAGGACTCTGCCCCCCCGCCCTGCCCCCAACACCATAGCACAGAGCTCCTCAGCCACCCCAGCCATGGCTCAAGTGGCCTCCGTGGCAGCTTATGCTGCAGCTCTAGAAGATGAAGTCATAAAGCTTGATGGCATCCACCTGGTTCCAATCTGCAAGCTTGCAGGAAGCAGGAGCTGTGGAGGCTTAGCAGCCTCCACCCAGATTTCAAAGCATATTGTTCAATAGCCTGGAGGCCCGGGTAGAGACTTGTGTCAGGGGCAGATCCACTGCAGGGAGCCCCCACTAGGGCAATGCCTATGGAACTGTGGGAGTGGGGCCACCACAAAGACCCCAGAACAGTCAGAGCTACTAGCACACATTGCTAACTTGGAAGAGCCAGGTGGGCTGAGCCCAGCCACACCATGGAGGCAGGAGCTGTCCTAGGCACCGGGGGCCCAACACTGCGTACCAGTGTGCAGGGAACACCAGACATAGAGTCAAAGGAGATTATTCTGGAGTCTTAAGACCCAAATGTCTATTCTCTTGGGTTTCAGACTTGCTTGAGGCCTATTATCTGTTTCTTCTCGCCTACCCTATGTTTGTTCCACCATTGTATCTTGAAAGTAGATAACGTGTTTTGATTTCACAGTCTCCAGATAAGACTTTGGGCTTTTGAGTTGGTGTTAAAATGAGTTAAGACTTTGAGGCTATAAGGATGGAATGACTGTGTTTGTTTGTGAGAAGAACGTGAGTTTTAGGGGGCTGGGGTGAAATGCTGTGGTTTATATGTCCCCTCCAAAACTCATGTTGAAACTTAATCTCCTATGTGGTAACATTGAGAGGTGAGCCTTTAAGAAGTGATTGAACGGATTTATCCATTCATGCATTAATGGATTAGATGATTAATAGTTCTAAGAGTTGTCATGGGAGTGGCACTGGTGGCTTTGTAAGAAAAGGAAGACAGACCAGAGCCAACACGCTTAGCCCCTTCATCATGTGGTCCCCTGTGCTGCGTCCATACTCTTCAGAGTCCCGTCAGCATGAAGACTGTCATCAGATGCAGCCCCTCGACCTGGGACTTCTCAGTCTTCATAACTATAAGAAATAAATTCCTTTATAAAAATTAATTACCCAGGTTCAGGTATTGTGTAATAAGCAACAGAAAAACAGACTAATACAGATAATTAATAGGCTGGCAGAGCCTTTTAGACATTGTAGAGGAAGAGGCAGGCAGCCACATCACCCAGCTGCCTCCCTTTGGCGAGTGAATACATCACATATGGTGGGTCTGCACGCCAGCTTCTCTAATAGGTCACCTGGGCACACAGGATACAGGTGATTACAGAGGCCTGTCCGCCTTCCCCAGAGACAAACACCAACCAGCCCAAGGCCTTATCACGCTGGGGGCCTGAGCCACTGTTTGTAGAACTCAAGTTTCGTGTAACTATGAAAATACATTTTAAAATAGATTTTCCTCTCAAAATGCACTTAGATTTTGTAAATGAAAGCAGAAAGTAGTTTTCTAAAGTTAAATAACAATTCCCTGGAGAGAGTTTGCAAAGCAGCCTCCAAGTTAAACATACATGTAAAACCAAACTCCATTTCCCTCCACACCAGCCAACCTGGTCTCTTTATCATTTAAATGAGGTGACATGAGGACTGCAAAGGGCCTACACCAGGCTGATACAAGGTAGACACTCAAAACTTTCCCTTTTTCATCTGACTCCCTTTTTTCTAAGCATCCCCTCCCTCAGATGCCTCTGCAAATAATTGACAAAGATTTGGAACCAGTTAAGTCCAATTTTCAAATTAAATTACAAGTAATGTAGTCAAAAACATTTTAACAGAAAGTTCAAAAACTGCAAAAATCATGATTTTAATTATTTTTACCTAATCCCTGAGCTTCATTTTTTTATAAAACCCTTTGAATTCATTCTCAAATAGATTTAAAAATTTTGAAAGGGAAAAATATATTTCCTTTCAAAGACAAAAATGTTCAAAGAGACTACAGAAAATGACAGAGAATGTAGAGTCATAGAAGGTCATTCTGTGTAATTATACTTGTAAGAAATTAGAAAGCTAAGGGCTAGATTAAAAAAACAGTGATGTAGACTAAATCATTCTGCTACAGAAATAAATAATATTTGCTACATGAATGAGTTCTACTCAAAATATTTTTTCTAAATAAAAATTTGTAAAATATTGAAAAAACTGTTTAGAAATAAATATGTCCCAATCACATAACACTTAGGTAACTATTGCTAATATTTTTACTAAATATTACATCTGTAATTTTTCTAAATATATCAACATATTTAAATACATTTCACAAATTCAGGATTTTATTGAAGTATATGTGTGCTTTTTTGTGTATATAGATGTGGATGTGAGTGTGCATATATGTACACACAGGTGTATATATCCACAGATGTGTGTATGCATGTGTGTGATGTGTACATGTGTGCATGTGTGTATATATGTATGTTTTGTGTGTATAGGTATGTAATCATTTGTATACACATACATGCCATGTATCTATACATGAAGACGTGAGTTTCTGTGTATCTGTTTACCAATATGTATGTATGTGTCTTTATATATTCACATGTATATATATGTTTGTGTCTGGATGTGTGTGTTTGTGAGTATATTCATGTTCATTTTATCTGTCTGCATATGTGTGTGTATATTTTCACCGGAAACTGTATGTGGTACTGTCATTGTCATTTAATTCTAAAAATTTGTAATATTAACTTTTCTTTATTTTTTTTGGCCTTATATATTTCTATAGTCTTATGTTCCATGGTTTAAAATATAGACTTATATTTCTATAGTCTTATGTTCAAATATTAATAGTTTTGCAAAGGTTGTTACAGAAATATCACCATATTCCTCACCATCCCCTCTCCCCGGTCCTTTTAAGCAACTAAAAGTTATGAGGCAAATGGTATAGAATCCTAGTTTGTCTTTTCTTTTTTCCTTTAAGAAAAGGGTTTAAAATATGTTATTCCATTGTCTTATAGCTTCCATTTTTGTTTTCTGATGAGAAGTCAGCCATCATTCTTATCATTGTTTCCCTCTATGTGACTGCTTTCAAGACTTTCTCTTTATTTTTGGATTCTGTGTAAGACCCAGAGCACTGGAGGATTTCTCTTTGTTCTCCAGATTTTATCAGAGGAAGGACTTTCTCACACATGACCTGCCTTCCCTTCGGCAAAGGACTTTGTATTATTTACCTATTGCTTCATAATAAACTACTTCGAAAAACTTAGTGTCTTAAGACATCAAATATTTATTTTCTCAGAGTTTCTCAGAGTCAGAAATCTGGAAGCAGCCCAGCTGAGCAGTCTGGCCTAGAGTCTCTTAAAGGCTTCAATCAAGATCGAGCTGATCTGGATGAGAAAAATAAATAAATAAAATAAAAATAAAAAAAAAAGAAAGAAAGAAAGAAAGAATAAAAAACAAGATCGAGCTGAGTCTGGAGATATCTCAGGATTTGACTAAGGGAAGAGACTTCCAATCTTACTTCATTGGCAAGTCTCAGAAGGTCTTCTTCCAAGTTCACTTACACGGTCTCTCTACAGTACGGTCTCATGAGCAATGAAGAGAGAGAGAATGCCAAAGAAGGATGCCGCAGTTTTATATACGTAATCTCAGAAGTGACATATCATTACTTTTGCCGCCTTCTATTTGTTACAATCAAGTCAATATGCCCAGTCCCAACTGCAGAGGAGGCGCTCACTCAAAGGCACGAATAGCATGAGGTGAGGATCACTGGCAGCATCTTAAACATGGCCAAGCCCAGACTGTATCCGGCTCCTAATACGGATAAGCCTCAGGATGCCCGTGAGTCTGTCTTGGTTCTCCCTCTCTGTTCCTAGACAGCAGTCTGCCTGTATCTCAGACATAAGTTCCCACTTGCAGTCTTCCATGAGAGCACTTAGTAAAGGCCCTTGGAAAAGACATAATGGGAACTTACAGGCTCCTTTGTGTCTGGGGTCCTCTGGGATGCCACACAGTTCAGGCCATATTTTTAGCCTTAAACGTTTTCTTAAAAATTCAATTATATCCACATTCACCCATGTCTGGGGTGGCTTCCACCTCCTTGTGCTACTCCGCCAAAGATGAAAGCAAGATCCCAGTTTGGCTAGGAAAAGTTGGTATTTTCTGGATTTTATTTCATGAGGCTACTTTGTGACTTCAGCTCTCTCATGGACATAAAATAACTGTGATTTTTGTTGTTATAATTACTACAGTGAGAGAGATGTGCTCTGTGACTTTCTACATATTACATGGAAGCAGTCCTGATTTAGCCTTTGAAACTAACTTAAGTCACTACTTGTCAAAGTGTTTTCCAACTTCCTGTTTTTACCTCTGTGTGCCCATTCTATTTATCTTTGTCTTGTCGCTTTATTTCTTAAATAATAAAATTAAAGTCACCTTGTTGTTATTTTGGTTAGGTTCCTTGAGAAAGTGAAGCCAAATGTGTAGCTGTTTATATATACTTGTGAAAACAGTTATTTAGAACCACTGGGCCTAGATTGTCTGGGTTTGGTTATTTAATATCGAAGTGTGTAGATTTCAGTGCCATACTTTTCTAATTCTTAATTTTGTTCACTTTATGCAATAAATACAGCCATATATAATATATATGCAGCTCTATATATGTATACATATGCATGTAATTGTTAGAATTTGTGAGACTTCTATTATGACCTAAAAGTTGCTGAATTTTAGTGAATTTCTGATATGTTAGCAAAAAGTTTATTCTTTCTTTGCTGTAAGGTACTATCTCGCTTTGTTGTCCAGGCTAGAGTGAGTGCCGTGGCGTCAGCCTAGCTCACAGCAACCTCAAACTCCTGGGCTCAAGCGATCCTTCTGCCTCAGCCTCCCTAGTAGCTGGGACTATAGGCATGCGCCACCATGCCCGGCTAATTTTATATATATATCAGTTGGCCAATTAATTTCTTTCTATTTATAGTAGAGACGGGGTCTTGCTCTTGCTCAGGCTGGTTTTGAACTCCTGACCTTGAGCAATCCGCCCGCCTCGGCCTCCCAAGAGCTAGGATTACAGGCGTGAGCCACCGCGCCCGGCCTGTAAGGTACTATTTTATCTATTAGATAAATCTTGACAACTATGTTATTCCGGTTCTCTATATTCTGCTTTATTTTTATCTATATAACCTATTAAATTTGAGAGAAGTGTGTTTTAAAAAAACCCACTCTAATCATTGATTTGTAAGTTAACTTTTACATTTCTAAGAGATTTTACAGTATATATTTTATCACAACACTATTATGGTTATAATATAGCCTGACAGAGTATATATTTTGTTACCATAAAGTGTCTTTTTTGGTTCTTTTATCTACTTTCCAGTTAGTCTTGGAAATACCCCTCTGTGTTCTTTTTCCACCTTTTAGTTACATTTAGATTCATATATCTTGTTCAGGTTCAAGGTCTCTAAAACAGGTGTATTGAGGTATAATTTATATACCAAAAATTCACACACTTTAAGTCTGTAATTCAATGATTTTTAGTAGATTTTAGATTTGTGCAACTATTATCACAATTCAGTTCAGATAGAAAACTTCTAACCTCCTGCCTAAAAAAAAAAAAAAAAAAAAAAAAAAACCCTCATGCCCATCTGCAGTCAATCTTTATTTCTATGACTAATCTGCTTCTAGTCCCCAAAGATTTGCCATTTCTGGAATTTCATGTAAATAGAATTATACAATATGTAGTCTTTGCATATGCCTTATTTCACTTAGCATATTGTTCTTAAGGCTTATGCACATTGTAGCATGTATCATAAATCAGTTATTTTTGTTGCGGAATAGTATTCCATTGAATACATATGCATATCATATTTGGGTTATCAATTCATCAGTTGACAGACATTTGAGTGGTTTCAATTTTGGCTCTTGTGAATAATCCAGCTAGGTACATTTTCATGCAAGTTTGCATAGACACACATATTCATTTCTGTTGGATGTATAGCTGAGCCAAGAAGTTGCTGGGTCATGTAGTAAATGTTTAACTTCCCGAGAAACTTCCAAATTTGATTTGCAAAGTACATATAAAACTCTCTATTCCTATAAGCAATGTACGAGAATTCCAATTTCTCCATAACCTCACCAATATCTGTTATTGTTTATCAATTTGATTATGAAGTGGCATCTCACTGTGTTTTATTTTATGTTTTTCTGTTTAAATGTAATTTTATTATCTAGGCTACTGTTTTTACTTATTTTTTATCTTCCATTTTTTTTTTTGCTTTTTTATTAGCATATTATAGTTGTACATGTTTTGGGAGCACATGTGACACTTTGATAGATGTATACAATACGCAATGATCAAGTTTGGGTAATTAGGATATCCATCACTTCAACCATTTATCCTTTCTTTATATTAGGAACATTACAATTCTTGTCTTCTAGCTGTTTTGAAATATACAATAAATTATTGTTACCTATGATTTTCCTACTGTACTATTGAATACTAGAAGTTATTCCTTCTATCCGACTGCAATTTTGTACCCATTAACTAACTCATTGTGTTTTATTTTAATGACTAATGATTTCGGCATGTTTTCATGAGCTTATCATGCATTTGTATATCTTCTTTGATGAAACATATATTCAAATCTTTCACTGTTTTAGGGAGAAACTATTTTCTTATTAATAAATTATAAGTAATTTATGTATATCCTTGATACAAGTGCTATATTAGGAATGTAATTTGAAAATATTTTCTCCTACTTATAATTTTACATGCAATTGTCTTTTAAATCAGTTAAAAGAGAAAACATATTTACACAGCTCTTTATATTTATCTATACAATTATGTTTTCTAGTGATCTTTATTTCTTCTTGTGATTTGAACATATCATCTGCTTTCACTTTTTTTAGCCTAAAAGACATTATTCTTTCTTGAAAGGCAGGTCTGCTAGAAATAAGTTCAGGTTTGTTTCTTCTAGGAAATGTACTTTTTTCTGCTTCACTTTTGAATGACAGTTTTAATGTAAGTTAGTATGTGTATATATACATATATAAACATCCTTTTTTTTTCCCATTCAACACTTTGACTATGTTACCCACTGTCCTCTGCCTTCCATTGTTGCTGATGAGAAGTCAGCTGTAAATCACACTGTTTTTCTCTGTGTGTAGTGAATCTTTCTTTCTGTTGTTATGTTTAATATTTTATCTTTATTTTTCCAAAATTTGGTTATCATATCTAAGTATAGATCTCTGAGTTTATCCAACTTGCATTTCTTTGAACTTCTTGCATGCAAAAATTAATGTTTTCTAGCTAATTTGGAAAGTTTGAAACATTATTTCTTCAAATAATGTTTCTGCCTCTTTTACTTTTCTCCTGTGAGAACTTTCATTGCAAGTATGCTGATACATTTGATGGTGTTCCATAGGTCTCTTAGGCTCAGTTCTGTTTTCTTCATGTTCTTTACTCTTCTTCAGATTGTATAATTTCTCTTGATCTGTCTTCAAGTTCACTAGCTGTTTCTTCACTATCTTTTTCTCATGTTGGCAGATAAGCTCCTCTAATAAATTTTTAAAATTTAAGTTATAGTACAATTTTACTCCAAAATATCCACTGGGTTCCTTTTTAATAATAATAATAATAATAATTTATAACTATTTGTAGTCTCTTAGTCATTATTATCAATACTTGAAATAATTCTTTAGTCATGGATTTCTTTAGTTTTTAAAACATATTTATAATAGCCACTTATATGTGCTAGGCACAATAGCTGATCTCCATCAGGGACAGCTTTTATCGATTGCATTTTTTCTATGTATGAGTTACATTTGTTACATTTTCTTGTTACTTGACATGTCTCATAAATAATTTTGTGGGAAACTAGGCATGTTAGATAATGTATTATAGCAATTCTAGATTGTAATTTCCCCAGCAGGTTTTCATTACTATTGTTTCTTTTCTTTTTTCTTCTCTTCTCTTCTCTTCTCTTCTCTTCTCTTCTCTTCTCTTCTCTTCTCTTCTCTTCTCTTCTCTTCTCTTCTCCTCTCCTCTCCTCTCCTCTTTTCTTTCTTTCTCTCTCTTTCTCTTTCTTTCTTTCTTTCTTTCTTTCTTTCTTTCTTTCTTTCTTTCTTTCTTTCTTTCTTTCTTTCTTTTTCTTTCTTTTCTTTTTTTCTATAAACTGCCTTGTCTAATTCTTTTGTCTGTTACCCCCAGCATATAGTTACTGAGATCTTTGCTCATTCATATTTATTTCTGTTTTCATTTTTAAGAATATCTTCCTAAAACTCATAGCTGGGTCAGTATATTTTGGTGGTGAACCAATGGCTAGGTGGTAACTGAAACCTTGAACCAATAAATCTTCTCTGATTCACTTTTGAATATATGTGTATTACATAACATATTCAGAGTTTTGGAAGTACACAAATGTGTTTCCCTTTTCTTTTCTTCCTCGGCCTCTTATGTCTCCTCTGTATGTCTTCTCACATTCACACAGGGAGTGTAGATAGGCAGGGCCCCCTTAATTCTATTCTGTGCATGCACACAGTCTTGCAAATGCATACTGCCTTCTGAATTTCAGGGCTTTGTGGGAACTTAAGAAAGCCCATTCTGGTTGTCTCAATTCTTTGATCTCCTTGTCAATTTCTTGCTTGTCAGTCTGTTGCTTGATGCAACTAGTATTGCAACTTTAGGCTGTAATGTTGCCTTTGCCCATTCTTTTGCTACTGAGTTCACCACTGTTTCAGACTCAAGGACATAGAGGTTTTTTTGACTTGCCTCTAAATCAAGTCAATCCAGTCCAAAAACATATCTGTTCTTTTTCACAGCTTTCCTGTCGCTGGTAGAACAGACACACCTACATAGATGTAAGAACAGCAATATGAAACTATTATTCCATTTATTTTGCACATCCAGTGTTGTGTTATGTGAAGTATAATGCCGGTGTGATGTTTTGTTGCTTTGAAGTTTGTTTTTATTTTCTTTTTTATATTTTATTGTAAATTTTGTCTAGATAGTCTCTTTAGGCTTATTCAGAAATATTTTTAAAATTTCTCAATGTGAGTTTGCATTTTTCTTCACCCTGCTCATCATTCAATGAGGACTGTCAACTTAAAGATTATTGTATTTCTTTGGATCTATGAGGTATTTTACTGATTCTTTAAATATTTCTGTTTTCATCTTTAGTCTCTCCTTCTGGAACTTCTAATAAATGGGTATAGAAACACCATTTTTTCCATTTTTTAATTTAAAATGTTTATATCTTTCTTTTTCCTTTAAATCTTTACTTTAAAAGAATTCCTCAATCCATACTTAACGTTTTAATGATTTGCTTTTCAGTGGTGTTTTCTTACGTATTCTAACTATTGATTTTGTAATGTTTACAATCATAGTTTTTCTTTATAAGGTCTTTATTTGGTTAATGATAACAGACATTTTATAATACAATATCATGACTTCAATTTCTGTTTTAAAAGTCTCCCCATTATTTTATTAAATTTGCTTGTCAAGACTGATGCCTCTTTTTAACCATGTAAGTTTTTTATGGAGTTTTCTGGTCTTTTGTGTGGGTTCTCATCTTTGTTTTTAAATCTACTATAAGCATGTATTAAATGCGACATTTTAGTACGCCACCTCTTTACTAACCATGGAGAAGCAGTAGAAGGCAGTAATCAGCAATGCACAGAAATATTATTTTTTACTGGGGAGCAATGACCATACCACCAAGAATTTCCAGACTTCCAGGGCACTGCTCTGTCTTTCAGGTCACATATGTTCACTCTCTGTCACTGTGTGGTACAGAATCTTCTGAAACCTAGGATTTTGCACAAAAGGCATTAGAGGCAAGGGATCAAGTTGCCTGGACAATCACATATGATATTGCAACTGCCTAACCCTGAGTAGTTCCATGACTCCTTTCTAGCCCCTGTGACCCTTCCATTTTTTAGCTTAGAAACTTTACCTTCCTTTGTATTCCTTTTGAGCTAATTCTTTCCTGAGTTTTTTATGGGATATTTTTTATCAATAAAATCTCATCTGTCTACTGACTTGCAGGAAGTTCTCACAATATCTCATCTACTGAGGTCACACTTCCTGTTCCACTATACCCTCCCAAAGGCAGTCATGGATTTAATTTTTAAAAAATATTTTTTTGTTAATTCTAAGTGTGATGTCTGCTGAAACTACTTATTACTGTATAGTGATTTTTTTTTCTTACAACAGTTCATAATCTTGCATTTCTTTGTTCATTGTGGCACCACCGAAACCTAGCACTTTGGCAGTTAATAAATGTCAGATGAGTGAAATATTTCCTGGAATAAGTAATTATACTGACTATATAATTTTAATATGCATACTATATAAGTAAGTTACTATTTTATAATTTGAAATTTATTTAACATTGTTGGGTATATCAATTGTTTCTTAAATTTCAGTATAATAATTTTCAGTCAACACTATCTCTGGGCTGCTTTCTAAATATTAATAATTTCTTTACAACTTTTTTCCAGTTCCATAGTTCTGTTTTCAGTTATACCTGATATGCCATTTATTCTTTTGAGTGTTTAAATGTTCATTTTTAGGAGTTGTGCTTATTACCCTCAAAATCTAAGTTTTCATAGTTTTTTGCTTTTAAAACCTTAGACTTTACTCCCTCTTTCAATTATTTAAATGTAGTAAGAAAATTTGTGTCTAAGTACACTTATTCTTGAAGTCTTTGAAAGGATAGTTACCAAAACAGCAGGAAGTTCAGGCCTAGGTTCTATTGTTTGCTGCACAGACAGCCAATTACTGAGATGAATAGGTTTGCCAAGGAAGAAAGGAATCTTTAATAGAAATGGCATCAGCTGGGGGGAAAAAGACCAGCCTCAAATCCATCTCCCTAACAGAGAGTAGGGGCTTTTATAAGAGGTTTTGAAATGTGGCCACATGCATCTGGGCAGGTTATATTGAAATTAATGCAGGCAGGTGGTTTGATTCAGAAGTTACAAGTTAGTGTAGGATGGTGAGTCTTGGAGTCAGGAAGTTTGCAGCAGTGGCCTTTGGATTCTCAACCCCTTTATCTTGCAGAAATTCCGCTATTTCTGGGAAACCACTCAAAAAATCAAGTAGTTAGTTGAAAGTTACAGGGGCTTTGGTCATCAAGCCCTACTGGGCTAGGAATCCAAAGCGTAAGAAAGCTACAAGGAAAAAATACATAGGAGTTCATCCTATGTTTATTCATGGGGCCAGTTACAGTATGATTCTACTCTTTTTTAGATAAAAATGTTTTTTAATCAGATGCTCATATTCCTTGAAACTTTAGTTATGGGAATTCCTTGAGGTTTTGGATGAAGGTAGGTTACTCCCAGGAGTACTTATATTTTCTTCTTCCAGGGTATTGAGGACAATATCAACTCAGAACTGATATAAATAAATTCTCAGCCTATGGTTTTCATTACAATCCTGGTAATGTACATGTGGACTGTAAACTCACATTAGTGTTGGTTTATGGTCTACCTATCTCAAGAAAAAATATTTTCCACTTTACCCAGCACCAAAGACCTAGATATAAATTACCTTTTAATTCATTTAAACTTAGTAAGAATACTTGTGTCTAAGTATACCTATTTCTGAAGTCTTCAAGGGTATGGGGGAATGGATTTATTTCTGGTCTACCTTGACAATATTATGTGGACTCCCCTACCAGACTATAATTTGAGGATCAGATAGGTATTTGTTTGTTTTTTTGTTTGTTTTCATTTAAGCCTTGCATCCTAGACCACAAGGTCACAAAAAACAAACACAAGGTCATTAGAAAGCAGCAAATAATTTATGTGTAAAAGTTGCTTACTGCTGTAGGTTCCCACTTTGACACAAATTTTGGTATCTGAGGATATTTTATTCTTTATTTCTCTTTTTGACTGTTAATTACTATGGGTACATAATAGTTATATATTTTTACAGGGTACATGTGATGCTTTGATACAGGCATACAATGTGGATTAATCAAATCAGAATAATAGGGGTATCCAGAACTTCAGGCATTTATCATTTTTTTGTGTTAGGAATATTCTAATTCCACTTGTTTATTTAACAGTTATTTTAAAGGATACCATAACTTATTGTTGATTATAGTTACTTTCTTGTGCTATCAAATATTGTTCATTGTTTCTTTTTTTATATATAAAACCATTTATTGTCCTTTTAATATTCTATCCACTTTCTAGCTGTATTTTTGTACCTATTAATCATCCCCACTTTATCCCCCTTCCCCACTACACTCCTTAGCTTCTGGGAACCATCATTCTATACTCTGTCTCCACTAGGTCAATTGTTTTTAATATTTAGCTCCTGATATGAGTGAGAACATACAATATTTGTCTTTCTGTGTTTGGCCTATTTTACTTAATATGATGTTCCATCCATGTTGTTGCAAATGGCAGGATTTCATTCTTTTTGTGGCGATATAATATTCCATTGTGTATATATACCACAAATTCTTTATCCATTCATCTGTTGATGGACATTTCAGTTGATCCCAAATCTTGGCTATTGTGAAGAGTCCTGTAGTAAACATGAAAAGTGTAAATATCTTTTTGATACACTGATTTTCTCTCCTTTAATATATACCCAGCAATGGGATTGCTGGGTCATATGATAATTCTATTTTCAGGTATTTGGGGAAACTCCATGCTGTTTTTCATAGTGGTTGCACTATTTTCTATTCCCACCAACTATGTCCAAGGGTTCTCTTTTCCATATCCTCTCCAGTATTCATTATTGCCTATCTTTTTGACAAAAACCATTTTAACTGGAGTGAGATGATATCTCATAATTTTGATTTGCATTTCTCTGATGACTAATGATA
Organism: Microcebus murinus; assembly: GCF_040939455.1. NCBI lineage: Eukaryota > Metazoa > Chordata > Mammalia > Primates > Cheirogaleidae > Microcebus > Microcebus murinus. Next base: position 64,943,425 of record NC_134117.1, read on the forward strand.
TTGAGCATTTTTCATATACCTGTTGACCATTTGTGTGTCTTCTTTTGAGAAATATCTATTCAAATCATTTGCCTATTTAAAATTTTTTTTTTTATTTCAGCATATTATGGGAGTACAAATGTTAAGGTTACGTGTGGTGCCTTTCCCCTCTGTTCCTCTCCAGAGTCAGAACTTCAAGTGTGACCATCCCCCAGATGGTGCACATCGCACTCATTATGTATGTATATACCCATCCCCACCTCCCCCCTCCTATCTGCCTGACACCCAATAAATGGTATTCCTATATGTTCACTTAGGTGTTGATCAGTGAAATCAATTTGCTGTTGAGTACATGTGGTGCTTATTTTTCCATTCTTGGGATACTGCACTTAGTAGAATAGGTTCCAGCTCTATCCAGGAAAATACAAAAGGTGCTATATCACCATTGTTTCTCATAGCGGAATAGTATTTTTTTAAATCAGATTATTTGATTTTTTTCTATTGAGTTGTTGGAACTCCTTACATATTTTAGTTATTAGTACCTTGTCTGATGGGTAGTTTTCAAATGTTTTGCTCCATGGGTTGTCTCTTCCCTTTTTTTATTGTTTCCTTTGATGTGCAGAAGGTTTTTAGCTTGTTGTGATCCCATTTGTCTAGTTTGCTTTGGTTGCCTGTGCTTTGGAGATATTAATCAAAAAATCCTTGCCCAGCCCAATGTCCTGAAGCTTGTACCCAATGTTTTCTTTTAGTAGTTCCATAGTTTCAGTTCTTAGATTTAAGTCTTTAATCCATTCTGATTTGATTTTATATATGAAGAGAGATAAGGGTCTAGTTTCATTCTCTTGCATATGGATATCCAGTTTTCCCAGCACCATTTATTGAAGAGACTGTCCTTTCTCCACTGTATGTTCTTGGCATTTTTGTCAAAGATAAGTTCACTATGGGTATGTGGATCCATTTGGGTTCTGTATTCTATTCCATTGGCCTATGTGTCTGTTGTCATGCCAGCACCATGCTGTTTTGGTTACTACATCTCTGTGGTATAATTTGAAGTCAGATAATGTGATTACTCCAGTTTTGTTCTTTTTGCTCAGGATGGATTTGACTATTCTGAGGCTTTTATGGTTCCATATAAATTTTAGGATTATTTTTTATATTTCTGTGAAGAACGTCATTGGAATTTTTATGAGGATTGCATTGAATCTGTAGATTGCTTTGGATAGTATGACATGTTAGCAATATTAATTCTTCTAATTCACAAGGCTGAAATATTTTTCCTTTTTCTTTTGCATCCTCTTCAATTTCTTTCATCAATGTTTCCTAGTTTTCCTTATAGTGATCTTTCACTTCTTTGGTTGAGTATGATTCCTAGGAATTTCATTTTGTTTATAGCTATTTTAAATGGGATTGCTCTCTTGATTTCTTTTTCAGATTGTTTACTGTTGGCATCTAGAAATCCTACTGATTTTTGTACATTGATTTTGTATACTACAACTTTACTGAATTTGTTTATTAGTTGTAATAGTTTTTTGTGGAGTCTTTATGTTTTTCTAGATATAAGCTCAAATCATCTGCAAACAAAGATAATTTGATGTTTTCCTTTCCAGTTTTGATGCCCTGTATTTCTTTCTCTTGTCTGATTGCTCTAGCCAAAACTTCTAATACTATGTTGAATAACAGTGGTGAAAGTGGGCATCCTTGTCTTGTTCCAGATCTTAGAGAAAGGGCTCTCAGTTTTTCCCCATTGAGTATGATACTCACTGTGATTCTGTCATATTTGGTTTTTATCATATTTATATAAGTTCCTTCTATACTCAGTTTTTGATAGTTTTATCATGAAGGGATATTGAATTTTATCAAATACTTTTTCAGCATCAATTGAAATGATCATAAGGGTTTTTTGTCCTTCATTCTGTTAATAAGATGTATCACATTGATCGATTTGCATATTTTGAAGCATCCTGTATCCCTGGGATGAATCCCACTTGATCATGATGAATAATCTTTTTTCTGTGTTGTTGAATTTAGTTTGCTAGTATTTTGTTAAGGATTTTTGCATCTATGTTCATCAGAGATATTGGTCTATAGGTTTTTTGTTTGTTTGTTTGTTTGCTTTGTATATGTGTGTATGTCCTTGTCTGGTTTGGGGGTTAGGGTGATACAGGCTTTGTAGAATAAGTTTGGGAGTGTTCCCCCTCCCCGACCTTTTTTTGCAATAGTTTAATTAGGGTTGGTATTAATTTTTCTTTGACTTCTTGGTAGAATTTAGCAGTGAGGCCAATGGACCCTGTGCTTTTCTTTGATGAAAGACTTTTTATTACTGCTTCTATCTCATTCCTTGTTATTGGTTTATTCAGGTTTTAGATTTCTTCCTGGTTCAATCTTTTTAGGTTGTATGTGTCTAGGAATCTATCCATTTCTTCTAGGTTTTCCAATTTATTAGAATATAGTTCCTCAAAGTAGTCTTGTTATTTTTGGATTTCTGCAGTATCATTTGTAATGTTACCTTTTTCATCTCCAGTTTTATTTATTTGGCTCTTCTCTCTTTTTTTTCTTAGTTAGTCTGGCTAAGGTGTGTCAATTTTATTTATCATTTAAAAAAATCAACTTTTCATTTCATTGATCTTTTGTATTTTTGTGGCTTTGATTTTATTTATTTATGCTCCAATCTGTATTATTTCTTTTCTTCTACTAATTTTGAGTTTGTTTTGCTCTTGTTTTTCTAGTTCTTTGAGATGTATCATAAGGAGGATTTTTTTTATTCTTATCTACTCAACAATAAATATTTTTTAGCCTGGCATTTTAAACTATTTTTATTAGAAGAGTCTGTCGAGGTATCTATTTTACCATAATGCTAGAAACAGATGTTACTATTTTTCTAAGGTGAAAAATATAAAAACATTAAAAATCGACCAAATTATACACTTCAAACATGGAGTGGATTTCCCTACATACAGCATCATTGCACCAGTTCACATGATGTTGTTAGTGTTTTTCCACTTAGCTATGCTTCCCAAACCTCCTTCTTAGTCAAATTCTAAACAGTCTTCAATGCTCAACTTCAGCCTTGAACTTAAAAGTCTTTCTGAATATTCCAGCTAACGTTAATTTAAAATCTTTCTTGTTCACCAGATACATAAATAGCATACTACGAGGTGTCCGATAAGATATGAATTATCATCTCCATTTTATATATTGAGAAATTGAGCGTAAGACCATGTAAGTTAGGAAACACTGAAATTGATGTTTCAACTTTTCTGCTGATTCCTCACCTTGAGGCTATAAATGAAACAGAACACCAACTCTTATTTATTTGCTACTCACAGTTGTATCTGCAGGATGTAAACACTTGCAATTCTTAAGGCTGGCTTGGGATGGAGGCTGCTTTAGCCACTGGATTGTACTTATTAATAGCCCCATCAAGAGCACTCTCAAAACAGGCAATCTAAGTAAAATGTAGGCCTGTTGCACTTCTTGCTTCAGCTGTGGAATGGAAATAAGTGCTACACAAAGGGGCCATAATAGGCCTTGGCATTTTATGGTTCTGAATAGCCTGTCCTATCCCAACTGAGGCTGATTTTCTTTACTCTTGCCTCACCTTCAGAAGCAGCAGCTACAGCTGTGGTGGTGAATTTTATGTGTCTACCTGGGTGATAAAGGGGGCCAGATTGAACATTGCTTCTGTAAAAGTGTTTCCCTATGTAATTAGTTATCTGAATTGGTGGACCCTGTAAAGAAGATTGCCCTCCCCAGTGTGGGCCTCATCCAATTTGTTGAGGGCATGAATAGGATAAAAGGTGGAAGAAGGAGGAATTCCCCCCCCTTTTTGGGGGACCTTGTATTGCTGGAACTGGGACATTTCATCTTCTCTTGGCCTCAGACTAGACTTACACTGTTGGCTCCCCTGGTTCTTGGGCCTTAGGATTCAGCCTGAACTATATCACTGGCTTTCCTGGGTGTCCAGCTTGCAGAAGGCAAATTGTGAGCCTTCTCAGTCCGTAATCACAAGACCTGATTTCTGTAATGAATCCCCTCTGATATGCATATAACAAATATTATAGAACATATAATATATAATATATAATAAACTTGTATAATATATTATATGATATATAATAACAATTTTATATTTTTTATCAGTTCTGTTTCTCTAGAAAACCCTAATAACGCTTCATGGATGCGAATTCAACACATGCTTAATGTGGGCCACCTTGTGCCCAGTATTGTCACAGGTACCATGGGGAGAGAGGGCAGGGGGCAGACATGGTCTCTGTTCTCATACTGCAGACATGTGTGAGGGTAATACAAAGAACAGGCTTGAAAGAGGAAAAATCAAGACTGAATTTAAACATGTGCATATAGGCATGGGCAAAAGGAAATGACATTGTGATAAAGTGTTAAGTCACGGAAAATTTCTGAGATTATTAGTCCTAACCTTTTCAGGGTACAGAGCAGGTATATGAACCCAGAGCAAGAAAGTGTCATGTTCATGAGGCATTCTTAGTCTACACAGAGTAATTGAGTACAATGGCAGCAGCACCTTGGGAGATACTTAAAGTTATATAAAAATGCATTATGCTTTACACTATAGTGTGGTTTCCAACCTACAGTGTGAAAACTATAGTATACAATGTATAATGTAAAGAGTATAGTATATAGTCCTCAAAATGTTGCTTGATTTTTTTAAAAGTAGAGCCAGTGGTACTAGTATTACTTAGAGCAGGTATAAGAGTTAGCTCACACAATCACAGAAACTGACACGTCCCATGGTCTGCAGGTGGCAAACTGGAGACCCAGGAGAGCAGGTGATCCAGTTCCAGTCTAAATCCAAAGGCCTGGGAACAGAGCACTTAGGTTGTAAGTCCTAATGCGAGGGAAGAAGAAGACTGATGCCCCCACTTCAACCAGTTAGTCAGAGAAAGAGTGAATTCTCCCTTCTTCTGCTTTTTGCTCTATGCAGGACCTCAGTGGATTAGATGAGGCTTACCCACACTGGGAGGGCCATCTGCTTTACTCAGTCACAAATTCAAATGCTAATCTCATTGGGAAACAGCTTCACAAATCCACCAGAAATAATGTTTAACCAAATATCTGGGCACCCTGTGTCCAGTCAAATTGACAGATAAAACAATTATCTCAGGGTGCCTACATCATGGGTCTTTGTTTCTCAGAGCCCCTTCTCAACTCCACATCCCACATGCTCCTGTAGGGAGATGGCTTTTCTCTCAAATATGTCCCTACACTCCCAGAGAGCTGACCTCACCTACTACCCCACGCCCACGCCCATACATGGTCCACAGCAACCAGCAAAACAAAGCAAACCAACAAACATCCACCGCCATGCCCTCTTCACATGCATCCACTCTACTAACAGGGCTGTTTAAAAACAACACGAACCTATAATTTACTCTAAGTTCACTTAACAATAATGATGTGTGTAAATAATATTTATCTCCATTTTCCAGATGAGGAAAGTAGGGTTCAGGGAAGATAAATAGATTGCTCAAGGTCACACAGTTATTTAAGGACTGAGCCAGGTCTGGTATCCTGTGAGTTTCTACTATCAGAACATGACCCTCTAATGACGTGTCCATGTAGACTCGTCAGTTGTCACACGTGTTCCACTCTGGTGGGGCATGTTACTAATGGGGAGGCTACATGTGTGTGGAGCAGGGAATATATGGGAAATCTCTGTGCCTTCCATTAATTTTGCTTTGGACCTAAAACTGTTCTGAAAAATACAGTCTAATTTTCAAAATCATCCTCTGGAATAGTGCGCAACTTTCAGTTCTTGCTCAGGGGAAGGATGAAGAATCAGTTCCCCACAGCTTCCCCCTGAGCAGCCCTCACACCAGCTCTCTGATTTCTGTGGGTGATCCGGGTTGGGCTTCCGTGGGAAACACGGAAACGCTCGGGACTGTGTTGAACTTGGGTGTACCTGTGGTTCAGCAGACACGTTCCAAATGCTGTTGGTGGTAGACAAGTCACAGTTCTGCACTCCCAGATTTCTCAGTGGGTGAGAGCTGAGTTCTTGTTGGGCACCAGGTATTTTTCACTCAGGATTCATTTCAGACACAGCCAGAGCTCTGAACTCCAGAATCCTCCCCTGGATGGCATTCCACACACAGTCTCATTTTCTGTCTTATTACATTGAGCGCTTGTCTCTCTACAACCACCTCACATTCTGACCTCAAGCAATTACTCAGAGTAATATTTGGAGTTAAAGGAGCGTCTCAAATGTGCTTGTTTGGAAATTTTAAAGAGGGCTGGGGGATTAAAATAATAATTTTTAGATTTAAAATATTAATGGCCAGCCTTATTTGAACAAACAAAAAAGAAAAAAAACAAAATATATTATGAAAACCAAAGATGCAATAGTTTTGTTGTTATTGTCGCTACTGGGAGAGGCAATTTAGTAGAATTAAGAACCGACTAAAAAATCACGGATGACAGCTCAGCTTTATTTTCTACATCTGTGTTATCACCTTTCCCACACTCTAATTCTAAAACCTGCTTGCTTTAAGGATGTTTCTTACATGTTATTTCCCATATCCCCCTTTCTAATAACCTTGACTTATGCCATGAATATTTTTGTGCATCTGCAAGATGGCTAGCATTGCATCAGGAGCTCAGGATTCAATTACCTAATTTATTTGTCACCACAATTCATGTGGAGCAGATATTTTTTCCAATGAGAAATCAGGGGCTCAGAGAATCCAAATGATTTGCCCAGGGTCATGGAGCTAGTAAATAACAGAACAGGATACGAACTATACGACCTGCCTCAAAGCCTGAACCAGACTGTTTCTCCAATACATCACGCTGCCACAGTTGTCAAAAACCACCCACTCCAGTTTTCTCACACTGCAAGTCTTAAGAAAATTCATGGGCAAGAATCTGGTATATTTCCTCTTTGCCTTCATGGTATTTACAGCTGATATATTTTTAGGGATGTCAGCTCTAAATATCAAGAGAATATTACGTCTTAATTTATCTGATTTCAAGTTAAATCCTACTTGTGAGGTACACACAAAGTACTTTCAATGAGAATGTAAATTCAATCAACACAGAATATTCAAGATCACTCACCTACACTCTGTGAGTTTAATTAAACCAAAAATATTAAACTTTTAAATGTGTCAAGCAGGATGATAAACACTTTTACATGTTTTGCCTCCTTCAAGCCTCCCAATAACATTATCATTAATTACATTTGACCCATAAGAAAAGTGAGCATTAGAACACTTAAGTCAAGAGTAGATCAAGACACAAACTAATATGAATTCGACTCCAAGGCCTGTGTTTTTAACCACAATATTCATCTACCTGTAAAAGGAAGATATTGGGATTTGTAGAGCATGCACATTGTATTTCTGAGCTGGGTTAAGCATGCAGGCCTCTCTATGCCCAATGTAAAGTGTGCTCTGCCTTCAGATATCTTAACTTTCTAAGTGTAGCCTTACGGTTAAGCTGCAGATTGCTAAGACCCAGACTGTAAAATAGATGCCTCAAACTGTACATTTCAGATTCCTGGCATTACCACCTTCCTCTTGGACCAGTTATCATTTTAGAATAACCTCTTTGCAGTGCTAATTTCTGGGCTAAGTAACAATAGTAATGGTAGTAATAATAAAAACTATCAATGGTGATGATGATGATGATAATGTTGTTATCACTACAAGTTCCATTCCAAGTGGCCTTGTTTTCCAGAGAGAATTGAGCGGTTTGCAAATCGGAAATCTGCAATGAAAAAGCTTAGCGGGCAAATTGCCATATGTGAATCTGCTTTGATTTTTGCATTTTCTGTAAGATAATTTGAATTCTAAATGGCACTTCAACCCAGAGAGTGTGAAATCAAAAATCTCACTGTAAAAGTCGCACAACTGCGCTCTGATAAGTAACTTCTTAATAGTGCATTGAGACTTGATGCACCATTAAGACTATTTTCTGTTCCCATCTACCTGTGCGGCCAATTTTCATAGCCAGTTTTCCTTTCAGAAAGTCTGGCACCATTCTCCAGCCCTGAACAACACACCTGGATTGTGAGATGTCATTGTATATTCCATCCAGCCAAAGAAGAACAGTGACCATTCTTAAAAACAGTTTTCATTGAGCTCCGCATTTGAACTTGGGGTATGTACATGCCCCCTCTTGCTCTCTACAATATTTCTCAGGCAGATAAATATCTATTCTATGGGACATTCTAGAAGCAAAACATTCCTGCCTCAGAAAAAAATAATTATTCCTCCAAAGAAAAAAATAATCTCCGAGAAAGAAGATTGAGGCTGAACATCCCAAACCTAAAGAGTCCAGGGTGTGATCCTAGGCAGTGAATCAGACATCAAAACATGAACTATTGTCATAGCTGAAAAAAAAAGACAAAGTAAAAAATATCATAAATGGATATTAGCTCCAACTTCATATTACTGTTTTTAAAAAGGCAGTATCCATATGATATGAAATGGCTCATATGTTTGCAAATTTTAAAGCTATGACTTATAACAATAAGGTTTCATTAAGAAGATGAATATAAAATAATTAATGTTGACACTGGTACCTAGAGTGTTATTACGAGTGTCTTTACTCTTTCTGTCCCAGTCAAGACACTGTTGATTTTCTGAGCCAACACACCGAGGTCCTCTGCCTTCTGTACATGAGGGCACGGCATGTGGCTGCTGGGAGCAGGGATGGAAGTGAGCCTCCAGGCCTAAACTCCAAGACAGGCTCCAAGTATACAGATAGCATCCCTCTCTTACTTACACCAGGTTATACTCATGCCACTCTGGGATCCAGAGCTTACACCTGCCCACGCTCAGTGGATGGCCAACATAAAGCTGTAAAACATCTGCACCAAATACCCCAGACCCAGTAATGCCTCTTAAAGTGACACAGAGCAAGCCCCATCCTTCTTTTACATTTGTGGAAGACCCTATAAATTACTTGGATGTTTGTCACCTGAGATAAGTTCTCATACTGTAAGTTATTACAATCTGAAAACTCACAGGTGGAAAGTCCCTTGATGGGTCCTTTCTCCGTTCCATTTGTCCCTTGGGCAGCCAATAAATGAGATGAACTTTCAGTATTATCTCTGTGCTATTCCTGTGAGCCTTTACATAGGACTCTTTTCTAAATGAGCCTCTTTTAGTCATAACTAATATCGTAGGACATTTAAAATTTGATGTCACTTAGCAAAACCTTTATATGATTTAATTTTTACAACCACCCTCTCCAGTTATTACACTTCCCATTTTACATGTGAAGAAATAATAGGTCTTAGTTTAATGACTTCCCCAAGTTCATCTAATTATTAAGCAAAGAGATAAGATTCAAACATATTTTTGTCTAACTCCAAAATTTAGGTTGGAAGTCTACCTCTTTTCACAAAAGAGAAGTATACTAAGACTAAAGTAAAAAAAAAAATTAAGTAAAAAATATAGTCCTTTATCTTTTTGTCTCCATTTCTGTCTCTGTGTCTATCACAAATGTGTGCACGCACACACACTCACACATGCAGCTGGTCACACTGGGACATTCTAGAAAGAGTTACCAATACGTTATGATAAGGAAGATGAGGAGGCTTTCTTAATCCCAAAATATATCCCCAGTAGTGTTGTTTTTATTGGTCCCTGAAAATTCCATTGTTTTCTCATACTTTTGAATCAGGAATGATCTCTAAAAGGCCCCTGTACTTTTGCACATCTACCCACCAGTACATTACTATGAGACCCATTAGAGACGGGCCACCAAAACAAGAATCAGTAAAACAAGGGGACGAGGGGACATCCCCCCTACACCGGGGACGAAGAATAAAAAAGATGGCAGCAGTTGTCCTAAGGCATCTATGGGTGACAGAGCATGTAGCGATCAAAGAACTCTTTGTAGAACACCATGAAATGAAATTTACAAACTTAATCCTCCATACCAAGAATTATTTTAGGAGCTTAAAACTTGACTTTTGTTTTTGCAACACAAAATCACAGCCACCAACATGGATTGATTTCTGTGTTAGTCTCATAACAAAATACCATAAATGGGGTGGTTTATAAAAAACAGAAATTTATTTCTCATGGTTCTCAAGGCTGAGAAGTTCAAGATCAAGGGGCCAGAAGACTTGTTGTCTGAGGGTGGCTTCTTCCTGGCTCTATGTGGTTTCTAGCTGTGTCCTCACATGGCAGAAAGGGGGAAGGCTGCTCTCTGGAATCTCCTTTATAAAAGGGCACAAATTCCGTTCTTGAAGGCTCTACACTCACGGCCTAATCATCTCCCAAAAGCCCCACCTCTTAATACCATCACACTGGTGATTAAGTTTCAACATATAAAATTTAGGGAGACACAAACATTCAAACCATAACAACTTTTATTAATGTTCACTTGATATTTACCATTTATTTATTTACTCAAATATATTTTTGACTACCCTCTATGTATTAGGAATTGTACCAGCAGCTGTGAGGATGGGGTGAAAAGGAAAGTCATGGCCCACCCCCTCACAGCTGCTGGTATTCTTCCTCAGCAGCTATGTTAAAATGCAGCAGGTGATAGGATGGGCTTCTATGGGGGAAATAATAAGGCACATAAGCTCTTGAGGAGGAGCAGGAATTATCCAAAGGGGGGAAAGAGGGGAACATTCAGGAACCGTAACAGATAGTAATACGACTGGAGTTCAGAAACTGATAGGGAAAAGGTAGCGCATGAAGCTAGAGAGGGCAGCCGGGGACAGACCATGAAGTACTTGAGTGGCATCCAATCAAGACGACAGAAACCACTCTGAATAATCCACATTGGACTGAACGTCATACAAGGAACTGATATCATGGGGTGAAGGGCTGGGAACCAGAGCACAGAAGGGAACCTAGAACTTCACAACAGCAGGAAACATCTGGGCCCTGTAGGCTGAAGGATCAAATGGAAAAGATGGTGTCCCAGGAGCCGTGGGGCTGGGATCAGGAATAAAATCAGGAACCACAGCTAAGGGCCTGCCTAGCAAGAGCTGGAACCACACAGCTGCTACTAGAAATGAAACTCTATGGCAAGACCTGTCATAACATTCAACACCTGAGCAGTCAATAACATAGACACTAGCCACGCATGGCTATAGGGTACTTGAAATGTGGCTGGTGTGCCTGAGAATCTACTTTTAAATTTTATTTTAAATTAATTTAAATGTAAATGGCTATACATGATCAATGTCCACTGCATTGGCCAACTCAGCTGGAATATCTATTGACAAGGGAGTGGTAATTGGTCAGTTTTAAAGTTAAATAGAACTTCCCATTCTTATACTTCTTCATCCTAGCTACCAACCTTAAGTAAATTACAGAAGGTTGGTGGATCTGAATTTCCTCATTTTTTGAAACCAGCATAACAGACAGTAAATCCTTCACAAGGATTCGAAGGATAAAGTAGACCAGTAAGCAAACTATCCAACACAGTGCAGAGCTCTGGGAAGTTTCCTCTTTTCCAGAACTCACACTCCATTCCTTGCACATTGCTGGGAGTTTTATAAATGGCCACTAGAAAATAACAAGATGGATTTTTATATCAAAACGATCAGAACTGCTGTGTGTAAATTACTTTGCCGCTTTCAAAGTAGTTTCTTTGTTAAACAGCACTGTCATTGCTTAAATAACTTTGGAAAAATTCTTTCTCAAAATTGTTTCCAGAGAGAGTTTCTAAGCCATTCAGGAAAACCATTTCACTGGCATTTGATTGCATTTCTTATTTTTAAGTCATTTTTTTTTAATTTTACTTCTCTCTTTTTAAAATTACACATTTTTGTTTAAAAAACAGAAGATATTAAGAAAATAAAAATTTCCTACAAACTCGCCAGCAAGAATTAAGAAGTACTAACATCATTTATTATAATCATTATAGGTTTTTCTTGATGTTCTTTTAAAAATAAAAACATGATCATTTTACTTGCAATTTGATATTCTAAATTTTTTGCAACACTTTCACTCACATAGGCATGCTTATGTCTTTTGATATTTGTTAAAATGTGATTTTTAATGCTTACAAAATATTCTATCATATGAATGTATCAAACTGTATGTGTCTACCCTCTACTATGGCTACTATTTGTTTCTGAAATAAAAAAGAAAATTTTTCTAATTTATAAGTCTTGGCTTTATATGCTTTATGCTTTCTCCAAAATATAACTTACTCTCAAAGGTAGAAAAGGATAAAAGGAAGCAACAATGATCAAGTATCTTCTACACCGAGCTTATCATATACATGGTCTCAGTTAGTCCTAGAAATTCTGGCATATTTAAGATCATGCCCTCAATTTTTAGAATTCAAGTACAAAATTTCAAAAAGCTAAAGTACATTGTTCTAAGCCACATATCTAGGAAGTGTGCCAGCCAGATTTTGAACCCAGGAGTATTGGATTCCTGGTCCATGCTTGACACTGTAGCAGTTGACAGCAACTGAATGATTTCAACAGAAGAAGAATAACAATTCCAAAACGCGTGTGCCATCTCTCATCACTTATACAACTCTCAGAATATTTATATAGGCTGCTTTGGCAGAAGAGAGGCAAGGCATTCAAAGTAATTTGGCTCTTGCTAATTACAAAACATAAACCAAAATCTTTTTTTTTTTTTTTTTTTTGTAACCATGACCCGTTTGGAAGATTGTTCCTGTCAAACACACCCGATCACATCGGTCAATCCTACTGCAGCATTTCACTCTTCCTGTCAACCAGGACCTTTCTGGAGCTTCCCATAGTGACAGTTTGAGCAGTTTTAATTAACAAGCACGATTAGACTGGAGCAAATTAGTTTCCTAAATGCCAGTCAGTCCCATTTTCTCTTTCATGGGCTTGCAAACAAAGACTGCAAGTGATGCTACTGCTGGGCGGTGTGTTCTGGAGCCGGAGGGCCAGCCATGGCTAGCCAGGGATTCAGACTCAGCCTGGCTGTGATCCAGGCGGGATCAGGAATGAACTTGGGCAAGTGCCCTTGTGAGTTTTCATTTCAGGGAGGGGAAATCTGTCAAGTTACTCTGCTCCTTTTAGCCAAGGACATTAACTGATCTTGATATTTGTTAAAATGTGATTTTAACAAAACAGGTTTCCAGCTCAAGCCCATAAACACACCCCTTGAATGGAGGAACTTACGAATAGATTTGGGGGCGGATTGAAAAAGGGTGGGAAAGCAAGTAAGACAAAAACAGTTAACGTATAACTTTGGAGATATAAAGACGAATTTATTTATAAAATGCAGTAGCAGATTAAGACATCATCCAGCAAGCACATAGGATATTAAGTGTTTAGAATGACAACTCTGGGAGTTCAGCACATATTGAGTTTCTTTCTGCTCCACGTGACTTAAACTAAAAAGGGGCTGACTTGCATAGAGAATGGGAGGAAGGACTTTCAAGATGCGACTCGCAGAAAGGTTGGAACCATGAACCTTGTCCTGGGGAAACCGTAGATATCACACTGGGGCACTGTCTTTCCTTTACTGCTACACAGCACCTCGGGACTGTGGAATCAGTCTGCTTAGGTCGGAACCCTCGCTCTCCATCTACCCGCTGCGTACTTTGATCCAGTTACCTTTTCTCTCAGCACCTTCATCTACGAGGAAGAGTTAATGAAAGCACCTATCACCTAGAGTTGTTGTAAGGATTAATGAGACACTGTTTGCAAATTGCTTCAGATAGTGTCTGGAGCTTCATTAGCCCTAGATAAGAATGTATCATATAACAAACATTTTTGAAATATATTTCATTTTCTGATCCTTCTTTCTCACCTGGTCATTCAAAACTGAACAACTTCAGGCAACGCAGGCATAAAAACAGTCCCTCTCTTTACATCTCCCAAGGCTATTATCCCGCCCCAATTCCTCTCCTAGGAAAGAGGGTCCAGCACGTTGAACATCCCCAATTTCCTGCCCCTACACACTCACACTCTTTTTCACTGCCAACTACCCCTCCTTTCATCCTAAAGCCTCAGAAACAAGCTCTCTCTCCTTCTGTTCAAAAAGCTCATTTCTCTCCTGGCCCCTAAGTAAGAGGGGCCTTCTCTCCCTCAGCCTACCAAATTATATGGAATTTTTAAAAATAAATACATGAATATAAGATAATTTTTGTGAATCACCCATAAACCTGAAAAAAAAATATCCTTGGCAATAAAAAGTGTATATTTCACCAACTGTGGTTAGAGTTCCTAGCCTGAACCCAAGCCATACACTTTTGTAAAAGCCTGGAAGTAAAATCCAAATGGGGTCAAAGGATTCAGGGATAGAAACTCTTATAGAGCTTAGATCAGGAAGGTGAGGCAGTGGTGGGGGTGGAAGAATGAAGAAAGGATAAACCTATTACTTCTCTATTTCAAGCCAAACTCCTTCTCTACCTCACCTCCTATTGGCCAGTATGAGTATTGGAAAGAAGAATGGAATAGTTATATCTATGAGTATTATTTCAGAGAAGATTGAATGTTTGTTAGGTAGCCAAATGCCCTGGAATTGGGGTCTTTATTCCCTTTCCAAAAACATTTTAATAAGGGAAAAAATGTGTTTCTTGTTAAATTCAATTTATCCTAAAATTTCATTAACCAAGCTATGTCATTTACTAAACCTTCTTATTGATTGAAAGTTTACCCTGATTCATAAAAACTACCCATGTCCAGTGATATCAAAGAAATGAAGGGAAAAAAACAGTATATCACTGTAGTGTATGAATTATTTTCCATGTCTCATCACAGTTTGAAGATATTTTCATCAGACAATCATCAATTTTGTAGACTGTTAAACATTTATTCTTGAGTGTCCATTTTTCAATGGGAGAAGAGGTAGGCATAATTGTCAGTTGGATGGACCAATGTCACTGCACAGGATTACCAACAAGTCAAAATATCCTAATGTCCTGGGCAATTTGTTATCCTACAACAGAAGCTCAAGGAAATAGGGGATTAAAGGATTACTTCTCAAATGTAATAAAAGTAATTCTTTAAATTGATGTCATAATAAGCATAATGTTTCATGGATAGAATAAACAATGATTCTCAGCTCTCATTCCAGCTCTTATGGAAGTCCAAAATGGGATGGACCATGAGTACGGTGGTACTCATGATTCTAGGCAGAATTAAAAATGCTTATAATTCTACATGATTTTAAGATTTTTATTATACTTTCTTAAACCTTTTTTTTATGATTTACTCAGAACAATTTGTTTATCTTCTGTGTTCTGCTTCTGAATCACTGTTGTAGCTATCCTCAAGTTTGCGTTCACTTCCATATCACTCTACCTCCTTAGAGACATGGTTCGAGCACATATTATAAATTCAGGTGAGCTTTATGCTGAACATGAACTGTAACATAATCCCTGGTCAAATAACAGTTATTATTAGAGCCATTCAGATTCCCCATCCAGAATTTTAACTGAGGGGTAAAAGAACAAACAGAGTGAGCTAGAAAGCTGATGTGGCAGGGAGACAGGGAGCAAACAGAAGCAGGAAAAGGGAATCATAGCAGGTGCTCAAAGAAAATCAAAGGGAGTCAGTGAGGCCACTGAAAGGGAGGCAGAAATGAGCCATCTCCTCAACTGCTATTTCTTATAAAGCTGTTCCTGTCCTTGGAATTTGATGAAATGTCACTGGAATCCTTCTAGTAATGTCTCAGGTGCTTATTTTATGAGTTAGCTGGGACAAACCCTGGTTCCTTTTAACCAACAGGGCCTTGCTGAGCATGTGCTCTTGACTGCCTGTCAAGATAAGCAGAGGTAGTGCCATCACAGCGACAGAGAGGAAAAGCAACATCAGCAGTGTGCCCGTCCAGTGCTCTGTATATGCAATCCCTCAGAACTGCCTGGGGAACTTTCTAAAAATAGATTCCCAGACTCACTCTGGCTGAGGATGGGCTCAGAAAAGCAATGTTTTCTAAAGAGCCCCAGGTATTTCTCGTGATCAGATAGTTTGGGGAATCTAAATGAGAGCCCTTTATCCTCTTTGGGTTATAGATATCTTTGAAAATCAGATAAAGCTACCATCCCTCTTTCATTATATGGCATTCATATGTACTTTTGTGTAAGTTTAAGATCCCTAACCTAGATCTAGCCCAATATCCCCTCTGGGCATAGAGGAAAAGTGACCAGTCCATTAAGCAGCCAACAGGAAGTGGCCAAACCAAACTTATTATCTGAGCTTTTAGAGACATTTTGCAAATAACAAATAAGGAAAAGATGTGTTTGTCAGTGTCCAAAATAGAAACCACATTAGAAATTATATTTCAACAAAGGGTATGTGATATGAACAATTGGTTACAGAGGTGTTGAGGGACTGAGAGAAGAAAAAGAGACATAGCAGAGAATAACTCGAAGAGTCAATTTATGTCCCAGGACAGGAGAACAGAGAGAAGGGTTAGGGCTATCCGAATCTCTGCCCCCAGTTGGTGTGAGTCCTCTGGGAGCACAGTGGGGGAGCTGTGCAGATCCAGGACTCTGATCTCTGTGGAGGGGGTTCTGGCCGTCTGATGCTGGCTCTGATAAACAGGGAAATAAAGCTGACTGTGGAAGGAACACAAGTGGCTGGAGGCTGGAACCACCTGTGGCTAGTGGGACGATGCTGACAGAGGTAGAAAGCAAAGAGCTGAACCCTTGTTTTTCCCCAGCCTTCCAGTTGTGCTCTACGGCTCCTTATTGGCAGAATAGGAACAGAAAATGTAGTTGTTTAAAAATAACCCCACATATCACTTCTGAAAGTGAAGTTTGATTTATCTCCATTTCCGTGTGGACTGAACTTAGCAACTCACTTCCAGCAAACAGAATAAAGGATAAATGAAAATGATGGTGTGCAACGTTGAAGATCTTTCATAGAAAAGAAAGACTGACTCAGAGGGAAGTGCCAAAAGCCATGGAGAAGTTTTCCTGGGCAAGAGGAGGCTGAGTACTAATCAAGAAACATTCACCATTAGCCTGGCTAAATTTCAGATTTGCTATGGGCGAGTGACTCCTTTGTGCCTTGCATTCTCCCCCTTTTTGAACAGGAATGTATACAGCAGCTATCCAATGCCTGTCTCCCTGTTGTATGTTAAACAAGTGAAGTAGATAACTTGTCTCTTTATCTCAGAGGTCTTCAGGTTGGCAGAAACTGTACTCAAGGGGCTCTACTTAAGGAGCTACCACACAAAGAGCCTCATCCACAGCTAGGTCTGATTTAGATGCTGAGATTCTGAAATGAGACTCCTGGGGAATTTGTGAGGCGGTGTGTGTACTTTTCATGTCAATGGAATGTAAATAATTATTAACCAGAGTATACACTGTGGTAGTTTTATATTTGGACCTCAAATTTTTTGATGCACCTCTCTTTAAGAAGTGTAGTCTAAGATCCCTCTCCTTAAGGTGGGCTTGACTTAGTGACTCATGTCTGACAAATAGAATAAACTATAAGGCATGGTGTGCAACCTCAAAGACTAGGTCATAAAAATAACTGTAGTTTCTTCCTTGCTCTCCCTCTTGAAATGCACGCTATGGAGACAGTTAGGTGCCATGTCAGTAGAAAATTCAAAACAGCCTATAGAGAAGGCTACAATCAACATCTCATGACAAATTGTCAACAATCATGTAAATGAACTTGGAAGAGATCCTCTCCCTAGTCAAGCACTGAGATGAGACTGAAGCTTGAGCTGAAATATTGATTACAACTTTGAGAGACCTTGAGAAAGGAGCACCTAGCTAAGCTGCACTCATTTTCATGACCCACAGAAATGGTCAGATAATAAATGTTGGTTGTTTTAAGCAACTAAATTTTGGGGCAATTTGTTACACAGCAGTAAATAACTAATACAAATGGCAAAGGAGAAACATAGTTTTTAGTATTTGATTTAGCATCACAAAAGAAAATGAATATGGGAAGATTTGGAACTGAGAGGCTAATCGCTGTTATGGTCTAAGCTTTTCTTACTCAGTATTCCTGTAGATATATGTAAACTTCCATACTAAAATAGTAACACCTTCATGCTTAACAAGTTGCCAATATCTTTCAAGCAAATAAAAATACTCACCTTTTCTGCCAAAATGAAAAATGCAATCTCTCTAAGTGAAAACAATCTCAGAATCCTTTTCTGGGCAACTTCTCATTCAATGGACATTTTTTCTTTTCAGTACTAAACTACTAAGTTATTAAGTAAGAAATGTCCAATTTCCTTAAGTACTAAATTCGATATTTGGTATCTCTGAGATTTCACTTTGACACTTACTGTTTTATTTTTATTGTGAATGTACATCCTCATTCTTTCAAACACATGGTTTGGCTTCTGATTGTTCTTCAAATTTTTCTTTAGAGCAATTGTTGTGAAGCCATGGACAAGTCAAATATTTGTGTTATTTTCAAATATGAGTTCCGTCATGGAACCAACACAGTACAGACATCTTGAAATATCAACAAACAGTTTGGGAAGGATGTGGCTAATGAATGCATAGAATGCCAACAGTTTGAGAAGTTCTGTTCTGGTGATATTGACTTTGAAAATGAGCCATGTGAATGACCTGAGACCAAGGTGGATAATGATGAGTTGAAAACTTTAGTGGAAGTGGATCTATCTCAGCCTATGCATAAATTAGCAGCTAGGTTTGATGTTACTATTCCAACAATATTGGATGTTTCAAAACAAACAGACAAGGTAAAGAAGTTGGATAGATGGATACCAATGAATTAAATGAGGGTCAGGAGAGAAATCATCTCAAAGCTTGCCCTTTTTTTGCTGCCACGACATAAAGGTGAACCATTTCTACACTTTATTGTTACTTGTGATGAAAAATGAATTTTTTTTGACAATCACAAACCTTCAGTACAATGGTTGGATAAAGAGGAAGTGTCAAAACACAGTCCAAAACTGGATATGCATTAAAAAAAGCTAATGTGTACGTTTGGTTGTCCAGCACTGATATTATCTACTACAGCTTTATGAAACCTAATCAGTCGATTACAGCGGATGTCTACTGCAACCAGTTGTATGAAATGGTGATGATGCTTGCAATTAAGCAGCCGAGATTGGTCATACAGACAGGCCAATCCTCTTGCAAGACAGCACTTGACCACATGTTGCACAAACAACATTGCTCAAACATTGCACAAACTGCAGAGGCTGGTCTTAGAAACTCTCTGTCATCCACCATATTTACCAGATATTGCACCGACTGACTACTTCTTCTAGGCTTTGAACCACTTCTTGCAAGGAAAAATATTCAATTCTCAACAAGATGTGGGAAACATCTTTTGCGATTTCATCGCTACTTGCTCTCCAGGCTTCTTTGCTGCTGGCATAAACAAGCTACCTTTAAGATGGCAAAACTGTGTCAACAGTTTAGGCAAATACTGTGATTAATTGTGCTACTTGTTTGAAATGCAATAAACTAAACTTTTGAATCAAAATCGGACCTATATTATAACCACAGAGACCAAAGTTGTGTTAATAGGAAACATTTGCAAAAATTATGACTAAAATATTAATCCTTCAAAGATGTTTTTAACAATATAAACTACCCTGGTAGAATTAGAATTAAGGAATTATAAATGAAAAGACAAAGCATCAGTTTATTAGCTATAGAAAAAAGAACCTTAAATATTTTATAACTTGGTAGGTTTTGTGAGAGGACCATAAACTAAACTGGAAGCGTAGAGTGCTGCCATTTCCCAGTCTGGCTCTGTGCGTTTTACCTCTTGACATAGCTGTACATTTGGAATCTAGAAGTGTTATTATATTATATTTCTTTAGGCTTATTGAGGTAAGCAGTATAGGGTAAAATGGGCGTTTGTGAGTAAAGCTAGAAAATAAAATACCAAAGGTGAGTTTAACAATAATCAACCATCATTTTCAAAAATAGTCCATCTCCATGGTCAAAATGAAGAATGAGACTTGGGATTCAACTAAAAAAAAAAAAAAAAAACCAAAGATTTGCATCATTAACAAAATCAACATTTCTAAAGAAAGCATGAAATCAGAGGACCAGATAAAAGGATATGCAGAAAGCAAAGATCTGTGAGTGTCTTCAGGAATGTCCAGGGAAGGGGAACACCCTGATCAATGGACACAAATACTTCACTGCCCTTTCCTAAAAACATGTTGAATGAAGAGAGTAAAGAGGCTTACTTTATGCTATAATTAGCTAGTAATAATACTAAAGTTAACAAGAATAACTATTGTTATATAGTATATAACTATTATGATTCTTGTTATCTTTAGTATTATTAGCTAATTATTGTGGAGATTGCTGCTATAATTTTGTGGCAGATATTTTAAGGAAAATTTACCTTTCTTCTTGCTTTCTTTACTTGTTTCCTAGGCAGATGACAAATGAATTGGTTTTACATGTAGATTTTTCTAATGATTTACATGTAATTTTTCTAACATGCTAACATAGGCATATGTTTTTCTTATGATTCTATTGTTTAGTAAAGTCATGGATCAGTAATCAATTCATATGTAAGTCTTGCATGAGTTTGGTTAGTGTGACTTAAGTCACTAACCATGCTTATATCTGAGGTTCCAAAAAAAAAATGATTTGGAGACAAAAATGTGAGGCTCTGACCATGAACCACAGTTTTCTCATCTTGATACCTCCCTGATGAGGAGTCCTCTGAGACCCCAGCCAGTGCCTTTCTACTACTGCTGCCTTGAATCTTGCTAAATTCAGCATCATGGATCTGTTTTAAGTATTCCTTTATTCATGTATAGGAACAAAGGAAAGCAGTGCCCTTTCTTATTTATTTAAATATTTACTTCAATAGGATTATTGTGTGTTTCTCAGATGCTGTAGGCTGCTGTAGCAATATACCATACACGAACAAAGAATGGAAAAGGGTAATGACTTACACCAGAAGACTGCTGTAAAATCTACAGGGTGGAACTTGGAATTTGCTCTGAATTACCTTTCCATCTGGCAGGATAAGCAGAACCTGTTTAACATTATGTGCATCAATTTCCTCATAGTGCCTTTGAAGGAAAGTCTATGTGCTTGGCTCCCACGGGTCCCACGGTAGCTCCAGGGTGCAGGTCATGTTTGCTTCATATTCCCACTGTCACTATATTTCAATACACTGGAATGTGTCTGTTTAGATAGGGTGGGGAGGGGAGATGGTCCTATTTCCAAGTCAGAAGTCCTGGTTCATTTACACAAAAATAGTTGCATGTTTTATGTGAATCAAGTACTGCTGTTGAAATTATAAATTCTCTCCTTGCATGGCCCACATTATACTTTTAAATTCTAGAGGAGGATTAACCGGGTTGTATAGCAATTGGCTCCCAGAAAAATGTCAAGTATAGTTCTGCTTTGGCTAGGCTAAACAGTGCAAGAGACAGGGAAAGTAGGTGTATGCCTGTCATGGTAGAGTGGACAGAAAATGCACATCTGAAGGGCATGGTGTGTCCTGGGAATTTCTGAGTTCATGACAAATTGTCAATCAGTAGTTAGGCCATGTCTCAGGACACAAAACAAAAACATGAGTTTTAGGTTCTCTTTGGTGAGTACCTTTTATCTAATGTGACCTATCTAATCTCTCTCTCTCTTTCCCTCTCCCTCTTTCTAGCCTTTCCCTGGCACTGAAGTCTGTGCCATGAATGATGACATGGTTCTGCCGCAGGATTTCAGGCAATATTTGATTTCTCTCTACAGTGACTTAGTGGTTTCTTTATAATTCTTAAGTTCCCAAATTCATTTCCTCCTCCTTACTTTCAGATAAGAGCAAGTCACCTGTTTTATTGATATAATTGGAGTTTGGCAAAAACAGCCAGTGACTCTCTAGATCAGGGATCACCAGTATGAGTTTCTCAGGCTCAGTTCTCACCCCAAGCCCCCCTCAATTCTTTGTCTTTTGACAACTGATTTCACCCAAATGTAGAAATGAATGGCAGATGTTATATTGTGTTACTCAAGGTTAAGCTGCCCCTTTCTTCCCCTCTCTCTTAATTGCACAACAAAGAGTTGGGGAAGGAAATGTTTAAGGAGCATTTTTTGATACCCTCCTCATTTTAAAATGCATAACATTTGCTAATGCGATTTATTGTTTGCTGAACAATAAATTGTTCAGGCCTTGGCTGAAATACTGGCTCTACTATCTTCTACTTGTGGCATAACCTCTCTAGACTGTCATCTCTTTATAATGGGAATCATAACAATCCCACTTCACAAGACATTCAACACTCAGCCTATGGCATTCCTCTAAGGCTCTTACCTGGGTTAACTCAAGTTCTCTCCCCAAAAACCTTCAATATAGGTACGGTATAGTGTGCCTCACCTTAAGCACAGGGGATACATTCCAAGACCCCCCGTGGTTTCCAGAAACCGTGGATACTAGACCCTGTACACACCATGGTTTTTCCTATACATACATACGTATGATAAAGTTTTAATTTACAATTTAGGCACAGTAAGAGATTAACAATAATAACCAATAATAAAATAGAATAATTACAATATGCCAACATCAGTACTCTTTCACTTTGGGACCATTTTTAAGTAAAATAAGGGTTTCTACCAACATAAGCACTGCAATACCACAACAGTCGATCTGATAGCTGAGTTGCTATTAAGTAACTGACCGGTGGGTGGGATATACAGGACGTGCTGGACAAAGGGAGGGTTCATGTCCCAGGTGAAATGAAGCCGAATGGTGTGAGATTTCATCACACTACTCAGAATGGCACACAATTTAAAACTTATGAATTGTTCATTTCTGAAATTTTTCATTTAGTATTTTTGGACAGTGGTCGACCACAGGTAACTGAAACTGTGGAAAGTGAAACTGTGGCTCAAGGGGGGACTACTGTACTATTATTATTCCTATTTTGCAGGTGGGGAAATAAAAGGAAAGCACCATGTTATTAAAAGCTGGGGTAGTAACCAAAGCTGCAAGGCAGGACATTTTAAGTGAATCTGGGTTGGAGCCTGGGGCTTCAGTTCTGAGTCTAAGCAGACACTCCTACCTCTCCAAATCCTGCATCTATACCTCAGGATGGCACCACCCTCCAATGGGCTGCAGGACTCAGGTATTCGGTGCAGCAGCAAATATGCTGAAGCATGCGCTAGGAAATTTGAGTGAACATTGATTCCTTCCTGGCCCAATATTATCTCACAAGCTAAGCAATCATTTTATAAACAGTTACCCTCTTGCAAAGGGAATAAGGAGGGGATGGATGAGGGGCAATGCTGCAGATTCCCATTTCCCTTTCAAGCAGCTTATGGGTAAAGAAGAAGGAACTTTCACACAACAGCTCTGTTAGCAGGAATACCCAAGACTCTAAACTCCAATGGAATGATCCAAGGTCACCCATAAAATAAGTAATGGTTACATTTCTAATTCTTTTTAACTCCAAAGAATAGACTTTCCCCCGCCATACCTTAGTTCTTTGTGTCGGTCTTAAGAATGCTCACTGCCTACTTTGGCCCACATCTTATAGCACGTGGTAGGTCTGCCTCCACACTTGGTGGGAATATTTTTTACTTACTTATTTTTCTACTTCTGTTTTTCTCCAGTTATCATTATCCACATAATAATACTTCTGAACACAAAGGAATCGACACTGAGGAAAAGGAGGTACGATAGAAGTATCACATAATTTGCCATAAATGATTTGTTCCGTACAGCTCACATTGTACTTAGTGAATGTGCAAATATGTACGAGTTTATTATGAATCGATTAATTAAGGGAAAGGCAGAGTGGCATGTTAAAGCAAGAGTATTATCAACCTCTAGTCAATCTCCAGAGTGAATAGTGTCACCAAGAAATTTTGAGATGTTCAGTGAATTTCATTTCAGTGAGTATTGCTTCAACTATAAAATGAAAATATTAATTCAAATTTGGGGGCCATAAGTCTGTATATGAAATGGCGAATAGGGTCATTATTACACGAGAGGCCATTATTAACAAATTTCTCTGTTCACTGATTCATTCCTCATTCAAAGATCTTTTTTTTTTTTTTGAGACAGAGTCTCGCTTTGTTCCCCAGGCTAGAGTGAGTGCCGTGGCATCAGCCTAGCTCACAGCAACCTCAAACTCCTGGCTCAAGCAATCCTCCTGCCTCAGCCTCCCAAGTAGCTGGGACTACAGGCATTCGCCACCATGCCCGGCTAATTTTTTGTGTATATATTAGTTGGCCAATTAATTTCTTTTTATTTATAGTAGAGACGGGGTCTCGCTCTTGCTCAGGCTGGTTTCGAACTCCTGACCTCGAGCAATCCGCCCGCCTCGGCCTCCCAGAGAGCTAGGATTACAGGCGTGAGCCACCACACCCGGCCCTCATTCAAAGATCTTGGACTGGCCCATGCTCCTGAGATTGTACCCAATTTTCCAAATATGTAAACATGCTTTCTGAGTTACGTATTCTGAGAGAAGACAGGCCTATGCTATCAGTAACGAAGAGCATGCCATTTAATGTATCCATCAATACTTGTGTTTATTTTTAGGGATCCAATTTATCTTTTCCAGAGCCTCAGTCTAAATAATCACCTAACCCAATCAGTACTGAATCAACATCAAGCTAGACTTCAGAGCAACAAAACAGAAGAATTAAAGAATCAAAAGTTTCAAACTGCCAGCTGGACTCACAGTGAATTCAAGGGAGAGGAAAAAAATAGGTTCCCAAAATTATGAACCATGTTGATTATTATCTAAATACTTCTCTCTCTTGGATTAGACAGCTTTCAAAGGCTAAGTCAGCATCTTGCTCACTCTTTTAGAATGCTAAACACAACTGGAGAAAACTTGATTAATTTGTTATTGACCTAACTTCTATGTATCTCACAACTTAGGAAAATACTCTACGAGGATGGTGATTATGAATGTTTCATTTCTTCAGAGCCTATGATAGTGTGGCTTTAGAAAGGCCTCAAAAGACTTAGCTGTGACTAAAAATGTACAATATTTGAGAACATAGAAATACACATTTTTTACACATTGATTCATTCAATCAACAGCTATTGAGGATTTGTGTAGCAGGTATAGTGGGAAGCAATGATAAGCAAATTAGACATGCAACTTGCTGTCCTGTGGGTAAAATGGACATTAATTATTATTTATGCAATTAGATCTTTAATTTAAATTTTGAAAAGTGCAACAAGGAAGAAATACAGTGTTCCCAGAACACATATTACTTGATCCAAGCTATGTGAGGTAGGTCAGGGAAGGATACCCTGACAAAGTGACACTTGAGGCAAGATATAAGGGATGATCAGTAATTAAGGTGACATGCCAGGAAGAAGAAAACAGAGGAAAGAATATGTTTCAAGGTCCTGCAACACAAAGGCTAAAGCTGCCTCAAGGAACCAAGTAAAGCCTAGTGTGGCCGAGGTAGAAAGAGTGGCCGGGGTCTGTGTGATGAATTTAAGGAGGCAGAGGGGGCTGGCTCTTCCAGGAACTTACGGATGATGTTGAGACTTTTTTTTCATTATCCCAAGAAGAAGAGGAAGCTCTTGAAGTGCTTGAAACCAGAGATTTGTTTTTAAAGATCATTCTGTCTGCACTAACGATAACAGATTGGAGAAATGTAACAGGGGATGCAAGAAGGCCATGAAGGCAATAGTGGAGAGAGGACAAAAAATGAAGAGGATTTGGAGCTTGAGAAGAAAATTAAGTGGTACATTGATGGATGACGGTGATTAAGATATGGAGATGGGAAGATAAAATGTTAAAAATAAATCCCAAGTTTCTGGCTTGTCAAATTCAGACCTGTTCAGGCCAACTCAGGGCCAACTTACTCATTAGGCTCAATAAGTGCAGTGCCTAGGGCTCATAATGTTTTTAGGGTCCCAGAAAAGTGTTTTAATTTATTTTTTATTAAATCAGAAGAGCAAAATGAGCTTTCATTCAAATATATAAATACACACTATTAATATATTCACCTTTATACTAATGCAGTAAAATGTAATTTTTAATATTTTATGGAGGAAATGAAAATGTCCAGGGCCCATGGTAGTTCTAATGCAGCCCTGGGCCATTTGTCTCTGATATAGGAAAACTGGGTGAAAGGCCAGTAGGCGTGAGGCTGGAGGCTATGGCAATATAGTGCAAGTTGGTTCTGGCATTAGTTTGAGTTTGAGGTACCTGTGAAATGTCCAAGTGCAAATTACAAAAAGTTTTTTGGATACACAACTTGAAAATTACTATGGAATTCTCAGTGTCAAAAAATAAAAAAATGAAGTAATGTTGTATTTGGACTCATAAAGTATGAATTTTACTTCCACCTCTGCCATTTTATTATTCTGACTGCCTTGAATAACACCAACTTTGTTTTTTTTTTATTTTGGCATATTATGGGGGTACAAATTTTAAGGTTTCAAAAAATGCCCTTTCTTCCCCTCCCCTCACAAGTCTGAGTGAGATGTGCACCATCTGGGGGATGGTCACGCTGGAAACACCAACTTTCTTTTAACAACTGCTTCAAAACACACGATTGTGATGGTGGTGACCCTTACTTCAGCCGTAGTGAGGGGTTACATCAGGGGCTACCAGAATAAGACAATCAGAGTCCTCCTATGGGACTTAATATCTGACACTGGTTAGGAAGACCCCTGTGCCTTCATAGTAGAATAAGGAATGTGCCCATGGAATTGCCAGGGAAAGGGTAACACACGGAGAAAGGTACTTGAGAAAATGAAGCCAGAATGCAGAAAGTGACAGATTCAGTGTAAAGTCCCAAAGACATTGTCATCGTATTTCTAATCCTCCCTGACACCACATCTACCCCTTCGCTTTCCAGATAATTGACCAGTAAGTTATTTATTCTGTTAAGTTTAAATCACAGTTTTTATTTCCATTAATATCTCCTTCATAAGCAAGAATGATGGTCGGTATAACTACAAAACACCATGTCATCTTGGTCAAGTCATGCGATCTCCCCAAACCTCGGTTTTCTGCCCTGTAGAATGAATATACAAACATTTATCATAATGTTATGATGATGATTATGTTGAAAATTATGTAAAATTGCTTCAAAGTTCAGTGTACAGCATGCACATATTGATCACCATTTTTATAATGAAGAAAGGGGAAAGTAGGAGAGACTCTAGAGTTGCAAACATGGGAGTTGTTCCGCCCTGGCTGCATCTGGATCAGTCACTGTGGAGCCATTACATGTGGTGTAAGAGAATCCTCTCTGTGTGCACCATGAGATCCAAGAAAAGTCAGATTGTTTTCCAGTGGTGTTCTCTACTTCATGTTAGTTTTAACTGATTGTCCAATATTGGCCAAAACCAGTTAGCTCACTCTGTATGACATTCATGTAGAACTATATTTAGTTCCCATGAACCTCATCTTAATGTTCATAGTGAGAACTTCCCTCTCTGTGCCCTCAGAGGGCCCTGTCCTAACCCTACTATGGAGCTTTCCTTATTGCAGTATGAGTTGTTTATGTCTATGTTGATCTCATTGGTTACATTGTGAAGTATACAAGGGCAGCCTCATAGCCTCATTTATGTGTATGTATCCCCAGCCTTGAGCACACAATAAGTACTCAATAAACATTAGTTCAATGTTGCATTTGCATTTATGTATATTATGCATTTAGGTATAATTATGGTATATTATGGTATACTGATATGCCAGTATATATGGCATGGTATATTATGGTAATTTAGGTATATTATGGTAATTTAGGTATATTATGCATTTAGGTATATTATGCATTTAGGTATTTAGGATGCATTTAGGTATATTATGTATCTAACACATAAAACACATGTTAGCATCTCTCAAGCCAATAATGCATATTCTACACTGTAGAATCTGAAATAAAACCAACTAGCCAGATTGAGATTTGGAAGTGTGTGCATGAACAGGAGGTGCTGGACTTGAAGGTGGCCCTTTATGAGAAAGCAGCATTGTCAGGGTAGGTGTGGACTGTCTTTAGCTCAGCCTGTGGATGATGATTTTTTAGGAAGATGAGGGTTTTTTTAGGAGTACCTGAAAAAACACATTTCCATGTAAGACAACTGGCTGATCAAGACATTGCTACTGCACAGCCTTACTTTGTTGGGCTCTTACTTTGTAGGTCTGTCCTTAGGGAATCTAGATTTCATTTCTGTAAAAACTGATAACGATGTCAAAGATAGCCTTTTATTGCACCAAACTATTTGTAAATTATACAGGCATAAAAGAACATCATAAAGGCTAGAACTCATATTTTGTACAGTCCAATAAGCATAGCATCAATTAAAAGCTCAAAGTCAAGAAGTTTAGCCAAGTTTCCATCCAGACAGAATTTACAAGTGTTATAAAGCCTTGAAAACCAGGGATTCCAGCCAAAGCAAGGACAAGTCATAAAAGCTACACCCTCCTTAATGTGACAATAACACCACAAACATGATTCCTAGTTTGCCGGAAGTCTGCTTTTTCTTTCTTCTTTTTCCAGTTACATTTATTGAGTGCCTACTGTGTGCTGAGGAATTCTTGTAGTCTGGGTGATGATTGGACCCCCAAGAAAATGGGACAAACATATATATACAAACAGAGACAGAGACATACACAAATACACATACCATACGAGGCTAGTAGTGAAAACCAGTCAATCAGTGTGATTAATGGCTATTTCTTCAAGTCTATTATGAGTTGAATGTATCCCCACATATGCTTAAGTTCTCACCCCCAGTATCTCAGACTGTGCCTTATTTGGAAATAGGGTTGTGGCAGAGGTAATTAAGATGAGGTCACACTGGATTAGGGTGTGCCCTGAAACCAATATGACCAATGTCCTTATAAAAAGAGAAAGTTTGGACACAGACACATACACAGTGAGAACAGCCTGTGAAGAATGGAATTGTGCTGCCACAAACCAAGGGACGACCAGAAGCTAGGAGAGAACCCTGAAACAGATCCTTCCCTCCAGAGGAAGCATGGCCCTGCTAACTCCTTGATTTTAGACTCCTGACCTCCAGAACTACAAGACATATTTCCATTGTTTCAGCCACCCAGTTTGTGATTCTTTGTTACAGCATCTCCAGGAAACTAATGCATTTTAGTTTTATCATGTGTATAATGGGTACTGTAAAATCTGTATATTAGTGTTGCATTGATTAAATGAGGTAAAAGAGCTATTTGGGGGCTGGGCACAGTGGCTCACACTTGAAATGCCAACATTTTGGGAGACCAAGGCAGGAGGATCTCTTGAGCCCAGGAGTTTGAGAACAGTCTGGACAACATAGCAAGATCCCTACTCTAAAAAAAATTAAATTAAAAAATTAGCCAGACATGGTGGCATGCACATGTAGCACCAGCTGCCCTGAATGTTGAAGTGGAAGGATTGCTTGAACACAGGGGTTTGAAGCTGCAGTGAGCTATGATCATGCCTCTGCACTCTAGCCTGGGCAACAGAGTGAGACACCATTTCTCAAACAAACAAAAACAGCTTTTTGAACTTCAAAGTTCAGAGGCACAAAAAGTAGGTCATCCACAGAGGCCTTTTGCACAGCCCAAACTGTATTGGGTTCCTGGACAAATCTGAACCCCAGGTTTCAGACCTCAAGAGCAAAGCATGGAATCCAGAACTGTACTGCCCCAATACATCACCCAGTTGCCACACAGGAGCACCTGAAATATTCCCAGTTCAAAGTTAGATATACTATGAGTATAAAACAAACACCAGATTTCAAAGACTTAGTATATACAAAACAAAGAAAGTAAAATTTCTCATTAATAATTTTATATCTAGTATATCTACTATGATAATCACTTGGCTATATTGAGTTAAACAAAATAAATCATTAAAAATAGTTATTTCATCTGCTTTTTTATTTTAACTTTTTAAATGTGGCTACTAGCAAATTTATAATTACATATGTGGCGCATACTTTGTTTGTATTGAGCAGCGTAAATCTAAAGGTAAGATGTGCCCCTAAATTTTCCTGATATCACATAGGCACTATTTTCCATCTGGTTATGTGTCAATTTTAGCAAAAAGTCTTCCCTCAGATCACCGAATCAGAGTACACTGCAGTTATGAGCAAGGGAGAGTTGGCCTGCCCTGGCTCCGTCAGCCCCACCCATATCATCTGGGGAGGATTTAAAATAGGAACACTCCTACACTTCTGGTGGGACCGCAAACTAGTTCAACTTCTGTGGAAAGCAATGTGGAGATACCTCAAAGTGATACGAGTAGATCTACCATTTGATCCAGCATTCCCACTACTGGGCATCTACCCAAAGGATCAAAAGTCACTTTATGAAAAAGACACCTGCACCAGAATGTTTATAGCAGCACAATTTACAATTGCAAAGCTATGGAAACAACCCAAGTGCCCATCAATTCATGAGTGGATTAATAAAATGTGGTATATGTATACCATGGAATACTACTCAGCTTTAAGAAACAATGGTGATATAGCACCTCTTGTATATTCCTGGATAGAGCTGGAACCCATTCTACTAAGTGAAGTATCTCAAGAATGGAAAAACCAGCACCACATGTACTCACCAGCAAATTGGTATTAACGGATCAACACCTAAGTGGACATATAGAAGTAACATTTATCAGGTGTCAGGAGGGTGGGAGAGTGGAGAGGGGAGGGGTGTATACAACCACAACGAGTAAGACGTGCAACGTTTGGGGGATGGACACGCTTGAAGCTCTTACCTGAGGGGGGAGAGGGGCATGGGCAATATATGTAACCTTAGCACTTGTACCCCCATAATACGCTAAAAAAAAATCCAGACCTTTAAGCCCTTTCCTCTGCTTGTCTCCCACTCCACCCCTTCAGGACTCTCCTACTGGTGGTGGCTTCTCAGATTTCAATTCACAGTCATGTTAAAAAGCCAGTGGCCTCTGCTGCCGGGCAAGGAGGTGGCTTTTGAGAAATGACTGCGCCCAGCCCAAACAACAGAGTCTAGACATTCTGCCATTGAAGTTGTACGGATTGCTATTACAGTTCCAGCCTGTCGCTTACTATCCCTGGGACTTTAACTAACATTAATACTTACTGAGGGTCAAGCATTAGCCAGGTGACAGGGATACAGATAATGATGAGATGGATTCAGCTATTAAGGGACTCAGAGGCCATTTGGGAAACTACTATTTACCTCTAGGGTTGCAGTGATCATTGAATGACATCCTATATGAAAAGTGTCATGTTCTATATGGAAATAATTCTTACTAGCAGGGTTATCATCCCAAAGGACACCCCGAAATAAAAAATTCTTGCTACTATGTCTGACACAAAGGAGTTGTTCAGTAATACAGTCCTCTTTTCTTTGTCACAATTAACTGCACAGTTTAATGCCCTGAAATGTGTCCCAAAATATTCCTTTTAGATGTATGAAAATTAAAATTCAGGAAGATACATAACACCCACCCCCACCACCACCAATCACACAATCACTCTGGACCAGGAAATAAAGATAACAGACCACTGTGTGGAGCCAGCCCCAGTCTCAAGGAATTTATGCATCTAAGGAAGGATTCAGTCAACTCAAGGCACAAGGACAAGTTCCAGAACTTGGTGATAGGCTGCCATGAATTAACAAGATGCCCCCCCCCAACCCCATGAGGGCTCGACACAGGACAAGACTGTAATCCTCAAACTGAGGATGCATGGCAAATGTAGGACCTACCTACCAAACCCTAAAAAAAGCAAAGAATTGAGGAGATACTCTTAGTAATTTCTAGATATTTCCTGTGGATACCGCCTTGCAAAAGGCTTTTAAGGCATATACCTTACCAGGATGAAAAACAGGATTTAAGAAATAAAGATAAGAAATGTAAGTTAAGTGTAGCTTACTTCCTAGAAGAAACCATTATTAACAACATAAATATGTTTTCTTTTAGTTTTTCTCTGTTTGCATTTTTTAAATTGGTATCATACTTTATGTAAGTAGTTTTCACTGTGAATTTTTGCATATATAATATGAATTAGCCCATGTCATAAAATGTTCCTTTAAGTATCACTTTTAATGGAGCAAAAATATTGCATTATATATACATAGGCTGCATGACTTACCTAACACTCTTTATAGTAATTATTTTGTGCTAATAAAAATGCATGATATAGTATACGAATGCCAGACATGAATATCTTTGGTCATAAATCTTTGTCTCAGTTGCTGGAAGCTTCCTTAGATTGCATCAATGAGCATAAACATTTTCAAGACATGTACTACATATTGTCAAACTGCTTACAAGAAAGTTGTGCCCACTTCAATCACATTGAGAAAGCTGGCAACACACATTTTAGCTACATCTCCTTGGGTTAAAATTATTGGGTTTTATCAGGGTACAGAAGCTCATGTCTGCAATCCCAGCACTTTGGGAGGGAGACTGAAGTGGGAGGATCACTTCAGCCCAGAAGTTCCAGTCTGCAGTGACCTGTGATCACACCACTGTTTTCCAGCCTAAGTGACAAAATGAAACCCTGTTTCTTAAAAAAAAAAAAAAGTGTTGGGCTTTATAACTCTGCTAATTAGATATGCAAAAAAGGAGATCCAATTTTATTTACTATGATTGTTTTTGCTTTGATAATAAGAAACTATTTTTAAAATTTTTATTAGTTATTTGATGTTTTTGAGAAATGACTATTTATACTCTTTGCCCATTTTATTACTATATTAGGAGTTCTCTACTACTTCTTGTAATATATATATTAGTTTTGTATACAATAACAATACCAACACTTACTTCTTCATATTTTTTTGCGAATAATCTGCCTGGGTTTTTATTTTTTATAATTTTTTTGAGAATGTTTTACTGTTTAATTTTTTGATGTGATCAAAGCCATCATTTATTGTCTTTGCAATTGCTTCCACTGTTTTTATGTATGTCTACAAAGTCTTTTTCCTCCAAGGTCCATAAAAATATTTTTTAAAGTTTTCTTCCTTTTTCAAAATGGTTTTCTGTTTTTTAATTTTATTTATTTCAAAGCATTACAGGTGTACCAATTGTTTTGTTGGTGGTTACAAAGATTGCTTTTATAATGCTTGAGTTGGGGTTATAAGTGTGCCCGTCACCTACATAGTGTTCACTGTACCTGTTAGGTAGGGTTTTGCCCATCCTCCATCTTGCCCTCCCCCATGATTGATTACCATTGAGTTATACTTCCTTATATGAACATGTGTGCTCATCAGTTAGTTCCAATTCAATAGTGAGTACATGTGATGTTTGGTTTTCCATTCTTTAGATACTTCACTTAGGACAATGATCTTCAGTTCTATCCATATTGTTGCAAAAGGCATTAAATCATCCTTCTTGAACAGAACAGAAAATCCTGACATAAAACCATCCACATAGAGCCAAGTGATCTTTGACAAGGCAAACAACAATATACACTGGGGAAAAGAATCCCTATTCAATAAATGCTGCTGGGACAACTGAGTAGTTTTCTTTTTTTATACTTATTTTTTTTCTTTTCTTTTTTATCTCAGCATATTATGGAAGTATAAATTTTAAGGTTTCAAATAATGCCCTTGCCCCCCTGACCCCCCACAAGTCTGAGCTTCAAGCATGACCATCCCCAAGGTGGTGCACATCTCACTCATTATGTATGTATATACCCGCCTCCCCACCCCCCTCCCACCCGCCCAATACCAAATTAATGTAGTTCCTATGTGTCCACTTAAGTGCTGCTCAGTTAATACCAGTTTGCTGGTGAGTATACATAGTGCTTGTTTCTCCATTCTTGGGATACTTCACTTAGTAGTATGGGTTCCAGCTCTAACCAGGAAAATACAAGATGTGCTATATCACCGTTGTTTCTTAGAGCTGAATAGTACTCCATGGTATACATATACCACATTTTATTAATCCACTCATGAATTGATGGGCACTTGAATTGTTTCCACAGCTTTGCAATTGTGAATTGTGCTGCTATAAACATTCGAGTGCAGGTGTCTTTTTTTGTAGAGTGTCATTGGATCTTTAGGGTAGATGCCCAGCAATGGGATTGCTGGATCAAATGGTAGATCTACTTGTATCACTTTGAGGTATCTCCATATTGCTTTCCATAGAGGTTGAACTAGTTTTCAGTCCCACCAACAGTTTAAGAGTGTTCCTATCTCTCTGCATCCATGCCAAAATCTATTGTTTTGGGACTTTTTGATAAAAGCTATTCTTACTAGAAATAAGTGATATCTCATTGTAGTTTTGATTTGCATTTCCCTGATGATTAGAGATGTTGAGCATTTTTTCATGTTTGTTAGCCATTATTCTGTTCATGTCCTTTGCCCACTTTTTGATAGGGTTGTTTGACTTTTTCTTGCTGATTTTTGTGAGTTCTAAGTAGATTCTAGTTAACAGCCCCTTATCAGATGTGTAAGATGCAAAAATTTTCTCCCATTCTGTAGGTTGTCTGTTTACTTTCATGACTATTTCTTTGGCTGGGCAGAAGCTTTTTAGTTTGATCATGTCCCATTTATTTATTTTTGTTGCTCCTGTGATTGCCTTTGGGGTCTTCTTCATAAATTCTTTGAATAGGCTGATGTCTAGGAGAGTGTTTCCAACATTTTCCTCTAGAATTCTAATAGTTTCATACCTTAGGTTTAAGTCTGTTACCCAGAGTGAGTTGATTTTTGTGAGAGGTGAAAGGTGTGGGTCCTGTTTTAGCCTTCTACAAGTGGCTATACAGTTTTCCCAGCACCATTTATTGAAAATGGATACTTTTCCTCAGCATATGTTTTTGTCTGCTTTGTCAAAGATTAGATGGCTATATGAGGATGGTTTTATATCAGGGTTCTCAGATCTGTTCTACTGGTCAATATTCTTATTTTTGTGCCAATACCAAATTGATTTAAATTACTACAACTTTGTAGTATAGTTTGATATCTGGCATATTAATACCTCCCATTTTTTTTTTTATTGCCTAGAGTTGCTTTTGATATGCGGGGTCTTCTCTGGTTCTAAACGAAGCACAAATTTATTTTTTCCATATCTGTGAAGAATGATGTTGGGATTTTAATAGGTATTGCATTGAATCTGTAGATCAGTTTGGGTAGTATAGACATTTTAACCATGTTGAGTCTGCCGACCCACGAACATGGTATGGATTTCCATCTGTTTACATCCTCTGCTATTTTCTTCCTCGGTGTTTCTTAGTTCTCCCTGTAGAGGTCTTTTACCTCCTTGGTTAACTATATTCCTAGGTACTTTATTTTCTTTGTTGCTATTGTGAAGGGTATTGAGCCTGTGCCTTGGTTCTCAATTTGATTGTTGTTGGCATATATGAATGCCTCTGATTTCTGTGTTTTGATTTTGTATCCTGAGACGTTACTAAATTCATTTATCAATTCCAGGAATTTCTTGGTTGAATCCTTGGGGTTTTCTAAATATAGTATCATATCATCAGCAAACAGTGAAAGTCTAATCTCTTCTGCCCCAATTTGAATACCTTTAATTCCACTTTCCTGTCTGATTGCTATAGCCAGGACTTCCAGCACTATGTTGAATAGAAGTGGAGACAGTGGACAGCCTTGCCTGGTTCCAGTTCTAAGTGGGAATGCTTTCCATTTTTTCCATTCAGTATGATGTTGGCTATGGTTCTGTTGTATATGGCTTGTATCATTTTTAGGTATGTCCCTTCTATGCCTATTTTATTAATTATTCTTATCATGAAA
Organism: Microcebus murinus; assembly: GCF_040939455.1. Classification (NCBI taxonomy): domain Eukaryota; kingdom Metazoa; phylum Chordata; class Mammalia; order Primates; family Cheirogaleidae; genus Microcebus; species Microcebus murinus. The sequence goes on from NC_134117.1 coordinate 64,978,926, forward strand.
GGGTGTTGAATTTTGTCAAAAGCTTTTTCTGCATCTATGGAAAGAATCATATGGTCTTTGTTTTTGCTTCTGTTTATGTGGTATATTACATTTAATTTATAGATTTACATGTGTTGAACCATCCCTGCATCCCTGGGATGAAGCCCACTTGGTCATGATGGATTATTTTCTTGATAAGCATCTGGATTTGGTTAGCTAGAATTTTGTTGAAAAATTCTGCATCCATATTCATAAGGGATATTGGTCTGTAGTTTTCTTTTTTTATTGCATCCTTTCCTGGTTTTGGTTTTAGGGTTATGTTCACTTCATACAAGATGTTGGGGAGGTTTCCATTCTTCTCGATGTTGTGAAATAATTTCTGCAAGATAGGCACCAGTTCTTCTTTGTAAGTGTGCTAAAATAATGGACTTAAGCAAAACTCTAGAACAATTGGGTCTGACTGGTATTTACAGGACATTCTATCCAAAATCCACTGAATATATCTTCTTCTCATCAACTCACAGGACATTCTCTAAGATTGACCATATACTAGGACACAAAGTAAGTCACAAAAAATTTTAAAAAATAGAAATCATACCATGTGTCTTCTCAGATCACAGTAGAATAAAAGTAGAAATCAACCCTAACAGAAACTCACATTTCTACACAAAAATGTGGAAATTAAACAACTGTCTACTAAAGGATTACTTTGTAAATGAAGAAATCAAGATGGAAATAAAAAAGTTCTTTGAACAAAATGACAATGGAGAGATAAGTTGTCAAATCCTCTGGGACACAGCTAAGCAGTACTAAGAGGAAAGTTTATTTCCATAAATGCCTATAACCAAAGTCAAAAAGATTACAAATAGAAAATTTAATGAATCGACTCAAAGAGCTGGAAAAAGAAGAACAGACCAACCCCAAACCCAGCAGAAGTGAAATCAACAAGATCAAATCAGAACTTAACGAAATTGACAACAGGGAAGCTATATAGAAGATTAATAAAACTAAAAGTTGGTTCTTCAAAAAAAATAAACAAAACTGACATGCCTTTGGCTAGGCTAATGAAAAGCAGAAAAGAGAAATCTCTAATAAGCTCCATCACTAACAAAAAAAGAGATATCACAACCAATCCCAAGGAGATACAAGATATAATTTACGAATACTACAAAAACCTTTATGCACACAAACTGAAAAATGTGGAGGAAATGGTCAAATTTCTATAAACACACAGCCTCCCTTGGCTCAACCAGGAAGAAATAGAATTCCTAAACAGACAAATATCAAGAGCCAAAATAGAAACAGCAATTAAAAATCTTCCTAAAAAGAAAAATCCCGGCCCAGATGGTTTATACTTATTTTAATTAATCCAGTTGGAAATCATTTTAATAACCAATTAACAATGTTAAGAAACCACTTCTGATATCAAAACATTTGTATATTATGTTGAGATAAAAGAAGGTCATAAATGAGCACATACAAGAGATTTGATCAATTACGTAGTTCTCCCTGATGGCGGAATTTTCTGCTGTCTTAAATATCTTGTTCCTGTAAAATATGTAAATCAGAAAAAGGCTTATAACCTTGTATTAATTGTAAAAAAACAACCAAAACAATTTTTATGGTTTAGTCCTTATTTTATAAATATAATTGCATTTAAAGTTCTAACTGTATAAGCAGCTATAAATATGAAAATGGATATAGGTAGATTTCAAAATGATAGAATTGATTGTTTCTGGGTTGTAAGATTACTATTGATTTTTACATTATATGCTTTAGTATTTTCTAAATTTCCTACAATAGGCATTTATGACTTTTAAAATAAAACATAAAGTTATAAGTAGGATAGTTTGAATTGAAAATAAGATATTGCTTTTTCCATTAATAATTTAGTAATAATAATCTTTTTTTTCATATGCAGTTCTTTTTTTCAAAGTGTTTCATAGTTGTTTTTCATTTCTATTTTTTTTTTTAGGGATAAAAGAAAATGAATGAAAATAGTTCCCTTGAAGCCCACTTCAAGGTCTGTGGTTATTTATACTCACGGGCTGCCACTTCCTCCTAAAGTGGCCTCTCGTTTGTGTTGTGCTGTTTGATTTCCTATGCATGAGCTGCCCCTTTACACCCAATTCATGCCTTGGCATATGATGCTTTCTTGTTTTCAATGCATTCCTCCCTCCTTCCCCATCCCCACCAATTTCTGACTGTTGACAATATGCCAATTCCTCACGATGCTTTTCTTGACCTTCCTACCCACTTCCCCTCTGCCTGTTCTCTTCTGCTTCCTAGCATGGTGCAATGTCATGGCCTGTCTCCCTTTTCGAATCGTGGGATTTCTGTGGGTGGCAGCATGTCTTTTTAATCCTTTGAATAGCACGATTCTTACTTATTTATAACATCCAATACAATAAATATATAAATTCTTTACTTGGCTGCATTACATGGACATTTCAATAAACTCTAAAAACAGAAACCCATACATTTTCAGTATTAAAAAAGATAATAACTTTACTTCCTTGAATCTTAAACATAGAGTTACCATATGCTATTCCAATTCTACTTTTCTGTTATGCCTAAGAGAAATAAAAATGTATGTCTACACAAAAAGTTCTATACAAATGTTCACGACAACATTTTTCATTATTATTTATATTCATAATTATTTATAATAAACAAAAAGTGAAAACCCAAATATCCACCAACTGAGTAATGGATGAATAAATATCATACATTCATACACTGAAATGTTATTTGGTAATAAAAAAGAATGAAGTACTGATACATACAACAGCATAGATGAACCTCAAAAACATTCTGCTAAATGAAAGAAGCCAGTTGGAAAAGATTACATGCTATATGATATTTCCAGAATGTGAAAATCTATAGAGACAGAAAAATAAATTAATGACTGGAGAGGACTGTTGTGTGTGGGGAGGTGGGGTAAGGGGAGTGACTGCTAATGGGTATGATATTTGAGGACTGATAAAATGTTCTAAAATTATAGTGATAAAATTATGATATAAGACTATGGTTTTGATTGCACACTTTTGTGAGTATATCTGAAACAACTAAATTGAACACTTTAAATGGGTGACCTTTTAAGTTATTTCTCAAAAGCTGTTTACATAACAGCTTTTATATAATTTTATATAAATTTATATATATGTTTATATAACATATAATAATAACTTGAAACATAAAATCAACACCTTCAATGCTCAGTGGTCAGTGGTTTGTTCCTCTGGCCTCCCAGAGACCCCTGTTTATGACTCTTCTGTGTTGTGTTATTATTGGATTTTGTGTGCATTTCTCCTGAAAAGCTAGGCTAGCTAAACTATGAGGCCACACACTTTCATGAATTTATGCTAGAATTCTATCTTCCAAATATCATCTAGAAAATAGTAAAGTTTTAAATTTACTCAATGGAATTTTTTTTGAAAAGGCAAAAAGATAAGAGAGGATGTCACTGCTAACTTTAAAAGTGTGTGCCTTCTACCTCCATCCCTAGGGAGACCTTTAGCAATTTATTTGGTGTCCTTCAAAAACCATCTTAAAATGAAACAAGAGAAGCTATAATTAAATATCAAATTGAACTTGCCACACAGCACAAGAAAAATGTGTGGAATAAAGAATGAAGGAGAAATTTGAGCTATACGAGTAACAGAAAACCAAATATCCTAGACTATTTAATGTTACCTGAATAAAATCAGGGGCTAGGCAAGGTGATCTCAAAGATCTTTCTTCCTGGGTCTTATAAATTTGAAATCTGTGAGCAAAGTTGTGCTGTGCCCCTGTATGGACTCAGCGCTCTGCCTCCACATCTACTGCCAAAAAGTTAACAAATGACAATCAAAGAAATCGCCAGGAGACAATGACCCCTATGAGGCCCACGTGCTTATTTGTTGTGAATTAAAATGCCCAAACTTCAGATTCACTCTCTCATCCCCTATATTTATGGTTGCTTCTGCCTTGAAACAAGCCTAGCGAGTGCCACAATAAATCCTAGAAAGTCTGTCTCATTTCCAGGCAGACCCTGTAAATTTCTGAACCGTGTTTCTCAACCCTTCATTCTGATTTGTAATGTTCAACCACACTGTCAATGACACACAGAGGGTCTGGAAGGTCATTTTCCTTTGGCTGAGCAGTAGCTGTGGGGTCCTGGCCTTTCATTGTCCCCACAAGGACACAAAGCAGTACTACAACATTGCATCCAACCCTTTTCAAAAAAGGATGATGTGCATGTCCTCCTGGCAAGACCAATATCTAAGATGTGGCAGGTTCACAGCCTCGTCAGAATGTGCTGATGTTGGAATGGATAGATAAATATTGAAACTCATAGTGCACAGGGGAGGGTGCAAGTCCTAAACAGAGAGTTCTCCCTATGATTAGGATGAAACCCCAAAATATTAATCCTCTGGGAAAGTATCCTTTGCTTAAACACGTATTTATAGCATGCCCATACTGTGCCATCACTCTTGCAGAAGCTGGAGAACTAGGGAAAAAAAAAACCACAGAGGAAGTCCTTGACCTCTTGGAAATTAGTTTCTGTTGTGCGACTTTATTCATTGAATGAATGAAGGGATGCGTGAGTGAATGAACATCCTCGCCCTCACAAAAGGTTGTTAAACCCATTGCTATCTAAATTGTACCTGGCCATCTAAGCCAGTCAGCTAGTGAAAGTAAACTCAATGATAAAATGGGTTTTAAGGTTATATCTCCATAACTTTATACATATGAAATACCTGGCCCCTAAATTTTGATTTTCATTGTCAAGTTCAATACTTTTTTCAGCCCGTACGGTTCTATTAAGCCTCTAGACACCCTGCTTGTGGGGCCTCACCATTACCACATAATTTTCCAGCTTTATATTCTCCTTCCACATTTGTGTTCTATAATAATTGAGTATACATCAGTAGTCTAGCTCAGGGTGGCACAGAAATGCACCTACTAGGAGTGGGGATACCTATGGAATAAATGTTTGCCTCTGCGGAATCTAGAAAGCAAAACATAGTGGGAAATTAAGAACTCACCTTTTCCCCATTCACCAGATGAGTGTGTACTTTGATTCTAGGTGTTTACTTATAAAGACTGACAATAAAACTGAGACACTATTAGAGTCTGGGGTAAAGGAAGACAGAGAAGCTGGATTGGCATCTGAGGGGCCACTGGCCCAGCAGTGTTGACTAGTAACAGGGAAGTCTAACACCCAAGGGGAGCTTTGCTCAATCCCCACAACAAGGAAGGGGCCAGAACTGTCAGAGAGATTCAGAAACAAAAAAAAAACAGATACCCCAAAAGCAAGTTTTGAATAAGAAACACAATCATAGGCATAGGTTCATTAAGCAATGAAGGATCAGGTAATGCAAAAAAAAAAAAAAAAAAAAAAAAAAGGAACAAGGGGAGAAGACACAAAGACACAAAGGAGAGACATTCAATGCTTCCTACTTCTACACTAGGTGCTGAGCACTTTCACAAATGATACTTCATTTAATATTCACAATAATTTTTGTGGAATTGATGTTATTATGATCCATTTTGAGAAAGAACAAATCCCTTGGGATCTGAGAAGTGAACCAGCATACATTAAATTGTACAGATGATAACCAGACAGCCAGTTTTAGAACACTTGTCTCTCTGGTACCAAGACATCCATGATCAACCTTCATTATTTTTACCATCAGAGCAGAATAACAACATTGCTACTGAACACAGTCAACTTCCATCCTACTTGACTGCTTGACTGGACTGAATGTTCTTTCTGGCCCCCGCCTAATCTGATGGGACCCTAAATGATTTATTGATTAGAATAATATAAGGAAAGAGGGACATAAATTGATATTTAATGTTTACAATACATACCTGTAACAGAACCAGGTTAGTGAACCATTGCAAACTAAATATTAAATAGTTTTCTGAGTTTATCTCCACTGTGTTGTAAAGCATGTTAAAGGTAGCTCCTAGCTCCAGGAATTTGGAGTAACTTGGAAGAGGGGGGGTACAGTGAGGACCATGTTTGTCAATCTTTAACTGGCCTAATATCCTAAACCTAGAAAGAATTATTCATGCTAAAATATCATAAATATTTTTTCATTCACATTATCTACTTCAATATTCCTAAACTCTAAATGGTTTTGATATCACTATTACTGCCTTTTTGTAATAAAAGTGAGTGGTTGCGGAGAGAGAGGAACACTCCTACACTGCTGGTGGGACTGCAAACTAGTTCAACCTCTGTGGAAAGCAATATGGAGATACCTTAAAGCGACACAAGTGAATCTACCATTTGATCCAGCAATCCCATTGCTGGGCATCTACCCAAATGATCCAGTGACACTCTACAAAAAAGACACCTGCACTCGAATGTTTATAGCAGCACAATTCATAATTGCAAGCCTGTGGAAACAGCCCAAGTGCCCATCAATCCAAGAATGGATTAATAAAATGTGGTATATGTATACCATGGAGTACTATTCAGCTCTAAGAAACAATGGTGATATAGCACATCTTATATTTTCCTGGTTAGAGCTGGAACCCATACTACTAAGTGAAGTATCCCAAGAATGGAAAAACAAGCACCAGATATATTCTCCAGCAAACTGGTATTAACTGAGTAGCACCTAAGTGGACACATAGGTACTACAGTAATAGGGTATTGGGCAGGTGGGAGGGGGGAGGGGGGCGGGTATATACATACATAATGAGTGAGATGTGCACCATCTGGGGGATGGTCATGATGGAGACTCAGACTTTGGGGGGAGGGGGGAAATGGGCATTTATTGAAACCTTAAAATCTGTACCCCCATAATATGCCAAAATAAAAAAAAAATTTAAAAAAAAAAAGTGAGAAAGTGGAAGTTCAGAAAAGTTAAAATGTTGTCCAAATTGTCTTCTATTAGTGAACATGTTTGTGCTTGTTTATCATCAAGTGTGGCTTCAAAGATAAGCTTTTTCCTGGATATGACTCATTGCTCACTAAAGGCAGATTATGAGATTTTATCTGGGCTACGAGTATGGGTAGGAATGTGTGCATTGTGTGTATATATGCATATATGTAAGTGTTTATTTCTTTTTAGGTGACTCATTTATGGATACCCTCTGCATACTCACAAACTGGTTCTACCTATACCTAGACCAAAATCTACACCAACACTATGTGGTACACTCTCATGCAAATCAAAGCTCTCGTGGTCCTTCAGCTATATCTTGATGACACACAAAGGATTAAAGCACACACATAAGTACCTAAGATATTCAGTGCCACTGCTTTAAAACCAGTGCAATATGTTCTTTGAACCTATAATGTTGACACATTTGTATTTTTATTTATTCTCCTTGACCCTGACTTCTTTCTCCTACTTTATGAGTTAATCCAGTCATTCATTTAGTGCGTGTGTGTATGTAAATACATACATAAATGATATGACCTGTTGGAAGAGTAAAAGAAGAAGAGGATATAAATTATATATATATAATTTGCATATATATATAATTTTGTATACACACATGCATATATATGTGTGTATGTGTATGTATTACATAAAAATATATACACACACAGAGAAGAGGATATAAATTATATATATAATTTTTACATACACACATACACATATATGTATGTGTATATAACATAAAAATATATCTACACACAGAGGTGGCCCTTAAACATTGTGGGGGTTGGCGTCCCAGTAGTTATACAGTCAAAAATCCATGTAAAACTTCTGCCATCCCCAAAGTTTAATTATTATTAAAAATAGCCTAGTATTGACCAAAGCCTTACTAATCAAATAAATAGTCAGTTAACACATATTATGTATGTTATATGTATTAGATACTGTATTATTACAATAAAGTATGCTAGAGAAAACGCAATTAAGAAAATCATAAGAAAGGCAAAATATATTTATTACTCATTAATTGCAAGTGAATCATCATAAAGTTCTTCATTTGCAAAATCTTCATATTGAGTAGGCTGAGGAGGAGGAAGAGGAGGGGTTCATCTTACTGTCCCAAGAGCAGCAGAGATGTTAGAAAATTTGCATACAACCATAATAGCAGGGGACTTCAACACCCCACTGACAGAACGAGAAAGATCCTCCAAGCAAAATAAACAAAGAAACAATGGATTTAAATGAAACCCTAGAACAAATGGGTCTAACAGACATTTACAGAAGATTCTACACAAAAACTACTGACTATATATTATTCTCATCAGTTCATAGGACATTCTCTAAGACTGATCACATGATAGGCCACAAAACATGTCTCAAAATTTTTTTAAAAATAGAAATTATACCATATATCTTCTCAAACGATAGCAGAATAAAATTAGATATCAATTCCAACAGAAACACTCAACCCTGCAAGAAGTCATGAAAATTAAACAACCTGCTCCTCAACAAGTATTGAGTCAAGGAGGAAATTAAGATGGAAATCAAAAGATTCTTCAAACTAATGACAAAGGAGACACAAGTTATCAAAATCTATGGGGCCCAGCAAAAGCAGTCATAAGAGGAAAATTCATAACCATAAATGCCTATATCCAAAAGACAAGAAGATCACAAATCAACAATCTAATGAATTGTCTCATGGAATTGGAAAAGAAAGAGCAAACCAATCCCAAACCCAGCAAAAGAAAACAAATAACTAAGGTCAAAGTGGAACTAAATGAAATTGATAGCTAATTAATTATATAGAAGATTAATGAAACAAAAAGTTGGTTCTTTGAAAATATGAACAAAATAGACAGGCTTCTCACTAAATTAACCAGAAATAGAAAAGAAAGGACCCTGATAAGCTAAATCAGAAATGAAAAAGTAGATATTAGAACTAATATCATGGAAATACAAAATATCATCTCTTAAATCTATAAAAATCTCTATACACATAAATTTCAGAAGGCTGAGAAAATGGGCATATTCTCAGAAGCACACAGCCTCCCTAGGCTCAATCAGGCAGAAATAGAACTCCCAAACAGATCAATATCAAGTAATGAAATTGAAGCAGCAATAAAGAATTTCCCGACAACAACAACAACAAAATTCCAGACCACATGGTTTCCCAGATGAATTTTGCCACACCTACAAAGAACTGTTACCTGTACTGCAGAAATTATTACATAACATAGGGAAGGAAGAAATCCTCCTCAATTCATTCTATTAAGCCAATATCTCCTTGATACCAAAGCCAGGAAGGGACATAACAAAAAAAAGAAAACTAGGCACCAATATCCCTATGAATAGAGATGCAAATATTCTTGATAAAACCTAAGCAAACTGAATTCAGTTGCACATCAAAAAAATAATCCACCATGATAAGGTGGGCTTCATCCCAGAGATGTAAGGATGGTTCAAAATACGCCAATCTATAAATGTGATTCATCACATAAATAGAAGCAAAAACAAAGACCACATGATCCTCTCAATAGACACAGAAAAAGCATTTGAAAAAATTAAGCCCCCTTTTATGATAAGAACTCTTATGAAAATAGGCACAGATGGGACATATCTCAATATTATAAAAGCCCTATATGACAAACCCACAGCCAACATCATACTAAATGGGGAAAAACTGAAAGCACTCCTGCTTAGAACTGGAACCAGACAGGGTTGCCCACTGTCACCACTCTATGCACCATAATGCTGGGAGTCCCAGCCAGAGCAATCAGACAAGAGAAGGAAATAAAGCATATCCAAATGGGCAAAGAGGAGGTCAAACTATCACTCTTTGCCGACAACATCATCTTAATATTTAGCAAACCCCAAAGATTCTACTAAGAGACTCATGGAATTGATAAATAAATTTAGCAAAATCTCAGGCTACAAAATCAATGTACACAAATCAGTAGCATTCCTATACAATAAAAATAGTGAAGCTGAGAATCAAATCAAAGACACAATACCTTTAACAATAACAACAAAGAAAATAAAATACCTAGGAATACATTTAACCAAGGAAATGAAAGACCTCTACAGGGAAAACTACAAAACACTGGAGAAGTAAATAGCAGAGGACATAAACAGATAGAAAAACATATAATGCTCATGGATTGGCAAAATCCACATCAGAAATGAAAAAGTAGATATTAGAACTAATATCATGGAAATACAAAATATCATCTCTTAAATCTATAAAAATCTCTATACACATAAATTTCAGAAGGCTGAGAAAATGGGCATATTCTCAGAAGCACACAGCCTCCCTAGGCTCAATCAGGCAGAAATAGAACTCCCAAACAGATCAATATCAAGTAATGAAATTGAAGCAGCAATAAAGAATTTCCCGACAACAACAACAACAAAATTCCAGACCACATGGTTTCCCAGATGAATTTTGCCACACCTACAAAGAACTGTTACCTGTACTGCCCAAAGTAATTTACAGATTCAATGTAATCCCCATTAAAGTACCAATGTTATTTTTTGCATATCCAGAAAAAATAATTATATGCTTCATATGGAACCAGAAAAGAGCCAGAATAGCCAAAGCAACCTTATACAATAAACAAATCAGAAGGCATCATTTTACCAGACTTGAAGCTATACTACAAGGCTATAGTAACCAAAATAGCATAGCACCGGCAACAAAACAGAGATATAGACCTATGGATCAGAATAGACAACCCAGACAAAAAACAATCCTCATATTTCTAACCAATATTTGACAAAACAGACAAAAACATACAGTTGGGAAAAGAATCCTTATTCAATAACTGGTACTGGGAAAACTATATAGCCACATGTAGAAGACTGAAAACAGGATCTGCACCTCCTACCACTCATAAAAATTAATTCACGATGAATTGTGGACTTAAACCTAAAGCATGAAAGTATAAGAATTCCAGAAGAGCTCGGAAAAACTCTTCTAGACACTGATTGGCCTAGACAAAGAATTTATGAAGAAGACCCCAAAGACAATCACAGCAATGATAAAAATAAACAAATTGTTCCTGATTGGATTAAAAAGCTTCTGCACAGCCAAGAAGACAATCAATAGAACAAATAGACCTATAGAATGGGAGAAAATATTTGTGTGTTATATATCCAAAATAGCGCTAATAACCAGAATCTACAAAGAACTCAAGTGAATCAGCAAGAAAACATCAAACAACCCCATGAAAAAGTGGACAAAAGACATGAACAGAAGCTTTTCAAAAGAAGATACACTAACGGCCAGTAAGCATATGAACAAATGCTTAATGTCTCCAATCACCAGGGAAATGCAAATCAAAACTACAAGTATGGAAAAACATGCACCACATGTATTTGCCATCACACTGGTATTAATTGATAAACACTAGGTGCTCACATGGTAGTAATACACACTGGCTGCCGGTCAGGTGGGGGTATTGGGGGGTTGGGGCTAGAATGGGTGGGGTGAGTAAACCCACAGCTAATGGAGATGGGGTGCACTGAATGGGAGAAGGACACACTTGTGGCCCTGTCTTGAGCAAGGCAAATGCATTTCATGTAACCAAAATGTTTGTACCCCCATAATATCCTGAATAATAATAATAATAATAACTACAGTGAGATATCACCAAACACCAGTGAGAATGGCTTTTATCAAAAAGTTCCAAAACAACAGATGGTGGCATGGATGCGGAGAGAAAGGAATACTCATACACTGCTAGTAGAACTGCAAACTAGTACAACTTCTATGGAAAGTAATATGGCGATAACTCAAAGAACTAAAAGTAGACCTACAATATGATCCCACAATCCTACTAGCAGGTATTTACCCAAAGGAAAAAAAGACATTTTATAAAGAAACCACTTGCACTCAAATGTTTATAGCAACACAATTCACAATTACAAAGATGTGGAAACAACTTAAGTGCCCATCAATATGAGTGGATCAATAAAATGTGGTATATGTATATCATGGACTAGTACTCAGCCATAAAAAAAAAATCATGCATGAATACCTTTTGTAACAATGTGGGTGGAACTGGAGACCATCCTTTTATGTGAAATGTCACAAGAATGGAAGAACTAAAACCATATGTATTCGCTACTACATTGAAACTTATAGATCAACACTCATGTGCACGTATGGTAGTAAAATTCAATGGAAATTAAGCAGGTGGGTAGGAGGGAGGGATGGGTAAATTCACACCTAACAGGTACAATACACACCATATGGGTGATGAACACTCTTACAGCTTTGACTCAAACTGGACAAAAGCAATTCATGCAAACAAAACATTTGTGCCCCTATAATATTCTTAAATTTAAAAAATCTGCATATAAGTGGACCCATGCAATTCAAACTCAAACCCATGTTGTTCAAGGGTCAACTGTATATGGCACTACTATATGCCAGACACTGTTCTAGGCATCTGTAATACATCAGTGAACAAAACATACATAAATTCTTGCCCTTGTGGGGTTTACTTTCTTGCAGAGGGCATCAGAGAATGAACAATAACAAAATAATGTATAGGGTATTTTAGGAGTTGCAAAATGTTATGGAATGTGGGGCAGCATGGGGAATCCGAAAAGATAAGGGTACAAGTTTCACTTTTAATTCGGGTGGTCAGGGCAGGCCACTTTGAGAAGATAAAATTTGAGCAAACACTTGAAGGAAGAGAGGGGACTGGACATGTGGATATTGAGGAGGAGAATTCCAGAAAGAGTGCATAGCCTGTACAAAGGTCCTAAGGCATGAACATGCTTCGTATACTCAATAAATAGCAAGGAAGCATGTGCATGGGGCTGGAGTAGAGCCAAAATGAGAGAATATGGTAAATTCAGAGGAGTACAAGGGCTGTGAATCACGCAGAGTTATTGTAAGGGCTTTATCATGGACTCTGAGTAAGACCGGGAAATGTCAGAAGAATTTAAGCAGGGGATGACTTTATTTGACTCATCTTTTACAAGAATCACTCCAGCTGCTCTGTTTAGCATGGATCGTGTGGTGGAAAGGTTGGAAGCATTAAGCCAATTTAAGCACTAACTGCAGAAATTCAGGCCAAAGATAATGTTGGCTCGGGTCAGACTGAAAGGAGAGGAGGCGCTAATAAGTTGTCAGATGCTGAATACATTCCGCATGTAAGTAAGATTTCCTGACGCTTTGGGTGTGAGGTGTAAATGAAAGACAGCAGGTGAGGAAGACTTCTCGGTTTTAGCCTGAGTAACTTGAGAGAAAAGTTTACCCCTAATCGAGAAGGAGAAGGCTACAGATGAAGCAGATGTGGGGTTGGGGGTGGGGGGAAGAATCAAAAGTTCTGCTTGGGAGTGTTGAGTCTATTAGGTTTCCAGGTAGAAAGGTCATGTAAACCCCTGAATATACACATCTGGTCTACAATAGAAAGTCTAGATGAGGTAAAGGCTGGCGGTAGAGATCTGGAATTTATCTGGAATATATATGTTATATAAGCTCAGTGAATTAGTAAAAATTACCAAAAGGAAGTGTGAAGTAAGACAAGAAAGCCATTCCCTGGGAGACTCCCAACATTTAGAATTTGGGTGGAAGAGGAAGAAATACAAAAAGGAGAAAGAACAACATAAAGAGTGTGCTGTACCACAGAAGTCAAGTAAGGGTACTGTTTATAAAAGAAGATTTTGTATTTTACATTACTTAAAAGTTAAAGAATTTGAGAAAAACATTGCATTTGGCAACATGGGGTTCATTGATCACATTAAAGACAGCAGATTTAGTGGAGTTATATAAATATAAACCAGACAGTAGAGGAAAAGAAAGAAAGGGAGATGACAAAGTGACACTTTGAGTGAGGAAGAATTCTTTGTAGGCAACATAGGCTAAAGGTAAAGTCTGTGAAGTCAGTGTGCTTTCCGGAATGGAAATCATGGCTACACTTATGGAATAGCTTTTGCATGTTGAAAGCATCATTTCACTTTGCTAAGCCTCAGCTTTCTCATCTGAGGAAAATGCAGCTACTAACAGTGCCTATTTCCAGTAATATATGTTAATTCCTTAGCAAAGTACCTTTATATATCAGGCTTTCAATAAATGTTAGCTATTATTATTATTTCTGTTAAAGTCATTAACATTAATAAGCTTTTGAGCCATTTTACTGTTAAGGAAAGCACAGAAGTGGGAGTGGTAAAGTCAGGTAGCTTTACAACCTTACATACAGCTTTAAATGTAATTCTAATTCTTCTTGTCACACACACTCCCTCTCTTTCTCTCTCTCTCTATCTACACATACACACACACATGAACACAAAATAGTGTGCAAACATCATGTCTCACAAACATTACTTGAAGAAGTAGTTATTAAAATAATGGTGCACATATTCAGCAAACTTAAAACTAGTTTACATTATAATATTTGAATACAGCAGCAATTTTTATGTATCTGAATTGTTAAATAGAATTCACCTGTATAAACATTTAGATCAAAGAACATAGCTCTTTTGAGAGAACTTTTAGAAGCACAGAGGTTAGAATTCTATCTATAAGAGCTTTAACTACCAGATGATTCAGATTGTCATTGAACCCTCACTTCTTAAAATAATTATATGCGGTGGTTGCCTGGAAACCACAACCTACCTTTGAATGCATGATGCTTCTGATCTAGAATGGTACATAAGGGTCAGACATTATGTATTTCCATAGGAAATGGAATCTAAAAGGTCGGTAAGTGCCATGAAAGCACAATACCACAGAGCGGATCCACTAAGCTGCCAAGCAATACGGAGACTGGACCACCACCCGGAACTGGACCATTTCATTGCCAAAAAGAAAACCAAACAAACAAAGTAACAAAAAATAAATGAAATCCTTGACAAAATGGAAACAATTCCGAGGCAGATTTTAAAAATAAAGTTTAAAATATTCATGTTTCCTTATTTCAAAGCCAGATTTTACACTTTATTCCCTATCTCAACCACAAGTGTTTTACAGATTCAGGCCATTAGAGTGCCATTGTGACTATCAGTAAAGTCATTTACTCAGTGACTACAGAGATATTTAGGAGGTAAGGTTGTCCAGACTTGGAATATTAGGGGTGAAAGGAAGGTGGATTCAATGATGAAATTCACTAAGAAAGGGAATGTAGGATGATGGCCCAAATCTGGGGTACAGGATCATAAGTTCAGTTTTAAATGTAATGATTTTGAGATTTAAGTCAGATGTCTAAGTGGAGATTTAAAGTATTTGCATACACGAGTTAGCAGTTCAGAGCAAAAGTCTAGGCTAATGATAAAAATTTTGGAGTAACAGCATGTAAGTTACCCACTGAAACCTTGTAGGGATGGGGAACCTGCAGCCTTCTGATTTTCAGACTGTTCATTTTTAAGCACCAAAGGAGGCGAGAAAAGCTTCATCTTTCTCTGCTACACCCCTTTTATTAAAAACATTTGTTCTGTAAAATTTAGATTCAGTCAAAAGGCTGTACTTAAAGACCTAGAAGGCCACATGTGCCCTTAAGGCCACAGGCTCCCCAGCCCTGAAAGAGCTCTAATATTCAAAACTTACGTAGAGGGTGTCTGCTGGTTAAAGTGTCTTGGGAGAATTCAGAATAATTCAACAAAGACCAAGAAAGTGGTTATTCAAGTCAGAAGAAAGAGGTTTAAAGAAATGGATCGTATTCAATTTGTGGAATTCTATGAGTAGTTAAGTAAGATTAGAACTGAAATATATCTATCAGAATCAAGGCACAGAGGTCACTGATGGCCTTGGTAAGTGAAAAAACAAAATCGGTGAAGAAGTGCAGGCATAAATCTGAGTTAAAAAGTGTTTGAATGCGAGGGGAAATTGATAAAATGCATTCCTCTGTCTTTCACGATCTCTGAGAGCGAATAGTGGGAGAGAGAGAGAGAGAGGGAGAAAGAGAGAGAGAAGAGAGAAAAGAGAATGGGTGCAGATCGCAGGTAGGGGTTGGCTTATAGGTCAATGGCTTAAAATTGAAGAAGGTTTGCATCTAAATATCTCTAGCCTCAAGCCACGTCTGAGAAAAAAGGAGACCATAGAGGAATTGAGATTTTGAAGAATATGAAGACTTGAAATAATCTTGGGGGAGGTAACTGAGTAGAGAAAAATGATCATGAACATAGGGATTCCAACTAATTTTCTTCAAATACATAAAAAAAAGGTAGTTAGAAAGCTGTGTTTTATTTAGTGCAGATTGTTTACTAGAATAAGAAAGGAAGACAAGCCTTGAAGGCACTGGGGCAAGAAAGTATTAGTGGGGGAAAAACAGATTTAAATAATGTATCATGGACAGATCAAGATTCATAACTTATTCGTTACTGTATCTCCATTAACATGAGTGTGATCATTTTTTTTAAAAATCCATCTAGTTATATAATGATATGTGCCCTTTTCTACGTGTATGTTGTATTTCAATAAAAATGATTTTACAAATAAAAACAATACAAAAGTGCCATGAATTATAAGTTCCCAGTTATATTTGGTGTATACTAGCCAGAATGTACTTTTTAAAACACTTGCTGCCATGCTAGGGAAGAGTATACTGAACCCTACAGTGCAACTGTTCAGTTTTCAAGATACTATGGACATAGCACACCAAGCCATTTAAAATGTATTGGAATAATACTGTTATGATCTCTTTCTAATGTCTGAAAGATCAATACTGATGTACCTCTTCATTCCTAATACTGATTATTTTCTTTTTCTTGTGAGTGCTTTATCAATTTTGACAGGTGTTTGTCATTTTAATGGGTTTTTTAATTCAAAAAAATCTATTGATTTTATTCATTCTCTCTACTGTAGGTTGTTTTCTACATCATTAACTTCTGTTCCTAACTGTTTTACTTTCTTCCTTCTATATCATTGAAATTTAATTTTCTGTTCTTTAACTTCTTGAGATCAATACACACAACAATGTTTTTAAGTATCTCTCTTTTCTAATATACATTTAAGGTTAAAATGTCCTTCTTTTTATAGTGGTGACATTAACATATGAAAAGTATTAAATGTACTTTTTGATGATTATTGACAGATGTATTTACCCACATAGCCACCATCACAATCAAGAAATGGAACATTTTTATTACCACAGAAAGTTTCCTCTTGATATTTTCCTGTATTTCTCCAAGCCCCAAAGACAAGCACTATTCTGATTTCTAACCCCATAATTTGTGCTTGTTCAAACTTTAGATAAATAGCATCATAGAGTATATATTATTTGTGTCTGTATTCTTTCTTTCAACATATCATATTTTATCATTTTTAAATGTTTGCTCTTTAATATTGAGGAAAATTTTCAACCAGTGAAATACACAAGTCCTAAGTGCATAATTCAATAAATTTTGACAAATGCATGACCCATCTTCTCAATCAAGATATAGAATAATCTATTATTTCAGGAAGGCCACTGATGCAATCTTAGGCCCCCACTTATCTGAATTATTTGATATATCATGTAGATTACTTTTGCCTCTTCTTTAACTTCATATAGATGAAATTATACAGCATGTATCCCTTTGCAGATATCTTCTTTCACTTGACATACTATTTTGGAGCTTTATTGATGTTCTAGCATGTGTCATTAGTGTCATTTCTCTAAGTGCTGAGAAATATTCCCAGTACTGGTATATCATTAATTCTTTACACAAAAATTGTTAGTGAAAAATGTTTATGCAAAATTATGTTTATTTTTTATCTCTTGTTAATGGGCATTGGGATTTTTCTCCTCAGTGATTGGTCATTATGAATAAAGCTGCTTTAAACATTTTTACTTAAGTCTATTTGTGAATGTATACTTTCATTTCTCTTGAACAAATCAGTAGCATTCCTGAGTCGTCAGACAGATACAGGATTACCCTTACAAGAAACTGCCAAATAGTTTTCTAAGGTGATTGGACCACTTTACCTACTAGTAATGTATGAGTGTTTAATTTGTTCCACATCTTATTCAATATTGAGGGCTTTCGGCTTTTAAAATTTTAGCAATTATATCAGTAGGAAGTATTAAGGTGTTTTGTTTGTTTGTTTGTTTGTTTGTTTGTTTGTTTGATACGGAGTTTCAACTCTGTTACCCAAGTTAGAGTGCCATGGCATCAGCCTAGCTCACAGCAACCTCAAACTCCTGGGCTCAAGCAATCCTCTTGCTTCAGCCTCCCAAGTAGCTGGGACTACAAGCATCTGCCACCATGCCTGGCTAATTTTTTCTATATATTTTTAGTTGGCCAATTAATTTCTTTCTATTTTTAGTAGAGATGGGGTCTTGCTCTTGCTGAGTCTGGTCTTGAACTCCTGAGCTCAAATGATCCACCCACTTCAGCCTCCCAAAGTGCTAGGATTACAGGCATGAGCCACCATGCCGGGCCATAAGGTGGTTTTAATTTGGATTACTCTGATAACTAATAATTTTGAAGACTTTATGTGATTTTGGGGTATTTATACATCTTTTGTGTAAGTTTATGTTCAAGTCCACTGCAATATTTTGCACGTTTTTTCATATTATTGGTTTTTAGAAACTCTTTATATATTTTGGATAAAAATTCTTTCTCCAAATGTTTTTTTTTTGCCTCCATTGATAAGGTAATATGCTGTTCTTCTTCATTATTTTAATATGGATATAAAGGATAAAGTTATTTTATAGCTGGATTAAAATACTATGCTTATATGCATGGATGCCTGGAAGTTTGGCACTGATTCTTTTTTTTTTTTTTTTTTTTTGAGACAGAGTCTCACTTTGTTGCCCAGGCTAGAGTGAGTGCCGTGGCGTCAGCCTGGCTCACAGCAACTTCAATCTCCGGGGCTCAGCGATCCTACTGCCTCAGCCTCCTGAGTAGCTGGGACTACAGGCATGCACCACCATGCCCGGCTAATTTTTTGTATATATATTTTTAGTTGGTCAATTAATTTATCTCTATTTTTGGTAGAGACGGGGTCTCGCTCAGGCTGGTTTCGAACTCCTGACCTTGAGCAATCCGCCCGCCTCGGCCTCCCAAAGTGCTAGGATTACAGGCGTGAGCCACCACGCCCGGCCTGATTCTTGATTAAGATATGGACAGTGTGATAAGTAATGACTTATCATGTGATGTTTAATATTAGAAAGTCCCCTGCCAGCACCTAAAACTGGTTGGTTCATTAATGATGTATACTTGGCATAATCAGATCGTCTTTTTGGGCCATATGGCCAGAGGGGCACAAAAGAGGGCTGGAAAGTTTAGGGAACTATCTTGAAGCCAAATTTCAGTGCACAAATTTTAGCAGTTCAATCTAGAGGTGAAACACATCCTTGTACAAATAAGAAAGACCCTAGGAGAACTGTCCCTGGAAGTCTGTTGTTTGTCTCAACATTTCCTCCTGCTCTTTCCTTCTCCTGCATGCTCTTTTCCCTCTTTCTCATCCGGTATCCTAACTTTGACTTTACATAAATTATGCTCTGTGGAGTTTTGTGGATCTTTTTAATTATTCATTACTGTTGTAATCTTTGCAAAGAGGAATTGCATTTACTAATTGCAATTGATAAATTAAAATTTCTAGAATTAAGCCTGTCTCATACATTGTGCTTTTGTTTTGAGAATTTGACTTTTTCATCTAAATTGTCAATATCTTAGCATACAATTGTTTAACATATTCATTTATCATACTTTTAAGTTTGTAGGATCTGTAGTCATAGCCTCTTTGTTCATTTCTGATATTGATAATTCTCTCTCTATGTGTGTCGCTCTCTTGCTCTGTGTGTGTATGTGTATTTGCACATTCATGTGCATGTCTAATTAGTCTTGCTAAGGATCAATTACATTGATTTTTTCGAAGACCAACCTGGATTTTCTTAATGTTCTCTATTGCTATGTATTTTCTATTTTATTGGTTTTTGCTTTGTCTTTATTATTTGCTTCATTTTATGTATTTTATGTTTAATTTGCTCCTTTTATCTAGATTCTTAAGTGGAAACTTAGATCACTGATTTTACAACTTTCCTTTTTTCCAATATAAGCATTTCAATCCATGAATTCTCCTCTAAACACTGTTTTATCTGCATCCACCAAATTTTTATATATTGTGGGGATTTTTTTAGTCAGTTCAAAATATTTTTAAAATTTTTTGACCCACATGTTATTTAGAAAAGTAATGTTAATAACCAAATATATAACATTCCCTAAAGTTTTTATTGATATTTAGTTTTAAATTTTCATTCTATTATAATAGAAGAAACTATAAGATTTTGAATTCTAAAAATTGTTGAGACTAATTCCATCACAATTGTATGGCTTTCTTTGTGAAAGTTCCATGTGCACCTGAAAGAGATTATCTGATCTGAAATTATTTAGTGTGGTGGTCTGTATATATCAGTTAGTTCAATGTTGTTCATAGTTTTATCCAGATCTTATATATACTTAATAATTTTATTTAATATTTATATCAAATATTAAAAGAGGAGAATTTACATCATCAAGTTTAGACTTACCTCCTTCTTTCTTCTTTTTTGCTATATTTGCTCCAGGCATTTGAAGCTTGCCTGTTTTATCACTAGGTAGTGTCTTTTTAAGTCTAGAAATACCCCTTTCTTAAAGACTATTTCATTTAATATTAATCTAGCCATTCCAATTTTACTATGCATACATTTTTATAGTGTATGTTTTTATCTCATTTGTTTTCAACTTTTCTGGCCTTTATCATGACACTGTGTCTCCCGCTGAGAATATATAGTTGAAGGACCTTGCCTTTTTGTCCAATCTGACAAATTCTCTATTTATTTGCCTTTTTGGGCTATATATTTAATGTGATTTTATGTATATATGGTTAGCTTTGGTCCACTATTTTCCTGTTTTCTTGGTTTAATGTTTTTATAGTAAAGTCTCTGATGCTTAAGTGAAAGCACCGGGCCCTTGCCACTCTGAGTTACCATTATTCTCACTGAATTTGGAGATCCAAGTTCAAAGGAAGCATCTCCCATTGTCATTTTTGGCCTCTAATGTTCACTATAAACCACTTTTAAGAATGACAGTACTCACCTGACTAATGTACTTTCAAAGGCTTGATGAAAGGAGTGTCCTCTGCACCATCCTGTGGGACACAGGGAGTGGATGAGCAGGCCTGATATGGTATCTCACTCCAGAATTTCAGTTCCCTTTAGTCCTTGGAGACTTTTCTGTACAATACCAAGCAAATGTTGGCACCTCACCTTCAGTAATTGTAAAACACACTTGTGTTTCAGTCAACCAACTGAGCACACTGTTAGAACCAGTCCCAGCTTATATAGTCAGTCAAGAATCTCTACTTAGGGTACCCAAGTCAACAAATTCAGCTCCAGGTAATTACATTTCTTTCACCTTTATTCAACATCCTTATAATCATTTTCCAGATACATTCTGTAGATTACTATAAATATAAATTGGAAAAATTTTGTGAAACATTTGGCAGAGGGGATTGTGGTATGTATTTATGAGTCACGCTTTGTACTTGGCTCATGGTGCCTGTCAAGAATGAAGCCTGGTTATAAATCTAGGAGCAAGACCTCCAGGAGAGGTTTTGGAGGTAGGTCTTAAGGAGTATGAGCAGTTTCCTTCAAGACAACCTCAAAAGAGGTCATTTACTTTTTTGTCAAATTTGGGATTGGGGGTGGGAAGGTTTCTGTTTCTATTGGTGAAGGATGCTCAGCAAAATTTGGAGGACCCAAGTCCTTTATCCTTCTGATAAGAATCTGCCAAAAAGTCACATTCCCAATTTTCAAAGCCCCACTACTTTATAATCAATGCCCTATCTTTGCCAACAAGACCTTCCAAGGTTATGAATCTATTTACATTACTATTCAGCCACCCACAGGCTTAGTCTTTGGGTTTGTTTTTAGAAACCTCAATCCTGTGGTTAAAAGAGATGGGTCTTCTTTCAAGTTTATTACCTAGGATTTGAGGTGATAATTTAAAATCTTGAGCTCAAAATTATCTTTCTGTACATTTGTAAGTAATATAGAAACAAACAAACAAGCCCAGAGTTCCAATACTCCATTGCCATAAAACATTCTATGGCATTAAGCATTTGGTCACTCAAAGCTTTATTGACACTTAATTCCTGGTGACCACAGGTGAAAATTTAAGTAACAGTTGACTACAGCATGCTATAGGCTACCAATGCATTTACTACTGGCATCAGAGTCATGAATGCCTCTAAATCTATTCGGATATGAGAACCAATCCAGACTTCGATCTCTAAGATCTATCCTCCTCAATCCACTTCTGATACTAATAACTGAATTAACCAGAGATCAGTCAGAGAAGCCGAGCCACTGCAAGTGCAATGGGATAGGAGAATTGTTATAAGAATTAGACCTTCCACAATCTTGAGAGAAGGTGGAGAAAAGAAAGTCTAGAAGCCAGAGTTGGGTGATTATAGGAATAATACATGAATCAGTTCTCCTGAAGCATTGGTGTAGGAGGTAAGTCAGAGCTTGGGAAAACAAAAGAAGCCAAGCATGACCAGCTACCAGTGTGGGATCATGAGCAGGTGATGTGTAGAGAGGGTGATGGGAAGCTCTGAGTTCCTATATAACCTCTGCCTCTATGCACCTGCAGCCAAGCATCTGGTGGTGGACTGGGACCTGCTGCCTCTGGGCCTTTGCGCCTGTTTGACTAATAGCTTATGGAGAAACTGAACTTATGTGACTACTGAAACTAGATCATAAATGCAAAACAGCTCCTGCCTCACTCTCTCTTCATATCCAACCACCCTTAGAAGCCATATACCATGCTGTGAAGAAACCCAGACCTTACGGAGACAAACCGCCTGCACCTCCGGCCCAACTGAGATCCCAGTCAATAGCCAGCATAACCGACCATCGTGTGAGAGAGCTGTGCTGGAAGCAGATCCTCCAGCTTCAGCTGAGCCTTCCCAGCTGACCTTCAGTGGACAAGAGATGAGCATTCCCCACCAAGCCATATCCAAATTGCTGATTTGTGAGCAAAATAAATGTTTATTGTTGTCTTAAGCCAAGGATTGATAAACTTTTTCTGCTAAGGACCGAATAACAAATATTTTAAATATTTTAAATATTTTATAAGTAAGATTTTCAGGCCATGTGCAATCTCTGGGGTGTGTGTGTGTGTGTGTGTACATATATATATTTTACAACAGTTTAAGAATGGTACAGCAACAAAACATTCCTAGAGTATTAGCCATACAAAAGCAGGAAGTGGTCTGGCCTATGGGTAGTAGTTTGCTGTTCCATTTTAGGCCACTAAATTTTGTGGTGATTTGTTACATGGTAATAAATTATCAAGACAATCAGTTAAATAAATTGTACAAATCTGAATTTGCAATATTAGTGAAAAAAAGAGCAAAGAATCACACGTGTGTGTGTGTGTGTGTATCTGTACATACGCATACACAAAGCACACTTCATAAGAATTTTTATGAAAGCTTTATTGGCTAAGCACAGATCAAATACCAAACATAATACAACAACAGCAATATACAAAAGCTCCCATTGAAAATATATCTCATTGGCAAACAAATATCTATTAAAAATCTTCTATATTCTATGATCGTTGTGGAACCAAGCCATACAGGATTTTATTTATCTTCAAAAGTATCTTAAGAGGGAGGTATTTCTATCTCTAGTTTACTGATAATGAAATTTGATTCAGGGAAGTCAAATAATTTTCTCAAGGCCCTATGATTCCTTGATTAGCAATAGGTGGAACTTGTATTCAAACAGAGTTCTATCCATCAAACTCTAAAGCATATGCTTTCAAGACTTAGCTATAGTGGATCTTCAGTAAAATCACTTCACATAAAGTCTGTTTCTCACCTCACCTACTAATTTTACAGGGGAGAAAACTGAGGTGCTGAGAGTTCCTTAGGATCATAGCACAACATAACTGATGTTAAAGCTTAGTCCCTTCCACACATAACTCTCTCATCTCCACAGTTAGCTCCAAACTCACATCATCACAAGAAGACAGATGAGTATAGTACAATAAGATATTTTGAGAGAGGATATATTCACATAAATTTTATTTCAGAATATTTTTATAATTGTTCTATTTTATTAGTTATTGTTGTAATCTCTTACTATACATAATTTATACATTAAATTTTATCATAGGTATGTATATATAGGAAAAATATAGTGTAGACATAGGGCTTGGTACTATCTGTGGTTTCAGGCATCAAGTGAGGATCTTGGATTGCAGCCCCTGAGGATAAGGGGGGACTAGTGTATGTATATGTATATGTATCCTTGTTGAGAGTCAGAAAAAAAGAGTTGTTTCTTTTTTAATCGTGACAGGGTCTCTCTGTGGCACCCAGGCTGGAGTGCAGTGGTATGATCACAGCTCCCTGTAACCTCTAAGGAGTTGTTTCATATGAGACACTTGGAAGCATAGAACACAACCTAGAAGGTATGTTGCTTTGAGTTGGGCAGAGTTCTGGGAGAATCAGGGAATACCCTTTGGGGTTATATTTTTGTGATACATTTAATTCATATTAATCACTATAAAAGTTTGAGGCAAGGGGGTTGACAGACAATTCCTCTTGGGAATACGTGCCCATCCACCATCTAAACTGATGCTTTCTGATCTCCTCTAAGCCTGCTCTGAGGCATTTACTCAGGAAAACTTTTATCAACTGCTCATAGAATCTGAGCTCAGCCTGTCACTGCAGGAGCATCAAAATATCATCAGAAGGTGGGCCATGGAAGTCTGTTCTCTTTTCCTCAGCAGAGAGTAGATGAAGTTTTACACAAAGTGCTGAGGAGATACATTTTGGATGCATAGACAGGAGTGGAAGATCCTCCCATGTGAGCTTCAGGGCTCCATCTTAGCTCTGGGATTATGGAGCAAAGTCTTGAAGAATTAAAGTCAGCATGCATGTATTTAGCCCATCTTCCCTTGGTACAGGTGAGACAGTGTGCTGGAATTGTCATCAATACCACATATAACTACAAAGCATAGAAATGGTTCACCTTTATGTAACTAAACACTCTTGTAGTATAACTTGAAGTCTGGTAAATTGGTGCCTCTCAATATGTTCTTTTTGCTTAATATTGCTTTTGCTATACAGGGTGTTCTCTGTTCCATAGGAAGTATAGAATTATTTTGTCTAGATCTGTGAAAAATGTTGTTGATATTTTAATAGGGATTAATAAAATGTGGTATATGTATATATGGAGTTCTACTCAGCCACAAAAACCATGGTGATCTAGCACCTCTTGTATTATCCTGGATAGAGCTGGAACCCATTCTACTAAGTGAAGTATCACAAGAATGGAAAAACAAGCACCACATGTACTCACCATCAAATTGGTATTAACTGATCAACACTTAAGTGCACATATAGTAATAACATTCATCAGGTGTCAGGCAGATGGGAGCGGGGAGGAGGCAATGGGTATATACATTCCTAATGGGTGCAGTCTGCACTGTCTGGGAGATGGACATGCTTGAAGCTCTGACTCAGGTGGGGCAAGGGTAATATACATAACCTAAACATTTATACCCTCATAATATGCTGAAATAAAAAAATTAATTTAAAAAGTGAAATGTCAGAGCTATCAACCTGGTACTTAAGGAAATTGGACATTTCATACTTAATAACCTAAATGATTCAAAACTATGTTTGGATTTCAGTTGCAATTGTGCTGATTTTATAAGATAAATTGGAAATACTAAATATTTTTCTAACATTTAGCTAGAGTATCCAGGTACATGATTTGTCTCTGTCAATTCTGCCTTTTTATTTATCCTGATAAAATATTATAGTTCCCTTTACAAAGATCTAATATACCCCTTATTAAGTTCAGCCCTAATTATTTTAGGTAAATTAGCTTTATCATGAATGTAACCTCCATTAGTTTTGCTCATTTAATGAGATGCTTCTATCTTTGTTATATCTAGATTACTGTGGCTTCTTTATTAAAGTCATAAACTTGAATGCAAATCAAATGCTTTAATTAAGCTAAATCCTTACTATAACAGATTGGTAGGCTCCAACCCCATGAGCTTAATATTTACAAGAATATTCAAAGCATCAGTATTTATAATAGTGTAAAACTGGAAACAACTCAAAATAAAGCAAAATAGAAATGAATAATTAATTACATCATACTCATATGATGGAATACTAAAGTGAAGAAAAAGAAGTCACTAGTGATCACTCAAATACATGTTGAATGAAAGATGCTAAATCAAAAGAGCAAATCCTTTATGATTCTATTTACATGAAAGCCAAAACAGGAAAGTCTAATCTGGGGTGATAGAAATAAAAATATTGGTTATTTGTAAAGGGATATTGACTGAAAAGGGACAAGAGGGAACGTCTAGGTAGATGAAAATGTCCTGTATCTTGAGTTGAATGATATTTACAAGAGTGTGTACCTATAAGCTAAACATTTTTGTCCATTTTCCTATATGCAAATTATGTCTCATTAAGGCACATACACACTACAAGCAGATCTAACCTAACAGTTGAAATCATTTTGTGTGATTTTAATTCTTTCAAATTTGTTGAGATCGGTTTTATAGCTGAGATTACTACCTATTGTGACATATGTTCCATGGTACCTGAAAAAAATATATGCTCTGCTACTGTAGGATGAAGTGTTTTAAAAATGCAGATTAGATTACGTTAATGGGGTATTTTTCAGGTATGTATCCTTGCTGAATTTCTGTCTAGTTGTTCTATCAATTGTTGAAGTAAGAGTGATAAAGTCTTCAGCTATAATTGTGTATTTGTCTCTTTCACTCTCGTGTTCTACCAGTCTTTGCATATTTTCCAAATATGTTGATTAGTGCTTACGTATTTAAACTTTCTATGTCTTCTTGATGGTTTGAACTTTTATTATTATATAACGTCCACCCTGTCCCTGGTAATTTTCTTATCTAGGAAGTCTACATTATCTGATGATAATAGAGCCACTCCTGCTTCCCTTTAAATAACATTTATATGATATATCTTTTTCTATATTTTCTATGTTTTACCCTCATATTTCAGTTCTGGGATAATGCTAGTGATAATCTTGGCATTGTGTATTTATTTTAGGTTTTCTGTTGGAAAAGGAGTGAAGCCAGCAGGTTTTAAGAGTTCTTTGTATATTTTGGATAACAGTACATTATCAAATGTGTATTTTGCAAATATTTTCTCCCAGTCTGTGGCTTATCTTGTAATTCTCTTGATGTTACCCTTCACAGAGCACTTTTTTTAATTTTAATGAAGTCTAGTTTATCAATTCTTTATTCCATGGATCATGCTTTCAGTATTGTATCTAAAAAATTATCACCGTACCCAGGGTCATCTAGGGTTTCTCCTCTGTTATTTGCTAGAAGTTTCATAGTTTTGTATTTCATATTTATGTTTATGATTTATTGTGAGTTACTTTTTGTGAAGAGTATAGATCTGTATCTATGTTCTCTTTTTTTCCTTTTGTGTAAATGTCCAGTTATTCCAGAAGCATTTGTTGAAAAGATTATCTTTACTCTATTGTATTGTCTTTACTTCTTTTTATTAAAGATTAAGCGACTACATAATGTGTGTCTATTTCTGGTCTCTCTATTCTGTTCTCTTGATCTATTTGTTTATTTTTTCAACAACACAATACTGTCTTAATTATTGTAGCTTTATAATAAGTTTCAAAGTTGAGTAGTTCTCAAACTTTGTTCTTCAATACTGACTTGACTATTCTGGGTATTTTGTCTTTCTGTTTAAACTTTAGAATCAGTTTTTCAACATCCACAAAATAATTTGATGATATTTTGATTGTAATTGCATTGAATCTGTGAATCAATTTGGGAAGACTGATATATTGACAATAATGAATCTACCTACCCATAAACATAAAATATCTTCCCATTTGTTGAGTGCTGTGATCTCTTTCATCAGATATCATATTTTTAGTTTTCCTCATATAAATCTCACAATATTTTGTTAGATTTATACCTAAGTGTTTAATGTTTATAGGCACTAATGTAAGTGGTAATGTATTTTTAATTACTCATTCTACTTGTTCATAGTTGGTATATAGAGAAATTAACATTTTGTTATTAACCTTGTGTCTTGCAACACTTCTAGGGTTGCTTTTTAGTACTAGGAGTTTTTGTTTGTTTGTTTCGTGAATTTTTTTGGATTTTCTACACAGATGATCATGTCATTTGTTAAAGACAGTTTTATGTTTCTTTTTCCAATATGGAAATCTTTATTTGCTTTTTTGTCTTATTGCATTAGTCAGGAGTTTCAGTATGATGCTGAAAATCATTGGTGAGAGGGCACATCCTTGCATCGTTCCTGATCTTAGCAGGAAAACTTCTACTTTCTCAACATTGTAGTATGATGTGAGCTGTGAGTTTTTTGTAGATGTTGTTTATCAAGCTGAGGAAGTTTCCCTCTATTCCTACTTCACCAAGAGTTTTTATCATGAATAGATGTTGGGTTTCATCAAATGTTTTGTTCTGCTCTATTGATGAAAGCATGTAATTTTTCTTCTTTTGCCTATTGACATGATGGATTACATTAATTGATTTTTCTAATGTTGAACCAACCTTACATACCTCAAATAAATTCCACTGTGTCCTGGTGTGTAATTCTTTTTATAGTGTGGGATTTGATTTTATAATATTTTGTTAAGGATTTTTATATCTACATTAATGAGAGATAGTGGTCTATAGTTTTCTTTTCTTATAATGTCTTTGTCTGGTTTTGGTGGTAGGGTAATGCTGGCCATAAAGAATAAATATAGAAGTAGCCCCTCTGCTGCTATCTTCTGGGAAAGATTATAGAGAATTGGCATAATTTCTTCCCTACATATTTGGCAGAATTCACCAGTAACCCTATTAGAGCCTGTTGCTTTCTGTTTGGGAATGTTATCTAGAGTTACAGGCTTACTAGAATTGTCTCTTCTTGTCTGAGTTTTGGCAAATTGTATATTTCAAGGAATTGGTCCATTTCATTTAGTTTATCTAATTGGTGAGCATAGGATTACACAAAATATTCCTTTATTATCCTTTTAATGTCCATGGTATCTGTAGTGATGCTTCCTCTTTCACTTCTGATTATTATAATTTGTGCCTTCTCTTTTTTTCTTATCCTGGCTGTAGGCTTATTGGCTTTATTAACCAATCACTTTTCTGCTAGACCTAAGAAAAGTTGTTGATTTTTCAGTTTGTTAAACATCTTTTTTAAAAAAAAGATTATTTATACATAATAGATGTATATATTTTGGGAATAAATGTCATAATTTAATACATTCATATAATTTGTACAGATCAAATCACCATAATTGGGATATCTATTACCTTAAATATTTATTTTTTTCTGTATGCTAGAAACATTAATATTGCTCTCTTCTAGATATTTTGAAGTGTCCAATAGACCATAGTAAACTGATCTATCAAGCACTAGGTCTATTTACTCTATCTAACTGTATATTTGTACCCATTAATCAACCTCTCTTTGTCACCTTCTGTCCCCTACCCTTCCCAGCAATCTTTACTGCAGTCATGCAAATTAAGATATTCACCCTCTCACATAGTTACTTTTCTGTGTGTGTATGTGATAAGAGCACCTAAGATCTACTCTTTTGGTGAATTTTTAATATATAGTACAATATTATTAACTATAGTCCTAAACTTATTCGTCCCACATAACTGCAGCTTTGTACCCTTTGGCATTGCTCCCATTTTCCCACCCCTAGTAATCACTATTCTACTCTGTTTCTATGACAGTGTTTCTACTTTGTATTTGTTTCAGATGTGTTTTAATTGCTCATTGAAGCAATTTTATCATGGCTGCTTCGGAAACCTTGACATTTTTGTATTTGACATTTGTTATTTGAGACTCTGAATCATATTTAGACTGTCTGTTTTCACTGGATTTCTCTGACACTAGTCCAACAGGAAAAGAGGATAACTGACTTCATTAATGCCAGGTGGAAGCTGAAGTTCTTCCTCCCTACTCAGCCTCCATAGATGCCAAATCCCAGGGACTCCTCCTTACTGCTGGACAGGGGTAGGAGTTCCAACTCCCCACATGGTCTCCACTGGTATATAAGAGGTGTGAGCTCCTCACTGCTAGGCAATGATGAAAGTCCTGCAGGCCTCTTCTGAAACCATGGAAGAGGGAAGAGGAAGGGGAATATCCCAGGTTGGGGTGAAAGGACAGACTCTTCACATGGTTTCCATTAACGCCATGAGAGCACAGGGTGTGTGCTTGTTACTGGCCAGTGGGAAATAAGCAGGCATTTCTTCTCATCTGTACAGAGTGGATTTAGCAAGGAAAGCACTTCAACAACAGTCAGCCCATCCAGAGATGGGTTTGCTACTGGAGTCTTTGGCTAAGCTGGCCTGGTTCCTAGGTTAGCAGGTGGATGGGCCTGGTGCTTGGTCCACTAGGATAGGCCTGGAGCCTGAATCCATACTGGGAGGCCTGGAACTTCAGTGTCTAAGGTCAGTCATGCATCCCAGGTCTCCAGGGGATTACCTAGATCCAGGAGGTCAGGCCTAGATCCTGGGTAATTGGGGCCAACCTGGTCCCTGGGGTCACAGGAGCTGGCCTCATGCTGGGGTGGGGATGGATCCTGGATGTGCAAAGGTGAGCCTGGAACCTGGGTCTGGATGGGCAAGCCTAGATCCTAGGGCCACAGGTGCTTTCCTGGCACTGTGGTTGGCCTGGAGCTGGCAACTTTGAGAGCCAACTTGGTACTGAGGCAGCCGGGCACCAGGGCAGGGCTGCAGCCTGAATGTGAAGGGGCTGGCCTGGTGCCAGGGTTTACTGGTACAGTCCTGGAGCTGTGGTCCATAGGGAAGTCTAGTGCTCACTTCCCTCTCCTCCCCTGAGCAGATAGGGTAGGGAAGAGGTGACGGAGGTAATGCGAAACTCTCTTACCCTCCTCAATGAGTCTTCATTCTGTGCTTCTCCCAGGTGCTATAACCTCTCACCTGAATTCCTTACCTTTTGGGAAGGCATTTTCAGGTGTGGATAGTGATTCAAACTGACGTTTCTGCAAAGGAACAAACACTAGAAGGTCCTATTCCACCCATCTTTTTGCCATAGTACATCTTGAAAAGCTCCATTTTTCCTTCACATTTTACCTGTTAATAGTTTGGAAGTGTGTATAATGTATAATGATTTTTGCTATGGATTTTTTGTTTGTATTGCTTCTGTGGCCTAGAGTGTGATTAGTTTTTAAAATGTTTCATTTGTACTTGAAAAGAAGGTGCACTCACTGCTCTTTGAGTTCAGGATTTAGAGAAATGACTCCCAAGAGTCTATATTTGCCTGCACTGGGATCTGATAGGTTTGACAAATGCAAGGACAATTTTTATGTCAATTTCTTCTAGCAACATGCAAATTTGACTAATCCCCTACCTGCAAACACACATGCAATGCATCATTCATGTTCTAATATTTGGAGATAAGTCTTTTCTAGCTATGGCCATAGGCAGGCTCCTTATTTTCCTGCTGAATCCCAAGTTGTGAGTGGGGTTTTTTTGTGTCCACTTTCACTAATTAATAGCCAGGCCTAGGTTTCTGCCTTTACCAAGAGAAATTTGTTCCAGCTCCTGCCTGCACATGGACTCTTTATTAGCATCAAAACCCCAGCGTCTGGTATATAGTAGATCCCCTTTTCTTGTGCACAGCTAGGTTTCACCTTTTGATCATTATTTGGGATTTGAGCTTCCTTTTCATATAGCACTGGACATTTCCTTTCTTTGCTTTAAAGCTCACATACATTATATTAAATAAGTGTTTTATCAATCATGTTTTATGTATTTAGAGTGAAGTCAGGTTTTCTGCATCTGCTCAGTCTACCCACTGAGGAAAAGTATTCCAGCTTTGAATTCTAGGATGAGCTACCTGATGTTAAGATCTCACCTGCATTGAGTGCCACGTGTGCATGAATAATAATAAATACAGTAACTAATCTGTGTTATGTTATTATGTTACTATTGAGGATTCTGAGTCTAAAGTCCTACCTCCATGTCATGTCATAGGTGGTATGGCATCACGGTTAACAGTACAGATTCAGGTGCCAAACTGCCTTATTTCAAATGCTAGTTCCGATATTAATTGTATGACCTTGGGCAAATTACTTAGACTTCTCTGACCTGTAAAAGGGGGTCGCAATATCAACCTATTTCATGTGCTTTTGTGTAAAAGTCAGCTTATGCATGTAAGGCAATTATAACAATGCCCAGTGCATAGTAAATACTTGAAAACTCAGTTATGATTCCGTGTCAGTGTACAGCATACTCTATGTCTTTTAATCCTTGTAAATTTGTCCTTGTCTTTACTCTTGTAAATTATGTACTATTATGGCCCCTTCACACATTGCCTGGCACAAAGCAGGCTCCTGATAAATATGTTGAATAATAACAGAATTCTCAATATTTATATGAGGAAACGAAACAACATGAGTGGATAAATTGAGCCTGTGTCAGATAGACTGTAGGTGGTAGAGCAGAGCTTTGGATTAACGCTTGCTTTACTATTAACCACAAGGCTCTCATCAGCACACGGAACCTTTCTCTAGTAAGCTGTACCACCATGGATAAGGGAGAGTATTCTTCTGTAAGAATCTTTATTTCCCTTCCCCAGTTTTTCCTCTACTCTTTTTTTACATTCCTCTTCCCTGTGATGCGAAAGATATTCATTATCTTTCATTATCTTCCTTCTTTCTTTGGACTTCTATAATTGTGCTCTTGTTTCATACCAGTGCTTTTGCTGATATGATTTCATTGGGTGATTTTTTTTTTCTCCTTCTCTCTTCTCTAGATCAATAGTTTCTGTCCCCTCACCTGATAATCCTACCAGCTTTCATTTTCAAGTCCCTTAAAGCCCTGGGGGAGAAAGCCATTTGAACTTCTTCTTTTTATAATGTTTTGTCTTTCTTCAAAGCAGAGCAGTTTTCTTTACCGTGGCAGCAATTTTGTCCTTTCTTATGCCCTTTCTGTCACAGTTTCTCCATCTGCAGGGGCTACTACAGCCCTTGGCCAGGTGCTAGGATGTTAAGGAAATGTAAAGATTATATTAGGTGTGAGCCAGGAGAGTTTCTAATGTGATCAGTGCCCGTGTCCGCCGGAGCTTCCATTACAGAATTGCACAGGCATTTACTGCAAGAAGAATTCTGTCTTTTTCTCCGGATCTCTTTTTTATTGTTTTGGTTTACATGAAGGGCGTGCCAACCTAGCATTCCCTGATAGTGGAGAGGTGGGAGACTCATTTTCTTTGTAACAAAAGGAAGAATCACGAGACAAGAGAACTGCCACATGGCCAATGCCACTTGTGATAAACTCGAGTGCGACTGTCATCCCTAGAATAATGGCCATTTATTGTGTGCCTGATATTATGAACTGGATCGTGTTGAAACTCCAACCCCAGCACTTCAGAATGGAGCTATATGGGCCATGAGGGTTCTAATTCAGTCTGACAGGCATCCTTAGAAGAAAAGAAAATTTGGACACAAAAAGAGATACCAAGAATGTGCACAATGAAAAGGCCATGTGAGAACACAAAGAGAAAGAGACATCTGCAAGCCAAGAAGAGAAGGTTCAGAAGAAGCCAACTCTGCCAACACCTTGATCTTGGACCTCTAGCCTCCAGAAGTGGGAGAGAGTGAGTTTCTGTTGTTGACGCCACGCAGCCTGTGGTGTTTTGTTACGGCAGCCCTGTCAAACTATTACAAAAAGTGTCATCTACTCTAGTGTGTATTTAAACAATCATCCAGAAGGTGGGTATGATATTCGCGTTCTGTGGATAAGAAGCATGGATCTCACCAATGTTATGTAAACTTGCCTGCAACATTGGGACTAGAATTCAAGTGCAGAGAAAGTTTTCACCGTATTTTCAAGATGTTCTCTTCCATTCTCACCCTGCTTTCTCCACCACTCACAGGTAGGTAGAACTCTGTCAGTGAACTGCCTTTTCTTAATTTAGGACACAAGAGAAAACTAAGGAATTCCCTTTGTTTGGGGATCCAGGTTTGAGATTTCCTCCAGATAAGCATCAGTGCAAATTAATATCAAGGCCCTGGCCTTTTCAATGCGTGAAGAAGGCTTACGCTTTACACCAGGATTAGTTTTCCCTGAACCCAGAAAATATCTGTGCTACGTCTAAGAACAGGGACTGGCCAACCTCTGCCTGTGGTCATAAGACTTGCCCAGGAGCATCAGCCTGCCCCACCATTAGGTTTGGCCACTAGGCATTCTTGGACCAGCAGAAAGTGAGCAGAACATGATGTCATGACACACTGAAGCAGAAGTTTCATGGGACATCTTGTATTCTTGGCAAATGCTTTCCCTTCTCCCCCAGAATGGGGCAGCCCCCAAGATGTAGTATGAGCAAGAAATCCATATTAAACTTTGTAAGCCACTGGGATTTGTGGTTGTTTTTGTCATTGCAGCGAAGCTAAATAATATACTTGCACCACGATGATCACATTGGCTGTCTCACTATCTGAAAATCACACTGTTGCACTGATGGCTCACGCTGCCCGGGAAACTCTCCCATTTGATCAGTCCATGGTTTTTCCTTTCCATTACTCAGATTTTTTGGCAACTATTTCCTCTTCATAGACTATTTTCTTTACTTACTTCTTTCTTATCTTTTTCTAGTCCTGCTTCCTAAGATGATTCAAGTTATTGATCTTAGTCTGATAAATAACATCGCCAACTTCTTCAAAAATTATTCAGTTTTCAGAATCACAGAATGGGTGAACCTAAGAATCCCATACCTAGCTTCCTGGTAAGATCCTGCATGATAGTCACAGAAAAATTTGTCACTTATCTGCCATTCTTTCAAATAGGTCTGACTGTAGGCTCCTTCTGCCACCTGCTCCCTGGTCAGCCCCTGTGTTAAGATTTATGGAATGTCCACTGTGTGGTGGTCACTCTGGTGGGCTGAGAGTTCCAGAAGAAATAGTTGAAAAGGGAAATATGTCCCTGAGGAGTGAAACAGTAGATACAACTGTTATTCCTGAAAAGAAAGTAGTTGGAAGGTGCTCTCTTCTTTACTTTCTCTTCTAATCATCATACTGATCTTTGCTGTACAGGTAAATGGGGGCACCCAGATGCTAAAAGTACACCCAAGGTCACAGAGCTGGGAAAGCCATGTGACTAGGATTCAAATACTGCAAGGCCCTGTTCACTCTCTACTGTGTCTCTGCTGTAAGGTATGATGAGCACCTCATTTTTTTCCCTCTTAATTGGTGAAACGAGGCCTAAAGGCAGAGCTGGTCAGGGATGTAAGTAGCACAATGACAAATGCATTTAGGGCATCACCATTTCCCACAGGGTCTGGATTGCTGCATAGAACACATCTGCAGCAATTATGGGATTATTATTATGTTTTCAATTGCATGGTTCTCAGTAACCTTAAGTTTGGAGTTTTCTCACTCAATGTATTTGGGAAGCCCACGTGCAGCCTTTAGCCTCTCTCTGTTGCTGTGTTCTAGGCAGCTCCTACTAGGTGTGTATATCATGCATTCCCGTGGTGGCCACACCCTCTCACTGAACATCAGGCTCTTCAGCCTCTGCCCCCTTGCTGTTTCTGATATGCAGTTTTTCAGGAACACAGCATGGACTCTGGGTCGTAAATCATGGCCAGCCTGGTGGAATCAGCTTCCTCCAAAGGTGGTCACATGGCAGGCTCCCCTCTGCTTTTCAGAGAGGCTGCCTGAGAGTCATGCTGCTTCAGAATTATAAATCAGTACCAGGCATGTGACAGCATTCTGACAGTGGCACTATCATTGTTCTGGAAAAAAGAAATGCAAATTTCTCTTCCCTCATTGCAAAGGCAACCAGCAGACTATTCTGTGATGTTGATCAATGACTTTAATCTATACCTGCCTTCTTCCTCTCAGCTCAGGAACAAGGCAGTTTTTTATTTCCCCAGGTGTCATGTGAGTCATTTGGGCCACCTTGGAAAGGTAGCTATTACAATGGTTAGTTTGGGAGAGCAATTTTAATTGTGGCTATTTCACCTGCAAACTGAATCCTGGAGGCTTCAACAATTAGGAGCTATGTGACCTTGACAATTTAGTTGGCCTCCCTAACTCAATTATTCACATGACAAACAAAGACAAACATACCTACAGCAGAAGCTGGCTTTGCTTCTATAAACAGGGAAAATCTCTTATCTTGCGTTTATTTACTGTATTTAGTATGACCTGGCCAGAGTGGTTAGGTAAGAAGTGATGAAAAAGTGAGTTTGTACTAATGTATTAATCAAGGCACAAGAGACATAGGATGCTTTGCCAAGAGATTGTGGAACTTTATTTTTCATGTGGTAATTGACAAGCAGATCTTGCTGAAAAAAAAAGATGGATGATAACACTAGAGAAAAAGACAACTAGCATGAACTGTGCACATGCTGGATTTCAGTTATTTATAAGGATCATAGCCCCATGTAAATTACCTCCATTATTCTCCACTTCTCTGAACTCAAAATAAAGTCTATGGATTGTTTTAATAATATCATTTGTAAGAAGGTTATAGAAAGATATATTCTAGCTACAAGATATGTGGGATTTATATTAAAATATAAATTTGATGCAGGAATTCCAGGTGTTAGAAGAAAATATATAATTGAAGAAATCCATTTGAGATCCTGCCAATGTGGAACATAGATGCATTCAACACTTAAGAGTAATTAGAGGGCTAGACAAAGTAATCCCTAGCAGAAAGAACAAAACTGGAGGAATCAAATTACCTGACTTCAAATTATACCACAGAGCTATACTAACCAAAACAGTATGGTATTGGCATCAAAACAGACACATAGACCAATGGAACAGAATGGAGAACCCAGAAATAAATCCACACATCAATAGAGAACTTATCTTCAAGAAAGATGCCAAGAACATACAATGGGGAAAGGACAGTCTCTTCAATAAATGGTGCTGGTAAAACTGGATATCCATATGCAAAAGAATGAAACTAGACCCTTGTTTCTTGCCATATAAAAAAATCAATTCAAAATGGATTAAAGACTTAAATTAAGACCTGAAACTATGAAAATACTAAAAGAAAACATTGGGAAAATGCTTCAGGACATTGGTCTGGGCAAAGACTTCTTTTTCTGTTTTTAATATATTTTTTCCAGCATATTATGGGGGTGCAAATGTTAAAGTTACATATATTGCCCTTGCCCCCCTTCCCCCTCAAGTCAGAGCTTCAAGTGTGTCCATCCCCAGTTGGTGCGAATTGTACTCATTATGTATGTATATACCCATCCCCTCCCCCCTCACCTGCCCAACACCTGATAAATGTTATTCCTATATGCCCACTTAGGTGTTGATCAGTTAATACCAATTTGCTGGTGAGTACATGTGGTGCTTATTTTCTATTCATGGGATACTTCACTTAATAGACTTCTTAAGTAACACCCCCAAAGCACAGGCATCCAAAGCAAAATTGGACAAATGGGATCCCATCAAGCTAAAAAGCTTATGCACAACAAAGGAAGCAATCAACAAAGGGAACAGACAACCCACAGAATGGGACAAAATATTTGCAAACTACCCATCTGACAAGGGACTAATAACTAGAAGATATAAGGAGTGCCAACAATTCAATAGGAAAAAAAATCAAACAATCAGATTAAACAATCAGCAAAAGATCTGAATAGACATTTCTCAAAAGACTTACAAATGGCCAGCAGGTATATAAAAAATGCTCAATATCATTAGTCATCAGAGAAATGCAATTCAAAACTATAAGGAGATATCATCTCACCCCAGTTAAAATGGCTTTCATCAAAAATGCAACAATGAATGCTGGAGAGGATGTGAAGAAAGGGGAACCCTTGTACATGTTGATGGGACTGTAAAATTAGTGCAACCATTATGAAGAACAGTATGGAGGTTCTTCAAAAAACTAAAAATAAATCAATATATCGAAAAGATATCTGTGCTCCCATGTTTATTGCAGCACTGTTTACAATAGCCAAGATTTTGGATCAACCTAAGTGTCCATCTGTGAATGAATGGATAAAGAAAATGTAGCACATATACACAATTCAATATTATATAGCCATGAAAAAGAATGAAATTTTGCCATACGTAACATATGGATAAGATTGGAGAACATTATGTTAAATGAAGTAAGCCAAGCACAGAAAGACAATTCTCACATGCTACCACTCATTTGTGGGAGCTAAATATTAAAAATAAAAATAGATCTCATAAATACAGACAGTAGAATGACAGTTACCAGAGGCTGGGAAGAGTTATGGTTAATGGATGCAAAAACATAGTTAGATACTTAGATGTAACGAACAATAATTGATAGCACAACAAAGTGACTGTAGTCAACAACGAGTTATGGTATACTTTAAAATAACTGAAAGAGTGGAATTGGAATGTTCCTAACACAAAGAAATAATGAGTGCCTGAGGTGATGGGTACCTGAATTACCCTGATTTGATTAATATACAATGTATGTCTGTATCAAAATATCACATGTACCCTATAAATATATACAACTATTACATACCCATAATAATTAAAAATTTAAAAAAAGAATAATTGAGGGCTACTGATCATAAAATTCCCAAAGTGTGTTGGTAGGAGAGAAGGATGCAGATCACCCTCTCTGAGTGAGAGTGACGCCGCAGTGGCTGGCTCCCGACTTCATCTTGCCTAATGATGCCACAGTTGTCTATTAAGGAATGTGGTTCTTATCGTGGTAGAAGGAACCTAAACTGTGCTTTTCTAGTCATGTCCTCCTATTCTTTATCCAAGTACATCATAAAATTAATATAATTTCTGAGAAACAGAATGGTTTGTCTTCCTGGTATTAGTCCAGAAACTTAAGTAGGCAACAGGGGAGATCCTTCTGGTACTTAAACTTCAGCTGCACCTTGTTGTAAGGATTCCCACGTATTTAGGTAAGGTCTCACACAGCTATCAACACCAGAAATACTCTAGATCTACTGGATAACTGATGGACTAGTCAATCACAAAGAAAACTGAGGATGCAGGGAGGGCTGATCAAAGCTTTTGACTCTGTATCAAAGAGCTTGGAAAATAGAAAGGTCATATATGAACGCTTTTTACCACCAACTGGATAGTTATGAATGATCAAAGCAATAAACTGTGAATATACATGGAAAAGTAGTGGGAATAGTAATGAGGGAATTTTTCTGAATCTTTGAGACTAATGAGAAAATAATGTAACTCTTACAGACTGAATGTTTGTGTTCCCCACAAAATTTGCATATTGAAGATTTAACCGCCAATGTGATGGCATTTGGAGTTGAGGCAGATGAGGTCATGAGGATGAGGCCCTCATGATGGAATTAATGCTCCCACAAGAACAGATGCCAGAGATCTCTCTCTCTCCGGTCCCCAGGCACACACAGAGAAGAGGCCACGTGAGCACATAGCAAATGAAATCTACACTGCCAGAACCTTGACCCGAGATGGTCTCTTACCCTCCAGAACTGTGAGAAATAAATGTCCTTTGTTTAAGTTATCCAATCTTGGTTTTTTGTTATGGCAGCCTGAGCAGACTAAGAAAGTGATCAACAGAGCTATGTCGAAAATCTTCATTCTAAGTTCTTGCCTCCCCAAAACTAATTTTAGGTTTTATCTGATAGTGGCATAGAGCAGTCAAATGGAGTATGCAGTGGACATCTAGCAGGACGTTCTGATATGTTAAAAGATACACGCCTCACTTCAAAGGTCTAATCGAAGCACTAGACAGTTGTCTCTGGCAGGAGATTTGGGAGGTGTGATACAGTGGGAGTTGGGAACAGCCTCGATTGCTGCCATCTCCAGCCTGGCTTCTGCCTGCACAGTGTCCCAGCCTTGCAAACCCTCAGCTCCAGATTTTAGTGGCTGGCCTGGACCTCGTCATGTTGCTTCGTAGCAAGTTATGTGAACAAGCACAGAGGGAGGGCTGCCAGTGTCAGCTGATTCTTCAACACAAAGGCTTTTGAATTCTTCATCTTATCTCCCATTCTGATATCATCATCCTAGGGCAGCATCTGTTCATCTCTCACCATGAGAATATTACAACACTCCCTGCCTACATGTTCATGCCTCTTACGGTTTTCCTACAATACCAACAATATATTTATTTCATAGAACTGATCATTCCACAAAAACAGCTGATGGTTACCTGACACCTGTAGATGTCCTGGCTTTGATTTATTGCAACAGCTTCATCTCTGGCCAGGACCCTCTCTAACACCTCAGCAAGCTCCACCATTATACTACCCACCTTTCTCAAGCAAGTGAGTCTTTGGCTTTGCCACCTGCAGAGGTGAACTTCTTAAACTTTTCCTGTCTCCAATGACTTAAACCCACCATGCAGCATCAGAAAGTCATTGCTTATTGTGGTAGACAGAAAACTGCCCCCTCTAAAGATGTCCACAACCTTTGGCTATGTCTTTACATGGCGAGGGAGAATTAAGGTTGCAGAAGGAATTAAGTCACTAATCAGCTGCCCCTGCTATTAAGGACTATCCGTGGGCCTTATGTAACCACAAAGGCAGAGGGAGGCAGAGGAGTGAGCGATGCAATATGAGAAGTGCTTGGTTGGCCATTGTGGCTGTGAAGCTGAAAGGGGTCAGAGAGAAAGAACATACACAGCCTCTGGATGCTGAAAAAAGGCAAGAAAATGGATTCTCTTCTGGGGACTCTGGAAGGAATACAACCTGCCGACACCTTGATCTTTACCCTGTGTGACCAACTCTGGACTTCTGACTTCTAGAACTGTAAAATTTGCATTGTATAAGTCAGTAACTCTGTGGCGATTTGCTACAGCTGTGATAGGAAATGAATACGTTTATACTCATTATTTTATTGTGTTGAGACCCGTTGAAGTTCATCCATTTGCTAAGCCCTGTGGTAGAAACAGAAGAGATGAAGGATGCTACCCTGGTCCACAAGCATTTGAAGTCCATTTTGGGGTGATAATGATGGCTAACATTTATTGAACACTTACCCTGGCAGGCATGTGCTATAGATGGAATGATTGTGTCTGCCCGGAATTCACATGTTGAAATTCTAACCCCTATATTATGGTATTAGCAGGTGGGGCCTTTGATAGGAGAGTATGTCATGAGCGTGACCCCTGTGAATAGGATCCGTGTCCCTATAAAAAAGACCACGGAGAGCTCCCTCTTCCCTTCCACCATGTGGGGTTATAGCGATAAAAGGACCATCTATGAACCAAGAAGCAGGCCCTCCCCAGACACTGACTCTGCCTGCACTTTGATCTTGATCTCCCCAGCCTCCATAACTGTGAAAAACAAATTTCCGTTGTTTATAAGCCACTCGTTTTTTTATTATAGCCGCCCAAGCTGACTAAGACAACATCGCTCTACCATATGCATCTTACCTACTTCATCCTCCCACAACACTGTACACTGGGCTCCAAGGGGTTAATAAACAGAAAAAGTCCACATGAGGGAGAAATTAGCATTTGAACTTAAGTCCAAGTGAAGTGACGTTAGCTAAATTAATTTAGCTACTCCTCTTTTTTTGTAATAAATGAACAGATATTTGCTTTGGGGTTTCAGAGTGAAAAGGTACTATTTGAATTGGAAGGATCAATAATAGTTTCTGATAGTAAGAAGATTTTTGAACTGGATCCAGGCTTAGGTGGATCAATCATTGCATACACAACAAGGTGACTATTCATGGGTTCTGTTTGTCATATTTCCAAAATTTGACCATGCTTGTGTGATTGAGGTTCCTATTTCTTGCTAGCTGTCTACCAGGGCCTGCTCTTGGGGCCTAGAAGCTGCCCTTAGGCCCTTGCATGTGGTCCCCTCTTTTCATAACATGGTAGTTGCATCATCTTCAAAGCAAGCAGGAGAATTTCTTTCTGAGGCTTCACCTTCTTTTCAAGGGCTCGCCTGATTAGGCCAGGCCCACCCAAGACCATCTCCCCTTTGGTGAACCCAAAGTCGACTGATTAGTAACCACAGCACAGGAGTGATAACCAGTCATACCCCGTAGTTGTGCCCACACCCAGAGGGAGAGCATTACACAGGACGTGGACGCCAAGGGCTGAGAATGTTGAGGGCCGTCTTAGAACTCTTCCTACCACATTGTTTATTAGGACATATGAAGAAGCAACAATAAAGTTAAAATTTAGTTCTTAGGAAGCTCCGATGTTTGACATAAAGCCTTTGTTACTACTTTGAGACTCTTTTGTTTAAATGTGAACTGTGTAACTACAAATGGCCCACTAAGAAACTAAAAGAAAACTTGAAGCCAACAGGGTATGATCTACAGGACCAGAGGTAGAAGGGAATCTTAACCTGGCTTTAGAATCCAGGTGTAAAATGGATATACTCTTTCCAGTTCTTCCTAAAGTAATAATCGCTGGTTGACAGGAGCACATTTAACAGTCTGCGTGTGAGTTTACTTTCTCCTTATACAAGAAACACTTTACACCAGAGTCAAATCTTTATGCAGAGTTTGACATGGGGACTTTCTTAGAATAAGCTCTCAAAAGACATTTGTTTTTTGGTTACTGTTAATTCCATTAGAAATAAAATAAAGTTTCATTTGGGAATACTGATTTTTAAAGATTAAAACTTCAATTATATACATTAAAATTCATTCCTTGTTGTAAATTCCTACAGGCTTTGACAAATGCATATTGCTATATATATGTCATTATAGTATGATACAGAATAGTTTTAATGTCCTAGAAATCCTGTGTTTCCCCTGTCCAGCTCCTCCCCAATATCCCTGGAGATTTGCCGTCATTGTAATTTTGCTTCTTCCAGAATGTGATATAACATTGAATCCTGCAGTATGTAGCCTTTTCAGACTGACTTCTTTCACTTAGCAATATCCATTTAAGACTCATCTATGTCTCTGTGTGGCTCAGAAACTTGTTCCTGTTTATCACTGAGTCATGTTGTAGGGAGGTGGCACTGTTTGTTTACCATTCGCCTATTGAAGTACATCTTGGTTGCTTTCAGGTTTCAGGGATATGAAAATTAAAAAGTTACTATAAACATTTCCATAAAGATTTTTTTGTAAGCTTAAGTTTTCAAATCAGTTGGGTAAATACCTAGAAGCACCATGTTGGATAATATTATAAGACTATGTTTGACTTTGTAAAACACTAGCAAAGTCTCTTCCAAAGAGCCTGCACCATTTTTGCATTCCCAGCAGAAGTGGGTGAGAATCTCTGTTGTTCCACATTCTTGCCCAAAATTGGTATTGTCAATATTTTGGATTTTTGTCATTCTAATAGGTGTATAGTAGTCACTTTTGTTTTTAGAAGACATCTACACTGAACATAGAATTATAGGTTTATTCATCTTTTTTACTGCAGCACTTTAAAGATGATTTTCTGCAGTCGTCTTGCTTGAATTTTTTTCTGACAAGAAATCTGCAGTAATCTATATATATATATATATATATATATATATATATATATATATATTCCTCTAAATACAAGTGTCTTTTTTTCCCTTTGGATGATCTTAAAATTTTCTCTTTATCATTGGTTTTGAGCACCCAGGTTATGATATTCTTGGATAGAGTTCCTGTTTATATTTCTTATGCCAAGGGTTTGCCCATCATCTTGAATCTCTGTTTGCTATATTTTAATCAAATTTGAACACTCAAAGTTCAAAACTTCAAAAACGGAAATACTTGGCCTTGATGTTATCATAATACAGGATCCATTGGATTTATCCCAGAGTGAAAGGCTTTATAAACAGTGTGTCACCCTCACTTGGTCTATCAGGACAGAACCATCATGGTCTTAACCAGTGGGCAATGGGACACCAGGGCAATGGGGACACCAGGGCACTGGGGACACCAGGGCACATGGCAGCATGAGCTGTAGCAATAGTTCCTTCACAATATGAGGAAAGATGGCGAGATGACTACCTAACTTTGCAAAGCCCCCTAATAAAAGGGTTTCATATAATGTTCCTCCTACTCCTAATACTTACTAGCAGAGCATTGTATTACAATGTGTCACTTCAGACATACTGTTTACACTCAAGTCTGCCAATAGGGTGATTGCACAACTTAAAGAGATGCCATTCATACTGCAGAACATTAGGACATTGTTGTACTTGTGATTGGGTATTTTTGGAGCTGCAATTTTTACAATTTTAATTTCCACCCAGAGGGATCAGTATGACAGTATTAAGCATAAAAGGCGAAACTTCAACAAATAGAATCAACTTTGTGCCTTCAATTCTAGTTGAGGTTGGGAACAAAATCAAGGAACCATGATATAGCATGAGATAAGCAATCAGGATAACTATGGTTAAGGTTAACATATTATAAAGATTATAGGTAGAATTTGGTGCCAAATGGACCTTGATCAAGATTCTGGCTCTGTCATTTACTGGCAGTATTAGAGTTAAGGAGCTTCAGTAAAATAATAGTACCTTGCTAATGGAGCTAGCAATGTCTAATTGCTATTATGATGTCTGAATGCAATGATGTAGATTTAAGTGCTCTCAGAAACTGCCTGGTATACACTGAACCCTCCCGAAATGGTAATTATTGATTAGATAATGAGGTTGAAGCTCTAATTGAAGGGACAGAATGCAAAACGTTGGCTAATAATAGGTCCCATGCTTCTAATATAGAATCGTTTTTTTTATCCAAGACTATATGGGATCTAGATATCAGGGAACAATGGAGTCAATACCTAAAAGGAAAGCCAATAGCCATAAAGCCAACAGAGGTGTGGGCATGTTAACCAACACAAAAGAATGAAGAAAAATACTGGAGCTGGAGTACAGAGTGAGGAGTCTGGGAACCATGGAGGTAAGGGAGAGCAGTGAA
The DNA here is from genome assembly GCF_040939455.1 of Microcebus murinus. Lineage (NCBI taxonomy): Eukaryota > Metazoa > Chordata > Mammalia > Primates > Cheirogaleidae > Microcebus > Microcebus murinus. The sequence goes on from NC_134117.1 coordinate 65,023,555, forward strand.
CAGGAGGGAGGAATGCAGAGGCCTGAGGAACTGTCAGGCACTTGTGACTGTGGGCAAATTTCCTTATCTGTAAATTTGATTGATCTTATACCACTGATGGGAACCATAATAAGATTAAACATGATAACCATCCACAGGAACACGCGTCACGATGGCAGAGTAGACCTCAGTCAACATCAGCGATTAATACAGTGATGGTGTTGGGTAGGTCTTTGATGCCTCCTGCAGAGTTCACACTGAACCACACGTGATTCAGGCCTTAAAGCAAGAGAAATTCCAAAAGGGTGAATGTGGAGTTGAAAACACACACACAAAAGCACTGGAGAAAATGGAAATATAGAAAGAAGAGGAAAATAATGCGTAAGTAAACCTCATGCTAGTATTCCTAGTGTCCACTATGGCTGGATTGCTGACTTGATTCTGTCTAAACCTGTTGGAAATGAGCATGTATTTTAAATCTGTTTCCTGTGCTGTTTGGAGTTTTTGCTCGTTTTTCATCCTCAAGAGAGGCTTTTGTGACTATGAAAACTCTGAAAGGCAAATTGAGCATTTATAATTATTACATCTATTTTATAGGTGAAGAGAGAGATTCAGCGATATCTAGAGATTAGTTCATAGCCCCCCCAGCTCATGAGTGATTGACTGAGGTTTAAACCCAGTCTTTTTCCCTAAATAAGCTCCCATTCCGTTCTACCATGTTGCCAAATAAGCAGCGCGCTAGAGAGCTAAACACGAAGGTGGCAACCCCCATACAACTAAACAGCAGGGCAGATGTTGTTTGCTGGAGGCTGAGCCAGGTCTGTGTGCAAGTGCCAAATTGCTGTCTCAGCGCGGCAGCTGATGCAGGGTCTGCTCGCCTGCCGCGGGCACCAGGAGCAAGGGGAAGGACCTTCCATATGGCACAAAACCCCCAAAGCCCTAGGAGGCACAGCCATGTGACTCCAGTGAACTTGTTCCAATACCTCAGCCAGGTGCTGCTGGGGCAAGGGGCTAGCTTTGGTCAGGGCGAGCTTGGGAGCTGCCCACAGAGGGCACCCCACGGCCTAGGTTTGGGCAGTGCCTGCATGCCAAATGCATTTTTCAGTTAAGCGAACTGAGTAATTACAGAATTTAAAGTTTTGATATTTTATTTATGAATGAGATTGCATGAGAGGTATTGAAGTATGTCCATGATCATATGCATATTTATGTCATGAAAGCATTTCGGGTTTATGTGTGTCTCAGTACCACAGGGTCACAGTCAGTACCTGGCAGTTTAAAACAAGCACAATGAAATCCTTTTCTTTGCAATTACATAAAGCTGTCATAAATCAGGAAAGTATCTTGCACATCTCCTCTACTACTTTTTTGAGTGAGAGCACTGATGTCTCAGCGGCACCAGTGGAACCTGGTTTGGGTCATGAAGCTGACGAGGGAAGGAGCCTGGCTCTGCACCAAATGCCTGGACTTGTGCTTCCCGGCTATTTTGTTTTTGGGGACAGCCTCATGCATATAGGGTACCGGTTCTTTCTCTCCTTATTTTTCTCCTTTCCTTTTGCTTTTGTTCCTCTTTCATTATTGTATTACCCTATCTGATTCATAATTTCTAATTTTTTATAGTATCTGTGTAAAATATCGTTTTTTTATAATTTCTAATTTTTTTGTCTATTTTATGTACTTTGTTCCCTTTCTCCTGTTTCAGAAAGAGCAAGAATATTCTTTGCACAGTGTGTTCGGTATGGAAGAGGTTTGATTTGTCTCTTCTGTTTCCAGTGCTTACAAAGTGGAAACTCAGAGCGAGCAAGTGCCTAAGTTTACACAGCAACCCAGAAACATGCTGACGATGAAACTCAGCTTCCTTCATTGTCAATCTCATTTATATACACATATATATTTTGTAACCATATCACATTTTCTTCCGTTATAGGTAACACTTGTGGGCCATGACTTTAATTATATTATTTGTAACATGGCAGCAATTTTCTTGCTTCATTACCTACATAAACTCATAAAAAGTTTAATTCTTGCTTCTCCAAACTTCTACAATTTTAAAACAAAGGCTAACATAAATTCCACCTGTGGAACCTTATGACAACTAGTTTCAACATTTATGAGGCAGAGATTTTGTTGTGACATCTCATAAAATAAATACTCCCCTAACTGAAAAAGCATAAAACTATATTTTCAACAACTGTGGACACATTAATGAACAGATGTCACATCATTAGCAGGTCCTTCTCAAATATACTTTGAAAATCTCATTTTCTTTGTTCATTTATGTCTTTATTTGAAGGATTACCAACCACTACCTTGATTATCCTAGATTAACCAAATTTGCTTAAAGAAAATTGATCAGTTAAATTTTTTAAGATGTAACAGGTCACGTAAATCTAATTCAGCCCTACTGTGTGTACTTAAGCTAAACTTTCCTGAGCTTATCTCCATCATGACCCCCATGGGACTCTGGGTATGGCTGGGCAGGCTGGCAGAGTAAGTTAACAGATTTTCTATTTGCTTGAGGGTATAATGGATTTCATGGATAATTAAAGATTAGATGATTTTAGACCAATGCCTAACAACAAGGACTAAGATCATTCTACTAGAATATGGTTCTTATGGTAGTTGCCTGCCCACACCCTCTTTTGCAGAAATCTGACTTTCTTTCTGCTATATGACCCATGCTCTCCACCTGCAGTTATTTGAACCAAAGCCAATAACTTCCTGTAAGAGCACTAAAATAAAGGCTGGACAATGATCAGTGACTTGAGATGAAGAAGTGAATGTGATCAATCACAGTTTTCTTTCAGCAATTTCATATAAGAGATTCTGAAAGAATGAATTCATCGTTGGGAAAATCTTCAACAGAAAGATAAAAATACAAGACTGACACCTTGCCCTCCTTCCATATGAATAAGTATGTTTATTATTTAGTGTAATTGTTAAAAAAAACAAAAAACAAAAACTTTGCATTCAGGGATAAATCTCAAAATATAGTAACACCCTATCTATTGCTATTCCCTCAAATAAATACTATCTTGAACCCTTTCTAATATATTTCTTAGAAATCAACTTTATCCCTGACTTTTGCAATACTGATCTTTAGATATGTAACAATCTTTGTAGATATAATAATTATGAGGCAACTTGTGTTTTTCTACCAATTATCAGGCTATTTGTAAATTTCTTTTCCTTCAGAATCATACTGTGCTTTTTATTCTGACAGCCCAGTTCTTCTGAAGACTGGACAAACATTTCAAATAAACATACTTTTTTTTTAATTTTTGTGTTCAGCATTTTTTAGTTCATACTTTTTTAAGTGCCAAAGATTATGAATGAGAGCCCATGAAATAAACAAAGATTATGATTTCCAGGTCAATTTCAGTTTCAGTTGTTTACTTAAAATCAACAACTTCTATTGGGGAATAAAATGCAGGTGATCTTTTCCTTACAACCAAAACATGAAATTAAAACATGTCCCAATAAATTGAGAAATCTTGTCCATCCTTGATACTGACTGGAGTGTATGGAATTCTCTTGCTCATGAGAGACCCCCAGCTCGACTGTCTGGGCATCAGAACAGAGTGGATCATAAAGCACCACAGTATAGGCATACATATATAATCTTCCAACCAAATTCCCTATGGATTCCTAAACATATATAGCAGTGCCTCCCAAACACTACTTCACAGACCAGAGCCCATAAGGATTTGCCTAAAAATGAGAAAAAAAATAATTGGTACTTACTTTTTATAAAATAAAATTTGTTAAATTTAAATGGATATTTATTTAACTATCCCATCCTTTCTATATTCTGGAGTTCAAATATTCTTTCTTTTATGGAAAGATAGTAATAACAAATAGTGTTTCTTTCTTAACATCTTAACTTGGCCTAGCAAAATATTATCCACCACATGTCAACCCAAAATAACCTTTAATATTTTACTAAAATTTAAATTTAAAATTCTGGACCAGTGACACACAGGGCATAGAATAAAATGATACACTGTGTTTTAGAAGCTTGGGAATGAATTTCCAAATGAATGAACTTAACAGCCAGAGAAGCACATATAGTAGAATCAAGACCTGCTAGGAACATACCAATGTGCTTGAACCAGAAAGCCATATGGAAGCCACGGCTAGGGCCAAGAAGAAGAATGACCAGAGGCCTTACAGTGAGCCTTTCTATAACTCAGGGAAAGGACATGCTACCCATGGTGGTGGGGAACATGGGTGTCCCCCCATGGCTGTTACATGGGTGTCCCAGTGACCCCAGGAGCCAAGCAGTCACCTTGGGAGCCCATGAATGGAAAAGAGGGGTGTGGGGGCTGGAGTTTCAGTGATTTTGATGACAGAATAGTTATCAAAGAATACTGTTTATTACTGTCACTGCAGCCTTATTCCCACAGGGTATCTCCTGGTCTGTGAAGCTCAAGAAAGGTGGATTATATATTTTTTAAAGCCAGAAATAGTTGGAAACTAGATTTGAAGTAAATGAGATTCATGGAAATCCTTTGATAATACCCTCTTATTTGTATTTCTGTATGGTTTGACTTTTCCATCTAGACCTATGGTTCTTAATCCTGGATGCGTATCAGAAACACTTGGGGGATTTACACAACTACCCAAAAGAGCACTGTGATGAGCACGGAGGGCTTGACCCCATTCACCACGCGCCCTTGTGCGAGCCACCTCATTCTAGCTCCTCCATACCACATGAAGTCATTGGAATAAATGATCTCAAAACTTTCCTTTAGCTCGAATGCTCTATTCTTTTACACCCATCCATTTTTTTTCCCCAAAAGGAAATGTCATGTCTTGATCCCAAGACAGAAAAATTGAATTAATTTTTAATATATTTCAATTCATTTAAATCTTGAATTAAATAATAAGGCTGAACGCAACTACCTGGCTTTTTTCTTAAAAGGGAAGGTGGCAAAGAAGAAAAAAGTGTCGTATTTCTTCCTTTGTCAGGGAGGCACAGCCATAGTTCACTGAAAGCTCCCTGTGTGGACACACTGCCAGGGCTTGCTGGAATTCTAGAACTTGTCAGAAAGCTGTTCTAGGGGAGATAGCTCATCAGAGGCACTCTGTTACAAAACCTCTGGAGGATGCTGTTGAAGGAAGCTGCTGGCTACCACGTGTGACTGGCTGCCGTGCACCACACGTCCCGGGTACTAAAGAAAATGCAGGTGCTTGCAGAGAAGTCCTGCAGCAGCAGGAGCTGGACCTGGAGAAGCCACATGCTCCACAGGCATCTGCACAGGAGCGTGCTGGAACCAAGCAGCAAATCTCTTTCCCCCTGGAATGTCTCTCAAGCACCCTCTGCTATCAAAATTTAACATTATGCTTGTTATCAAAGGAAAAACTATTTAAAGGGCCCAGGTCCATTTTCACAAAGCAAGCTAAGAGGGTGAATTAGAATCTGATGTGCCATGAATGGACACCACCAAAAGTTCCTTGAAGGAGACGTGTCTGATTGTTGCTATGTGATTCTGCCTGGGGTCCAAAGGCATTGCAGGATGATCTTGGAACCTGCCATTACTGTGTACACCAATTGTACTCTGTGTGTTGTCCCCAAAGTTCCCACTATGTCAGATGAGCCCAGGCATCTGCATTTCACTCTGATTCCTAATCTGCACTCTCTTTCCCCCTCGTCTTGCCACTGGGACTGGATTCCAGCTGTGGGCCCCTGACCTCCAAATAGTTCCTTCTAGACTCTCCCTAATATTCTTTGTTTCTACAGACTGTGAAGTGGGGAGAAATTCACTGAAGGGTATTTGCTTTAGGTAAAAAAAAAAAAAAGAAAAAGCTGGTATTGGTCCTCATACCCAGTATGGAGGGGCAGTAGAAGACATAGGTGGTCAGAGAAGATCATGATTGGGAAAGGTAGGCACTACAGTCCCCGGATGACAGTACCACTGACATCTACTTGTAGTTATTATGGGGCTCTGCTAGTTTTAGAAAGAGTTAGAGTTGCAGAAACCTAAGAAACCATGGAGGAGCCAACAGAGCCAATGATGGCAAATGTGCAATAGGCTTAGATATTTTTTATGTAAATCAATACTTATGACTTCTATTTTTAAATACATTCATTTAAAGACATGCTGTTTGGAAGCAAAGCTATTTTTTGTCAATGGAATACAGTTTTTTACAATTACATCATGAGGAGTAACATAGACATTATGATCTCTTTTTTTGATTAAAAAAACCCAGAGATTTGAAGGATACTTGTACAAATCTATGAAACATAGACCTTTTCTTTATTTTTATAAGTATCAACTGCCTTCAAGTTTTGTGATGTGGGGTCTTGATTTCACTATTGACGGTGAAGAAAATTATCCTTAAATTATATGTATTACTTATACAAAGCTGAAATAAATAAATATACTCATTCCCAATATAAGGAGGCAGGACAAGAATGACATGGACTAACACAGAGAATGGAAGGAGAAAGGCTGAAACATTGAGAAGTTAGAGTCTCAAAGTTAGAAACAGTTGCTGACACTAAGCAGAACTGAGGAGAGCTGACCATATCTTCTCGTTGCTTCTCATGAAAGACTGACTGATTTCGCTGTGGGCTGCTCAGGCACATTTCCTTAAACAGAAAGTCTGAAGCATAGACAAAGTGCCATCGGTGCCACATCCTCTTGTTTCATGATGATAGGGAAACGGTGCTTAATATTCTGACAATTTGACTTTAGAGCACAGAGCAGCATAGCCATGGTAAATGGAGGCAGTGTTTGTTAAGCGTATTTTTTTCTTCCTCTCCTAAATCTTGATATTATCACCTACACATTGCACATGATGTCCTGATTGGAGCTCCCAATGGCCCTAGAAGTCATAAGTACCATCAGTCCCGAGCTTTGTTCTGCATAGGAGCAGGTGTTGCAAAGTGATGAACAGAGAAATCTCAGCTGCCCCACAAGGGAAGAAAATTTTGAGTGTGTCAAGTTCCAGAGTCACCCTTCACGTCTGCATGTCCTAAAACTAAATCCCACTGAATCACATCAGTATGGTCAATGTTGATAAGGATCTCTGGGGTAATTAATTGAAAGTATCAGTTGAGCCCTTTCTATTGTCTATTTAAACTGCGATCAATGCATGAGGCTGGTTTGCTGAGAATTTCTGTGTGTGTGTGTGTGTGTGTGTGTGTACAGGTATGTACATCTGCACAGTCATGCGTGCACCACATTTTATTTTATCAAAAATTAAACATTATGTTCTTTTAAATTATAATTTTTTCTACAATTATAAAAATAATATATAATGATCATGAATACTTAAGGAAATACAGGCTAACAGAAAGAAGAGTAAAATGTCCTATAGTCCCACCTTATAGAACAATTTCATTCTGGAGCTCACCAGATACTAAAAGTGACTATGTTGATAGTGAACAGGGACAAGAGAAGGGGGATCACTATATACTTCCATTTTTTGTTTCTTTTGGTTTTTCTGACTTCCACAGTACAATCAATTCTTTGAGGTTTAAGCCAAAAGCTAACATTCAATAATTTTAACTCTGGCATCTTGACTTTTAACTTGTGTCTTAACCTCTGAATCCCCATTTCTTTTTCTCATATGTAAGTAATGACTTGCATTTTTTAAATGTGGTTGTTGGATGAAGCTGTCTTTAGACATTCATTACAGGACAAAGTAAGGGCCTTAGAATTCCTCTGGGGCGTGGGGCCGCAATAGCCATGAAACTTGAGCTTTTCAGACCAGGGTCCTGAGAAGGAAGCTGGTAGAGGAAAGGCTCACTGAGGCAGGGGGGTTCACTGCAGAATGGGGGAGTGGCAGTTAATGAAATAAAATATCATAGCAAAAATGCTCATAATCTGGAGGCCAAACTTTTACAGTGCAGAAAGAATCCGGCAGAACTGGTACAAATTCCAACTTCACCACTTACCAGACTTGCAAGTTACCTAACAACTTGGCGCCTCTATTGATGCCTAAGTGATCAAGGTCAATCATTATACCAGCCTTATTAGTTTATTTTCAGAATTACATTAAAAATTTAGGCAAGCTCCTAGCCCAATCTCTGGTGCTGAAACACAAGAGAGGCTTGAAAATCACTGTTCGCTCATCTCTCTCCTTCGCTGCTGATTTATAATCTAGTGGGGTGTGGAGTTGAGGGGAGGTTACTTTTGAAGTCATTTTTTTTTTTTATTTTTTTAGGTTTCTTTTAGTTCACTCTCCTTTCCTACCTGAGACTTTGTAACCCTGGCTTAGCAATAGGGAAAGTGTTGCTATGGCTACCGCTATCCTGTGACTTCAGGTGGTCATAAAGCTGCGGGAGGCAGAGCCGGTGCTTTCATGCAGATGTCCTCAGAACCGTGAGAAGGAAGGGTGAGCCTTGTGAGCACACGTGGGTATGAAATTCTGGGTTTTCGGGGGGGCAAGGGTTAATGTCACGCCTGTGAAGTAAGGTCTGGGCGTGTCAGACCTACACAGCACACTCTCTCTGCAACATCCGCCCTTCCCAGTGAGCAACTGGCACATTCCAGACACTGAGACACAAATTCTTTTTCTCCCTGCATTTTTGTCTCTTTTTGTTCCATCTCTCCTCTATTTCCAACCAGATATCCTCTCCTTCCTTTCTTGATATCCTATCCCTCCTTTCTTGAAAACAGGTTCTCTCTGACTTTTACTCTGGGAAAAAAAAAAAAAAAGAAAAGAAAAAGCCTTTTTCCTTTAATTAAAGTTGCTTATTGAATCAATTTGCTTTATAGAAGGCAGCAACATCCGGGCACGTAGCTTCTCTCTCACCCCATCATGTGGGTATTGATTCCTCGCTTTTTGTCCTGATATCTTTTCCGTTCTTTCTTTTGTTAGCTTTTGTGGAATATAACTGACAAATAAAAATTGTATATATTCCAGGTGTATAATGCAATGTTTTAAAATACATATACATGGTGAAGTGATTTCCACAACAGAGCTAATTAACATATCCATCACCATACATAGTTACCTTTTTTTGCAGGTGTGGTGAGAATATATATGTAAGAGCTACTTAGTAAATTTCAAGTATGCAACACCTTATTATGAAATTTAGTCACCATGCTGTACAGTAAGTCTCCAGAACTTATTTATCCTATAAATGATAGCTTGTAGCCTTGGCCCGACATCACTCCCCAATCCTGAAAACCCTTCTACTTTTTGTTTCTATGAATCCAGCTTGTTTACATTGCACATATAAATGAGGCCATGCAGTATTTGTCTTTCTGTGTCTGGCTTATTTCACTTGATATAATGCCCTCCAGGTTCATCTACATTGTCACAAATGACAAGATTTCCTTCTTCCTCAAGGCCGAAATAGCATTGTATTTGGGAATATATATACTACATCATTTTTATCATTTATCTGTCAATGGACACTCATATTGTTTCCAAATCTTAGCTATTGTGACTAATGCTGTAATCAACTTGAGAGTGCAGATGTCTCCTCAAGATACTGATTTCATTTCCTTTGGATATATAACCAAAAGTGGAGCTACTATAGCAAATGCTACCTCTATTTTCAATTTTTTGAGAAACTCCATACTGTTTTGTAAAATGGCTGTACCAATTTGCATTCCCACCAATAATATGTAAGGGATCCCTTTTCTCCACATCTTTGGGGAAATGCAAATCAAAACCACAATGAGGTATCACACCTGCTAGAATGGCTGTTATCTTTATTATTCTAACCCGAGACTACACTAGTCTACAGTTCGAGGAGAAGGTATTTATCAATCCAGCCCAAATCCTCAACATGAAAAGCAAAAAATATGCATGAATTACCCCCGAAAGCTCTTCACTAGTCATTTAACATACACCATCTCATTTCATCCTACCAGCTATTCTACAGAGTAGCTGACATTTCCTCATTTTACAGAGATTAGTACATTGCCTGAAGTCACAGAGTTAGTAAGTGCCTGAGATAGTATATGAGCCTGGTACCATCTAATTGCAAAGCCAGCCCTCTGGCTTTCAGTTTATTTGCCTTATAATGACATATACATATTATGCTTAGCACAGAGCATTACACCTATGTAAACATAGACACAGCATTAAAAGTTGCCTGTTATAACTGGACAATATTACGTCCAAGGTTTTTTCTAAGTCAGTACAGTATTCATCAGTGTAACCTATTTTCAGGGTTTCTGGTCTTTGAAAAATATATATCTAGGGAAGCAAAGGAAAGAACTGATGCTGCCTATGGCATTTCATGTCTAATGTATAATACTACATCCCTCAGCTCTTGGAAAATGAGTTTATTTCTTTTTTTCCCTCAGTTCATAGAATGTTTGGCCACTAATCACACAACAGAAAAAAATGTACGTGTTATCCTTTTCCAATCTTATTCTCACCTTCTCCATTAAAGTGTCAGGAAGCAGAGGAGCATGATGAAAAGGAAATGGCCTTTAGACCATGAATAATCAGGCATGAATCTTAGATACCTGCAGCAGCCTCATCCGATTCTTTATCTCTAAAAGAAGTAGCCAAGGCTCTCTCCTTGCAAGGGTTGAAGTCAGGTTTGTGACGTACGTCTAAGTCAGGCCCAGCCTACATGTTAAGCTCTCTGGAATATCAGGCCCATCCGAATACCCAGTTATCATGTTTGGAGTCTCAAGCACAAATTCATTTTTCTCACTATTTTGTCTCTATTTTCAGTCTAGTCTCTATTTGCAACCATATATCCCTAGTACTAATGTGAGGATTTAATGAAAATACCTATTTGAAGTTCCTGGCACTGTATCTGGCTCATGGTTGATGCTCAGCAAAATGAGTTTCCTTGTCCTTCTCCTTTTCCCTTTCAAAGACTAGGACAATTCACAATTCTCTGTTTTTGATACAGGTTATTCTGATTATATTGACAAATCCAATTTCCACAGGTAACAGCTCCTGGGGAAGTTCAGGAAGGCCAGCATTTACTCAACAACATGGCACTCTAACATCATTTCCTTAGGGGGCTGGATTATTTGATAAACTTAAAAACACACCTACCATACATGCAGGGGAACAAATACAGAGAACTAATCAGGGACTTGGCCCCCAACAGCCTGGCTGGGGAGAAAGTGGTGCAAGAAAGAGTTGTGAATGTGGGCTAGGGGGTGCTGTATCAGACTTGGTGACTCCAGATTAGCACCCCAGAGTCACAAAAAGTGGAAATCTCTCTAACCCCAGACCAAGTGAAGAGGTGATGGTGGAATTGAACTCTGCACAATATTTAAAGACCTATAGTTCTGCCAGGATTCGGGATGAAATAGATCCTCTGTTCCTGAAGATGACACCAAATCTCCACCACAGCAGGGCCTAGCAGCAATCACCCTGCTCTCTGGAGTTTACAACCAAAGAGAACCAGTTCAGGAGTCAATTAAAACTGATTAAAAATATTATATCCTAGTGAATTGTATTTAAAACTGGATATGAGCCTTAGGATCTCTGTGTTATACATGGAAGCAGAAAATCTTCATCTACACTCTTAAGCTGCATTGACAAGGGCAAGTGTAAAACAGAAATTAGGAAAATCCCTGAGCTGTTAGAAAAACTAACCCAACCTAGTTTGCTAGGTTGCACGTTGGGGGAGGGCTGGCCCAATGATCTACACTGGCCACCAGGTGAAAGGGTGATCCACTCTCACGTCTAGAGACTTCTGCAAAGCCTTCTCAGGAGGAGGGCTGTCCACAGGGGAGATTCTGTGCTACCAGAGAGACCTAAGCAATGTGTCCACTCAGGAATCTCGGCTGAAAATACTAAGTATCTTGGCTAGTTTGTTTTTTCTCCTTTATTGTCAGAAGTTTAGAGAAACCAAACCCTGAGAAACAAAAGGGTCAACATTTTTAAAAATATTTTTCAGCATATGATGGGGGTAGAAAAGTTTAAGTTGCATATATTGCCTTTGCCCCACCCGAGTCAGAGGTTCAAGCGTGTTCATCCCCCAGACCGTGTTGCACTGCACCCATTCGGTGTGTATATACCCATCCCCCTGCCCACTCCCACCTGCCCAACACCCAGTGAATGTTATTACTATATGTGCACTTAAGTGTTGACCAGTTAATACCAATTTGATGGTGAATACACATGGTGCTTGTTTTCCCATTCTTATGGTACTTCACTTAGTAGAATGGGTTCCAGCTCTATCCAGGATATGACAAGAGGTGCTAGATCACCATTGTTTTTCTGTGGCTGAGTAGAACTCCATGGTATACATATACCACATTTTATTAATCCATTCATGTATTTATGGGCACTTGGGTTGTTTCCACATCTTCGCAACTGTAAATTGTGCTGCTATGAACATTCGAGTGCAGATGTCTTTTTTATAGAATGTCTTTTGTTCTTTTGGGTTGATGTCCAGTAATGGGATTGCTTGATCAAATGGTAGTTCTAATTGAGCTCTTGAGGTATCTCCATATTGCTTTCCACAGAAGTTGTACTAGTTTGCAGTCCCACCAGCAGTGTATGAGTGTTCCTATCTCTCTGTATCCATGCCAACATTTACATATGGGGACTTTTTGATAAAGGCCATTCTCACTGGAGATAAGTGATATCTCATTGTGGTTTTGATTTGCATTTCCCTGATGATTAGAGATGTTGAGCATTTTTTCATATGTTTGTTGGCCATTAGTCTATCTTCTTTTGAAAAGTTTCTGTTCATGTCCTTTGCCCCCTTTTTGATAGGGTTGTTTGATTTTTTTCTTCCTGATTTTCCTGAATTTTGTGTAGATTCTAGTTATCAGCCCTTTATCGGATGTGTAACATGCAAATATTTTCTCCCATTCTGTAGGTTGTCTGTTTGTTTTCATGATAGTTTCCTTGGCTGTGCAGAAGCTTTTTAATTTGATCAGGTCCCATTTATTTATTTTTCTTGTTGCTATGATTGCCTTTGGGGTCTTCTTCATAAAAGATTCCCTATAGCAAAAACAATCTTAAGCAAAAAGAACAAATTGGGAAGCATCAATTTACCAGACTTCAAGCTATACTGCAAGGCTATAGTAACTGAAACACCATGTTACCGGCACAAGAACAGAAACATAGAGCAATGGAACATAACTGATAACCCAGATATAAAACTATCCTTATATAGCCATCTAATCTTTGACAAAGCATACAAAAACATACACTGGGGAAAGGTATCCTCATTCAATAAATGGTGCTGGGAAAATTGGATAGCCACATGTAGAAGACTGAAACAGGATCCACGCCTTACACCTGTCACAAAAATCAACTCACAGTGGATAACAGATTTAAACCTAAGGCATGAAATTCTAAGTATTTTAGAAAAAAATATTGGAAAAACTCTTATAGACATTGGCCTAGGCAAAAAGTCAACGTTTATTCAGCCCACATTGGGGGTCAGGTACTGCTCCGTGTGTGTATCTCACACTACCTGCGCTAGATATCATTAACCTTATTCAACAGGTGCAGAGATCAGGATCATGGAATTCAAGTGACTTTCTCAAGGATACTTGGCTGGTAAAGGGTGGAGAGCAGATTCAAACCCAGGGCTTTGAATGAAAAACCTCACATCATTTTCATACTACTACACAGCTCTTCTCAAAAGGACAGGACCTGACAGCTCCTCTCTTTGTTCCTCTTACCTTCCATTTTGTTTCCCTCTCTGTCTCTCTCTGTTTTCTCCCCCTTCTTTTTGTTTTCCCTCCTATCTTCATTGTTGGCTGTATTTGGGTGGCCTGAAGGTCATTTTTGTTGACACTGGTGTATGCTCCTCACTGTACATCATTTTCTAATAAAGCCAAATTCCTATCTATGGGACAAAGCTCTCAAAGGAAAGTTGAAAGCCTACACTTTATGTGTCTGACCACCAAATTACAGGGATCATTGACTTTTTGCTATTCTTCTCCCTTTATCTTTTTAATGTATTTTTGGAGTTATTTATTGCTTAAGACATCAGTTTGTTGAATGACATTTCCAGTCATTGCTTCCAAAATATAGAATTGTTATGGGACCATATGCTTGCAAGACAGTATAAAATTGTCAAAAGAAGATTGACTCTTTTCCTACAATTTAATCCTATAGAAAATTTCTATTTTATTCATACTTGTTTCTACTCATGATTCATATGTGGTGGCTGACAAGCATTGCACCTGCCTCCCACTTGCCAATAGTGTTTGGCAGAGTATTTTATTGTGATGTCATGAAAGGCAAGGTTAATAGTAGTCAACAGGTCACATACGCCATTTGCTGTCCACCATAAAGAAATATGATTAAGATTTTAAGCAAATAAGCTGTCAGAAAGGAATATATGTTGCTTTTAAAGGCATAACTTCAGTTTCATTGAAGAGTTTGAATGGCTGCAATCCCCGTTAACAACACTGTTTGTTTCAGAGATGGGCAGTTTTTTCTAAACAGCTGTTGGAGCACAAATGTAGGTCAGTGCTGGGAAATGATGTTAAGGAATGCTCCATACCTCCAAACTTCCTTAAGGTCAGCACAAACATAACATCACAGTCTCACTCTTCATACCTGGCTCTTGGCCAGCACTGCCCAACTCCTTTAAGAAGCTACATACAATTAAATACATACAAAAGGAAGCCTACAAAACATCCTAGCTCTGAACTGCTCACTTTGTTCTGTTCTGATATTGTCTACACAGATCAGCATCTGAACCTCAGAGTAGGGTGGAGAAGAGTGGCTAGAACGGAGGTTCAAATGAACAATATTCCTTCAAGTCATCAAAATAAAATGGAGTAGACAAGTGGCCAACAGAAAATATTCACTGAATAAACAGGTGAGTAGGTATACAGTATCTTATTGAAAGTATGTAGTGGTATTCATGGAGGAGAATGAGTTATTAAGGGTTATTTGGATACCCAGCAATAAAAATACCTCTAGAGTCTGTCTGGAGGTGAAATATCTCTATAAGCTGAATTAAAGAAAGCTTGTACTTAGTACTTTGGCTGGGGGACGGGGGTTCTTTTGACAGTTTATTGGTTCCTTAGTCTTATTTAAGAGAATGATAAATCTAAAAAAAAAGGAAAGCAAATACAAATTATGCATAATCAGGCAATCATTTGATATTGTGTTTAAAACACCCTTTTATCTTAATAAAATGAGCATAAAATTATCTAGCTCTAATCAATTTTGTTGACAGAAGCTCCATACAATAGGCAAACTTATTTTAGGAAAATGGTATACACACATATGTGTATATATGAATGTGTGTATATGTGTGTGTATGTGCACATTTACATATTTACATATATATAGTTTATATTCACATTTATATAGAAAATTATTTTTTACACAACAGATTTATAGACCACAATTTTTATGTGCTAAACTATTTTCCCCAAAGTTTTTCTCTGTACATTCTGTGTGCATATGATATACATGTGAGTATATATGTTTATGTATTTACATATATACATATATCAGTGAGGGTAATAAAATCATCAAGGTCTCCAGCAACTTTTCCTGGAGTAGTGTTACTACTTCCTGCAGTTGGGGGATGGTAGGGAAGTCATTTATTCCATACTGTGCCCCGTGATATCTCTTACAATGTCTTTTGTTGACAAGCCAAGCAGATCTTTAAAGTGTTGCCCCCCTGTTTTGATAGTCAAAGGTCCATTAGTTTCAGTGGCACACTCTCATACTTTTGAACTCACTTGAGCATATAAACATTTCAAAAATCCTGTGCTACCTCTCAGCAATAGAAAATTTACTAGGGTTTTCTAATGTCCTAAGTGTTCAGGCACAGTAACACTCATCATTTCTTAGGAGGAATACTTATTCCCCACACTTGCTTAGCTTAGTCCCTAGGCTCTCACATCTCACCAGGTTTTCTAGGATTTTTGCTGCCTTTCTGGCCTGATAGGTTGAAAAAGGGAGATTGGGATCTTTTGGGGTTGAGTCTTGCCGATACCTACAGTATAATCATTTCTTCTTTGACTCCACGTGGGGTATCCTGACATACACTGAAAGTGAGGTTTTATTCCTACCATAACATATATCCACCTAAGTCTTTTGATGAAGTCACAAAATAGCTTCCATTCTCCAAGGGAAGAGGACATTTAATTATCAAATTCAAAAAACAGAATCATGCCTCCTAGGTCCATGGTAACATGCCATCTCTGAGGTAGTATAAACAATGAGCAAGGCTTAAGATAGTTTAAGAGATTAAAATATAGAAGAGAATTTGGAGATCAAAGTTTTAGAGAACAAATCTAGAGAAGTTATTGGTTAATATTTCCAAATGACATCTTGTCAATATTAGTTTGTACATAAAATATATTTTTTGTTATAGAAATGATCTCTGTTAGGTTCTGTAAGCTTTACAAAAGAAAAAAAAACTATGGAGATTCAAATAATACAGCTATGAATATCCTGATTTCATCACTTGCTGCTTAGTTATTCCTATAAAATTATGACTTATAAAAAATAAATAAATAAAATTTATAAATTATAAATAATTCTGAATTTCAGTTTCCTCCTCTGTAAAGCAAAAGACTTCATAAATAATTTTTACATAAAATAAATAATAATTAAAACACAAAATACAGCACCTAGCATTTAAACATCTTCCTATTTGTTATTCCTTTAATTGCTTCAATTCGTCTGAATCATAATTCAGACAAGACAAGGTGGCTCCTTTGTATTTCCACAAGGACTCAGTTATAACATTTGTTTGTGATCCTTACACACTTCTCAGTATGGGAAACCAGATTCATCTGTTTAAGTCTGATTCTCCACTTCCACTATTCCCAAGAGTATCAGAGAAAAGCTATAAACCTATCAGAGAAGAATGATCAAAACTAAGCCATGTATATAATCCAAATTATATTACCATGTGACAACAAGTTGTAATTTGCGATTGGTTCTACAGGATCATTTGCTGTTTTTAAGATCATTTAATTGTCTTGTCCTGTAGCTGAAGCCTGTCTGCCCTGTAGGCTAGAAAGTACAGACAAAAAATACTCTCAAAATTGAACTCCAACACTGAAGATGGGAACCATTTAAAAACAGCCTATTCAAAAGTCATATTAAATTCAAAAGAGCAAAAATAAGGAAGATGACTGACTTCTCGAAAGAACTGATGAAAGGCAGAAGACATCGAAAAGATATCTATGAATAAATGAGTAAATATAATGCCAAACTAGGATTCTATTCACAGTGAAAGCATCCTTTAAAGAATAATTTGAAAACAAAAAAAGAAAAAGAAAGAAAGAAAGAAAGAAAGAAAGAAAGAAAGAAAGAAAGAAAGAAAGAAAGAAAGAAAGAAAGAAAGAAAAAAAGAAAATACCAGCAGGGTTATTCTCAATGAATACTAATATTATAAAACTACAAAAATAACAATACATTAAAGCTTTTAAAAGATATGTAGGACTAAAATATATGACAAAATAACAGAATGTGGAGGCAATAAACAAAGAAAAATTTTCTAATGCTTCCACTGTCTGGGAAGTGGTGAAATTAACCATTTTAATTAGGCTCAAGTAAATCAAAGAAAAATATTGTGCCCCCTAAGCTAACCACTAACAAGATAGTAAAAGCATGCTTTTTAAAAAAAAAAGAAAGAAAAATATCTAAAGGAAGATAACATGTACTAAAATAAATTTGGTTATTAATAAGTACTGTAAAAAGAGTGCTATAAAAAGTAGACCAGGTGTAACAAATTGAAAGAACATATAATGATATATTTAACCCTTAATATATTATGGATTAGTTTAAATTTTAGTGGAATAAGCATTTTACCTAAAAGAAAAAATGACAGATAATTAAAAACTATATAATCTTAGAAGAGATATATCTTAAATATTGGAACAAGAATTACTGAGAGTAATTGGATAGAAAATGAATACAATGCAAAACTAACTTAAAAATATCAAGCATAGCTATGCTAATGTTATAAAAACTAGATATTAAAATAAGAAACCTTACAAGAGTCAAAGAAGGATGTTTCATAATGATAAAAGATCAAATCCACAAAGAAAATTTCACACATCTAAATGTATGTGTCTAATAATATATTCTGAGACCACAT
Source organism: Microcebus murinus (assembly GCF_040939455.1). Taxonomy (NCBI): domain Eukaryota; kingdom Metazoa; phylum Chordata; class Mammalia; order Primates; family Cheirogaleidae; genus Microcebus; species Microcebus murinus. The sequence goes on from NC_134117.1 coordinate 65,041,520, forward strand.
AAAGCAAAATTTAAGTATAATAAAAGGAATAATAAGCAAGTAGCCAATTATTGTGGAAGAAATTAACACAACTCCCTCAGCAACTGATATAGAAACAAGAAAAAATATCAAAAATGATCTATAAAAAGATACAGAAAATCCTTTCAACCTTGATTTAATTGTTATATAAACAATATTGTATAAAGATAGTACCAAAGTAAACACTCTTTTCAATTATGAGCATTTACCAATATTTACTAATGCTGGAGCATAAGGAAATTCAAAAAGATTAAAATCATTCACATATTCTCTGAGGACAGTGGATTAAGCTATACAGTAATAACGAAAAGATAATTAAAGTCTCTATACATCTGGAAACTAAGCATGAAGAACAAAATTGGAGAAAGTACACTACTCAATACTAAGATTTTCATAGAGCTAGTGTGGCATTGGTGTCATGACCCGTTTAGAGGACAGAGGATGAACACAGAACATAAAACACAAATGCAGAACACAAAGAAAAATGCAGACACACGTACAAACGGTTGACTCGAGTAATAATACACCGGGTCAGTTTTATTTTTATACTCTAAAAGATTAAAGTTAGGTCCTTTCACATAAGCACCCAGGCATGGCAGCGATAGCCATAAATTCCGGAAAGTGTAGCCTTAGGGAAGCAGATATCCCCTGACTCAGAATTTTAAGGTGGTTGCTCTAGGCACTAGGCATAGATAAAGGACTGAGATTAGCAAGGATGGGCAAGGTGAGCCACAGGGGGCATTTCTCATCCCCAGCTTCTCTTAGGGTGATCCCCTAAGATCTTCGGCTGAACCCGGCGACTGTGCCTGGCTTAGGTCGCCCTTCCCTTGAGGGGTCTTACCCGCCATTGACTAACCAGCCATCTTATGGGCTATACGCAGCAATCACAGGAACAATATGTTTGTCATGTGGCCTCCAGACCCCCAATGCCATGGGGTGGGGCTGCTCTTGCTACTGGCAACTCAGGTCCTTTGTTATGCCTCTAGGAAACACCTTTGTTTATCACAGGGAGCCTGTCTGGAACAGATTACTTTCAAATGCTCTGGGCAGAACACATACATTACTCACTAACTTTAATTCTTAAACTAGGAAAATATATGTCAGTCCCCTACACATTGGTACCAAGAAGAAAATATTGAAATTTAAAATGACACAAAAAATGAAAAAATATAAATGATTGATAAATTGGACTATGTTAAAATTAAGCAGTTACATTCATCAAGAGATACAAGTAAATCAAGTCACAGTGTGGAAGATACTTGCAATATACATAGCTGACAAAATATTTTATGTATGATGGGCTCCTCCAAACAATAAGGACCCAAGAGAAAACAGTAAAATGCCTGAACTGGCATATTACAATTAAGATATCCAAAAGTCCAATGAACATTTGAAAAGTTTCTTATCTCTCTATTATCAGACATGCAAACAAAAACTGGCATAAAATATCAGCATTGACAGATTTTAAAAGACTAACAATAGCATTTGCTGGGGAGGTGTAGAAGAATGGAAACTTCCATAGTTTTCTGATAATAGTGTATGTTGGTATAACCATTTAGGTATACTGGTGGTATTTACTAAAACTCATGTTACATACATATTTTGACACAGCAATTCTATTCCTTAGTAAATTTTCTATATAAATATATCTATAACATTTTTAGCAATGTTATCTGTAATAATCTCACAATAGCAATATCAATGTCCATCAATGTTTTAATGCATAAATATATTATGTCATATCCATACTATGCAATCCTGTATAAGATGCAAATTAATTAACTTCATACAACAAACATACAAACAACATAGATTAGCACTGGATAATTTTGAGCAAAAGAAGCCAGATCTAAAAGACTACATACTGTATAAATTTCAGTAACAGACAAAACTATCTAATGGTGTTCGAAGTCAGAACAGTGATTGACTTTGGATGAGGAGTGACCAATAGGGACACAGTTGTTTTTATTTATAAAAATTATGGAAGCGGATCACACTGTATGGGGGAGGGACACGCTTGTAGCCCTGGCTTGGGTGGCACAAATGCATTACATGTAACCGAAATGTTTGTACCCCCATAATATCCTAAATAAAAAAAAAGAAAATTAATCTAGCTATATGTGCATACTTTGTGCACTTTTCTGTCTGTATATTTCAAAAGTTTATTTATAGGAGAAAAAAGCAGACCAAAATTTAAGTGGTTCGATAAAATTTTGTCAAATTCTTCCCTTTTCTCTTGGCTTTTGCCCTGTGGAGTGTCAAGCACCACAGGTAAAGCTACAATATTCTACTCTCCGTGAAAGCTAGTCACCTCGTGCCCTCTTTCTGCAGGGAAACCTTTCATAAGATTACAGAGTTCCAACCTCCACTGTAAGTGGTTGAAGGAACTCTAGCCATTATCCTCTTCCTTCGGCAATGACAGCTGGGGTAGTCAGACTTGAGGAACTTCGCTGACCCAGGAGCACCTTATGCTTGGGAGGTGTATTTGCCCTACCCTTGTGGTAGAAGAGATTTCTTTTAAATGATGCAAAAAATCAATAAATATAAATAAATGTGTCTTTGACCTTTGATAACTACAAGAAACCCAAGAGGAGTCCTGCAGAAAGGGAGCAAGACTAGCTGCATAGTGACTCTAGCTCTGGAATTTACAAGAAAGCATCTGGATCCTGAGATTGTTCATTCTATTGTCCATCTCAACTAACTAGGGCAGCAAAGCAGAGACTTGGAGCATCCCATGATCATAGCTCTTGAAATCTGAAGGGTTAACAGTGATCGTTTAAAAAGCTACAAACCTGGGTGAGAAGGAAAGATTCCCATCAGAAGGCATCAAGAACTACAGGACGAGTACTTATAGAGATATTGTTAACCTGACCATGTTGTACCTTCCTGTGTAGATGCCTTCAGACAGCTATGTCACACTTCTACAGGTGGCTTGGAGACCCAAATATCAAAAACGAAAATGCCTGTCAAAACTCATTTTCCTCATGCTAGAATAAAACCAACCAAAGGTCAACCTAAACTGTGGGCGATACTAATAAATGCTGTCCTTGACCTCACCAATATTGACTTCATACATCGCTTGATTTAAAACCAAAAATTTGTAGGAACCATGCCCCTACTTGAACGTCTTGGCTGTCTAGCAGAGTTATGGTGGACAGCTGTGGGAATGTCTCCCCAGTGCAGAGTGAGACTACTTTACCGGTATCCTCCCGCCCTCTCTCCCCAGTTCACATAGTGAATTCCTGGAAGGCATGTTGTGCAGTGTGACCATGCTGCAGTCCTGCCCCCATCTACCTTTGATTAAGCCTCATGACTAAGCTGGCCCAACCGGAAGCTTATCTTTAAGTATTGAAATTTAGGGCTCAGTGAGATGCCATGTTGCTGTGTTTGGATAATATTGATATTTAAAATTCAGGAAGCGTGGGCCACTTATTTTTAATTAGGTGGTCTTGGAAGTGAAGAAACCTGGCATGCAAAGAAGGAGAAAAATAAGAAAAATGTATACAGAGAAACTGCTAGTTCTCCTTTCCAGTACTCCATTCCTGCCCTTGGATTTCAAGAGACACTTGCTCTTATTATAAGAAATGCCTCCATTTATGCTGATGAAGTAGTGTGAGCTCTTTTTATTTGCTTTAAAATAGTCCTAATAAATAGGGCATTACCACACTGAAAAAAAAAAATGGGTAGGTATTCCATCTCAGAGTGAGTGCTGCTTATGCTGACTCAAAGTATCTGCGCCTTTAAATCTATACTTAGATTCAAGTAGATTTAGTTTTCTCCCCTGTCTCAAAGACCTCTTTCATCTTACATGAAAAAGTTAAGACTGGCTTGTCATCTCTGTTTTGCAGTTTCCCTCTGGGACCAAAGGAGACAAAGGCAGTCATTTAATTGTACTTCCTAATTGTCCTTCAAGATGTTGAAAATTGTAATTTTGTGTTTATTGACTTCTATCCTCTTGCAATTTGTTAATGTTTTCACTGACTATGTCTTATGCTACATACAGATGGAGAGAAAAGGCAGCACAAAGTCATTTTCTGGTGTTGTGTGTAAAGATCTAGTAATCCTCATTCCCATAAGAGCAAGCATTCTGGGCCACCTTCCCTTGGCAGGAGGAAGCAAAAGACACTTTTGTGGGCATTCCAGACAGCACCAGAGGAAGCGAGCACATTATGTGCAGACTTGCCTTCCAAAACCATGTTTATGTGATGGAGATCGATCTCCTGGATAGCAATTACAGATTCACTGGGGAATCAATGCAGCTAAATTCACATTGACCTCAGCAGAATAATTTATAGTGCAGGAAGTACCTTCAGGCTCCTGTCTGGGGAAACTTAAATAGGTACAGACATGTATGTTCCTCAGAAAATCTTTTTCTAAGAAGACATGGTTGACCAGAGATTATAAATGGATCCTGGGCTACCTGGCATCTGCAAGTGTTTCTGAGACCTTAATTTTTGTGTTTTAGTTTAAGCAGGAAAAGAACTGTAGCATGTCTTGAATAATAATAACTTTAAAAAAGTAAATGAGTATTTATCACTTAATATGTGCCAAGCATGGTGCTCATTACATAGAGCACAACATGAGGAAAGGAATCATCCTGTTATTGATGACCATGCTGAAGTTCAGGGATGTTAAGTCACAGAGTACCACGTGTCAGAACTAGAACTTAACACAGGCAGTGTTATTTGGATGCTTAGATTTTGAGGATACACTGTACACCATTCCCCTATTCATTCTTTAAATTATGGGGCGCTTGCCAAGTTTCCACGCCCAAGGTCTAGGCAAGGGCTGTCACAGAACCCCAGGACTGAGTGTAACCTGAGGAGCAGAGAGGAGGCCTGGCATAAAGGGACAGCGTGGGGACAAACACAGCCAGCAGGCAGAGGGAACAGGTGGGGCAGCTCAGTTCACAGTGAGTTGAGATCACGCAGAGCAGTTGCATATGTAGAGCCGCAGCTAACACATGAGATGTCTCCTAGCACTCTGACTTCTCTCGTGGCCAAGAGAACATTCCCACCCTGATGTCCACTTCCCCTTAGAGCCCGCCCCTTCAAATCCCACTGTGGTTACACGGACATGCCTTCTCACCAGGACCAGAGCCTTTGAATGAGCTCTCTCTGCAGGTATGGCTTGACCCTCCCCCAGGGGTACAAGCTTCCCCTTGCAGAGCCACTCTACGGTCTAAGTATCATTACCATACACACTTTATAAATCAATACACTAAGGAACAAATAGATTAAATTACTTTCCCCAAATCACACAGCTCACAAGGGATAGAGCTGGGATTTGAATCCAGATAAATTTGAGCACTAAGCGACAGTCATTCTCTGCTGGCTTCTGCGGTCTCAAGTTTCTAATGCACATCGTATATTTCATGAAAACAAACAATCTGCCATAACTAACTCCAAACCTGCACTGATATGTTTTGAACCAGGCAACTTTTATTTATTAAGATCTCTGGGTAAGCCTGTTTAGGCTCACTATTTATTACTGTACCTCTCACTCTGAAATAGGACTGGCTGGTAACTTGAAAAATGGATAGAGAATTGTGTCACTGTGCTCTGACTGGTTAAAATCCCTCCTTCCAGGCTGAAATGCTACTGCATGCTGTCAGTTCTCCCAGGCATTTATCCTGGAATTATAGTGCACACCATTAAGCTTGGGGGTATTCTCAATTCTTTGCAATTTCATAAACTGTGGAGGCCCCATTGAGCATGGAAGGCTGAGCAATAAGTGGGTGTGTATTGTGAGTGGAATGCTTTGTGCTTCCAGAATCCCTGCAGAGAAAAGCAAAGAGAGGAGAGTGTCAAACTTGAATCAGACCACTGGGGATCTGTGACCCCTCCTGTTCCATGTTATAATACCTGGCAACGCCCTTCCCTTCTACAGTAGCTGTCAGCTGTGCCCTGAGACCACCCTGGGGAACACACGGTTCTCCTAAGACCTTCCTGGATCCTTCCCGAAACCTCAGCCCAGCTGCTTCCTCAGGTCCCCTGGGCTGCCTATTCCATGCCAACTCCTTGCTGCCCACTTTGCTCTGCAGTTCCTTCTGAACTTGCTCTTTAATTTATCTCTCTCTCTCTCTTTTTTTCATTTCTATGGCTGGACTTTGTAACATCAATTCATGACAATTTCACTATAGGCAGGAAGCTGGCCTTCTGCTTCCCAGCCCTCATCTCCCTGCTCTGTCTGCTGGTCTCCCTGAATTTCTCTCCCCATACTCGGCATTTGGGGTAACTAATGGCCAGTCTAGGTGAGAAGTGCAGACTGCCCTGAAGCAACCTTGCTAACAAGACCCCTGTGGTGTGGCCAGTCTTAGGGACAGGGTTCCGGAGCTTTATGGCTCTCTTCAAGCCAGTCTTTACCTACCAGTAGATCCATGTATGTGTGTACACATGTGCGAGTGTGTGTGTGCATGTATGTGTACATGGTGCATGAGTGTGCATGTATACCTGTGAGCATGTGTGTGCAGAGGTGGAAAAGGCAGGGAGGGTGGATCCTTGGCCAACTTTTCATCAACATTACTTGGTCCAACAAGTAATTCCACGAAGGGAGTCAAGACCTAGTGTGGGGATGATACTCCACCCATGGTGTGGCACCACGTGGCAGTGGTTACCTTTCTGTCATTCTCAGAGAAGCTCCTTGGGAAGCTCTGGGGCACCAACACCCTCAAATGCACAGGAAGTGGGTGAAGGGCTGGAGGCCAGACCGAGGGCCATGGGCGGTCCTGACAAGGAAGAACTTGTGGGACAGAAAGAAACAGATCGGAAGTAATGGCTGGTGACACAGGGGGGGTGCTGGGAGATTAGAAATCACCAGTGTCCTGGCGTCTGTGGGGATTACCGTGGGACGGTGAGTGGAAACTAAGTTGCTAGCTGTTTGGCAGCACTTTATCCACTCGCAGGTCCCTGTGGGGAAAGAAGGAGGCAACCTCTTCCATACACTTCCGCCTGCTTGCGCCCCAGCAAGACTCTCCGCCTAGGCAAGTGTTTGGGCCACATAAGGGACAGTGGATGCAGGAACTGTGGCTCACTTTGCAGGTTCCTAGCTTTAGAGAGACCCTGCGGACATGCCCTGATTTTATTCAGCGCAGCAAGAATGTGAAAATTAAAAAGCCACGGACATTTCCAGGAAATGCCAGCTGAAGCATCAAATCAGCTGCAAATTTACAAATCTAGAAAACTAGAAATTATCTCTATTTAAATGTATAAACATATTTTTGGTTCTTTTAAAAATAGAATTCAATGAGAAAACATCCAGTGGCTGATCGTGGGCTATTATAAACCTAAGTTTATTAAGGACTGATCTCTGAGACGCACCCCTGCTTTCCCGAGCCCCTCACACTCACAAGCACACGCACATCAGCACCTTTTCTGCCTCTGGGCCACTCTGGTCTTTTCTTCACTCCCTAATTGTGCCCAGCGCCCTCCTTTCTCGGAACCTTGCACTCTCTCTTCCATCTGTCTGAGACGATCAAGCTTCGTCTTTTGCACAGCTGACTCTGGACCTCTGCGTGTTTCTTCAGGACATACCGTCCTGCTAAGTGCTTATTCGTTTGTGGCACTAAGCAGAGTTATAGTCACGGTGATGTCAGAATTTCTGGACTGGTACTCAGATGGGCGCACCGTGAGGTTCTTCATTTTCTGGTGCTGACGATCTCACTCCAGCTGATGTAAGGTGGGAGCTAAAGTTGTCTTGATCCCTCTAAGTTCAGAACATTCTCTTTTTGATAAACTATCGAAGTCAAAATTCTCTAATTCTTCATTATGTCTTTTTTTCCTCTCTTAAATACATCCCCCTCCCCTGACCCTACCTAACAAGGTGTTGGGAGGTAAAAGGAGGTTAGCCACATCCTCAAGGTACAAATAGACCTAAATAGTGACTTGTCCCCAGCTGGCCTCAATGTCCTCACTGGCCTCTTTGCTTCTTGTCCTGCCTGGTGACCAGGCCTCCATGCTAGCGTACACTGAGGTTACTCTGGGCCTTTCCAGATTGTTGAGTGTCATGTCACACCCCCTGCTGAAAACCACAGATCTTGCCTCTTCCGCTTTGATGCCCCACACACTCTACGGTCTTCTTGCCCTTTCCCAAGCCTCTCCCCATCCACTGAAGCACTCTAGCACTGGTGACCAGAGCCAGTTTGGGCACGAATCAGTCAATTCAGTTCTCTAGCTAGAGGTAAGCAGGGGGACCTGTATTCTGACTATAAGAAAAAGAAACGTCAAGCCTAGCCATGTGAGCACAGCAGGTGGTGACAGCATTTCCCAACTCCAGTGGTAGGTGCAGGATCACAGGCCTCTCTCTAAACCGCCCAGATTCCTCAGTGCAGCAGTGACACAATGGTCTCCTGGACTTGCTGGCAGCGGCATCAGCATGTTGGCACATTCCTGCACCCCTCTGTACATAGCAGCCAGGGTCACATTTACCAGGATCCCCAGGGCGTTCCTGAGGGCTGGCTCTCACAGCATTGTGAGGACAATGAGGACTGGACGCTTGGGGTCTGGGGCTTATGACAGGAATAAGAATCTAAGGATCAAAAAACAGGCATTCTCACCACAGTATAGGAAACTGAAATATCCCTTTCCAAAACATGACACTTTGGCATAAAAATTATTTTGAGCTGGAAACATTTGAGATTCAGCAGATGCAAAAAGAAACCTTCCCAGAGCTTCCCTTATCTTACTAACAGCAGAAATTTTTGAAAAATAAGGACTGCCATAATTCTCTCTCCTGGGAAAGTTTTATGGCCATAAACAGGATGAAAAGTCGGTGCCAAGATGGACCTGTGCAAACAAGTCTTACTCCATCTGTTTTCCCCATATCATTACCTTCCCACAGTTTGCCACCCTTGGAATCCTAAAATCTTTTCCTTTGTCTAAACACTTCCCTACATATTCGTTTTTCTTTGTTAAGAAGTTATGTTAGCTCAAGTTCTAACCACCCCTTTGAGTTACTCATCACTGCGTTTCTCCTGTGCATGTGTGCTGTATGTGTTAGCAAACTGTTTTTCTCTTGTTAATCTGTCTTTTGTCAGTCCAATTTGCAGGTCCTTAGCTGGAGAATGAGAAAAGTAGAGGAAAAGGGTTTTTTTGCCTTCCCCTACAATAGCAACCATTTAAATCTGAATAGTATTTACTACACATTCTTTCAGAAACATTTATTTCTGTGGATTCTCTCCTCTTTCTGCAGATTCAAAGCCAAAGCCCTGCTATTGAGGAGCTGGCAGTATGATGGGGGAGAGAGGAAACAACTACCATGTGACAGTGTATTCACAGAGAGTTCTAGAAGGACTGGGTTTGGGGATGAGAGACGTCTGCACAGGCTTTCTGGAGTTTGCACTCCTACGCAGTGTTGTGTCTGGTATCTTCTTCATTCAGACAGAATTATGGTTTGCTTACAGTTCTGTCACTTACATGAAATAAAACAAATCTGGGCATAAATAAGAGAGACTTTATTCCAAAGAATTATTGAAATAAGAGGAGAAAAACTATTGCAACTGGGGAAGAGAGGCGACTGCAGTAGAGAGAAGGCTCCCACCATGAGATCTGCAAGTATCTCAAAGGTTGGGTAGAAAAGGGTGTTTCTTGTGTGGGGAAGAACAGACAAGGATAGAAAGAACTGGGAGGAATGGATGAAGGTGCAGATGGCATGATCAGAGAGGTGACCCTGAGATCAGTCTACCCTGGGAAGGGCCAGTAGGAGGGGCTGAGACTCTGTCTGACCTTGTCATAGGTATATAAGGTGGGGCTTCTGAGAGCCTTAGCCAAGCCATATCCGAGAGAATGACCCTCCACAGTAAACGACTTCCTGAAATACAAAAAAGAGTAAGCTTTCTTAATTTTTGATGTATCCAAAAGCACGGGCTCAGATAAACTTTAATATTGGCATCTAGCTTCTGTGTAAGTTTGAGCCTCAGTTTCCTCATAGGAAAGTTGGGTAAAGAATGGCTCTGTGTCAAGGTGGTTATGAAAATCATAGATGGAACTTTGCAAAACGAGTTAACATGGTACCGGGCACAATTTATGAGTTCAATATTAGTAGTCAGCGTTACTATTCTGATTAATTTTGTTGTTATTACTGTATGCTGGGCTTTGCTTTTATTAAAGCAATTTTTATTATCTATTTTAAAATTAAATGCAAGTACCCAGAATCTAAAGCATTTAGCAAAAAACGAAAATGTGATTAATCTTAATGTGATCCCATCGCCATCCAGGAGAAAGCCAATGGCATAGGAAGCATTTGACCAAACAAAGGACATACCAGTCAGATCTTGTTAAACTAACTTTCTAACATGATTTCATTGAATGGACTCCCTGGGAACCCATGCAGAGCGCTGTTTGCAATCTAAATGAGCATGGGCCTCTGGGGTATAGAGGCTGGAGACTCCATTGTGGATCTAAAGAGATGCCAACTCTCTAAGGGTTGTGCCTCTGGGTCTCCATGTGTATTCTGATTCCTACTAATGTGACCACAGTGACTCTTTCTACGAATATTCAAATTCTTCCAGACTCTTCCTTCTCACACTGGGGATGGCGCATCTCCTAACAGCTTCTTATTGGTTTAGAAAAGATTCCCTGGAGACTTTGTAAAGGAGCCTTAAATATTTCATGGACTCATCTGCCTGTTTAATTATGTCTACATGCAAAAAAGGCTTCCTGGCTAGGCATACATTTTACAGTACTGTTATCTAAATATTTAAACAGCTGGGCTTCTGTGTCCTCAAGAAATGTACCAGTCTTTGCTTAAAGGCCCAAAGTGAAGCAGCTTTGAAAATATATGAATATCATAAGTAGATCTCCACATATAAATAGGGTGGCTAATTTTTATTTTTAAAGCTAATTAAACAACAACAACAAAAAAGTCTGCCCTTTGCATGGACTGTTTGCTAGGGTAGCTTATGATATGCTAGACTGGAGCTTTGGAATAAAAGAGGCACAAAGAGAATCTTCATTTTACCATTTATCAACTGGACAAAACAGTGCAAGTCAGTTAACCTCACTGTGCCTTATTTCCCTCCTTTTAAAAATGGGAGTAATAATGGTGCCATGGCTAACTCCTGGCAATTGCTAGTTGTTCTGTATTTCTGATCATTTCAAGACTGTTACATAAGTGGAATCATACAGTATGTGACTTTTGGGAACTGGCTTTTTCTTTACCACTTTACTGAGGTATCATTGACCTACAAAGAGCTATACATATTTAATGTTTACAACTCGATGAGTTTGGGGACAAATATACACTAGTAAAAGCATCACCACAATCTATGTCATAAATATATCCATCACCTCCCAAAGTTTCCTCCCATGCTCTTTATTTATTAATTTTTATTTTGTGTAAGATCACTTAACATAGCAAATTTTTAGGTATACAATACACTATTATTAACTATAGGAACTATGCTATACAGTAGATCTCTAGGACTTATTCATTTTATGTAATTGTAAGTTTGTACCCTTTAACGAATACCTCCCCATTTCCCTCTTCCCTCATTTCCTGGAAACCACCATTCTACTTTCTGCTTCTATGAGTTTCACTATGTTAGATTGCTCATACAAATGGGATTCTGTAGCATTTGTACTGTGTCTGGCATAGCATAAGTGTCCAGGTTTATTCACATTGGTATGAATGGCAGAATTTCCTTCTTCTTTTTTAAAGCTGTATAATATTCCATTATGTGCATATGCCACATTTTGTTTATCTTTTCATCCATTAATGAGTGCTTAGGTTGATTCCATATCTTGGTTGTTAGGAGTAGTGCTGCAATGAGCATGGGAGTGTAGATATCTCTTGGAGATCTTTGTTTTCAATTCCTTTGGATATATACCCAGAAGTGAGACGGCTAAATCATATAGTCATTCTATTTTTAATTATCATTCAGAGTAATTCCCTCAAGATTCATCCAGGTTGGCAATTATATTTTTAAAATAAGAGTATATCTGACTATTACAGCAATTTGATCCATCCAGGTCTTGATAGAGACCTAATTTTTCCCAGATGGTTTATACTAAGGGACTTTAATGAACAGACTAGTGCCAGAGGCAGGAGCGACAGTAAAGGAGCCAACAAAGGATATGGACACACCTTGCGGATGAGCAACAGTGGGAGCCATGGCCATCACTGAAGCTGAAGCAGAGAGGAAGCAAATGCCCTGACCGGAGCCCAGTGAGAGGCACAGGGGAAGGAGGAGGAGGAAGGTCTGATGGGAGCAAAGATCAGGGACAGACATAGCTACTGCAGATTGCAGCTGGGGAGACATGTCCTGACTTCTCCTCCTGCCCCCAGACTTCCTGTCTAACTTTGGCTGAACCCGACAGGAAGCCAATGGATCAGGAAATCCAAAGCAGCCTTTAGAAGCCAGCCTCCATGGGCATAGAGCAGGGCACAGAAGGGCACAGATGGATTTAGGGACAAACAACAAATAGTGATACAAATTTGTCCATTCATCAAATATTTCTTGAACATCCACTATTTGTAAGTCTCTGTTCTAAGCATTGGAGAAGCACAATATACAAGAATGATGGAGTCTTTGTCCTTAATTTCTAGTAGGGGAAGACAACTAATAGATATGTATATATGTGTACATTATATTTGTTAATAGAAATGGTATAGGAAGATGAGAGCGATGATCTTAGAAAGAGTAGGCACACTTCTGAAGTGATGTCCCTGAGTGGGGAAGAGTTCATGGGATCCAGTGCATGAGACTTGATGGCCTTAGACAGGGGCATGGGCATCCATAATACCAGCTGGGGAGGCAAAATAAATGCATGCAGATAAGTGAGGGGGTGCAGATGCAGTGGATGGAGTATATGAAGTTCTCTTCTATTGGTTTCTATTTTCTCAGTGAAAAATGAATCAAGCTGATAGGAAGGATAATTGCGGAGGAGTTGGAAGTTTGAGGAAAGAAAAGGTGTGAAAAAGTATCTAGGAAAGTTGAATTGTAAATGGGGCAGGTCATGAGCATCTTTTAAAAACTCTTGCCCAGGTTGTGTCTCAGACCAGTTAGATCATAACCACCAGGGGTAGGACACAGGCATGAGCCTTTTTGAAGCTCTGCAGTTGGTATCAGTAGGCAAGCTTGGCAAGAACTGGAGTAGGGAAATGAAGCATGGCTGTCTGGCCGCTCTGAGGTTAGAAGTCATGATTTGCAGGTGAGACTAGTCAGCATGGTCATTTTCTCTCTCTCACCAATTCCAGTGGCACATGTGTAGGTATGGAGCAGGTTGTGGATTATATTTAACCACAGTTGGATTTAAACAGATAAATATAATAGATGCAAGGGAGCTGAGGTATGGAAAAAGGTGATTAATATGATAGAACCTGGACTCTCAGCTGGGTAAGGAAGGACTCAGGTGTGATGGTGAAAACTCAACAGGCTCCTATGGGGTCACATTTCTGGAGCTGGTGCACTAGAGGAAGTGAGCTGCAAAAGTGGATGATCATGATCAGATTACAGCATGCTCAGAACTGAGATTGGGGAGAGGGTACTATTCCCGGTAATGCTAAATTTCAGAGCATGAGTATTGGAGCTGGTGATGATATAAACTAGAAGACAAAATATTAAAGAGAGCAAGTTAAAAAACTAGAAGTTAAATATGTTATAGATTGCCTATATGTGAATACTGAATCCTCAAGAAATATGTCATAAATAGTATTAGAGACAGAGACATTAAGCCAGATACAAAAGCTATAAAGTAATTGTTACATTTAAATATAATATATGTTGTAGTAAATCTGGGGAAAAAATCTCAAGTCTACACAGAAAATGAGGAAGAGCAAAGCAGTCATTAGAGATATATTTTGGGGTCTGATCTAACAATGGCTTCACACTTCTCTGTATCTGGCCTTGTGCTGATGACTTAACCTCTCTGTGACCCACTTTATTCATGAATCAATGTAGTGATGATAGTATCTCTCTGACAGTTTTGTTATGAGAAATTAACTGATGTGGCTGTAAAGTTCATAGAACGTTCCCTGGCATTACTACGTTGACTTGCTATCCACACTTGTCAATTATCCTTGATGTTTCTCAGACTGCAGTGACTCTTTGCTTATTCCAGAGAGGAGTTCTCAAACTTGAATGTGCATCAGAATCATCATGAGGGCTTGTTGAACATATTGGCCAGCCTCAATCCCAAAGTTTCTGATGCAAGGTGGGGCCCACAAATTTGCATGACTAAAAAGTTCCCAGATGAGGCAGATCTTGCTGGTCAGAGCCATATAACAAGCCTCCTCTCCCACGAGGCTTATTATTACAGCATGGTATTGGCATAAAAGCATAACCTACTCTCCTTTACTGATGTAAGTATTAGTAAAATTACCACACTTACCCCTTCTTGCCTGATTTATCTCAGCATTTCTCTAAGTCTTTAGGCCATGGAAGCATCAAAATTCTCCTTTTGTTCCCTCCAGCAAAAATTAATTTATCTATTTCTACTGAAGCTCTTCCTTGCTTGGTTGCCTAAATAATTTTCTACAGGGCTTGGTGAAAATTGAAAAAGAATGTTTCTCACCAAGTGGGTTGAAGTGATTTTTTCAGACTTTTGAAGGAAACATGCTGTTAACTCCCATGAGTTTCTAATGACAGAAATGGGAAGATGTAATCATCAAAGATTTTACCATGGGCATTCTCACTAACTGTTTGAAGAGACTGTCCATTGTCAGAAAAAAAAAAATGATCTGAAACTTGAAAATAAAAATGTGAGTATCACATTCTTTCAACATCATATAATGGCAAAGACCACTCATGGATTGTTTAGGAGAATATACTTACTTCCTCTCATTGTTTAATAGTAGTTAAAAATTATAGATTTAATTAAATTACTTGCTGACATATGTATTTTAGTACAGTTGCAAAGCAAATAATTTCTATCCAATGGTATAGATTATCCCAAAGATTTACAGCCTATTGGACATAAAATAGCTTATATAAAACTCAGCAACAATCTCTTAACACTCCTTCGTTAAATTGCCTGAAAACACTCTTACTTCTTAAATGTTCTTTTAACCAGTCACAATACCTCATTGGTTCCTTCAGTCATCAAGTTATAGTCTTTGACGTGTTCATTTTATATTTGCTTGTGAGTCATGATTTTGCATATCTGAAAAGTACACTTTAACATCATTCACTGAAGAACCCATTTGAAATTGCTTTACAGAAGATTAAGCTTAAAATTTGGTAAACATGACCACTCTGTGGCACAAATTACCACCGGTAGTTAAATTTCACTGTAATTGGCTCAATGATACATTGCAACAAAGATATCAAAGTGCATCAGGATGGGAAAGCTGAAGAACCATGGTTTCTCTGGTCACCCCAGTTTCCTCACAGAAGTAGTACTCAGGTGATGACCATTCAGGCATTCTGTCTTTCCAGTGTGAAGTCCAGTCAGAATGCAAGAACCCCTGCGTAGATGATCCTGTTACCTGCAACTCTTTTGCTAAGCTATCTACCTGGATGAATATCAAGTTTTGGTATAGTTTCTGACTATGTTACTTCTGGTATCATCTTGCTGTACAGTCTCTAGGTTCTATTTAATAACTACTCATCACACATGCATGGTCACATGGTAACTATGCAATGACGACCATTTAGGAGCACATACCAGAATCTCCTTCATTATATGATAGGGAGGGACTGAGCATGGCAGGCCCAGACACACCATCTCTACTCACTCTTCTCTTCATTAAATCAAGATTTCTGGAATAAACTTAACCAAAGGAGTGAAAGATTTCTATAATGAAAACTGGAAAACATTGATGAAAGAAATTGAAGAGGACACACACAAAAAATGGAAAGATATTTCATGACCATGGATTGGCAGAATCAATATTGTTAAAATGTCCATATTACTCAAAGCAATCTAGAGATTCAATTCAGCCCCCATCAAAATAACAGTGACATTATTGACAGAAATAGAAAAAATAATTCTAAAATTTATGTGGAATCACAAAACACCCTGAATAGCCAAAACCATCCTGAGCAAAAAGAACCAAACTGTAGGAATTAAATCACCTGACTTCAAATTATACTATAGAGCTGCCACAATCAAAACAGCATGATACTGGCATAAAAACAGACACATAGACCAATGTAACAGAACAGAGAACCCAGAAATAAATCCACAGAGATATAGTACTTTTGACAAAGGTGCCAGGAAAATACAGTAGGGAAAGGATACTCTCTTCAATAAATTTATCTTCAATAAATTATTCTGGTAAAACTGGATATCTATATGCAGAAGAATGAAACTAGACACTTATCTCTTGCCATATACAAAAATCAAATTAAAATAGATTAAAGACATAAAGGTAAGACCTGAAAATATGAAAATATCCCCCCAAAATTGGGAAAACACTTCAGGACATTGATCTGGGCAATTATTTCTTGATTAATACCCCTGAAGCATGGGCAACCAAAGTAAAATTGAACAAACAGGATCCCATAAAGCTAAAAGGCTTCTTCACAGCAAAGGAAACAATTAAAAAGGGAAGAGACAACACACAGGATGGCAGAAAATATTTACAAACTACCCATCTGACAAGGAACTAATAATTATAATATGTAAGGAGCTCTAACAACTCAATAGGAAAAAATCAAATAATCCAATTTAAAAATGGGCAAAGTATCTAAATAGACATTTCTCAAAAGAAGACATACAAATCGCCAACAGGTATATGAAAAAATGCTCAACGTCATTAGTCATCAGAGAAACCCAAATTAAAACTATAAATGAGAGATCATCTCACCCCAGTTAAAATGGCTTTGATCAAAAAGACAGGCAATAATGAATGCCGATGAGGATGTGGAGAAAGGGGAGCCCTTGTACTTTGTTGGTGGGAATGTAAATTAGTGCAACCACTATGGAGATTCCTCAACAAACTGAAAATAAAACTATTAATACCATATGCCCCAGAAATCCCACTGCTGGGCATATATCCAAATGGAGGGGGGTGGAAATCAGTATATCAAAAAGATATGTGTACCCCGAAGTTTATTGTAATACTATTCACAATAGTGAAGATTTGGAATCTACCTAAGCGTCCATCAATGTATAGATGAATGGATAAAGAAATTGTAGTACATATATACAGTGGAATATAACATAGGCACGAAAAAGAATGAAATCCTGCCATTTGCAACAACATGGATGGAACTGGAGAACATTATGTCAAGTGAAATAAGCCAAGCACAGAAAGACAAACCTCATATGTTCATACTCATGTGTGGGAACTAAATATGATCACTGATCTCACTGATCTCATTGAGATAGAGTATAGAATGATGGTTACCAGAGGTTGGGGAGGGTAGTGGGAAGGAGGGATAAAGTAGGAATGGTTAATGGGTGCAAAATATTGTTATGTAGTTAGAATGAACAATATTTGATAGCACAATAAAATGGCTATAATCAACAATAAGTTAGGGTGGACTTTAAGATAACTAAATGAGTGGAATTAGAATGTTCCTAACATAAAGAGGTGATAAATGCTTCAGGTAATGGATA
Source organism: Microcebus murinus (assembly GCF_040939455.1). Lineage (NCBI taxonomy): Eukaryota > Metazoa > Chordata > Mammalia > Primates > Cheirogaleidae > Microcebus > Microcebus murinus. The sequence continues at coordinate 65,059,039 of NC_134117.1, forward strand.
TCCCAAATACTCTGATTTGATTAATACATATTTTATGTCTGTAGCGAAACATCACATATACCTTATAAAGATATACAACTATTATGTATCCATAATAATTAAAAAGAAAAAAGGAAAAAAGAAATCCAGATTTTCCAGATGGAGTGAACATTTTATCAACACACATATAAATTTTTTCACAATGAAGAATGGAATGTTTCTAAAACCTAATTTTTTGAACTTCAAATTAGCTAAGATTTCAGAAAATGAGAACATCAACCTGAAGAAAATTTGAGAGAAGAAATTATGGAAATGCAGAAAAACATACAGAACTAAAAGTTAATAAAATTGGTGAATAGTTCAAAATATGGTTACTTAAAAAGTCTCATAAGAAATAAGAAAATAAAAATAAGAAATAAGAAAAAATAATAAATAAGAAAAAATATTAAGTTTAATCAAAATATGATAAGAAATCAAAATTAGAAAATATATAATGAATAAAATGATTAAATTAGAATGAATTGCTGTCATGATTTTATCATAAATTTAGAAATATCAATGAAAGGGATCATATGCTATAAAACAGACAAAGAAGTACTATAATAAAAGCAAAACTAACACCAAGATTAACATGGTAAGAAGTAGAAACCTGAGCAAAGCAATTGAGAAAACTAAGAAAATTATTATAGAGTCCACAGCAATGAAGGTCTGCAGTATGCAAGGGATATTCCACATTATTCTTTGAAGATTTCACAGTGTATCATCTAGTCACCTATTCCAAAGCTTGGAGCAAAATCAAAGCTACTCAAGGTAGCTACAAAGCAGTGAACAACTCAATCGCTAAAGCTGATAAAGTCTTTACAAAAGTGAATTGATTATAATTAGCTATAGGTATGGAAATCTAAATGAATGACTGTTAATTGAGCAATACAATAGGAAAGTAATAGATGAAATTGGGAATTCAGCTCTGATACAACATGAAAAAATTCATGAACATCACATATCAGTAATATAAAGAAAACAAATCATATCATTTTTATAGGTATGTAAAAGAAATTTGGTTAATCCCTAACTCATACCAATAAATAAATATTTTTAAGGATAAAATTCTTCTTTCTAAAGTTTTTATTTTTCAAAGTGAAAATATATTTTATGAATAAAAACATATGAACTTTGTTTATGGAACTGCACTGTCACAGATGTGCAGGTGGAGTTGACCCACAGCCTATGGGTCTTTCGGTTAGTGCCCGCATTTTTGCAAGGGGGGATACTTATGTCAAGCTGTTTAAGTACCAGAGAAAGACTGTGCAGTTAGAGACAGTAGCATTTACAATTGAATGCTACTGTGGAACTGAGAAAAATTCAGAAGGATAAGAAAATACTGGCAGGAGAAAGGTGAGCACTTTTCTTATACTGTTTTACCACTTCAAGAAACTAAATGAACAAAGGCAATCAGTCTTTTGTTCTGTTGGCGACTTTATCAGAAGAATAAATAGTGACAATTGGCAAAGCCAACTGCAAGTTACCTAAGCTGCTAGTAAATTTCTTTCTGAGGAAAATAATGCAAGCACTCTCTCTACTGAAATTATAAACTAGATAAGTTTCATTCCAAAAGTGTGCATGTTTGGGGCAGGATGGTCTTTGATATTATTCTACTTATATACATTGAGACACATAACAAAGATGCTTCTGGATAATCAAACTAAAACGGATTCATAGCGGAAGCTACGCCAGCATTATTTATTCTGTTAGCATCTCTTCAAGCTCACGTCAATGAATAAATAATTTGGACTTTAGGAAATATTACAGGTAATGGCTAAAATTCTGACCTGGTTGTCAAGTGTGTGTCAATGGATCCTTTCTCACCTCTATTTATATTTCTTTATACAACATCTTAAGAATGTGATTACAGTCTTACCTGGGCATGTAAAAATGCTTACTGATTCCCAATTACAAATGGTTTTAAGCAAGCTTCTCTTCTTTTTAATTTTCCTGTGTCATTTTTTGCATATACATACCCAGTAATTTCCACAGTATTGATGGTCTAAACAAACAAATTGAAATAGATATGAAAACAAAAATCATTCCATGCTTAGTGAGCTCAGGAGATCTTTGAGATATCTAGAGTTATAGGAAACATTGCCACTTCATTAAGCCAGTGAACAAATTCACGTTGTATTAGATGCAAGAGAACCTATAGTCCTTCCTAGCCAATTAACAAAAACTAGTATCTAGAAGGAAGCTGTGTAGAGGAGTAACAGCACAGCTGGCTGTCAAAATCAGACCCAGCAAGTTATCAATCATGGCCCCATTCACCAATAATGCTCAAAAAGTTGTAAAAATGACATTAATTTTCAAGTTGAAAGGACATTTGAACAGACTATGTATTTTGTTCATAGAGACACAATTATACACTACTGAGAAAGATGCCAAAATTACTCTGATTATTGGCACATCATTTTAAAGATCTTTCAGGTTGCTGAGAAAATAGCTGAAATTGAGAAACTGGGTGCTGTGATTGAAGGGCATGGGAGACGTGACAAAATTGAAGCTCTTCAATCCATAAGAGCAAGTCTGTGTAGAGAGCTACATAAGGCTGATTGATAAGTGTTTTCCTACAGAGGACAAGGGCAATCAGAATGACATGTCGGCAAAGTCTCATTAGGTATAAAATTGGCCAAATAATATTTAATGGATTTGAAAAAAAAAAAGAAGGAAGGAAGGAAGGAGGAAAGAAAGGTAGCTTATAGGAAAAATATTAGCAATAGGCCGGGCGCTGTGGCTCACGCCTGTAATCCTAGCTCTTGGGAGGCCGAGGCGGGCGGATTGCTCAAGGTCAGGAGTTCAAAACCAGCCTGAGCAAGAGTGAGACCCCGTCTCTACTATAAATAGAAAGAAATTAATTGGCCAACTGATATATATATAAAAAAAAATTAGCCGGGCATGGTGGCGCATGCCTGTAGTCCCAGCTACCCGGGAGGCTGAGGCAGAAGGATCACTCGAGCCCAGGAGTTTGAGGTTGCTGTGAGCTAGGCTGACGCCACGGCACTCACTCTAGCCTTGGCAACAAAGCGAGACTCTGTCTCAAAAAAAAAAAAAAAAAATATTAGCAATACAGAGTATCAACATATGCCACAACTTTACCTCTTCTCTACCTTAAGAGAGCAAGTGTGTAATAATTAGACATTTATGTATTTAATTTAGATAGCATGTATTTGCATGTTTATACAATATTACTAATATATGCCCCATATATAATATCTTGATTTTCTTTTTTCTTTTTTTTTTCCTTTGGTCTATACTTAAGTAGGCTTACAACATACATATTGTTCTATAATATTATCTTTCATTTAAAAATATATCATAGACTTCTGCTAGTGGAAAGATAGAGTAAATGTACTTTACCCTATTCTCCCACTAAACACAACAACTCCCCTGGGCATTGTACATAAAACAACATAAGAAGTAAGAATGCAAACTAATTAGGGACCTCAGGACCCAAAGACTAACATTGTGGTTTCCTCTGGTTTGTTTTACTTTCTTGTTTTGTTTTGTTTTCCCTAATATAGCCTACATTTGCAACTGAAGAAGCCAATAAGCCCAGAAATGCCAACAGGCATAGATCAAAGAAAGGTCCACCAAAAGCCTACTTTCTCTAGTTAAAGGACCAGAAAAGGGACAGCACAGGACAGAAACCTTTTCAATAACTATTCTACCTCAGTCAAACAGCACAGAAAAACTGACCTCGTGCCCACCTTTGCCAGCCAGGGCTGAGTACGGGACCTAGACTTCCACCCTTTCAAGGCTGCAATGAAGCACCCCAATACCACTTTTGCACAGGTTCATCTGACAATTTAGAAAAATGGACCAATTCCATGATAAATACAAACTAATGCAACTCATCCATATAAAATTAATAATTTTAGTAGCCTATAACAACTCAGAAAATTGAATTTTTAACTACAAATCTCTCAAAAGATCTCTCTCCAGGATCAGATGGTTTCATTGGAGAATTCAACCAAATGTTTAAAGAAGAATTAACACCAATTTTACACAGCCTTTTCCAGAAAATAGAGAGAATATTTCCCAATTTATTTTATGAAGTTAGTATTACTCTGATGTCACAACCAGACAAAAAGAATACCAATAACAAAAAAAGATAACACTATAGACCAATAACTCACATAAATGTAGATGCAAAAATACTGAACAAAATATTAGCAAATAGAATTTAACAATATACATAAAGACCAAGTGGAATTCATTCCAAGAATTCAAAGATGGTTCAATATTCAAAATTCAATTAATTTAATCCACTATATTAACAAGCTAAAGAATAAAAAAATCAATCAGTGCATAAAAAGCATCTGGAAAAATTCAATACTCATTCAAGACAAAATTTCCCCAAAATATAGAGATACAGAGTAACTTCCTCAACTTCATAAACAGAATCTACAAAAAGCTATAGTTATCATTATACTTACTGGTAAGAGACTGAATGTTTCCTCCCTAAGATTGGGAAAAAATTAAGAATACCTTTTCTTGCCACTCTTATTCAACCTAGTGCTTGAATATATAGCCAGTGCAATGAGAAAACACAAATAAATAAAAAAGCAATAAGTTGAAAAGGAAGAAACAAGACTATTCCTATTAGCAGGTTACATGATTATCTGCATAAAAAATCTCAAGGGATCTACCAAAAAACATAGAAATAATAAGTGAGTTCACTAAGGTCACAGGATACAAGACGAGCATACAAAAATCAATTGTATTTGTACATACTATTAATAAACCTGTTAACATCGAAATTAAGAATACTATACTATTTACAATATCTTAAACATACGAAATACTTAGATGTAAAACTAACAAAACATCTTTCAGACTTCCATGCTAAAAACTATAAAACTCTGATTTAAAAAGAAAAATCACCAAATGTCTAAATAAATGAAAAAACATGCTGTGTTCATGGATTGGAAAAATCTGCACAGTGTAGATGTCAATTCTGCCTCAATTTGATGTATAGGTTTGATGCACTTCCTATCAAATTCCCAACAGAACTCTTGTAGACATGTAAAAAATTATTCTAAAATTTATATGGAAAGGATCAAGAACTGGAATATATAAAATAATTTTGAAAACATACATATGAAATGCCAAGTCTCAGCTGGGAAAACAATGTATCTTTAGCAATGTCTGCCTTGGGTAAGATATTCACTGCATAGCAACCTGAAACATATTTTGTATCCCTAAATTGTCATTGCCTAGTTTCCAGGGGAACTAAGCGGAACACGGCACCTTCAAGAGACCAAACCACATCATAAAATAGTTAAGACAAACTGAAAAGCATAATATAAACTAGAATTGTATGAACAGGCCTGGCATGGTGGCTCACACCTGTAATCCTAGCACTCTGGGAGTCCGAGGCGGGCGGATCGCTGAAGGTCAGGAGTTCGAAACCAGCCTGAGCAAGAGCGAGACCCCGTCTCTACTAAAAATAGAAATAAATTAATTGACCAACTAAAAATATATAGAAAAAATTAGCCGTGCATGGCGGTGCATGCCAATAGTCCCAGCTACTCAGGAGGCTGAGGCAGGAGGATTGCTTGAGCCCAAGAATTTGAGGATGCCGCGAGGTAGGCTGACACCATGGTACTCTCGCCCAGGCAACAGAGGGAGATTCTGTTTGAAAAAAAAAAAAATTCTATGAACAGAAAACATAAAATTATGTCATATTTACCTTAGACTCACATATTTATTCTTAGGGACCTAGAATCAAGGCATCTCTTACAACAACAGACTTTCCCAAGCCAAAAGATATTTCCAGTCATATCCAGTCATATATCATAGCACTTTGTAGTGATGGGAAAGGGGAAACAGAGCAAAAGAAATGCCTGCTATTGCCACTTCTATTGAACATAGTACTAGATGTCCTAGGTAGAGCAATTAGGTAAAAAAAAAAAAAAAAAAAGAAAAAAGAAATGGCATCCAAACTGGAAAGGAAAAAGGAGAAAAAATTAAAAGTATTTCTGTTCACAGACAACATGATTTTATATGTAGAATCTTTATATGTAAAGATTTTATACACATACACACACACCTGTTAGAATTGAATAAAAGATTCTGCAACGTTTCAGGATACAAAAGCAACACAAAAATAATTACTTTTGTTTTTATAGACTAACAATGAACAAACCAAAGAAGAAATTAAGATAACAATTCCACCTGCAATAGCAACTAAAAGAATAAAATACTTAAGTATAAACTTAACCAAGGAGATAAAGAAAAACTTATACACTGAAAAGTACAAAATGTTGTGGAAAGAAATTAAATAAGACATAAATAAATGGAATGGTATTTCATGTACAAGGATTGGAAAACTTGACATTGTTAAGATGTCAATACTACCGAACACAATTCACAGAGTCAATGCAATCCGTATCAAAATCCCGAAGACTTTTTTTTCTTTGCAGAAATAAGAAAATTTATCCTAAAATTTATATGTATTCTCAAGGGATCCCAAACAGCCAAAACAATCTTGCAAAAGAAGAACAAGTTTGCAGATCTCACACTTGCTGATTTCAAAACTTACTACAAAGCTACAGGAATCAAAATAATGTGGTACTGGCATAAACACAGACATATAGACCAAGGGAATAGAGTATACAGCCCAGAAATACCATATATATATATATATATATATATATATATATATATATATATATATATACTCAAATAATTTTCAAAAAGGGTTCCAGGACCATTCAATGGGGAAAGGACAGTCTTTTCAACAAATGGTGCTGGGGTGCTGGGAAAAATAGATATCCACATGCAAAAGAATGAAGTTGTACTCTTACATTGCACCATATAAAAAAATAACTCAAAATGTATTAAAAATCTAAAACTATAAAACTCTTAGAAGAAAACATAGGGAGAAACTTTCATAATATTGAATTTTACAGTGATTTATTGACTATGGCACCAAAAGCATAGGAAGACAAAAAAATAAAGTGTGTGACATCAAAATTTAAAGCCTTTGTCCATAAAAGGACACTACAAGAGAGTGAAAAAGCAACCCATAGAATATATTTAAAATATTCTAAATTTTATTATGACTGATAAGGGATTACTATCTGGAATATATAAAGAAATCTACACTCAACAACAAAAAAACAAGCAACCCAATTAAAAAATAAACAAAGGACTTGAATAGACATTTTTAAAAAGAAGCTATACAAATAACCATTATGCACATGAAAAAACATTCAATATTACTAATCATTAGAAAAACACAAATCAAAACCACTATTAGGATGGTGTTAAAAAAACAAAACATGTGTTGGCAAGGATGTGGAGAAATTTGAATCGTGTGTAGTATTGGTGGAAATGTAAAATGGTTCAGCTTCTGTGGATAATAGTATGGCAATCCTTCCCAAAATTAAACATAAAATTACCATATGATCTGGCAATTTCACTTCTGGGTGTAACACAAAATAATTATAAGAATGGCCCTCAGTAAATATCTGTACACTCATATTCATAGCAGCATAATTCACAATAGCCAAAAAGTAGAATTAACCTAAGTGCCCATCAGTGGATGAGTTAATAAACAAAATGAGGCACATACACACTGGGAATATTGTTCAGCCTTAAATAGGAAGAAAATTCTAACACATGTTGCAACATAATTGGACCTTGAAAATATGATGCTAAGTAAAATAAGTCAGTCTCAAAAGCACATATATTGTACGATTGCACTTATATCCCTAGAGTAGTCAAATTTATAGAAAAAAACTGTAGAATGGTGGTTTTCAAGGGTTGGACTGAAGGGGGATGGGAATTACTATTTAATGAGTTCAGAGTTTCAGTGAAGGAGGATAAAAATTCTGGATATGGATGGTGGTAATGGTTGCACAACAATATGAATGTGCTTAATGCCAGTGAACCCTACACTTAAAAATGGTTAAAATGATAAATTTTATATTATGTATATTGATACACAGTATATATAGAAAATTATATACATATTCATTATTGATATAAGAAAGAGAGAGTGCAAATGAGGAAAGCAGCTTTCTTCTAGCCTTGCCAGGAAGCCACTACTACCAGTCCTCAGATTCCAAACTTTGAATGTTACACTAAGTGGGAGACGGGGTGGCAGATGGGCTTTCAGAATTTCAGGACCTTCTCTGATCCTCTATAGGTACTTCCATAGGTGCTCCCTGAGCCTACACCTTCAGAGACCCACAATGCCATGTAACGACTTCCAACTCAAATTCCTCAAATCTCATGATGTTTTGGCTTTTTAACTGTGTCAACCTTGGTTAACTTTTACTACCTAAATGGCTGCACAGAGGAACCCCTTCTATCACATATTTTCATGCCACAGCAGAGAAATGTGCAGAAAAAAAGACAAAGCAAGATATCCACTTACTTTACATCTACCATAACCATTGCTCCATTTATTTATTATACTAATATTTCTCAAACATGTATAACATGTTCAAAAAAATAAAATAAAAATAAAAATTACAGCTCCCAAGTAGCTTATATTTTAGAGAGAGGCAGGCAATATTAAAAATAACTCAGGATTGACTATATATAATCTTCAGAGTCCAGTGCCAAATTGAAAATGTAGGGCCCTTTGTCCAAAGTTATTAAGAATTTCAAGTTGACGATAGCAGGGTATAAAATCAAGTGTGGCTCGATGAAGCTGGCCCTAAATACATTTATGTAGAATGTTAGAATATATGTAATAATATTATATTATGTATTATATGATAAATATAAAAAAAGGATGGAAGAGTGATATCAATACAAAGTAAAGAGTTTGCAATTTTTAGGGAGGGTAAAGAAAGATCTCTCTGAAAAAGAAAAACCTTTTAAATCATAACTTAAAAGAAGGGAGGAAGAGTGCCGTGGAGACATCTGGAGCAAAGCATTCTTGGCAAAGGGCACAAACTGGAAGCCTGCCTATGTCTGACCTACTGAAGAAACAGTGGCTGAAGTAGAAAGAGAACACGAAAGAGTAGAAAAATACGATGCTAGAGACTTAAAGGGGTGAGGGAGGAGTTATGGCAAATACCATGTAAGATGTCTTGGGTCATATTGAGGACTTTGGCTTTTACTATGGGCGAGATCACAAATTCCCACACACATAGGTTAGGTTTACACCCTTTTGTTTATCACAGTAAATGTTTAAAAACTTACCATCAGAATCTACTGATTTATCTTCTCCTTTGACCTTAAAAGAAGAGGAGATGGAGAAGAGATATTTACTGAGCTCCTCCTAGAAGCTAGAAATGAAACAATAAAATAGATTCATCAAAGTTTCTCAATTACTATCATTTGGATTATACTACATCTATCATATGGGGTGCCCCAGAGCCCAAACAATTTTTTTTGTCCCAGGACCATGGTCTAACTCATTCCCTTCTCCCTTGCCCAACCCCTAGTACATTCATTTAGGCCTCAGTATGCCTAATGACAAATGCAGTGGTTACCCTGGTTCTAAACCCATAATATCTAAATATTTAGGTTATTAAGGAGGAAATGTCTGATTCCTTAAGTACTAAGTTTGACAGTTGATATCACTAACATTTCACTTTGACATGTCTTGCTTTGTGTTTATTTTGAAGGAACATCTTCATTCTTTCAAACACATGTTTTGGCTTGCGATTATCCTTCAAATTTTTTAGAGCAATTTTTGTGAAACCGTGGATAAGTCAAAAATTCCTGTTACTGTCGAGTATGATTTCCGTTGTGGAACCAATCCAGCACAGACAGCTCAAAATATCAATGGAGTGTTTGGGAAGGATGTGGCTAATGAACGCACAGTGCATCAGTGGTTTGAGAAGTTCCGTTCTGGTGATTTTAATCTTGAAAATGAGCCACATGGGTGACCTGAGATGAGCTGAGAGCTGTAGTAGAAGTGAATCCAACTCAATGTGTGAATTAGCTGCATGAATTAGCAGCAAGTTTTGACGTTACTATTCCAACAATACTGGATCATTTGAAACAAATCAGCAAGGTAAAGAAGCTGAATAGAACCTATGAAAAGTAGTATGAAGATACCTCAAAGAATTAAAAATAGAACTACCATTTGATCCAGCAATCCTACTACTGGGTATTTACCCAAAGGGAAAAAAAGACATTTTATAAAAAAGACAACTTGCACTCAAATGTTTTTAGCAGCACAATTCACAATTGCAAAGATGTGGAAACAACTCAAATGCCCATCAATACATGAGTGGATTAATAAAATGTGGTATATATTATGTGTACTATGGACTACTGCTCAGACATAAAAATAATGGTGAACTAATATCCTTTGTGACAACCTGGATGGAACTAGAGACAATTCTTCTAAGCAGAGTATCACCAGAATGACAAAAAAAAAAAAAAAAAAAAACACCACATGTATTTATTCACCATTAAACTGAACTAATCAACCAATAATCTTGTTCACATATGGTAGTAAAACTCAGTGGAAATCAAGGAGGTGGAAAGAGGGAGGAGGGCACAGGTAAATTCACACCTAATGGGTACAATGCATGCTACCTTGGTGATGGGCACACTTATAATTTTGACTCAGATGGAACAAGAGCAATTCATGTAACCAAAATGTTTGTATCCTCAAAAAAGAAGCTGGCTAGATGGGTTCCACATGAATTAAACGAGCATCAGAAGAGAAATCATCCTGAAGCTTGACTTTCTTGGCTGTCACAACATAAAGGCAAACAATTCCTATACCATAATGTTGTATGTGATGAAAAATGGATTCTTTTTGACAATCACAAGCATTCAACACAATAGTTGGATATAAATGAAGTGCTGAAACACAGTCTAAAACCTAATATTCATAAAAAAAAAAGCAAATGGTGTCTGTTTGCTGGTCCAGTGCTGATATTATCCACTACAGCTTCATGAAACACGAACTCAGAGGATGTCTACTGCGACCAATTGGACCAAGTGATGAGGATGCTTGTGATGAAGCAGCCAAGATTGGTTGCAGGCCAATCCTCTTGCAAGACAACACTCAACCACATTTCACACAAGCAACACTTCTCAAACTACAGAGGATAAACTTGGAAACTCTCTGTCATTCACCATATTCACAAGACTTTGCACCAACTGACTACCACTTCTTCCAGGCTTTGGACCACTTCTTGCAAGGAAAACTATTAGTTCTAAACAAGCTGTGGAGAACACCTTTTGCGATTTCACCGCCACTCACTCTCCAGGCTTCTTTGCAGCCGGCATAAGCAAGCTACCATTAAGATGGCAAAACTGTGTCGATAGTTTAGGTGCACATTTTGATTAACTGAAATGCTTCTTGTTTGAGATACGAGAAACTACACTTTGGATTTGAAATCGGACATTTCACATTTAATGACCTAATAAGAATTTTTAAAAACAACATTTCCTTGGAAATGTATCCTTAAAATAAATCTCCTTTTAGCAGAATATAGAAAGCTGTTTATTAGAAGTTTCTTGGCATATAAAAGCTTACAACCTCTGGTAACATCTTCAATTGGCACATTAACCATTTTATATGTATATTCAGAATATTTATTGGGCAAATGTTTCCACTAATTGCAAACCATTACGCTAAATTGTCCTGGAGAGACAATGATGGAACTATGCTCATGTTTAGGGAACTTCCCCTGTGACACAGGAAAGTGGACAGGTTTTCAGGTTGCTAGGAGGAAGGCAGGCACAAATAGGAGGTAGATGAAGTGCTAGGAAAACCCAAGGAAGGAGGAGATCACTCTCACCTGCAGAGTTAGGGGAGGATTCATGAAGCAGCAGCAGTGTTTGGACAGCTGTGGCCAGGTATATTTTCTAACCCATTCAATTGGTGACAAGAAGGGAAAATAAGAAATAAAGGGAAATAGGTATAGAAAGAGGTAATGACAGGACAGATAAAATGAGGAATTGTTTGGAAAGGGAAGAAAAGGTTGCAGAAAACATGGAAGAAAATAGTTGTTGTTAAGATATACAGATGCAAGATAAAAGAAGGGAGATAGAAGAGGAAATAGGAAAGGGAAGAAGAAAAAACTGTAAAAAGGCTGAGGGAAGCAGAGTTAGAGAAAGAGATAGTGAGACACAGAGGAAGAAACCTGAAAGTGAAGAAATACTTGGTAAGATGATCGAACTATATAGTGCATCAAAAGGCACTAGGCTATGAGTCTCTGTACAGGAGACCCCCTGAATATATAGTCTTGGGTCTAATATCTTCATTTCCATGTAGTTCTAGATCCTCTCAGATATGCATTTCTTTATATTTTATTATTTTTGTCCAACATGGAAGCAATGCTCTCACTCACTTTGCTTAGAAAACCCCTAGAGCTGAATTTTATGTAGTGGTTGTTGCTTGCTTGTTTGAAAGCCACAGAACTGCTTTGGGCCCTTGCAAGCTTAGCTAGGAATAGAGACCACTGTCACGTGCCCTGAGGCTACCCAGTGGGTCCAGAGTTAAAGTAAAACTTTCCCAACCTCTTTTTCATATACAAATAGTGTTAAATTTGAAACCAGCAGCTGTGCACTTTAACCACTTTCTCTTGCATGATTTATTCCAATTGCACTTTTTAAATAAAACTTCCACTTTAGCTATGGAAATAGATTTCCTTCCTGAACAACTTGTTCTTCTAGAAATAAGTGTTGAGTCAGATATGTGACAATGATTCTGCCAAAAGAAATATGCACCATAAACAGTGTCTTCCTATTTGTAGTTGACTCGTGTTCCTCTGTGCTGGGAAAGCTTCTTTCTCCACATTTTGGGGATGAAGAGGAAGTGTCTCATGGAAACAGACTAAAACAGATTTCTGAGAAGTATGAATTACCTATGGGGCAAGTTAAAATGTCTTTCAGAGCAGGAAAAAAAGTGCAATTTAACGTATTGGTAGGTACTCAAACAGGTAGTTCCATCCACCACTTATCACAGACATAGAAGGAAAAGCATATTTTAAATTCTGTTTGGGAGGAACAATTTTTACCCCAAAATTTTCCCTACTTTCGATTTCCTAGGAAAAACGTTTGCTTTTTCTATTTCACAATAAATAAAAGCTACTCCTGGTGAAACTTTTCCGTATAGCTTACATTATTGTAAGCACTTTATATAAGTCATCTCATTTTATCCTTAAAACAACCTTAAGAGCAAAGCATGCTTATCTCCATCAAACAGACCAGGAAACTGAGATTTGGGGGAGCTTAAGTATGGCTCCTAGGTCATATGCCAATAAAACCCAGAACTTGGATGGTGTCAAAGCTAGATTATTTCAAATATTAGGAGCTTAACCAGTAAGCTATAGGGCCTCTAACTGAAGCTTCTTTATCAGAAGATGTTTGCAGTTTTCTTGAATCTCATTTCCTTGGGTTGGATCAGGGAGGTTGGCTATTGAGGGATCAATGTGGACAGAACTTGTTACGTGGTACAAAAAAGGTTTTAAAAAAGTTTAAACAAAACTTTTTAAAGGAAGTCATGGATAGCAGTTGTGTAGACCAGATGGTGAGTATACTGTATATAGTATATACAGTATACTATATATGAACTTGATATAAATGAAAACAGGTCAGATATAGTGGAGATGGTCTAGGAGAATAGGCTTAATGAATCTAGGTGGTCTATGTGTTGGTCTATGGGTTTGTGGAAAATGGGCAAATTGGGCCAGCTTAAATAATATTATACTTTATCATAGGAAAATTACTCAATAAGATAGCAATGTGTCTTCCAGGTCTCTGTAAACAGGCACACTGTTTATAGAAGCAGCAAATAGGCAGGAAGTTCTATAAACCGTGGTGCTATTATCATAATTGTTACCACCATCAACTATGAGAAGCAATATATGAAGACAGAAATACACTGTATACTAAAGGGTGTTGTTAGAAACTAGCATTGAACCCACAAAGCACTGAATCTTACATGTGTATTAAATAACACATTTTCTCTTTGATTTTCTTCAAGATTTTCAAATTGGACCTGGTATTATTACATCAAATTTTAAATGCACTTTTTTTGTAAAAATACTACATCCTGAGAGTAAAAGGAAAAATAAATAAAATTTAAAAGAATTTTAAAACCCTGACATTTATAAATAGCCATTAACCTTTGGTGAATATAATTTATAAAAAATTATATGATTTTATTCATGCTGAATAAGTTAAATAACTTGGAATTCAGTTGAATTTAAGTGAAACCAAAAAAACCCTCTACTCAGCCATGAATAACGATGGCTTAATGCCTTGTACAACAATTTGGACAGAACTAAGTGAAGTATCTAAAGAATGGAAAACAGGCACCACATGTACTCACTATTAAATTGGAACTGATAAGCGCACATGTGCATAAAGAAGTTCTCATGTAAAACTAATAGAGTTACTGTACTTCAGAAAATGGGCATTATTACTTTGGTATAGGCTTAAAATTCTGACCCTAACTGATTTTCCTCTCCTTTTGTACCCAGAGGAGGTTTACACTGCACTGTGCTTCTTTGCTGGTGGGTGGTACTACATGGTTAATTCTGGCCACTCAGTTAGTGATGGAAATGATACCATAGCTTCCAGGCCAAAGCATTCAATTCCCATATATACCTCTCTAGCACTCTCTTCCCCTACCATGCTCATCACGGAAGCTGCATAAAGATAATGAGGCTACATGATGATGAAATCTAGTGCATGCAGATGCCTGGACCCATAACACACTTTGCAAGAGGAAAAAATAAAGCTTTGTTATATTAAAACAATGAGATTTTAGAGTTGTATATTATTACAGTTTATTCCCACTAATCCTGAATAATATTCCACATGAGAAATATTTAGTTCACAAAACATGCCACTAGAATTTTTAAAACTATACTAAAAATTAACACATTGAACTATAATGGTAGATGCATGTCTTCACACATTTGTCAAAATCCATAGAATGTACAGCATCAAGAGTGAACTCTTGGTGCAAACTATGTACTTTGGGTGACAATGACATTACTGTGGACTCATCAGCTGTAACAATGTAACACTCTTGTGTGGAAGATTAATAGCCGGGGAGGTTGTGCATGTGTGAGGGCAGAGGGTATATGGGAACTTGCTGTACTTTCTGCTCAACTTTTTCTGGAAACCTAAAACTACTCAAAAAATTCGGTGTACTTAAAAAATTAGCCAGTTAAGATAACGTATCTTTTTTGTTTTACTTTAAAGTATTATGGGGGTACAAATGTTGGTTACATGGATCACTTTTGCAGTGCTCAAGTCAGAGTTAAAAGCGTGTCTGTCACCCAGATAGTGTTCAATGTACCAATTAGGTACGTCCTTGCCCATCTGCTTCACCCATTCTCCCCTCTGCTAGATTTCCTTTGAGATTGATTAATATTTCCCATGAACATGTGTGCTCATTGGTTCCAATTTAATAGTGAGTACATGTGGTGCTTGTTTTTCCATTCTTTAGAAATTTCACTTAGTTCCATCCAAACTTTGCAAAAGGTATTGTCATCCTGCTTCATGATTGAGTAGTATTCTGTGGTATACATATAAGACAACTGTTAATCCACTCATGAATTGATGGACATTTGGGTTGATTTCACATCTTTGCAATTGTGAATTGTGCTACAATAAATGTTCTAGTGCAGGCATCTTTTTCTAAAATGATTTCTTTTCCTTTCGGTACATACCTAGTAGTGGAAGTGCTGAATCAAATGGTAGGTCAACTTTTAGTTCTTTGATGAATATCCACAATGTTTTCCACAGAGGTTGTACTATTTTGCAGTCCCACCAACAGTACATAAGCATTCCTTTCTCTCTGAATGCATGCCAGTATCTACCATTTGGGGACTTTTTGATAAAAGCCATTCTTACTGGAGTTAGGTAATATCTCAAGAGTTTTCCCAACATTTTCTTCTAGAATTCTTATGGTTTCATGCCATACATTTAAGTCCTTTATCCATCTTGCATTAATTTCTGTTAGTAGTGAGAGATGTGGATCCTGTTTCATTGTTCTGCATGTAGCTGTCCAGTTGTCAGCACCATTTTCTGAACAGGGCTTCTTTACCCCAGTGTATATTATAGTCTGATTTGTCAAAGATCAGTTGGCTGTATGTGGATGGCTTTATGTCTGGGTTTTCTGTTCTGTTCCATTGGTCTATGTCTCTATTTTTGTGCCCAAATTGGTTGGTTACTGTAGCTGTGAAGTATAGTTTGAAGTCTGGTTGTTATAGCTTTATAGTATATAGCCTTATAGTATAGTTTGAAGTCTGGTAATGTGATGCCTCCAGATTCACTCCTTTTGCTTAAGATCTATTTGGCTATTTGGGCTCTTTTCTAGTTCCAAATGAAGTGTGAAATTATTGTTTCTAGATCTGTGAAATATGACATTGGTATTTTGATGGGAATTGCTTTGAATCTATGATCACTTTGGGTAATATGGGCATTTTAACAATGTTGATTCTATCAAGCCTTGAGCATGATATGTTTTTCCACTTATTTGGTTCATCTGTGATTTTTTTTCCTCACTCTTTTGTAGTTCTCTTTGTACAGATCTTTCATCTCCTTGGTTATCCTGGGTATTTTATTTTCTTTGTAGCAGTTGTGAATGGTACTTAGTCTTTGATTTGACTCTCAGCTTGACCATTATTGATGTGTAGGAATGCTACTGATTTGTGTACATTGATTTTATAACCTGAGATTTTGCTGAATTTATTTATCACTTCCAGAAGTCTCTTGGTGGGGTCTTTTGGGTTTTCTCTATATATAATCATATCATCTACAAAAATTAATAGTTTGACCTCTTGTTTCCCTATTTGGATCCCCTTAACTTCCTTTTCTTGCCTGATTGTTCTGGGTAGGACTTCCAGCACTATGTTGAACAGAAGTGGTGACAGTGAGTATCCTTGTCTTGTTCTTGTCTTGTTCTAGTTCTTAGCAGGAATGCTTTCAACTTTTACTCATGCAGTATGATGCTGGCTGTGGATTTGTCATACATGGCTTTTATAATTTTGAGATCCTTTTTTGCCTAGTTCATTGAGGATTTTTATCATGAAAAGGTGCTGAATTTTGTCAAATGCTTTTTCTGCATCTATTGGGATAACCATATGATCTTTGTTTTTGCTTTTCTTTTTTTTTGTTGTTGTTGTTTTTTTTTTTTTGTTTGTTTGTTTTTTTTTTTTTTGAGACAGAGTCTCACTTTGTTGTCCAGGCTAGAGTGAGTGCCGTGGCGTCAGCCTAGCTCACAGCAACCTCAAACTCCTGGGCTCGAGTGATCCTTCTGCCTCAGCCTCCCGAGTAGCTGGGACTACAGGCATGAGCCACCATGCCCGGCTAATTTTTTTTTATATATATATCAGTTGGCCAATTAATTTCTTTCTATTTATAGTAGAGACGGGGTCTCGCTCTTGCTCAGGCTGGTTTTGAACTCCTGACCTTGAGCAATCCGCCCGCCTCGGCCTCCCAAGAGCTAGGATTACAGGCGTGAGCCACCGCGCCCGGCCTGTTTTTGCTTTTCTTTATGTGGTGAATCACACTTATTGATTTACATATGTAAAACCAATCTTGCATCCCTGGAATGCAACCCACTTCATCATAGTGGATTATTTTTTTATATGCTATTGGATTTGGTTTGCTTGTATGTTATTGAGGATTTTTGCTTCTATATTCATAAGGTATATTGGTCTGTAGTTTTCTTTTTTTGTTCTGTTCTTTCCTGACTTTGGTATCAAGGTGCTAATGGCTTCATAGAATGAGTTGGGAAGGATTCCTTTCTTCTTGATATTATGGAATAATTTGTGCACAATGGTTACCAACTCCTTTGTAGCTCTGGTTAAATTTGGCTGTGAATACATTTGGCCCAGGGCTTTCTTTTCTTGGAAGATTTTTTATTGCTGCTTCAATCTTGTTGGTCGTTATTGTTCTGTTCGGGAGTTCTATTTCTTCCTGATTGAGTCTTGGGAGGTTGTGTGTTTTTGGAAATTTGTTTACTTCCTCTACTCTATGTTTTCTAGGTTATGGGCATAGTGATTTTCATAGTATTCACAGATGATATTTTGTATTTCTTTGGTATCAGTGGCAATATCTCCTTTTTCATTTCTAACTTTACTTGGATCTTTTCTCTTCTATTCCTGGTTAAGCTAGCAGGAGGTCTATCAATTTTGCTTATCTTTTTAAAGAAACAGCTTTTTGCTTCATTGATTTTCTGTATTGCTTTTTTGTTTTTGATTCAATTTAGTTCTGCTTTGACCTTAGTTATTTCTTTTCTTATTCTGGCTTTGGGTTTAGTTTTCTCTTCCTTTTCTAGTTCCTTGAGATGTGCCATTAGACTGTTAATTTGTAATCTTTCTGGCTTTTTGACGCAGGCATTTATGGTTGTGAAATTTCCCCTGAGGTCTGCTTGTGCTGAATTCCATAGCTTTTTTTAATTTCAGGATATTATGGAGGTACAAACATTTTGGCTACATGTTATTACTTTGCCTCACCCAAGCTAGGATTAGAAACATACGCTTCCCCCATACAATGCTCACTACATCCATTAGTTATGAGTTTACCCCCACCTCAACAAAATAGCTTGTGTCCCCTTTGTCATTCAGTTCAGAGAATCTTTTGATTTCCATATTATTTTCATTTTTTTATCAATATCAGGTTGTTTAATTTTCATGGCTTTGTGTAGAAGTGAGTGTTACTCTGGGAATTTATTTCTAGTTGTATTCCACTGTAGTCTGAGGAGATACACGGTATAATTTTTATTTTTTTGAATTTTTAGAGCCATGTTTCATGGCTTAATATATGATCAATCTTGGAGAATGTTCCGTGAGCTGATGAGAAGAATGTATGTTCAGTAGTTTTGGGGTAAAATATTCTGTAAATGTCTGTTAAGCCCATTTGTTAGAGTCCCATTTAATTCCAGTGTTTCTTTGTTTACTTTCTGCTTGGATGATTTCTCCAGTTCTGCCAGTGGGGTGTTGAAGTCCCTAGCAAGTATGCTGCTGTTTATCTCTTTGCTTAGATCTAGTAGGGTTTGCTTTATGAATCTTGGCACTCCTGTGTAAGGTGCATAAATATTTAGGATGCTATGCCTTCTTGTTGAATTGCTCCCTTTCTCATTACATAATGACCAATTTTGTTTTATTTACTATTGTTGATTAAAAGTAAATTTTATCTGATATGAGAATGGCTGCACCTGCTTTCTTTTGGTTTCCACTTGCATGAAATATAATTTTCCCTCCCTTCGCCTTGAGTCTGTATGAGTCCTTCTGGGTTAGATGGGTTTCCTGGAGACAGCAAACACTTGGCTTGTATGTTCTTATCCATTCAGCTAGCCTATGTCTCCTGAGTGGGGAATTCAAACTGTTGATGTTGATTGATAGAATTGATATGTGGGATGCTATTCTGTTCATCATCTTGGGTAGTACTTTATTGCTTTGTTTTATTTCTTGTACTGTTGTTTTATATGAGCTATAAGCTTTAGCTTTTGGGTGGCTTTACTCTAGTGGGTGACTATTGTGGTGATCCACATATAATAGAGTTCTGAGTATTTATTGCAAGTCAGGTCTGGTCTTGACAAATTTCCTCAGTAATTACTTGTCTGGAAAAGTCTTTATATCTCCTTTATATATGAAACTTAGTTTTGTAGGATACAAAATTCTAGGCTGGCAGTTGTTCTGTTTAAGAAGACTGAAGATGGAGCCTCAATCCCTTCTGGCTTTTAAGATCTCAGTTGAGAAGTCTACAGTTAACCCAATGGGTTTTCCTTTGTAAATTACTTTATACTTTTGTCTCACAGCTCACAGGAGTTCTTTCTTTATGTTCTTCCTTTGGCCAGTCTGATGGTTATGTGTCTTGGTAATTGCCCCTTTGCGATGACTCTTCCAGATATTCAGTGAGCTTCTTGTACCTGGATATCTAAATCCCTAGCAAGACCAGGAAATTTTTCCTCAATTATTCCCTCAAATAGGTTTTCCAGCCTTTGTACATTTTCTTCTTCACCCTCAGAGTTGCCTATTAGTATTATATTTGGCTGATTTACATAATCACATATAAGACATTATTCCTCTTAATTCTCTGTTCTTAATTTTTGACTGATGGAGTTAATTTGAAAGTGTTGTTTTCAAGCTTTGAGATTCTTTCTTCTGCCTAATCTAGTCTGTTTTTAAAACTTCCACTGTGTTTTGTATTTTGTTAAAAGAATTTTTTATTTCTAGAAGTTCTCTCTGGTTTTCTTCTTAGTGTGTCAATCTCTTTAGTAAATTTTTTAATTTATTTTTCTGAACTGTTTTTCTGATTTCTTTGAGTTGGCTTTCCATTTTATCTTGGATTTTGTTGAGCTTCCTTACAATCCATATTTGAAATTCCTTATCTGTCATTTTAATATTTTCATTTTGGTTGGTATCCATTACTAGAGATCTGGTTTTCCCTTTTGGGGGTGTCCTTTTATCCTGATTCTTCATACTTCTAGAGTTCTTTCACTGATTCCTTCTCACCAGAGAAGCTATTGCTTCTTTGGGATTTTTTTAGATAGAGCTTTTTCCCCTCATACAGCTTTTTTCACTCATACAGGTGTGTTTGTAGCATATATTGGATAAGAACCTTTGTCTTTGCCTGTGGGTGCTTTGATGATGATGTATGTTCTGGATGGGTGCCTTGATTATAGATATTCTTAGTGTGGTAGTTTTCTCAGTTGCTAGTTGTTTGTAGGCTGTTGGAGGGTGGGCTATGTGTGTGGGCAGATTCCTTGTCTCTCTTTGATGAAGGAGGATGAAGGTCTTTGAAATCCTTTCTCTTTCCCCAGCCCTGTGGTCTTAACAATGTAAGTTGTAATGGCATGACCAGTCTAATCTGAGACAGTACATGGTGCTTGTGGGTGAGAATCAACCTCACCCTGTATGATTGAACCAATAAAGGGCTGTGAAAATTGACCTCCCTGTAAGTAGGTGGTGCTTGCCAGAAGGAACAAACTGCAATGAGTTGTTTGGGTCCTGTGACTAGCTCTAGTCCCTCAGGAGAAGCACTTGGGTGCTCCAGGTGGTGGTTGGAAATTCAGGTGAGTCCTTATTCTCTGCCATAGTAGAAGCAGATGGGGGAGTGTGGCTGGGTGGGGCTGTATTGAATGAGCTTGCACTCAGAATACACAAAAGATGACAAGGTAGCTGTTTTTGCAGGGGTCAAAGGTCTGCTCACAGCTTCTGGGTAAAGCCACCAGGGAGGGGGGCTGAAGTGGCCCCACTTAACCAGAAAGTTTGCTTGTAGAGGTGGGGCCATCTTAAATTCATAATCTGACCATCTGGAATAGGCCTCACTCCTCTCCCCCTTCCTCTACTCCATAGCCTACACCTGGTGTATGACCACACGCTGAAGCTCAAGCCAGCCAACTTTCTAGATGATCATGCTTGGCACCAGGAGATTCCCTGCTCAGGATCCTGGCCTGAGATGAAAGAGTGGCCCTCCTATGGTAGAAAGGGTGTGCCACAAGTGCTGTAATTAGAACACACACTGAACTCTCTCCCCAGATCTGTCTACACGGGCTCCCTTGCCTACCAATACTCATTCACAAATCTTCCTTCTGTGCCCCCCAAGCAATGGGATGAAGACTTTCAGGTATAGTATCTGGCCTGCAGATCCCTTCCTGAGTCCTCAAAGATCAATCCCTGACCATGCCAGGCAGATGTGCACTGGTCCTGAGTTGCTCATGGGGTGTCCAAGTATATTCAATGTCCTTCTGCTTCAGGGAATACCCTACTTTGATGGAGCCACCAGGGAAGCAGCACCAGAGAGGGCTGGAGAGCAAGAAGCTCACAATCTGAGAACTCCTCAGTCTGCTTCAGGATTGCAGTCTGCTCATCCCCTCACCTCTGTGAAAGTGTTGGTTTGGTGGCTCAATTTGTCTCTCTTGGCATCTACAGCTGGGGGAGGGAAATGGGAAAAAAGGAGAATGGATGGATAAAAGCTAGTCATCTCTGGTCATCTCCATCCCTCTCTCTGGGAGGCAACATGCCCAGAAAGTCAAGTTTCTGGAGTCATGCAAATCACCCAGGACCCACTGGACCCCTGTGGCTCCCACAGTCTAAGCTGGAGTTAGAAATTTTCTGTGTGGGAATGAGCAACACAAAACCTGAGGAGTAATATAGAGATACTTCAAAGAGCTACAGGTATAGCATTTCATCCAGCAATCCAATTGCTGGGCATCTACCCAAAGGAACAAAGACATTCTATAAAAAAGACATATGCACTAGAATATTTATAGCAGCACAATTCATAATTCCAAAGATGTGGAAACAACCCAAATGCCCATCAATACATGAGTAGATTAATAAAATGTGGTATATGTTTACTATGGAGTTCCACTCAGCCACAAAAACTAGTGGTGATCTAGCACCTCTTGTATTACCCTGGCTACAGCTGGAACCAATTCTACTAAGTGAAGTATCACAAGAATGGAAAAAGAAACATCACATGTACTCACCATCAAATTGGCTTTAACTTATGTACAAATTTAGTAATAACATTTATCTAGTGTCTGGCAGGTGGGAGGAGAAGATGTATATATTCACACCTAATAGGTGCAGTGCACACTGTGTGAGGGATAGACATGCTTGAAGCTCTGACTCACATGGCGCAAAGACCATATACATAACCTAAATATTTGTACCCCCGTAATATGCTGAAATAAAAAAATGAAAAATAAATACAGAAATAAAGAAATAAAAATAATCATAGGCATCTCTGAGGGAGACGAATGAAAAGCTGAAGGCCTGGAAAAACCTATTTGAGGGAATAATTGAGGAAAACTTCCCTGGTCTTGTTATGAATTCAAACATTGAGATACCAGAAGTCCAATGAACACCTGAGAAATTCATGCAAAAAGGACATCTCTAAGGCACATAGTCATCAAGATGACCAAAGTCAACTTGAATAAAAAACTCCTGTGAGGCAGGAGACAAAAACATTAAGTAACTTACAAAGAAGAACACAAGGTTAACAGCATCCTTCTCATGACAAACTTTACAAGCCAGAAGGGATTGAGGACTCATTTTTAGTCTTCTTAAGAGGAATAACTGTCAGTGAAGAATTTTGTATCTGTAAAATTAAGCTTAATATATAAAGGAGAAATAAAGTCTTTCCCAGATAGCAAACACTATTTTAACCATGGAAAGAAGTGAAAGGGTTCAAATGAGCTCAATAAGAAATGAAAAAGGAGACATTAAAACTGATACCACAGAAAGACACAAGATCATCTGAGAATACTATGAAGACCTCTATGTACACAAACTAGAAAATACAAAGGAAATGAAAGATTTTTGAAAACACACATCCTCCCAAGCTTGAATCAGGAAGAAATAGGAATCCTGAACTGAAAAATAATGAGTACCATGTTTGAATCAGTAATAAAATGTCTCCCAATAAAAAAAAGGAAAGAAAGAAGCTTAAGATCAGATTCACAGCCAAATTCTACCAGACTTACAGAGAAGAACTGGTAATTATTCTGCTGATACTATTCCATAAGATCAAAAAGGAGGGATTCCTCCTTAACTACTTCTATTAATCCAGTATCATCCTGATATTAAAGCCAGGAAAAGACACAACAAAAAAGAAAACTACAGACTAATATCTCTCATAAACATAGATGAAAAGTTCTCAATAAAATACTAGCAAACTGAATCTAATAGCGTATTGAAAAAGATAATTCACCATCATCAAGTGGGTTTTATCACAGAGACAAAAGAATGGTTCAACATATGCAAGTCAATAAATGTGATTCACCACATAAACAGAAGTAAAAATAAACACTTATGATAACCTTAATAAATGCAGAAAAATAATTTGATAAAATCCAGCATCCTTTCATAATAAAAACCCTCAACAAAATAGGCATAGAAGAAATATACCTCAAAATAATAAAAGCTAAATGTGACAAACCCCATAGCCAACATCATACTGAATTAAGAAAAGAAGATGCAAAAATTTTCTCCCATTCTGTAGGTTGTCTGTTTACTTTCATGACTGTTTCTTTGGCTGTGCAGAAGCTTTTTAGTTTGATCATGTCCCATTTATTTATTATTGTTGCTGCTGTGATTGCCTTTGGGGACTTCTTCATAAACTCTTTGCCTAGGCCGATGTCTAGGACAGTGTTTCCATATTTTTCCTCTAGAATTCTAATAGTTTCATACCTTAGGTTTAAGTCTGTTATCCAGCGTGAGTTGATTTTTGTGAGAGGTGAAAGGTGTGGGTCCTGATTTAGCCTTCTACAAGTGGCTATCCAGTTTTCCCAGCACCATTTATTGAAAAGGGATTCCTTTCCCCAGCGTATGTTTTTGTCTGCTTTGTCAAAGATGAGATGGCTATATGAGGATGGTATTATATCAGGATTCTCAGATCTGTTCCACTGGTCAATATTCCTATTTTTGTGCCAATTCCAGATTGTTTTAATTACTACATCCTACACATCCGATAAGGGGCTGATAACTAGAATATACATAGAACTCACGAAAATCAGCAAGAAAAAATCAAATAATCCTATCAAAAAGTGGGCAAAGGACTTGAACAGAAACTTTTCTAAAGAGGACAGAAGAATGGCCAACAAACATTTGAAAAAATGCTCAACATCTCTAATCATCAGGGAAATGCAAATCAAAACCACAATGAGATATCACTTAACTCCAGTGAGAATGGCCTTTATCAAAAAATCTCCAAATAAAAAATGCTGGCGTGGATGCAGAGAGAGAGGAACACTCCTATACTGCTGGTTGGTTGGACTGCAAACTAGTTCAACCTCTGTGGAAAGCAATATGGAGATACCTTAAAGCAATACAAGTGAATCTACCATTTGATCCAGCAATGCCATTACTGGGCATTTACCCAAAAGATCCAATGACACTCTACAAAATGATATCTGCACTTGAATGTTTATAGCAGCACAATTCATAATTGCAAGGCTGTGGAAACAGCCCAAATGCCCATCAATCCAAGAATGGATTAATAAAATGTGGTATATGTATACCATGGAGTACTATTCAGCTCTAAGAAACAACGGTGATATAGCACATCTTATATTTTCCTGGTTAGAGCTGGAACCCATACTACTAAGTGAAGTATCCCAAGAATGGAAAAACAAGCACCACAAATATTCACCAGCAAACTGGTATTAACTGAGCAGCACCTAAGTGGACACATAGGTACTACAGTAATAGGGTATTGGGCAGGGGGGAGGGGGGCGGGTATATACATACATAATGAGTAAGATGTGCACCATCTGGGGGATGGTCATGCTGGAAACTCAGACTTGTGGGGGGAGGTGGGGAAAGGGCATTTATTGAAACCTTAAAATCTGTACCCCCATAATATGCTGAAATAAAAAAAAATTTTTTTAAAAAGAAAAGTAGAAAGCCTCCCCTTAAGAACTGGAACACGACAAGGATGTCACTTTTACCACTTCTATTTAACATAGCACCAGAAGCCCCAGCCAGAGCAATCAGGCAAAGGCAAAGAATAAAGGGTAACAAAATTAGAAAAGATATCAAATCATCCCTGTCTACCAATGATATGATCTTCTATCCAAAGAAACGAAAAGACTATTCAAAAAGACTCCTAGAATTGATAAATAAAATTTAAAAAGTAATAAAATTAATGTACACAAAGTACTAAAAATTAATAAAATTAATGTACACAAATCAGTAGCATTTCTATATGCTAATAACAGCCAAGCTGAGAATCAATTCAAAAATTCAATATCATTTACAATTACTGTGAAAATAAAAAATAAAATACCCAGAAATATACTTAACCAAGGAGGTGAAAGTTCTCTACAAGGAAAACTACAAAATACTAATGAAACAAATCATAGATGACACAAACAAATGGAAAAAAATCCCATGTTCATGGATTAGAAGAATAATAGTGTTAAAATGACCATACTGGTCAAAGTGATTCATAGATTAAATTCAATTCCCACAAAAATACCAATGTCATTTTCACATAATTAAAAAAATAATAATCTTCAATTTCATACAGAATCAAAAAAGAGCCCAAATAACCAAAGCAATCCTTAGCAAAAGGAACAATTTATACAACAAGTCTATAGTATCAAAAACATCATTATACTGGTATAAAAGTAGACATATAGATCAATGGAATGGATTAGAGCACTCAGACATATAACCATATACTTATATCAAATTAATCTTTGACGAATCAAACAAAATCATACACTGAGGAAAGGATACCCTGTTCATAAACGGTGCTTTGAAATTTAGATAGCCACATGCAAAAGAATGAAACTAGATCTCTATTTCTCACCATATACAAAAATTAACTCAAGATGGATTAAAGACTTAAATATAATACCTGAAACAATAAAAATCCCAGAAGAAAAAACTCTTCTGGACATTGGCCTAGGAATTTATGACCGATACCCTCCAAGCAAATACAACAAAAATAAAAATAAATAAATGAAATTTAATTAAACTAAAATGTTTCTGCACAGCTAAAGAAACAATCAACAGAATAAGTAGACAACCCTACAGAATGAGAGAAAATATTTGCAAACTATCATCTGACAAAGAACTAACACCCAGGATCTATAAAAACAAACAAATTAGCAAGAAAAAATAAATAACCACATCAAAGATGAGGAAAAGACATGAACAGACATTTTTCAAAAGAAGATATACAAATAGCCAGCAAACATATGAGAAAATACTCAACATCACTAATCATCAGGATAAGGCAGATTAAAACCACTATGAGATACCACCCTAACTCTGTCAGAATGGCCATTATTAAAATGTCAAAAAACAATAGATGCTGGTGAGAATTAGATGAAAAAACAACACTTACACTGTTGGTGGGAATATAAATTAGTACAACCTTTATGGAAAACTGCATGGAGATTCTTCAAAGAACTAAAAGTACACCTACCATTCAATCCAGCAATCCCACTACTGCATATCTACCTGGAGGAAAAGAAGTCATTCTATAAAAAAGGTACCTGCACTCATATGCTTATTGCAGCATAATTCGCAATAGCAAAGATATGGAATCAAGCTAAGTGCCCACCAATGATGAGTAGATAAAGAAAATGTGTATATATACACCATTGAATACTACTCAGCCATAAAAAAGATTGAAATAATGTCTTTTCAGCAACTTAGATGGAACTGGAGTCCATTATCCTAAGTGAAGTAACTTGGGAAAGGAAAAACAAAAGCTATGTGTTCTCATTTATAAGTGGGAAATAAACAATGGGTTTACATGATAATACAGAGTGGTATAACAGACATTGGAGACTCAGAAAGGGGGAGGATGGGAAGGAGTTAGGAATGAAAAATTACCTATTGAGTACAATGTACACTGTTCAGGTGTTGAGTACACTAAAAGCCTTGACTTTACCAATATGCAATTCATCTACGTAACAAAAAAATCACTTGTACACCCTACATCTATTAAAATTAGAAGAAGAAAGAATTAATGTTCATTGAGAGATTGGTTAAAATGTACTGGATTTTCTGTGCCAATCATGACGGTAAAAGCCTTTGCTTACAATTTTATATATTTCTCACAAAACTCTATAAAGTAATCATCATTAAGGTTCACTTTATTTATGAAGAAATTGAATTGAGAAAAGGTTAAATGTCTAAAAGGACAAAATATTCACAAATGTCTGATTCCAAAAACTACAGAAGCATTTTGATAAACCATGAATTTTTAAACTGTCTCTGAACAATTGTTCATGCAAAGCATGAACCCCAAACTTTTATTTGCATTTACTTTGTTTCCATAAGTTCCTTCGTCATTAATATAGTATGAAAATATCTGGTGATTCCAATTTTCCATGGTTCCTTAATACAAGTTTTTAATGGAATTATAAAGAATATTTGCTAATATGATAAAAATTCTATCATGCATTTCCTAAATGATATGAATGGCATGACACAGAGAATGGAAACAATTTCTGAAGCATTTTCTGAAGTTATTTACCATTTTCTCCTTCAATACGGTTAACAGAAAAATTGCCTGGATGCAGTTTTCACTGTGACACTTGCTGTTTCAATTACTCTGCTTCTGGCTTTTCTGCCCAGACATTTAAAGGTAGAATAGGAGTATCGGATTGAGGAAAGAGGATGGATTTTAATAGCTACATTCCTTTGACTAAGCCAGTAAAGATGAATATAGAAAATAAGAAAATCCATTACATTTTAACCAATCTCTCTCTGTTCCTGTTTAACAATTTCTCTAAGATACAAACTATATGATGAGATTACTAATGTATCATAGAGAATATAATTATTTAATATTATCAAATATTTTCAAAATACTGCCCTGAGTGGTCATACTAGTTGACTCTGTAAAAACAATGTATAGATGATTTTATGTTGCTACAAGATAATTAACATATGATATTATCAGAATTTTTGATCTGTGTGAATCTGATTGGTATAAAATTCTATTGTTTTAATTTGCATTTATTGATTCCTGGAGAGTTAGAGATCTTTTCATTTGTTTTTCAGACATTCGCATTTGTTCTATGAATTGCCCATCATATTACTTATCTGCTTATAAAATTTGTTTATTTGTAATTTTCATATTGGTTTATAGGAGTTGTTTATATACTCTGGATACTGACCTTCTGTCAGTTATGTACATTGAAACTATTTTTACTAAGGTAATAAAATATTTAGCAATCTGTGCACCTAGAACCTGCCACATCATTCTGTTAAAATAAGCTAGAAAATGTAGACATAGGGGGATATGATTGATAGATGCATTCATTTAAGATGTACCAACAGCTTATTTGGAAACTAAAACTCTCAGGTCCCTAGCCCTCTTTCTGACAAGTTTAAGCGACCAATGCTGGAGCCTCTGAAAGGTCTATTTTTATGGTTTCCAACCATCTGAATACTCTCTTCTGCCTGATATACTATACAATCCCTCAACTTTGAGTTCTGAAAATATGCTTCACTTCAGGAGGCAAATAACTTTGTAGTCTCTTTATCTGTTTCTTCATGTATAAAATGGAAGTATTACTATTTATCTTATATAATTGTTAGGTAGATTAAATGAGGAAATATGTGCTTCATGTAATACATTACGATTGATAGAATACTAAAATAAAGCCCCGAATATTTAAAATTTATCCAAATTTTAAATATTTGGATAATCTGGCAAAAAAACAGAAAGGAACAGTATGAGGACATGAGCTTATGGGAGTTGGCAAGCATTGAGGCAATTTAGATTACTGGGGTATATTCAAATTAAGATTTCCTGAAGATTCTGTGAACAAGACACACAAAGGAAAATATTGGGTTCACCCTAGGCATAAAGTCTGAACAGACACATCAACATATAAACCTAGGACTGAAGAGGGCCTATACCTCAAAAGAAAGGAGAATGGGTACATTTAAATACAGATATTATTTTATATATACACACCATGGAGTACTACTCAGCCACAATATGGAATGAAATAACATCTTCTACAGCAACTTGATCATTGGAGATCATTATTCTGAGTGAAGTATCTCAGGACTGGAAAACAAACGCTACATGTACTCTCTAATAATTGGGAGCTAATCAATAGGCACAAATGGACACAAAGAGATGTAAAGTTCATAGGAAATCAAGAAGTGGGGAGGGGAGGGTAAAAATCTACCTATCGGGTACAATGAACACTATTTGGGTGATAGGCACACTGTAAGTCATAACTTAAGCATTACAAAATGTATCCCTGTAACAAAAACATTTACACCCCCTTAACATTTTGAAATAAAAAAGAGATAATAAATATTCAAAATGTATCTTCTCCTAATCAATTTAATAGATTTTGCTATCATCCATGCTCTTGGGATTATTTACATCTATGGTTTCTGTATGGTGGAAATACTATAGAGTACTGTGCTCCTGCATATCTCTCCCAACTCCATAGTCAGTGAAATGAATCAGCCAAGGTGGGAGGATTTACACCTCAGAAATTTGCAAGTTCTACAAATCAGGGTTTAATTTTCAGTTTTTAAACTGTCTAGACAAGAAATTGATGTTAAAAATGCAGATTATACTTAAAACTGTATCAACTCTGTAGCTGTTCACTGGAATAAGCACAAAAAAATGAGGCAATATTATTTCAGATTCAGCAAAAAAGTCACTTGCATTGTTGTCAAATGAGTGCCTTTCTATCATCTTATTTGTTTCACTTTCATCTTTCTTGTTAACAAAAATGTCAACCAACTTTCATGTCCAACCTTCACTTGTTATCTAATTGCAATCATAGTTGGTTCCAGACAAATCAATGAATGCATTGTGTAAGAATCAATTGACATACAGAATTTATCATAAAGAATATTGATATTTTATTGTTAAAAATAAGAATAAATAAATACAGATATTGCTTGATTTTGCCAAAGGAATACTATAATATCTAATAATATGGCAGACTTAAATAGAAACATAAAAACAAATAAATTAAATGTAAAACAAATAAATTAAATGTAAATGTAAACAATACACCAATAAAAGGAGATTTGTAGGATAGATTTAATTTTCTTAAAGTGGCCTAAGTATGGTTTGTCTACAGGAAACTCACTTAAAATATAATGATATAGGTAGGTCAGAGATAAAAGAATAAAAAAATGTATACCATGAAAACACTAATCAAAAGAAATCTGGAGTGACTATATTAATATTACATAAGTTTCAGAGAAAAGAAAATTATCAGGGACAAAGAGGCATATTAACAAAATTATAAACCAGTTAATTCATCTAGCAGACATAATAGTCTTAAATGTGCATGTGTGTATGTATCAAACAACAGAGCTGTAAAACACACGAAGCAAAAACAAATAAAATTTAAATAAGAAATGGATAAATTCACAATTATAGTTAAGAACTTCAACACTACATTCTCAGCAATTGAAAAAATTGCTAAACAAAAAATCAGCTTTAATAGAAAATAACTGAACAACATCATCAATCAAGAAGATGTAATTGGCATTTATAGAATACCCAACAACACAAAATACACAGTATTTTCAGGCATGCATGGGACATTCACTAAAATAGACCATATCTTGGGTCACAAAACACAACTTAAAAATGTAAAACAATCAGCCAAGTACCCATCAATTAGTGAGCTGATTAATAAAATGTGGTATATGTATACCATGGAGTACTATTCAGCAATAAAAAATGATGCATTAATGCCCTTTACAACAATTTGGATAGAACTGGAGACAATTCTCCTAATTGAAGTATCTCAAGAATGGAAAAACAAACACCACATGTACTCACTATTAAATTGGAACTAACCAATGGACACACATGTGTATAGAGGGAAGTGAAATTCAGTGGAAACCAAGGGGGAGAAAGGGAGGAGGAAGAACCTACCTAATGGGTACAATTAACACTATTTGGTGATGGGCACACGTATAGCCATGACTCAAGTATTAAAAGCAATCTATGTAACCAAGAACATTTGTACCTTCTTAATATTCTGAAATAAAACAAAAATGTAAAACAATCAAAATCAGATGAAGTTTGTCCTCTGACCATAATGGATTCAAACTAGAAATCAATAATAAAAAGATAAGAGAAAAATTTCCAAACACTTGAAAATTAAATATACTTCTAAATAATAATGAGTCAAAGAGGAAGTCTCAAGGGAAATAAGCAAATATATTTAACTAAATGGAAATACAACATATTAAAATATGACCCAAAAGAGTGCTCAGGTAAAAATTTAATGCAATAAGTGTTTATATTAGAAAAGAAGAAAGGCCTTAGAGTAAAAATTTAAGTCACCACCTAAGAAGCAAGAGGAGGCTTCAACCCTGCTGTCATCTGTACACTCTTCCTGGAAGCCTGGGGATGGGCCTACCCAGCCTGCCACCACCACCACCACCACTGGCACCCACCCACATATATCACCTCACTACCTGGGGACTAGCCCACACAGCCTGTAGCAGCCCAACTAACACCAGCATATGCTGACTGAAAGCCAAAGGGTTTACTCACCACCACTACTACTATTGCCCACACCATGCATGCTGCTCAGGGAATTGAGGATGTGCCAACCCACCTAGCCCATAATTGCCACTGCTATCACCCTAGAAACTGTCTGGAAGCCCCAGAATCAGCCTGCCCTGACCCACTAACATCAGTGTCCACATATGCCAACCATGAGCCCAAAGATGGGCATGCTCAGCCAGCCACTGCCACCAACAGTGCCTGAGGACTGGTTCATCTGGCATCCCAGCCCCAGCAAAGCTGCTCCACAGCCTCTGTTAATATTCACAGTGCAAGACACTGAAGAAATCACAGACATCACTGACACTGTTTACAGATGAAGAAATCATAGGGAGATCTCACTACTATACACACCCAGAAAAAAGCTAAAGGCCATACCAAACCAACATAATAGATATATCTGCAAAAAAAATTATTTCCTCAAAACCCAATCAAAAAATAGAAGAAGCAATTGCTATACCACATGTGGAAATATTAGCATGAGGACACAAGAAATATGAAAAAGAAAGGAAATATGACACTTCCAAAACACACAATAATTCTTCAGTAACAGGTTCCAAAGGGGGGAATATATATATATATATATATATATATATATATATATAAAATGCTCAGAAAAGAATTTAAAATAATGATAATAAAGAATCTCAGTGACATACAAAAGAACACATATAAACAATACAAAGAAATGAGAATGAGAAATGTGAATGAGAAATTCATCACAGAGATATTATAAAAGAAGTACCAAACATAAATCCTGGAACTGAAGAATTCATTGAATGAAATACAAAGTACAACTGAGAGCTTCAACAATAGACTAGATCAAACAGAAGAAAAGATTTCAGAACTTGAAGACATGTCTTTTAAAGTAACTCAATCAGACAGAAAAGAAGAAAGAAGAAGAAGGAGGAGGAGGAAGAGGAAGAAGAAAAAGGAGAAGAAAAGCCTACATGGCATATGAACACTATAAAGCAACCAAATATTTAAATTTTGGGTGTCTCAGAAATTGAAGAGAAGATTCAAAATATAGAAAATCTATTCAATGAAATAATAGCTGAAAATTCCCAAGTCTAGCAAGAGATTTAAAAATCTAGATTAGATTCAGAAAGCCAGAGATCCCCAAATAGGTACAGCCCAAAAAGTTCTTCTCCAAAGTATATTACAATCAAACTGTCAAAAGTCAGTTTGAGATACAAAGAGATTACTAAGAGATTATTACAAAGAGACAATTCTAAAAATAGCAAAAGAAAAGCATCTAGTCACATATAAGAAGACTCCTCATCAGACTAATAGCAAATTTCTCAGTGGAACTCTTAGAGATCAGGAAAGAATGAATAATATTTCCAAAGTCCTGAAATTAAAAAAAAGAAAACAACCAAGAATACTATACCAAAAAAAGTATCCTTTATAAATTAAGGAGAAATAAAGTCTTTTTCCAGACAGGCAAAAACTGATGGAATTCATAACCACTAGATTGGTCATACAAAAAATTCTTAAAGGAGTCTTACACATGGAAGCAAAAGGACAATATCTAACATCATGAAAACACAAAACTATAAAACTCGTAGGTGGGACAAACACACAAATGAGGAAAAGGAAGTTGGTTAATAGATACAAATATACAGTTATATAGAAAGAATAAGTTCTAATTCTTGATAACAGGCTAGGGTGACTATAGTAAACAACATAGTATATATTTCAAAATAGCTAGAATAGAGGTCTTGAAATGTTTCCAACAAAAATAACATATGCTTAAGGTGATGGATATCCTAAATTTCCCAACTTGATCATTACATATTCTGTGCTTGTAACAAAATATCACATGTACTCTATAAATATGTACAAATATTATGTATCAATAAAAAAGGAAGCAAGGAAAAAGAGCAAAGCAAGCCCAAAATTGACTTAGGAAGTAATTAATAATTATAAGAGTAGAAATTAAGTAAGTGAAAAATAGAAAAACAATAGAGAAAATAACTCAGATCAAATTTTTTAAAGATAAATAAAATTAATAAATTTCTAGTAAGACTTACAAAGAAGTCTACTAATATCAGAAATAATAAGGTATATCATTATAGATTTTGTAGACATTAAGAGGGAAAAAAGGTACACCATCAAAATGCCTCTACACACAAATTTGACCATTTATATGAAATGAATAAATTCCTCAAAAATCATAGACAACCAAAACTCATCCCAAATGAAATAAACAATATGAACAATTCTATAACTGGAGAAGAAATGAAATTTGTAGTTGGAAACCTCTCAAAAAGATAATCTCCAGGACCATATGGCTTCACTGGAGAATTCTACCAAATATCTTTAAAATAAATAACACCAATTCTACACAATTTCTTATTTTTAAAAAAAAAAAGAGGAGAAACAAACATGATCGAACTCATTTTATGAGGCCAGCACTATCCTGAAACAAAAATAAAGATTTTTTTGGAAAGACCAATATTCCTCATGAGCAAAGATGCAAAAATTTTCAATAAAACATTAGCAAATCAAATCCAGAACTTATAAAAAAAAATGTATACCACAAACAAGAGGGTTTTTTCTCCCCACGGGTGAATGTCTGGTTCAATATTTTAAAGTTATTCAATATAATTCATCATATTAATATGGCAAAGAAAAAAACATGATTATATCAATTGATATAGAAGAGATATTTGACAAAAATAAAGTTATAATAAAAACTCTCAAAAAATTAGAAATAGGAGGACATTTTCTCAATTTGATAAAGAGCATCTATAAAAAAAACCACCAGCTAACACCACACTTAATGTTGAAATACTAAATGCTTTACTTTAAATATTAGGAATAAAGCAAGGATATCCATTGCCACTACTTATATTTAATAGTACTGGAACTCTTTGCCAGTGTAATAGGGCAAAAAAAGGAAATGAAAGGCACAGTGACTGGAAAGAATGAAATAAACCTGTACTTATAGATGGTATTAATATAACTGGTAGAAAAATCATAAGAAATCTACCAAAAAAAGGCGATTTTGACAAAATACAAGATCACAGTATATAAAGTAAATTTTAAAAATCAAAAATTTCATTATGCTAGCAATGAGCAATTGAAAATCAAATTTAAAATACAATACCATCTATAATCACTACAAATAAAAACACTTAAGCATATATTGAATAAAATATGTACATGATCTACATTCTAAAAACCTTAAAATGCTGATGAAGGAAATCAAAGATGACCTCAGTAAATGGAGAGACATAATGTGTTCATGTTTTACAATATCCAACATAGTAAAGATGTCAATTCTCCTCAAACTGAAATATAGACTTAATCCAATTCCTATCAAAATATAAGAAAATTATTTGGAAATATAGACAACATGATTCTAAAGTGTATATGAAAACCAAAGGACCTAGAATAGCCAAAACAGACTATTCAGATAAATCAATTAACATGGAAATTGGAATTACTTAGGCCTTAAATGATCAGTATGATTTTGATTAAGCAGAAAGGTAAAAAAAAATAACAAAATTAATCACCAAATTGGCACTAAGTATATACTAAAGGAATTTCTACAGGCAGAATAATTATTAACCCAGAATGAAACCTGAAAATGCAAGAAGGAAATGAAAAGCAGTGAGGAGCATAGACTGATAGGTAAATCTAAGTTAATGTTCACATATTTAAAAAAGCAATGATGATGGCGGTAGTAATAATAATAATTAATAAAAATAATAATGCCAAAGACAAGGGAGTCTAATATTTTTAAATTGTTCGAAGGTCCCAAACTCTATGGCAGCCTTGAAGACAGCAGCCCACTTTCCCAGCACAGGTGCCATACAGAGCAGAAAGAATGCTATTCTCAATGAATTGTATTTGTTTTGTGTGTCCTGTGGCTCCCTGAAATGGAGCCTCAAAGGGCTTGCCTCTTTTTCTACCCAACTCAGAACTCCCCCAGGGCTGAGATGCCTATGTGTGGGGCATTTGTCAAAAATATTTAAAGGCAATCTATTAGCCATGATGCCTGGAGCAAGAAATAAACAGTTGGGGAAAACAATAGACTAACCAAAAACCTTAGAAGGAAAGCCTGGGAAATGAGACACTTTGAGGAATAAGGGGTTTGAAACCTCCCACATATTTCTGGGCATCCAGAAAGCTAACTGAATGCTCATGGTTTGACACATGCTCAGGAAACAATCAAGAAGGCCCTAAGTGCTCACATCTTGGTAGACCTTCAGACTGCACAATCAGGAAGTGACAGCTAAGGGAGAAATGTAAACTGCATGGCAGACGGTGAATCATGCCCTTACACAAAAATAGAACCCATCTGCAAAGAATTGGAGAATTTTTTCGTTGTTCCAAGTGTTTAAGTAAATCTCTATTGAATGACTAGATGACTACCTACTCAGCTAACAAAACAAAGATTTTAGTGAACACACAACAAAGAATACGGATTTAACAAAATTAGTTCAGAAATGTCACTAAACAAACAATTATTTTAAGAAGCACCAACAAAATAATGAAGAAGAATCTGATTTACAAAGTTGCCACATTATAATTATCAAAATGTGCATTACAAAAAAAATTTACAAGGCATTCAAAAACACAGCAAGTATGACTCATAAACATAAAAAAGGGAATCAACTATTTTAAATATGCACAAAGAGCTAAAGGAATTCATGTACAAAGAACTAAAGGAAACCATGAAAACATTGTCATCACAGAGAAATTCTCAACAACTAGATTAGAATTATGTAAAAAGCAGCCAACTAGGAATTCTGGAGTTTAAAAATTCAGTGAATGAAATTTTAAAATTGTCAGAAAGGTTTAATGGAAATTTGAGAAGCCAAAAGAAAAAAAATCATTGAACATGAAGATAGGTCAATTAAGTTTACCCCATCTTAGGAGTGTAAAGAAAAAAAGAATGAAGAAAAATGAATAAAAAATGAAGTATTGTATGCTTGAAGAGTCATAGTCCCTAACAGAGCATATTTTACAAAAGTTTACTAAGAAAGATGTAGAATTATTCATACAGATATTATTGTATTATCAGTGAAAATGAAACTAACCCATATCTTATAAATAGGAATACATAAAATTTTTGTATATTTAAACAGTGACATAGTGACATCCTATACAGTACTGAAAATGAATAAATTACAGCTTTGCAAGTCAACAGGAATAAATTTTAGAAATATACTATTCAAGTAAAAATTTTTTATGTAAATACATACAGCATGGTATGAAGTTTATGAATTTTAAAATAAGCTAGATATATTCAGGATTTTGCTTCCCTTAGAGATGAACTGAAACAAATGGGCCAAGGGAAAGCATTTTTCTGTTTCTTAAATTGGATGGTGGTGGGTCCACTGGTGTTTATTTTATGATTATGCTTCTAAATATGTATTTAATAAAATTAAAATTGTCCATCTTTCAACAAAATTTATAAAGTATCCTAAAGGGCAATAAAAAACAGTCCACAAAGCAAAGCAAGCAGAAGAACTAGGTTTAGATATGACACAGCCTTTGGATTTGTCAAAGAATTTAAAATAACTGTGGTTAATATGTTAAAGGATCTAATGGAAGAAATAGGCAGTATGAGAAAACAGATAATGTAACAGATAACAGTGAAATGGAAACTCTAAGAAAGAATTAAAAGAAAATACTAGAAATAAAAAACACTAACGGTAATAAAGAATGCTTTTGATAGGTGCATCAGTGGATTAGACACAAAGGAGGAAAAGAATATGTGAGCCTGAAGATATGTCAATAGAAATTTACCAAAAAGAAATGCAAAAGGAACAAAGAACAAAACAGTGGAATATTAAAGAACTATAGGATAATTTCAAAAAGTGTAACATATACATAATTGGACTATCAAAAGGAGAAAAAAGAATGGAGCAGAATAAATATTTGAAGTAATAATGGCTGAAGAGTTTCCAAATTAATGACAGATACCAAACAATGGATCTAGGAAGTTCAGGGGATCCCAAGCAGGATAAATACCAAAACAATACAAAACAGAAAAGTTCTACACTTAGAGGTCTCAGATTCAAACTGCAGAAAACCAATGGCAAAGAGGAAATTTGAAAGAAACCTGAGCAAAAATACCTTACTTATAGAGGATTATAGACAAGAATTACACGAAACTTCTCATCAGAACTATGTAAACAAGAGAGTGATGTGAAACATTTAAAGTTTTGTAGGGAAAAAACCCACCAACCTAGAATTTTACATCCAGTGAAATTATTTTCAAAAGTAAAGGAGAAATGAATATTTTCAGAAAAGAAAGAAGGAACTCATCAGCAGCAAACATCCTTGCAAGAAGTGTTAAAAAAAGTTTTTCAGAAATAAGAAAAATGATAGGTGAGAAGTTTAGGTATATATTAAAAAAGTAAGTCTTGGAGAAGAAATAAATTAAAGTAACATAAATTATTTTATTTTTTCTTATGCTTAACTGATCAAATAGACAACTGCTTGTTCAAAGTATTAATAGTAACAATGTGTCTGCAAATTATAGTACATGAGTGAAATAAATGACAATATTATAAGAAATGTGAGTGAGAAATTGAGAAAGCTCTGTTATAAGATACAGACACTATCTGTGAAATGGTATAGCATTATTTTAAAATTGTCTTAGGTTATTTGTGAAAGTATATTGCAAACTCCACGACAACCTGAAATTTTTATTTTTCAAAATTTTATTTTTTAAAAAAGAAGAAGTACAATGTTCATTCTAAGAGAAGAGATGAAATGAGATAAATAATGTAAGCTTCCCTCGTAAGAAACTAGAGAAAGCAAATAAATTTCAGCCTAAAGCAAGGAGGAGAAAAAAATAAAAATTAGAGCATAAATAAATAAAATTGAAACAATGAAACATAAAAAAGATTTTTTATTTGAAAAGAGCAATAAAATTGATAAATCTCTAGTCAAGCTAACAAAAAAGAAAAGAAAAAAATTACTAAATTCAGAAATGAAGGAGGGGCCATCACTGCTGATCTGAAAGATGATTAAAGAATAACAAAGGAATGTTGTGCACAACTCTAAGCCCACAAATTGATAACATAGATGAAATGGACCAATCCCTTGAAAATGCACAAAATACCAAAACTCACACAAGGAGAAGTAGATAATTTGAATAGGCCTATATTTATTAAAGAAACTGAATCAATAATAATATTTCAAATGAGAAAACACCAAACACAGATGGTTTTATTAGTAAATTCTACCAAGCATTTAAGGAAAAATGCTACCAATTTTCTGCCATCTCTTCTAGAAAACAGAAGCAGATGGAATACTTCCTAACTTATTCTTTGGGCCCAACATCACCCTAATACCCAATTCACATACAGACATTCCAAGAAAGGAATCCTCAACAAAATATTAGCAAATAGAATACAATATATAAAAATAATTATATGCCATGACTAAGTGAGATTTATTATAAGTATGTAAAGCTGGGCAGAGCAAGATGGAAGATGAGAAACACTGCGAGACAGAGTATCTCTGCAAAAAAGACAAATTCTAGAAGAAATTACAAGAAAGAAGCAAGCAGACGAGAATACATTGAATGAGGGTCGGAAGGAGGGGTGCCAGAGACTACAGGAGACTTCACGGGAGGAGGTTGTGGAGGAGAACTGGAAGAAGAGACCTCCCCAGAAGCTTGGAGACCAGCAGCAAAGGTAGCTAGAGTGCTTAACATTCCCCTCCCTTGCATCTAGGACTCCTGGTGGGCTCCCCAGCAGTTGAAGAGACCTGCATACACCAGCCCAGAGATAGCCATGCCAGTGAGTGGTAAGCCTACTGTGGATGCAGCACCAGGCTCCCAACTCCCTCAGGGCACCTCCGTGTGCACAGAGCCAAGCTGCTTGGCAGGCACCATATTGCTACATTCTCCCTTCCCCCTTCCCTATCCGTGGCCACCAAGAGAGACAATATAGCCACCAGCCAGAGGCATCTCCAGAGAACCAGACCTTCCCTTTTGGAGCCCTACAACTGACTCAGGGGTACTCAGATGCTGAGCTCCCTACCTGCCAGCCCTCCAAGGTGGGTTGGCCTGGTGATTCCAGGAGAATGGGCAGACCCTGAAGCTGAGAGACATCGAACCAGCTTGGGCTCCCTGTGGGTGAATTAGTACTGGCACTCCTCTCCCTCGTGGGGTCAGGGATTGAATTCAGGCCCAGAGGTCAGACCAGCAGAACAGATCCCATGCACCCAGGTCTCACATTGCCCGAGGCACAGAAGGGATATTCATGAATGAGCCTACTAAGGTGTGTGTGCCTTCAGGTGCAGATCACTGTGCTTGAGGGCAACCCTTCTCCCAAGGGGGGCCCGTGTTCCCAGCAGAGGTGGTGACCCTGCATAGAGAACCTCCTGGCCCGCATTCTAAATATCTATCCAATCTAGGTGCACCCAGATTCATAAAGCAAACTACTTGATCTAAACAAATGGATAAACCACACCACCAAAATAGTCAGAGACTTTAACATCTCACTGACAGCATAGGACAGACCCTCCAAACAGAAAATCAACAAAGAAATAATGGACTTAAACAGAACTCTAGAATAAATGGGCCTGACTGACATTTACAGGACATTCTACCCCAAAACCGGTGAACATATGTTCTTCTCATCAGCTCATGGGTCATTCTCTAAGATTGACTATATTCTAGGACACAAAGCATATCTCAAACAATTTAAAAATATAGAAATTATACCATGTATCTTTTCAGATCACAATGGAATAAATGTAGAAATCAACCCTAACAGGAACTCTAATTTCTACACAAAGTCATGGAAACTAAACAACCTTCTGCTGAATGATCACTTCATAAACAAGGAAATCAAGATGGAAATCAAAAGATTCTTTGAACTAAATAACAAAGGTGACACAAGTTACCAAAACCTGTGGGACACAGCAAAAGCAGTCCTGAGAGGAAAGTTTATTTCTATAAATGTCTATATCCAAAAGTCGAAAAGATCACAAATAGACAACCTAATGAATCATCTCAAAGAGCTGAAAAAAGAAGAACAGACCAACCCCAAACCCAGTAGAAGTGAAATCATTAAGATCAAATCAGAACTAAATGAAATTGACAACAGGGAAACAGAAGATTAAACAGAAGATTAATAAAACAAAAAGTTGGTTCTTTGAAAAAATAAACAAAATTGACACACATTTGGCTAGATTAACAAAAAGCAGAAAAGAAAAATCTCTAATAAGCTTCATCAGGAACAATAAAGGAGGAATTACAATGGATCCCACAGAGATACAATATATAATTTATGAATACTACAAAAACCTCTATGCACACAAACTGGAAAATGTGAAGGAAATGGACAATTTCTTAGAAACACACAGCCTCCCTAGGCTCAACCAGGAAGATATAGAATTCCTGAACAGACCAATGTAAGTACTGAAATTGAAACAGCAATAAAAACCTTCCTAAAAAGAAAAGTCCTGGACCAGATGGTTTCACACCCAAATTTTACGACACCTATAAAGAACTGGTGCCTACCCTGCAGAAATTATTCTACAACATTGAAAAGGATGGAATCCTCCCCAACACATTTTATGAAGTGAACGTAACCCTGATGCAAAAACCAGGAAAGAATGCAACAAAAAAAGAAAACTATAGACCAATAGCCCTTATGAATATGGATGCAAAAATTCTCAACAAAATCCTAGCCAATCTATCCAGGTGCTTGTCAAGAAAACATTCCATCACAACCAAGTAGGCTTCATCCCAGGGATGCAGGGATGGTTCAATATATGTAAATCTATAAATGTAATTCACCATAAAAACAGAAGCAAAAGCAAAGACCATATCCTCTCAGTCGACGCAGAAAAAGCTTTTGACAAAATTCAGCACCTTTTCATGATAAGAATACTTAATAAAATAGGCATAGAAGGACATACCTAAAAATGATACAAGCCATATACAACAGACCCATAGCCAACATCATACTGAATGGGGAAAAATTGAAAGTATTCCCACTTAGAACTGGAACCCAGCAAGGTTGCCCACTATCTCCACTTCTATTCAACATAATGCTGGAAGTCCTGGCTATAGCAATCAGACAGGAAAGTGGAATTAAACGGTATCCAAATTGAGGCAGAAGAGATCAAACTTTCACTGCTTGCTGATGATATGATATTATATTTAGAAAACCCCAAGGATTCAACCAAGAAACTCCTGGAATTGATAAGTGAATTTAGTAAAGTCTCAGGATACAAAATCAATACACAGAAATCAGAGACATTCATATATGCCAACAACAATCAAATTGAGAACCAAATCAAAGACTCAATACCTTTCACAATAGCAACAAAGAAAATAAAGTACCTAGGAATATAGTTAACCAAAGAGGTAAAAGAACTCTATATGGAGAAATATGAAACACTGAGGAAGGAAATAGCAGAGGATGTAAACAGGTGGAAATTCATACCATGCTCGTGGATCGGCAGGCTCAATATCGTTAAAATGTCTATACTACCCAAACTGATCTACAGATTCAATGCAATACCTATTAAAATCCCAACATCATTCTTCACAGATAGAGAAAAAATAATTTTACACTTCCTTTGGAACCAGAGAAGA
The DNA here is from genome assembly GCF_040939455.1 of Microcebus murinus. Taxonomy (NCBI): domain Eukaryota; kingdom Metazoa; phylum Chordata; class Mammalia; order Primates; family Cheirogaleidae; genus Microcebus; species Microcebus murinus. The sequence goes on from NC_134117.1 coordinate 65,101,586, forward strand.
CCCCGCATATCAAAAGCAATTCTAGGCAATAAAAATAAAATGGGAGGTATTAATATGCCACATATCAAACTATACTACAAAGCTGTAGCAGTTAAATCAATATGGTATTGGCAAAAAAATAGGAATACTGACCAGTATAACGGATCTGAGAACCCTGATATCAAACCATCCTCATATAGCCATCTAATCTTTGACAAAGCAGACAAAAACATACACTGGGGAAAAGAATCCTTATTCAATAAACAGTGCTGGTAAAACTGGATAGCCACTTGTAGAAGACTGAAACAGGACCCATGCCTTTCACCTCTCACAAAAGTCAACTCATGCTGGGGAACAGACTTGAACCTTAGGTTTGAAACCATTAGAATTCTAGAAGAAAAAGTTGGAAATACTCTTCTAGACATTGGCCTAGGCAAAGAATTTATGAAGAAAACCCCAAGGAAATCACAACAGCAACAAAAATAAATAAATGGGACCTGATCAAATTAAAAAGCTTCTGTATAGCCAAAGAAATTGTCAAGAGAGCAAACGGAAAGCCATAGAATGGGAGAAAATTTTCTCAAGCTACATATCCAATAGAGGGCTGATAACTAGAATTTATTTAGAACTCAGGAATAATCAGCAAGGAAAAATCAAACAACCCTATCAAAAAGTGGGCAAAGGACATGAACAGAAACCTTTCAAAAGAAGACAGAATAATGGCCAACAAACATATGAAAATATGCTCAACATCTCTAATCATCAGGGAAATACAAATCAAAACTGCAATGAGATATCACTTTTCTCCAGCAAGAATGGCCTTTATCAAAAAGTTCCCAAGCAATAAATGTTGGTGTGGATGCGGAGAGATAGGAACATTTCTACACTGCTGGTGGGACTGCAAACTAGTTCAACCTGTGGAAAGCAACATGGAGATACCTTAAAGCGATACAAGTAGATCTACCATTTGATCCAGCAATCTCATCACTGGGCATCTACCCAAAGCAATAAAAGACATTCTGTAAAAAAGACATGTGTACTAGAATGTTCATAGCAACACAATTCACAATGTCAAAGATGTGGAAACAACTCAACTGCCCATCAATACAAAAATGGATTAATAAATGTGGTATATGTATACCATGGAGTACTATTTAGCTTTAAGAAACAATGGTGATATAGCACCTCTTGTATTTTCCTGGATAGAGCTGGAACCCATTCTACTAAGTGAAGTATCTCAAGAATGGAAAAACAAGCACCACATGTACCACCAGCAAATTGGTATTAACAGATCAACACCTCAGTGGACATATAGGAATAACATTTGTTGGGTGTCAGGCAGGTGGGGCGGGGAGGAGGGAATGGGTATATACAAACATAATGAGTGAGATGTGCAACATTTGGGGGATGGTCACGCTTGAAGCTCTGACTTGAGGGGGGAAGGGGAGCATGGGCAATATACGTAACCTTAACATTTGTACCCCCATAATATGCTGAAATAAATAAATAAATAATAAAAATAAATTTTAAAAATTAGTATGCAAAGCTGATCCAAAATTCAAAAATCAATTAATATATTCCAACACATCAACAGTCTACAGAAGAAAAAGCATATGATTACATCATCTGATGCAGCAAAAGCATTTAAAAACATCCAACACCCACTGGTGATTTTAGAATAAGAACAACTCTCAGAAAACTAGAAAAGAGAGGAACTCTAACAATTTGATAAAGAATATCTACAAAAAACCTTGTTAACCCTAATATAGGGAACAGAATAAGGATTTTCCCCCACTCACTACTCCTGTTTAATGTCAACATTGGCAAATGAATATATATTCAATGAAACAGAATAGAGAGCCCATAAATAGACCCAAACAGTCAACTGAAATTTGACAAAGGAGAAAGGCAATTCAATGGAGAAGGATTATATAAAGACTATTATTTATAACATGGTATTGGAATAATTGGATGTCCAAAAGCCAAAACAAACAAAAAAGAACCTTGCACCTTTTACAAAAATTAACTCAAAATGGCTCATAGAGCTAAGTATAAAACTTCTGAAAGAAAATACAAGAGAAAATTTATGTGACTCTTTGTTTATCAATAAATTTTTAGACTAAACAACAAAAGCAAAATCCATGAAAGAAAACAATTAAGAATTCAACTCTATTAAAATTAAAAACTTTTGCTCTGTGAAAAATGCCTTTAAGGAAAACAAAAAACAAGGCATATACTGGAATAAAACATTTGCAAACCACATACGATGGTCAATTTTAGGTGACAATTAGACTAGGTTAAGGGATACCCAAATGCATGGTAAAGTGTTATTTCTGAGTATGTCTGTGTGGGTGCTTTCAGAAGACATTGCTACTGGAATCAGTGAACTGAATAAGGAAAATCCACCCTCCCCCAGTGTGCATAGGCACCACCCATTTAGTTGAGGAAAAGCAGAGAAAAGGCAAACTTGCTTTAGCTTCTGGAGCTGGAATACCAGTCTTCTCCTGCCTTTGCATATCGGAACTCCAGGTTCTCTGGCCTTCAGACTCTAGGACTTGCACCAGAATACATTCCCGCCAATTCCTCAGGCCTTTGACCTCAGACTGGGAGTTGCACCATCAGCTCCCCTGGCTCACAAGGCCTCCGGACTTGCACTGAGCAGCTTCTTAGTTCCCCACCTTGCAGAGGGCATGCCATGGGACTTTCCAGCCTTCATAATCATGTGATCCAATTCCCAAAATAAATCTCTCCTATATCTATGTATATATATCCTATTCTGTTTCTCTGGAGAGCCCTGCCTAATAGAGCACATAACTGATAAAGGAATTTTATATAAAATGTACAATAAATGTTAAAAACTCAACAATATGAAAACAAACAACTCAAGACACGGGCAAAGGATTTAAGTAGATATCTCACCCAAGAAGACATATTTCAACATGATTTGTTATTAGATAGTTACAAATTAAAACAATGAGATACCAACATACACTGATTAGAATGGCTAAAATTAAAAAATAATAATAAAACCTGAAAATACCAAATGCTGACAAGGATATGGAACAACAGAATCTTTCATTCATTACTAGCAGGAATGCAAATTAGTACAACCATTTCAGCAGACATTTTGGCAGTTTCTTACAAACCTACACATAATCTTACTATATGATTCAACAATTATACTCCTAGATAATTACCCAATTAATTTGAAAAGTATGTCCTTGGAAGAGAAAGAGGACATTAGGTAAAAACTAAGGAAATATGAATAAACTGTGGACTCCAGTTAATAATATAGTATCATTGTTGGTTCATTAATTGTAATAAATGTGTCATACTAATATAAGGTTTAAATAAGGGAAACTGAGTGCAAGATACACAGAATTCTCAGCACTATCTTAATTGATCTGTAAATCTAAAACTGTTCTAAAAATTAAAGTCTTTAAAAAATGCCATGCAACCAATTTCCAAGGCAGACAAAATGTTAATTAAGCACTCAAAATATTTCTGGCACAGTTTTAAAAAATGTATCCCTAACTAAATTGGAGAAATTAGGTAGAACACATTTTAATACATATTTCTAGAATTCAAAGTAATTTTGAAAAGAATTATACACAGAGGAAAGCTTTTAAAATGGAAGGTTTAGAAGCCTGTGCATTTACAAAGAGAAAGAGAGAAGCAAAGGTTACCAAGAACAATGTACTAAAATAGCTGGTTTCTCACATTACGAAAGAATTGTCCTTCCCTCAGAATTTCACCATGTTCACATGATCCACAGGCATGAAAAATTTTAGGGCAAAAAAAAAAAATGAGCATCCCTAGTTAACCATATGTCTCATAGAGCAGACAACAGCTAAAAGAGAGAGAGAAAGAAGATGGATCATTCCAAACTGAATCAACTTACTAAAAATCAAAGTCTTTAATATATCTTTGAAATTGTCTCAAGGCAAAATAGTGAGATCCAACAACTGACTCTCTTAACCACAGCATGTTAAGCAAATCACAGGCTTCCAGGCATGATGTCTTTGAATTACCACTCAGATATTATCATGTGTAGGGGGAAAAAAAATCCACCAAAAAGAAAGTATTTGGATGCTCACTTTGTTCGCACACATACTAAAACTGAAATGAGAGAGAGTAAATTAGCATAGCCCCTGCACAAGGATGGCATAAAAACTCATGAAGTGTTATATACTTTGGGGAATGAGGAGTTATTGTTCAATGAGTGCGGAGTTTCAGTTTGGGAAGATGAAAAAGTTCTGGAGATGAATGTTGGTGACGGCTGCACAATAATGTGAATGCATTTAATGCCACTGAACTATACTCTTGACAGTTAAAATGGTAAAATTTATGATATTATGAAAGTTGTCAGATTGAAAACGGAGGTACTAGTGCCACATCCTAACAAAAAATAAGTAAATAAACCCATGGGGGCTGAGAAGGGAAGGACCTCACGCACACGTGCCTTTGGTAAAAGCTATTACAGACTCCCTGAAGGGCTCTTACGCACGTAACGCCTGTAACGGGAACTTTTGCCAAGGACTTTCTAAACTGCAGCTTGCTATATGAGTTACAAGGACAGCTAGCTGAATGCACAAAAACATTTGCCTGACACACTGTCTCCACTAATGAACTGGCAGCAACTCCTGTGATAAGCCCCTGTAACCAATGATCTCTTTGTTTCAAAACAAATTATGTACTTTCCTCTTTCCTTTTAAGAGCTTCCCCTTGCTTCAGCCTCTTTGGATTGTCTGTGATCCCATAACGCTCATATACCAGATTTGCAAATCTCCCACACAATCCCAAATAAACTCACTATCTTTGGGGAATCTTTCTCTGTTTGTCATTTAGATTGACTATATATATATATACACACACACATATATATATCCACACATATATACACACACATATATATATATCCACAACAAAATAAAAAGATTTGAGAAATACCAAAAAGGTTCAATTATTCCCAAAATGACTCTTCTAACTCAGTTCAGTTAGACTCTTCTAACTCTGTGAAATTTTAGAGTTCGTGATTTATTTTCTGAGTTAAAAAAAAACACCTAGTCTTCTTTTCTGAATTAAATAAACTTATTTTGAGATAATTATACAATAGATTTACATGCAGCTGTGAGAAATTATATAGAGAGATCCCATGTACACATTACCTAATTTCCCCAGCAATAACAACTTGCAAAACTATTGTGCAATATCAAAACCTAGTATACTGAAATTGATCGTCAAAATATAGAGCACTTCTATCATACAAGGCTCCTTCATGTCACCCTTTGTATCCACACCCATTTCCCACTTGACCCTGCCCTCTCCCTAACCCCCGGCAGCCACTAATTTTTTCTCCATCTCTATAATTTTGTCATTTCAAGAATGTTATACAAGTAGAATTATACAGTGTGGAAACTTTTGGAATTGGCTCTTTTCCACTCAGTATAATTCTTCGGAAACTTATCCAGGTTGTTGTGTGTATCCATATTTTGCTCCTTTATATTGCTGAGTATTACTCCATGGTATGGATGTATCACAATTGGTTTAACCGTTCACCTGTTGAAGAACATATGCATTGTTTCCAGTGTGGAGGTATTATGAATAAAGCTGGTATAAACATTCATGTATAGGTGTTTACATAAGTTATGTTTTTATTTTTTCTGGAATAAATGCACTGGTTGGTCATATGGTGGTTGCATGTTTAGTTTTACAAGAAACTGCCAGACTGTTTTCCAGACTAAAGGTACCATTTACATTCCCAACAAAAATGTATGAGTGATCCAGTTTCTCTGCATCCTTGTCAGCATTCAGTGTTGTCCTTTTAATTAATTATATTTTTTAGGCATTATGATAAATGTGTAGTGATATCTCATTGTGGTTTTACTTGTCATTACCCTAAAGGCTAATGTATACTTTTTTCTGTGTATTTTTCAATAGAATGTCTCTTCATTTATTTTGCCCATTTTCTAAATAAATTTTTCCTGTTGAAATTTGAGAGCTTTTTATATAGTCTAGATTCTGTTGGATATTTTGTTTGCAAATCTTTTATCTTTTTTATCATCCTAACATTATATTTCAAAGAGAAAAACATTTTAATTTTGATGAAATCTAATTTCTCAATATTTCCTTTTATAGATCATACATTTTTGTCAAGTCTAAAAACTCTTTTCCTCACTCTAGGTCTTCACAATTTTCTATTTTTTAAAATTGTATAGTTTTTCATTTAACATTTAAGTTAATGTTCCGTTTTGAATCAATTTTTGTATAAGGTGTGAGATGCATCATTTTGTTGTTTTGCATATGGATATCCAACTTCTCTAGCACCATTTATGAAAAAGGCTGTCATCACTCCACTGATTTGGTTTTGTACTTTTGTAAAAATAAAAATCAGTTGGGCATATTTGTGTGAGTATGTTTCTGGATTCTCTATTCTACTCCATTAACTATTTATCCTTCCACTAATGTCTCACAGTCTTAATTACTATACTTATATAATAACTCTTGAAATTGGGTACAAATTCTTCCCAAAATTGTTTTATTCTAGTTCTATTATCTTTACATATAAATTTTAGAATAATTCTTTCCATGTTCACAAAACTCTTACTGAGCTTTGACAGGAATTACATTAAACCTGTCTATAAATTAGGGGAAAATTGGTATCTTTAATATATTAAAACCTATATCTATGACGGTTACATGCTTTCTTTGGTTTCTTTACTCAGAGGTTTGTAGTTTCAGCATACAAGAATTGAACATGTTTGTTAGATTTACATGCAAGTATTTTGTTTTAGAGCAATTTTATATGGTATTGTATTTTTAATTTTTATGTCCACATATTCTTTGCTACTATCTTGTGACTTTGTTGTACTCACTAGTTCTAGGAAAGTTTTATAGACTCCTTGTAATTTTCTATGTAGACCATCATGTCTTCTGCAAAGAGGGATGAATTTTTCTTCATCAATCTCTATAATTTCATTTCCTTTTCTTGACTTTTTGTACTGGCTACAATATCCAGTGCTATGATGAATAAGAGTGATGATGGACACATCCTTCCCTTCTTTGCAATCTCAGGGGAAAAGTATTCACTCTTTCACCATAAAATATAATATTTTATATTTTATGTAGCTTTTCTGTAGATACTCTTTATCAACTGAAAGAGCTTTCCCTCCATTCCTAGTCCTATTTTTTTTAGAGGAATATTATCATGAATGGTTTTTATATTTTGCTAAATGTTTTTCCTGCGTCGTGCAATCTTTCTTTCTTAGCCTGATAATCTGGTGGGATACACTAATTTTTTAAAATACTGAACTAACCTCACATCTATGGGGGTAAAAAAAAAACCCACTTGGGCCTAGAGTATAATTCTTTTTATATATTGCTAAATTCTACTTTAGAATATTTTGTTAAAGATTTGTGTCTATAATCTTGAGGGATATTGATCTGTTGTTTTCTCTTTTGTGCTATCTTTGTTTTATTTTGGTTTCAGCATAATAATAGCTTCTCAAAATGAGTTAGGACTGTTCCCTCCTCTTCTTTCTCCTGGAAGAGATTGTGTAAAATTGGTCCAGCATCATCTAAAGGTAAATCAGGATTAATAAACTTTTATAGGAAAAAACACAATCATTCCAATAAAGAACAAGAACCACTGGACTAGATAATACATTGCTACCAATGGCTTTGACTTTCTCCACATGTTGCCTAGTGGGTGGTCATTGCTATGGTTAGACAATACACAAACTGGCACCCTTCTTGTACTCCCAGATGGTGCCTGAAATCCACCAGCAACTGTAGTGAAAAGCCCTGGAAGCACAACCTGATGATCAAGAAGCCCAGAACGGGGGAGAGTGCCCTGTCTGTGAACTTGACAAAGCACCAGGGCTGTCTTCCTCAAATGTCATCAGAATGAACATTCACCCCCTCTTAGCATTAGTTAAGCTTTTGTTTTGTCCAGCACACTAGGTCCAAGGAAATTATGTCCAGCAAGGACTACTGCTGTAAATATAGATTCTTTGGTTCACTTGAGCTCTCATTCATATCTCTTGGTCATTTATTTAGATGTCCCCATACAGCAGTTGTCCCAGTAAATAACTATTGTTGAAGATCTGCTAATTAAATCAGTTTGGCTTTAAAAACGTGATTAATTCAATATTCAACAATGTTTGTTTGCTTGCTCATTTGTTTTTGCTGAAAAAATTATGCCAAGCCTTATGTGTTGTTCTGCAAATGTAATAGGCAAAAACAGAATTGACTGTGGGAAAGATACGCAAATAAAACAATCACAAAAATAGGCACTTACAAAGTACAACATAGACAATGATAGAAAATGAGAGTGGCTGACAGGAGGAATAGGTCTGGGGGTCAGAGAAGGCTCATGCTGAGATTTAAGAATGAGCTCGAGAGAGTGGAGTTTCCTCTCCGTGTGTCCCAGTAGGTAGGCATAGCTGTGCAAAGTTAGCAAGACCGAGTGCTGAGCCCTAGACCTCAGTCAGCATTCATACTGAACCTTGGAGAATGAAAAGACTTTCCTTTCAAGGAACGGGGTTTCCAAACCAAGGAAACCGAAGTAGAGTTTTGCCATTCCCTAACATGATATCTTCTAAATATAAAGAAAGGAACCAGGCTAAGGGCAGGAGACACGTAGGTCTCCTCACATGGAGAAAATCCTTCCTGTATTATTAGACTTACCAACTGATTCCAAGCGTCCTCACTGGATTTGTCAAACTGTGCACTTAAACCACCTGCTCACAGTGCAGCCAAGGTCAGGGCTCACTCAGCTGTCTGCTTTATTAAATGAAGACACTTTTATTATGTCTTTCATGGAAACAAGCAAAGCAGGGTTCCCTGAGGAGATGATGCTCTTGGTAGGCTGTGGGCCCAGAATACCATAACAGATCCATCCCTGCCCAGCTTCACTGAAGATTAGGATTTGCACAGAAGGAGTCGGATTATTGTGGGTTTACTTTCATCAACAGACCCACCCATTGTTCACTGCTTCAGTTTTAAATTTCATTGCTTTTTAGTGTTCAGTCAGGGAGTCAGATATGTATCCCATAGTGTTATATAAAGGGGCCATTATGCCAGGATAAATTTAGCCTTAACAAAGGACTGCTCTTAAAGGCTGTCTTAATCCTGATCCATTTTACTGCTTCCTTTCATGACATGATCCATGAAGCTATAAACATACTGAGAATAACTATTGTGAGGAAAGTTGTCCTTACGTTCTAAATATAACTTGCATCTTTATTTTTCATATATAATCATTTGAAAAAAAGAATCTTATAGCCGGATGACTTATATAACCGAGTTCCACAATAGATTTAGCATTACCACACATACAGCCAAGTGGATCTCAAACACCTTGATGAAGACCAAATTTCTTCAACCTCAGGTAAAGATGTGAGTAAAATAGGTATTTTCTCACCTCAGCATCATGTTGAGAAACGAGGGTTATCTTCAGGGTATCTGGTTTAAAAAGTGTCAATTGCATAACAGAGGAATACAACTTGAAAAGGCATGGAAAAGAAGCATTGGAAAAGCCAAAAGATGGTTATGTTGGTGAATGGTGTCCAGGTAGATAGCATTTCTTCATCCAGAAAGCATGTCTGTGTCTAGCCCTCAATCACTCAAGGTAAGGAGATTGAGGCACACACACCATTGAAATAAAATGAATGCTTCATGGCAAAGATGGGTGCCGGATGGAGAGATGTTTTTACTATTATTAATAATTAGTGGATATTTTCCTTTAATATTTCCCTAATTTTGACAGTTGAGTAAAGCAGAAAGAACATAGAATTTGGGCTTAGACAGACTTGGGTTCAATTCCTGACTCTGTCATTTATAACTTAGCATTTACATGCTAAGTTTCAAATTTTGATGTGATACTGCATGGCAACAAAAGGAGAACTCTGACAGGTAATTAAGAAGATGGTAAACTGTTTGGGACCCAAGACTGAAGGAATGCACAATGGTGGGGCATCTTGCATTTCACACACAACAGAAGAGGATGGCCCAGGCCCTGTGTTTTGTGATTCCAAACAACCTGGCAACAGAAGGCAGCCTGAGTGAGCTCATTCCCTCTCCAAACTAACAGGAGTCACTTGCCAAAGAGGAGATAAGCCTGGCACCACTGATACATGGGATCTATTGGTAGCACCACCAAAAATAAGCCACTGGGGGAAGTACCCTTCTTTGTCCCACCTGAGACTCCCTTTTTCCTCCTAGAGATCCAAGGTGGGCAGGCAGAACCAGACAGTAGGAACCCAGCCCCACAATGAGCATCCCTGTCTGGGAAGCCTCATTGTCACCAGAGGCACAATATGCTCCTCACCTGGCCAGAAACATCTGGGCATTGGGGAAGGATTCAGGCCAGTACCAGTGGGAGGATTCCTACCACATCTCTCTTCCAACAAGGGATGCCCAGCTAGCCCACCTGGGGAAATCCCTTCCATTCACTCAGACAGCATAGCAAGGACCAGTGGAAGACCCATCCATACCAGATAATCAAACAGGCCAAAATAGCACCTCACAGGCTCTAAAAATCAAACTGCTATTGAAACCACAGCCTACAAATTAGACCAAGGTTTGTGAATTCTAATTAAACAGGATGATTGCATGGACAAATAAAAAATTTAAATAAGACCCAGAGTTTCCTAATGTAATACATAAAGTGTTTATGATACAATCAAAACTCATCCATTATACAAAGAAAATAGAAAGTCATAACTTGAATGAAAAAAGTCAGTTGACTGATACCAGCACCAAGATGAATCAGATGATGGATTATCCAATAAGGATTTTAAAGAAGCCATGGATAAAAATGCTTCAACAATCAATTCCAAAGTCTCTTGACACAAATGAAAAAGAAAAAAATCTTAGCAAAGAACTAGAAATTATTTTTAAAAACAAATAGAAATAATAGAACTGAAAGGTATAATAACACAATTAACTTCTACTGTAGGGGGTGGCAAGATGGTGAACGAGAAACACCAACAGCCAGAGCATCTCTGCAAGAAGGATAAATTTTAGATGAAAAAGAAAAAAACAGACAGAAAAACATAGATCAGATGAGGGTCAGAAGGAAGGGTGTCTGAACCTACAGGAGACTCCACAGGAAGAGGATGCAGAGCAGAAGGGGAAGGAGAAAGGCATTGGCAGAGATTAAACCCCAAGAGGTGTGGAGACCAGTGAGAAGGATAGGTGGAGTGGTTAAAATTCCTCTCCTTTGCATTTTGAACTGTTGGTGGGAAGCCAAGCTGCTGGGGAGGCCTGCCAACACCAGCCCAGAGACTGCTGCTACCAGTGATTGGAGAGCTTCTTGAGGACAGGGCACCAGGCTCCCAGTTCCCCTGGGGAGACTTTCATCCCACAGACCCAAGCAGGTCAACAGGTGCCATATTTCTTCTCTACATACCAGGCACTTTTGCCCTTAAGCAAAAGGAACAAATTGGGAGGCATCAATTTACCTCCCAAGTAAACTTACCTCCCAAATAGACTTCAAGTTATACTACAAGATGATAGTAACCAAAACAGCATGGTACTGGCACAAGAACAGAGACATGGATCAATGGAACAGAACTGAGAACCCAAATATAAAACCACCTCATAGAGCCAGCTGATCTTTGACAAAACAGACAAAAACATATACTGTTTTGGAAAAAAAATGTTATTCAATAAATGATGCTGGGAAAATAAGATAGCCATGTGTGGAAGACTGAAACAGGATCCACATCTCTTACCTCTCATAAAAATCAACCCACAATGGATAACAGACTTAAACCTAGGGCATGCAACTATAAGTATTATAGAATAAAATGTTGGAAAAACTTTGATAGACATTGCCTAGGCAAAGAATTTATGAAGAAGACCCCCAAGGCCATCACAGCATGAACAAAAAAATAAATAAATGGGACCTGATCAAATTAAAAAACTTTTGCACAGCCAAGAAAACTATCATGAGAGCAGACAACCTACAGAATGGGAGAAAATATTCACATGCTACGTATCCAATAAAGGACTGATAACTAGAATCTATATAGAACTCAGGAAAATAAACAAGGAAAAAAATCAAACCACCCCCATTAAAAAGTAGAAAAAAGACATAAACAGAAACTTTTCAAAAAAAGACAGACTAATGGTCACAAATATATGAAAAAATTCTCAACATCTCTAATCATCAGGGAAATGCAAATCAAAACCACAATGATATATCATTTATCTCCAGTAAGAATGGCTTTTATCAAAAAGTCCCATAACAACAAATGTTGGCATGGATGAAGAGAGGTAGGAACACTCATACCCAGCTGGTGAGACTGTAAACTAGCACAACTTCTGTGGAAAGTAATATGGAATACCTTAAAGAGCTACAAGTAGAACTACCATTTGATCCAGCAATCTCATTACTGGGCATCTACCCAAAGGAAAAAAAGACATTCTATAAAAAAGACATGTGCACTAGAATGTTCATAGCACCACAATTTACAATTGTAAAGATGTGGAAACAACTCAACTGCCCATCAATACAAGAATGGATTAATAAATGTGATATATGTATACCATGGAGTACTACTCAGCCACAAAAAACAATGGTGAACTAGCACCTGTTGGATTATTCTGGATAGAACTGGAGCCCATTCTACTAAGTGAACTACCACAAGAATGGAAAAACAAGCAGTACATGTACTTACCATCAAATTGGTACTAATTGATCAAGACTTAAGTGCACATATGGAAGTAACATTCATCAGGTGTTGGGCATGTGGGAAGGGGAAGAAGGGATGGGTATAGTCACACCCAATGGGTGCAATGTGTATTGTCTGGGGGATGGACACACTTGTAGCTTTGAGATGGGCAGGGCAAAGGCAATATATGTAACCTATACATTTGTACCCCTGTTATATTTTGAAATTAAAAAAATTTTTTTAAAGTAAAAAAAAAAAAAATCCAAATAAGGACAATAAGAAGATAATAGCTCCATCTAACATGATATAACTAGCATGTAACCTGATGCAACTTCCCCGAATACAACCCAAACTGTACTAATCCCTTCCCCCGAATTCAGCTTTCAGGATTCAACATTTGGGATTTCGGCATCCGATATTTTGTCTTTTGGAATTATGATGAGTACTGCTGTCCCTCTATAAGTCTTCCTTTCAGTAACAGTTCTTTGAACCATCTGTGTGAATTCCCTTTCTTGCTGGAACCCTGATTGGCACCTTCCAATAAATTTTCTCATTACTGCCACTAGTAGTATTTATTTCAATTTGTTGTGATTGAGCTGTGCAACTTGCAAGCAAACATTACTTAACTAAAATATGATACCTTTTAATGTGGGATTAAAAATTCCAAATGATAATATCACTTTGAGATAAACATGGTGGATTTTATCTCCTTTCCTTCCAAAATTCCATAATAAAATAATTAAAAGGTACCAATCCACAAGAATAGAGGAATGGGAGGGAATGTGCCAGCAAACTAGAGATGGCAGGAGGATTTAGAAGACACTGAGTGGATAGAGAAGTGATAACCAAATTAATACAACACAGAAAATCAGTCCAGCGAAGACTACCAAGAAGCAATAGGGTAATTGTCTTTCTTGTGCAAAACTAAAGACTCAGAAAGTACCAGGAAAGCGGGGGGAGGGTAAGACTTTTGCACTTAATGAAAGGATTGGTTGAAAGCCTGTATAGACAGTTATTGAAATTAGCGATTTTCTCTTTCCCTCCCCAAGAGGTTTTGCTCTGAAGAAATGTAACCAGGAACAGCAGAAGATGGGTATGTGAAGAGCAGACGAAGTCAGGGGAAGTATGTGCATAGAAGTATAGAAGTATATGGATGGAAGTATGTTCAGATGGAAGTCTGAACATCTGCCCTACTTCCAGAATCCTAGCAGCCAGAAGGGATTGGCGAATTCTCTGGAACAATGAACTACTTACAGAGGAGATACACAAGTACTGACAATCGGAAATTCAATAAAAGGCCAGTTTCCCTGGGCCTCCATTTTAGTGATTCCCTACATATCATAAACACAAAAAACAAATTTATTAAAAAACACTGTCATTCTCAACTTATTACAAAGCTAGTAAATGTGGCCTCTAAATATCTTGAATAAAATCAAATTTTTAACACTATACATGAAAAGTAAAACATTTACTTTTTAAAATTCATTTTAACTTATATTTCTATGAAAATGTGTTTAAATTATAGATACTTTGAATATAATTATGGCTACCTTAATTATTTTGATTATTATTGTCAATAACTAAATATGTAAAATTCTTCCTTTTAACAACATAGTATATTTGCTGAATAAAGGCAAGAAAAATAATTTATAGAGTATATAATTATTTTATTACCCATCCACACATCTATAGAGCTATACAGCACCCAAAAATGAGCTATTCAATTAAATTGTCTCTGATGCTATGATGACTTTTAGTCATATAAAAGCTAGCTTTACAAAAACCATTATTATTATTGTTATTCTCATCATTGTTTTAGAAGTATACTTATCAAGACAGGAGGATTTCACTTTGTTACCTTGAATTACAATTTCTAAATATTTAGATATATGGCATTTGTGTCTTATCCTGAGCCCCACAATATTATTAGGGTAGGCCTGAACCCTAATTCACTAGACATTTGAGGAAATCCTCAATAGGAAAATTAAGAAAGAATATAAAACAAAGGGAAGAAATCTCCAGGATATAAAACAAATATAGATGTTCAAGAAAGCTATTTAAAAATTCTATATTAATGGCAATCTCAGAAAGATAATAGAAGCCATTGTATCTATTTAAAAAATAGATCAGGATTATTTTTACTTATTTTTGGAATTCAGAGAATGAGAAATACTTCATGGAAATAGAGAAAGCCACAATAAAAATTTCACAATATGTACTGGTCAAAAGTCAATGGTGAAGAAACAATTAGAGCATGAGCAGAAGATATAAACAGACTTTTACCAAAGAGGATACACAGATGGCAAATAAGCAACATCATTAGACTTTTAATTTGTATTAATAAAAAAATAAATTAAATTAATATTATGAATTAAAACCACAATTAAATACAAATTAAAATTATAATGAGATATCACTACATACCTGTCAAGTGGATTAAATAAAAAAATAATGTCAAAAATCAAATGCTAAGGATGCAGAAAAAATAAATCATTCATACACTGCTAGTGAGAAAATAAAATGATACATTACTGTGAAAAATAGTTTGACAGTTTCTTATGAAACTAAATATGTAACCATCATATAATCCAGCAATTATATTTTTGGACATTTACTCCAGAAATATGCAAAAGTTATTTCTGTACAAAGTCTGTACAAGAATTTTTATAGCAGCTTTATTCATAGTAGCCCAAAACTATAAACAACCCAAAAGTCTTTCAACAGTTGAATAGTTAAAAAAACTATGTAATGTCCATGCTATGGAATACTACTCAGCTATAAAAGGGAACAAATGATATACAAAACAATTTGCATAAAATTCAAGGGAATTATGTTGAGTAATAAAAAAAAAGCCAATACTAAAAGTTTACATGCAATATGATTCCATTTATAACATTCTTGAAGTGACAAAATTATAGAAATGGAGAACAGATAATTGATTGCCAAGAATTGGGAAAGTGAAGTTGTTGTAGCTATAAAGACCTAGATGAGGGATCCTTGTAGTGATAGAGTGTTCTATACCTTAACTGTATCAATATCCTAGTTGTGATACTGTACTACAGTTTTGCAAAATATTATCATTGAGGGAAACTGGGTAAAGGAATCTCTCTGTATTATTCCTTACAACTGGACATGTTATCATACAATTATCTCAAGATAAAAAGTTTAATTTAGAAAATTAAAGAAAAAAATTCTACCCCAGGATTTCACGAGGGGGGGGGTTGAGTTCTAAATAAGTTTCAAATTTTAACATGATGCTGCGTGTCAAAATGTATCAAATAGTCCTCAATAAAGAATATAAGCCCAATGAATCTTAAAATAGTTATTTTTAAGTAAATTCTTCAATTTTGACACCAAGAAATGCTATATTCTTATAACCAATCATGAATTAATTGAAGGGCTCATTTCAACATCAACCTAAGCGAAATATTTTTCCCAAAACTATGCCCCTTATTGCTTTCTAGAGACAACAAAAATAATCAATCAGCAAATAATTATTAAGCAAATGTATAGGACTGTACTGGTCTTTAAACACATAATTTGATGTTATCATTATTTGTATTCGGGGAACCAATTACCTATTTTTATATAATTTTTTTTACATTCTCTATTGTACAGAAAATAGGGATAGGGACTCTAGCTGTCTACCCCATCATGGTTACCACTGAGAAGCTCATCAGATGAGCTTTAAACAACCTCATGGTTTATTTAAAGCCATGTACGTTCTGCCTCATCTCCTTAATTTGATGCAAGGGCGCAGGACCATTCTGTGAAGTTTGAAGGCCACACTCTCAGTAGCCCTGGCAGCCACATTCTCTTACTCAAAAGTGCTGACACCTATCTAGTGTGTCACGTGAATGGGAAAGGAGTCTCAGACACAGACACCTATCACCTTCCCGGTGTTGGAAAAATTGGTCCTTCCCCAATAAAGCTATGCCAGTTCTTCTTTCCCAACTGCTAGCATTTTCTGTGAGCCTAAAATTCCAAATCCAAACTCTGGGTAGGTTTTCTGGCCCTATGTAGACTTAAGGCTATGAAAATCTAGACAGGAATAAGAGATAAGTCTCTCGGTCGCCTGGTAGCAGATATTGGTAGAAATAGTTAATTATATCACAGTCGACAATTACATTAATTAAAGTACTAAGTGAAGGTAAAATTTTTGGAGACTGAAAAGCCAAGCCTGCAGACCTATCATTTCACCAGGTTTTTTGTATGGTAATTAGTGTTTTAGTTGGGAAAGCACAAAATCCTAAGAATCAGAATGGGGAGATGGTATGGTATCGATAAACCCATAATAATATAACCACTGACATTGGCTGAGCTCTCATTGGCTCCGTGTCTGATAAAGATATTCCTGGCATTCCTAAAGAGCCTCTACACATTCTCACTTGTGGAGCTGTTTCCATTGTTTCTCACTGTATACCCTGTACCTTCTCATTCCATATTCCCTAAGATCCCTCAGTGTCTGCAAACGTAGGCACAGACAAAAAAGTCAGCATTCCCCAGGCCAATAGCAAAGTCATACCCAACAGGGAAACTTACTATCCAAAAGAATTTAAAAGCTTTTTTATCTATATCTTCAAAATTCTGGAAATATATGCAGTAATAGATTCTGCAGGTGCAGGACCAAGGAAAAACACAGCATAAATTCCAACTCTACTTAATATATCTGTAATTTACTTTGAAGCATTTCTGAATTCAATGTGTTAGCACAGGCAGCAGAGAGTAGTTCCAATTGGTTGTTTGGTTGATTAACTGAAACATGGGTTCAACAAAAGCCTACACTAAATGAAGTTAAGATGGCAGCAATTTCTTAATGCACTATTAAAGAACCCCAGGGATTTAGGGAGACAGATATCAGAGTGGATTTAACATGTGCAATTCCTTGTTCAAACTAAGCTCTTCTCTGAAGGTCAGAGATGCTGTTAGGTGCTACTGTGACTGAAATAGTTTCCTTAATTTCAGTGGGAATAGCAAAATCATGAGTAGCTAAGGCCAGGCAGTGGCTATGGGTCAGGGAAGTATATGGGCCAGAAAGACAGGGTTAATTATCAAAATAATTTGCTGTGAAATAACCTTGTAGGGGGTAATTATAAATAAATGAGCAGCCCACTAAGTTCCTTATGTAACTAGGGGAGAAACAAAAGCAAACAAATTAAAATTACTGTGAACATGGAGCAACCAAAAGAGAGTCATAATCTCTCATCTAATACTCTAATCTGAGCCAATTCAAAAATCTCAGGTTTTATTGACTAAAAGGGAGACTGAATAACCTTAAAAGGGGGTTGGGTTTCCAATAACATCAGCAGCAAAGACTATGAATTGTATTCCTAGGCTCTCATAAACGGGCCTATGCACATTTTCAGTATAACAGTGCAGTGGGACAAGAGAACCATCCACACTTTTCTAAGTGTATTAGACACTGGCTCCTGGGTTAATGCCCATTCTCTGGGCCCCTTAATATCACTACATTCTGCCATTCCAAATAAGGACCTGGTTCTATTATTCTCTATTATTTTATTCTACCATTCTCTTTATATACTCTATCATAGAACCTATAAGATCTTGTATATATCCCTGGTCCAGAGTACTTACTGGGAATGTAACTCACTTAAAACAGTAAAAGCCCCATATTGTCTTCTTGGCACATTAGAGTAAGGACCAAGTGGAAGTAACTGACTATGATATTCATCAAATCTAAAGCCACGCCCCTGAGAAAGTACAGAAATGTGTTCTGCCACCATGGAAAACTCAGAAAAATGCAGGGATGAAGCTACCACTTATTTCACAAAATGATTGGACTTAAAGAATGACAATGTATTATAGAAACCATTAGCAGGTAGGGAATATAACTGTAGCTATCTGGTTTTAGATGTGGACTATTTCCCAAAACAAATCAATGTAGTTCTTAGAACCTGATATTCAGTTATTGATCTGGAAGATGTTTATCCCTATCACAATCATGAGGAAACACCATTCAGTGAGCCATCCTCACTTGCTCTACAACCCAAGGCCAGGCAAGAGACTGATGGCACACTCAAAATAAGTAACAAAAGACAGTTTACTGATGGGGCTGTTTACAAAGGTCTCAACAAAGTTAAAGGAGGCCAAAGAGAGATGTTGGAGTAGCCTGGGGTTAAAAACAGCAGAAAGCCATCATCACCTCCAGTGCTGAAGATACGAATGAATAGGGGAAACAAAAGGACCTAGAATGACATGTAATGTATTAGGAGGGCACCCAGAGGAAGGCGTGGTCTTCAGCAGAGGAATGTAGCCTCTGCCAGTTGAAGATCTGAAGAGAGAGAGAGCCAGAGGAAAGAGGCAAGGTCTCTTCCCTCCCAAATAAACTATCCAGTTAGAAGTTCCTAGGAGCCAAATCCAGCTGGAACCCAAATAGCAATGGTGTCTTCGAGATCAGCCTCTAAAGGCATTGATCATGGTGGAGAAGTATAGAATTTTTTTTTATTTCAGAGTATTATAGGGGTACAAATGTTTAGGTTACATATATTGCCTTTGTCCCACTCAAATTAGAGCTACAAGCATGTCTATCCCCTGGATGGTGCACACTGCACCCATTCAGTGTGAATATACCCATCCCCTTTTGCCCCCTCCACCTGCCCAACACCAGTCAATGTTACTGCCATATATGCACATAAATGGTGATCAATTAGTAGCAATTTGATAATGAGTACATGTGGTGCTTATTTTCCATTCTTGTTATAGCTCACTTAGTAGAATGGGCTCCAGCTCCATCCAGGATAATACAAGAGATTCTAGTTCACCATTGTTTTTTGTGGCAGAGTAGTACTCCATGGTTTACATATCCCATATTTTATTAATTCACTCATGTATTGATTGGCACTTGGGTTGTTTCTATATCTTTGCAATTATGAATTGTGCTGCTATTAACATTCAAGTGCAGATGTCTTTTTTAGAAAATGTCTTTTTTTTCCTTTGAGTAGAAATTTTATTTACAGGGAGTAACAAGAGAAAATTCATCACACTTGTCCTCTATAATGATGATATCTTGCAAGGGACTGGTATAGTAGGAAATAGCAGACATTCTGGATTACTTGGTCAGATTCACACCTGCCAGAAGGTGAGAAACAAATTCTACAACAGTAGAAGGTCAGCCACTTCAGCTAGAGCTGTAGTCCCCAGTTATCTGGGATATATTAAAGTACACATTACAAGGCATAGAGCAAGTTACTACATGCACATTGCACCTTCTGCCACAAAGGAAATGACCCCAAGTACATTTTTTTAAACTTGCTCTATATATTTTTTTTATTGACAAAGATTAGATGTACATATTTTCAGGGTACATGTGATCATTTCATAAATTCATATAATCAAACAAGGTAATTGGGATATCCATCACCTTCAATATTCATCTTTTTTAGGCTAGAAACATTCACATTATTCTTTTCTAGCTATTTTTAAATGTACAATTGATTAATCTTATCTATAGTCACCTACTTATCTGTTGAACACCAGGTGTTATTTCTTCTAAGTGTGTATTTGTATCCATTACTCAGCCTGTCTTCATCCCCCCACCCACACCAACTGCCCTACTCTTCCCAGCCTCTGGTAACCACCAATCTACACTCTATCTTCATGAGATAAACTATTTTAGCTCCCACATATGAGTGAGAACATTCAATATTTGCCTCTCTGTACTTGATTTTTTCACTTAGCATAATGATCTCCAGTTCTAACCAACTGCTGCAAATGACAGGATTTCATTTCTTTTTATGGCTGAATAATATTCCGTTGTATATATATGCCACATTTTCTTTATCCATTCTTCCACTGATGGACATATAGGTTGACTGCATATTTTGGCTATTGTGAATAGTGGCTGCAATAAACATAAAAGTGCATGTATTTCTTCAACATATTGAATTTCTTTATTTTTAATATATACCAATAGTGGAATTTCTGGATCATATGGTAGCTCTATTTTTAGTTTTTTGAGGATCCTCCATACTGTTTTCCATAGTGGCTGTGCTAATTTATATTTCCATCAGTAGTTATATTACCCTTTCTCCACATCCTCCCCAACATCCATTATTTCCTGTCTTTTTGATAATAGCCATTTTAACTGGGGTGAGATGGTATCTCATTATACTTTTATTTACATTTCTCTGATGATTAGTGATTTTGAGAATTTTTCAGATACCTTTTGGGTATATCTTCTTTTATGAAATGTCTTTTCAAATTTTTGTCCATTTTGAAATCAGATTATTTAGCTTTTTGATATTGAATTATTTGAGCTCCTTATATATTCTGGTTCTTAATCCATTGCCAATGAATTATTTGCAAACATTTTCTTCCATTCTGTGGGTTAGCTTTTCACTTTGTTGATTATTTCTTTTGTTGTGAAGAAGCCTTTTAGCTCAATGTAATCCTATTTGTCTATTTTATTGTTCGTGCTTCTGAGGTCTTACACAAAAAAATATTTGATCAGACCAATGTCTTGGAGTGTTTTCCCAATGTTTTCTTCTTGTGGTTTTATAGTTTCAGGTCTTACACTTAAGTCTTTAATCCATTTTGAGTTGGTTTTTGTATACGGTGAAATATGAAGGGCTAGTTTTATTCTGCATATGGTTATACAGTTTTCCCAACACTATTTATTGAAGAGGATGATCTTTTCCCATTGTAAGTCCTTGACACTTTTGTTGAAAATGAGCTGGCTATCAATGAGTGGATTTAAGTCTGGGTCCTCTGTTCTGTTTCATTGATCTTTGTGTCTGTTTTATGCCAGAACCCTACTGATTTGGTTACTATAGCTTTGTAGTAAACTATGAAATCAGGAAGTTTGGTGACTCCAGCTTGGTTCTTTTTGCTCAGGATTGCTTTACCTACTCAAGGTCTTTTAAATTAAATATAAATTTTAGAATTTTTTTTATTTCTGTGAAGAATGTCATTGGTATTTTGATCAAAATTGCATTTAATCTTTAAATTGCTTTGGGGTAGGATTATCATTTTAACTATATTAACTCTTCCAATCATGAACATGGCATATCCTACCATTTTTTGTGTACTCTTCAATTTCTTTCATCAGTGTTTTATAGGTTTTCTTGTATAAATCTTTTACATCTTTAAACTGATTCCTAGGTATTTTGTATTCTTCATAGCTATTATAAATGAAATTGCTTTCTTGGTTTCTTTTTCATATTATTCATTGTTAGCATATATAAATTCTACTGGGTTTGTATGTTAATTTTGTCTCCTGCAACTTTACTGAATTAATTTTCAGTTCTAAGAGTTTTTTGGTGGAGTCTTTGAGTTTTTCTAAATATAAGATCATGTTATCTGTATACAAGGTTACTTGGATGTCTTCCTTGCCAATTTAGATGTCATTTATTTCTTGCTCTGGCCAGGACTTCCAGAATTATGTTGAATAAAAATGATAAAAGTAAGCATTCGTGTTCATAGTTTAAAGGCTTTCAATTTTTCCCCATAATGTTGGCTATGAGTTTTATATGACCTTTACTATTTTAAGGTATGTTCCTTCTATACCCAGTTTGTTGAGAGATTTATCATAAAGTAATATTGAATTTTATCAAATTCAATAATTTGAAATGCTCATATGATTTTTGTTCTTGGTTCTGTTAATATGATATATTACATTTATTGATTTTCTTCTTAATCATTGACACATTGGTCATTCAAGAGCATGTTGTTTAATTTCCATATGTTTGTGTAATTTCTGATATTCCTCTGCTTTTTGATTTCTAGTTTTATTCCATTATGGTCATAAAAGATACTTGTCATGATTTTTACATTTTTGTATTTATTGAGACTTTTTTGTGGCCTAAAATATGCTCTTTTCTAAAGAATTTTCCATATGCTGATGAAAAGATTGTATATTTTGCAGTTGTTGAGTGAAATGTTCTGTAAATGTCAGTTAGGCCTATTTTGTCTGTAGCCAAATGTGTGCAAAACCACTGAGGACCAGATATCTCTAGAATTAGCATTTGAGTCATGTAATTTGCGAGAATTTTGACCAGTTCAAAGGCTTTCTGAAAAAAAAAGAGAGAGAGAGAACTTGAAGAAATTAATAGGAGTCATACATATAACCTACAGTCCCAACACCATTAAGGAAATAAGGAATTTAGCCATTTTTAGCCACATTTTTTATGCTATAAAGACATTTATTCTTATTTACTCTTCTTTATCCTATTATTACATACAGATTATATTAGTTGTCAGTTAACCTTACAATTTAGTCTGTGGGTCACATATTAATATGGAATCATACAGAACTAGAGGAGAAGTAGATACTGGTCTGGATGCTGAAAGTAGTAACTGGGGAATATTTGGCATTGTCTTCCCTTGAGGGTGAGGTACATTGTAATCAACAGGCCTTAATGCTGGGAATATATTTGGGGAGGGGTATATAAACATAGGAATAGGTTAGAAATTGATAGTGTTCACCAAAGGGATGGATTGTAATGAATATTTATCATGGCGTGGTAGGGAAACCTAGCACACATACCCATATAGAGTTTGGCCAAAGACAGAGTCCCCATCCAAGCATAAAATCTGAAAGAAATATATATTCCTTTTAAGCCTTGCTTTCACTCAGGACATAAGCATGTGGGCCTACGTTTGCCCACTCAGACTCTTGTACCTTGGACTTTGAATGAAGAAACAGGGAGAGGAACACATTATCTGGAAACCAGCCGTACGTTGTCAGTAACACTTCCCAGTGGCAACACAGAGATCCTTAAGAGCATTCACAAGTCACACGGAAGCACCTGGTTTTTGTCAGTGGATGTAGCCATAATGTCATTAGAGTAATCCTGGCATGATTTTGGTTGTGGTTCTAGTAGAATAGCTTCCCTATATCTAAGAGATATAGGGTCCTCTGTTGGACCTGTTATCTTCCCTGTATCTATGAAATAGCCTTGTTTTTACCCTATGTTTAAGAGATTTTTCTAGCCTTTTCAATGATTATGTAAACTACCCAATATCCTTCCAAATACTTCATTTCTGTTCAAATAAGTGAGAGAAAGTTACTCTATCTTAGCGCTAAAATCCCTGGCAGAACCACCAGGACTTAGAGGCTGTATAATATTCTCTAATTCCTTCTCCAAACACACTGGGCTTCCTGCTGCCCTCCAAGCACGTGACTGTCAGCCCCCATACACACTACATACACCCACACCCACACACACACCCACACACACACACACTCACACTCACACACACACACTCACACAAGCTTGTTCCCCTCTTCCACCTCAGGATGTCATGCCCACTGCTGATCCAGTCTGGTACACTTTCCCCCAAATGGCCTTGTGTTATTTATGGCAAACTTGATTAAACCACGACCCATTTCCAAGCCTTTCTCCCTTGCCTGCCTCCACCATAGAAGCTGAAAACTCACCACTCTCCTGTAGTGCCCGGCAACAAGAGACAGCCATATGAGAGCAACAAACAGTAAGGCATAAGCAGAGACTTCTGAGTATATTTTTGCTTAGACATACTATACTTTATAGGCACCAGGGCTGGCTTCAGGTCTTGCAACCCATGGATCAAACAGCACCTTGCTCTCAGAAGGGATCTCCGTATTTCCTCCCCACCTGGTTTAATGCTCTGCTGTAGCCCTTTCAAAATTCTTAATACTTTTATCCTTAACTTGTTTTATAAGTGAAGTTTAACGTGACAAGGCAGCATGATCAGGAGCAGCAGATTCGCTAGGAGATAGCGCCAGATTTGCAGCCAAAACAGACAGTGGAGGCACAGCGTAATTGGCTGGTGGCAGGTACACCTGCCCACCCTTGGCTGTCTGGGACACCACAGGGCCTCAAGGCAGGGACAGGAACCGGGGCCCAAAATGGCAGCAGAGCCAGCAGCCACAGCCACAGAAGAGAGGAGGGGCCCAGCTAAGGGACAGTGCTCTGGGACCTGCTGAGAGGCCACAGGCTTGCCCCACTAGTCCTTGGTGGCCTTCTCTGTAACCCCTGCGAAATATTAACTCTCTGGACTTAGCTCCAGGACAGGAGCACACATGCTCAGGCAGTAAACTGTCAGCAAATTATTACAAAATAAAAGTTTATAGTGGCTCACGCTCATAATCCTAGCACTCTAGGAGGCCAAGGCGGTAGGATCGCTCAAGGTCAGGGGTTTGAGACCAGCCTGAACAAGAGTGAGACTCCATCTCTACTAAAAAATAGAAAGAAATTAGCTGGAAAACTAAAAATATATATAGAAAAAATTAGCCGGGCATGGTGGTGCATGCCTGTAGTCCTAGCTACTTGGGAAGCTGAGGCAGGAGGATTGCTTTAGCCCAGAAGTTTGAGGTTGCTGTGAGCTAGGCTGAGGCCATGGCACTCTAGCCCAGCAACAGAGAAAGACTCTGTCTCAAAAAAGAAAGTTTATGAAAGGACATTGCAATAAAGCATATTATAGAGTTACTTGGATTCTTCAAAGAGTTTAGACTCTCCAGTTTTAATAATGACTGCAACACTACAAAGCAAATAGAAATTAGATTTAAAGATCATGGCTTTCCACGGAAGAGAACACTTCTTCAATGAAGCTCTGGATGAACCAATTATTAATGACGACAACTTTTAAATTAATGTTTCCTTTTTAATTGAAAATACAATGATAGACTGCATAAACAGGCATTTTGAATTATATGCAAAGCAAGTAGCCACTTTCAGTTTCTTGTTCAATCTCCATAGGCTACAGGAAATGTCAGAGGACACATAAAAATGCCATTGTACAAATTTATATTTAAAATAAAATTCAGATTTACACAAAACTAATCTTAGAAAAATTGTTTCACGAGAATCAATTCTAGATATATTAAAATTTATATTTTGAAATAATTGGTTGGAAAATTTCCCCATGTTGTCATAGTCTATAAAGTACTCTTTTAACAGCTCCAGTAACAAATGCATCAGCAGAAAGATCCCTGTCAAAATTTAAAAGTTATTAAAAATTATTTGCAATCTTGCATTTGCCCAGAATGACTGGTATTGTTTCCAATTCTATTGATTGAACATGAACTTAATTTTAGTATAAATTTTGATGACCTAATAAAATTGCAGAAAAACAAGCCAGAAAAAAATAGTATGATCAATTAAGATAACATATAAATTATTTATTGTTTTATATAAATGTATGGCACCAAAACATTATTGTTTGCAATTTGTACACCTATGCTGTTAACTTGTATATCACTGTTGCCTTTTAAAAGCAATAAAATATTTTTAAAGAAAGAAGCTTTGTATATTTTTGTTGCCTTTAATGTCACTTTTTCCTGCTTCTTGAACATAGACCCTACATTTTCAATTTTCACTATTCCTGTCAATTATGCACCAGCCCTGGCAGTCACTGCCATTTCCTTTTCCTTCTGACTAGAATGCATGTGTGATACTTAAAGGTACACGGGTCATTTTGAAATTATGAGGCGGTAACTCCAACATATTAAAAATGAGTACTTAGCTTGATGTGTCATCTCTGTTCTCGATATTCCATTGAGCTGATACATGGGGCCTACCCTGCTTACCACTAGATAACATGTTATATGCGCAAAAAATAAAATAAAGCACCAATCGTTTGAGCAACTGTTCACTTCTCTGTTATGTCTGTGCATCGCTCAGGTATCACCTCATACATCCCTCCTCAGAGAGAAATTCTCTGACCCTTTAAAAATTCCTCCTCCCACTGTCATAGTCAATCCATTCCCATCTCTAGCACACATCACTACCTTGAATGATCTCATTTCTTCGCTTACGTGATTATCTTTATCTTCTCTAAAATGAAGTGTCAGCTCCATAAAGGCAGAAATAGTTTGTCTGACCTATCCCGGCACACCCAGCACCCCGGCACAGAGCACCTACTCAGGAAATGTTTGCCGAAGGCCTAAGTGCGTGAATGAATTAATAAAAGGCTTTCCTCAGCAAAGAAACCAGGGTCAGATCACAAAACAGGAAGGGGAAAACACCTCTTAATTATTTCCTCAGCAGTAAGAACTAAAGAGTATTTTTCTTTAAGCTCTTCCAAGTGCAAATTGTTGTGGGTTATAAATTGCCTTATGTTAGTTGGTGAGAATATTTTTTATCTTAAAACGTACAAAACTGAGTTTCCATGGAAGCAAAGAGAGTCTTGTCTCTCCTCTTAAGAGTAGGGCGTGTTGTCATCTTGCCACCGGACTGTACAAACTGCCACCGTAGCAAGACCTCCAGGTGTTCTGAATGCTCAGTATCTGAAACAGTACCCATGGACACTAATGCACCTAACATCATGTTTTGACTATTATTATTCAGCAGTTATGGGTAAAATCACATACCAGGGGGCTAAAGTCATGATGCAAAAACAAAAAGCTGATTATTAGCTCTACTCCTTCCTTCCTGATACATAAATAGCTCCCACCCACAAACCATCTTTCCAGGATGTATCTACAGCCTCTCTACAACTCTATCTCAGCTCGGCCTTGAGATGCAGTTTTCATGATTACCTTACTTATTATAATGCCCTAATGTTTGTATCTGTACTTAGAATACATTTTATCTCCACATATCACCCGTACCCTGTTGCCACTTCCATTTGACTGAGGTCACATTCCTCTTCTTAAAAATTCTGTTGTCCCCATTCACATCAGCTTGCAGCTGCAGGTAGTAAGGGATTTCT
Organism: Microcebus murinus; assembly: GCF_040939455.1. Taxonomy (NCBI): domain Eukaryota; kingdom Metazoa; phylum Chordata; class Mammalia; order Primates; family Cheirogaleidae; genus Microcebus; species Microcebus murinus. The sequence goes on from NC_134117.1 coordinate 65,128,897, forward strand.
TTGCAATCTGGGCCCAGTGTCTCCTCTCCAAGTGATGGAATCGGTTAAATTCAGATTGCTTATGAATCCAGTGGCTTTTCCGTCGCTCTATGCTGCTTCTCTCCCTTTTAGTTTTGACCAGGCACAAGCCAAGAGAAAAGGCATTTCGACCACATGAGGACACAAGGTAACCCTCGAAACTGAGACAGGGAACTTGGCAGGTACTGCTTCAGGCATTGCCTTGGGCATTGCTTTGGGTTTTGCTGCCACATTGCCTGAGTCTGGAAGTCTCAAAACAAAGATTCAAACTACCCTGAACAAAACAGGATTGAAGCAGGCAAATCGCAACCAGTTAGAACCAAAACGGTGGAGAAATAGAGGGTGTCACCCTGATTCCAGGAAAACACCACCCCTCCATGAATATTCCTCCCCTTGTTTAGCCTATCATTAAGCCACTGCTTAAATAGAAAGGAAACAGGAATCAGGGACTGGTTGTCTTCTGCAAGGAGAACTTGACTCTGCTCTGTCTGTGGAGTAGCCTTTCTGTAGTTTCCCAATAAAGCTCACTTTCACTTCATACTGCTGGCTCCCTCCTGAATTCTTTCTTGCAAAGCCAAGGACCCACGTGGACCTCAAGAGGCTCCCAGCATTGGGAGTCGCTTTCCTGTGTCAAAACTACATCAGGGTCTTTCAGCATTCCAATTTGGTAATTAGAGATAGCACCATACAAATGCAATCTAAAGCCTTCAAATATATCCTTTGAAGGGAAGATGTACTTGCAAAACACACATAACACACACACAAAATTATTGGCGATAATGAGAACAGTAATGATCATAATGTAAACGAGTGTCCCAAACCTAACATATTTGTTATTTATGGGAAAACAATATGTCCAGGAACATAGATGGCATCTTCTCTCATTAACTGTTGGCATTTCAGCAACACAGACATTTATAAGAGTCATATTGAATAGTACACTTGTATTTTGTAGGGTGACACACACACAAACAATTCCTACTTGATAGTCTTTTGTAATTCCCGTAGTTCTTTCCTGTCCGTTTTATTTTCACAATGTATCTGTAAAGGTAGTAGATTAATACTAACCCAATTGTACCGGTGAGAAAATTGAGATAGAATATGTTTAAATGATTTGCCCAAGTTTCTTTAAGTTCTTGTCCCAGCCTCCCACCATTGCAGTGAAGTGCCTTTCTCAGTTTATAAACTCCCTAGGATATCATAAGCTTGAGTTTGGTTACCACAGAGTTCTCTGTTTTTCTGTCTAATTCAAAAGTTATTTTTTTTTAATAATAAAACATTATCCTACCTAGCGTGGGGCAATCTGTGTGAGAACACAGAAAATAAAAAGTAACAATAAGACAGTGCATTGGCATGGCTTCTCAAGCTCTCAGCATCCTAGCTATGATCTCTGCCGTCGCCATGCATTACTACACAACACGCCCATTTGGTCGATTGCAAATACTTCACCCATTTACATGAGCTGAGGTCTATAGCAATGACAAATTTGTTTGCAGTTTTATCCAAGAAAACACAAAAGCCAAAACTGCAATACAAATATCCTAATAGATCAGTGCCTGTTTTTGAAAAGGCAGGAAACAAACAACTGAGTGAAAGCTGGTTGAGAGAAGACGCTTTTTTGTTAGCATTAATGACTCTGTGACAGTTGGAAATACTGAGCTGGAGCCCGCAAGTGTTGCTCAGTGAAGATGAAGATACAAGGTTCAGCAGTATTAGTTGGCCAAATCTTAAAGGGAAGATTAATTTCACCCATCTGTATTTCCACCACCACAAGTGCAGGGCCCCGGACAGGGTGGATGCTCGGTCAATGTTGGCTCAGTGAATGAGTAAAGGACTTAATGAATTCAGCTTGGCAGGAAAAAATAAATAAATAAAACACAAATCTGTTTCTCTCATTAAAAAGTGAACACGTATCTTGAATTAAATCATCAAGCATGGTTGAATGTGTTAGCCTACCAAAAAATGTAAACTTATTTTAGATTTATTAATTTCCTCTGGAAAATGAAAATACTAATTATTTATAAAATTAGTCACTGAATCTTACCTTCTAATTTTCTTACTGACAGTTTTTTAAATGATATTAGTGAAGACACTCCCCAAAGATCTAAGGAATTCATCCAAAGTTCATCAATCCAAAATGCAAGTAAGGAAGATTGATTAGAACATATTGCTGCTTCCACTTTGGATTCTTTCAGATGGAGCGAACAGCTTCTGAATTGCATGCCCTAAACTCCGTCCTATGCTTAGCCACACATGCTTCATGTGATCCACTGATGGTGACCATACCTCAGTTTTAGGAAATGAAAGATTTTTAATCCTAATTCAGTAATTTATAATGGAGTATATATCTCGCAGCATTCTCAGACTGGCCATCACTATAAATTTTTCTCTACCTAATTCAGTTTTAACAAGTGAATGTATTAGTTTTAAAAACTTAAAAATAACTCTTTAAAGAAAGAGAAAAAAAAGTAGAAAGGGTTTATTTTTCTGAGAATCTACCTTAAGGATATGGCCATAAATACAATTATTCTGCTACAAAAAGATTTTCTGTTTTATTTTGACCTGATGATTCTATTTCTGGAATTTTTCTCAATGTAATGACTCAATACAATATAAAAAAACTTAAACTACAAAAATGTTCATTATATTACCATTTATACTGGATGAAAAGAAACAATTGAATTATGGAAAATAGGAGAGAATATAGATAAACTAAATCACGGCACTCACACGTGTTAATATATTTTACATATTGTTTAAATATTACATGTTTAAAGAATATATCTCTCCACATCTTTGCCAGCATTTGTTGTTTTGGGACTTTTTGATAAAGGCCATTCTCACTGGGGTTAAATGATATCTCATTGTGGTTTTGATTTGCATTTCCCTAATGATTATAGATGTTGAGCATTTTTATATATGTTTTCTGGCCATTATTCTGTCTTTTTGAAAAGTTTCTGTTCATGTCTTTTGTCCATTTATTGATGGAGATGTTTCATTTTTTTTCTTGTTGATTTTTTGAGTTCTACATATATTTTTGTTATTAGCCCTTCATCGGATGTGTATAAAGCAAATATTTCCCATTCTGGAGGCTATTTGCTCTAATGATAGTTTCCGTGGCTGTGCAGAACTTTTAAATTTAATCATGTCCCATTTATTTATTTTTGTTGCTGCTGTTTGTGTAGGGGAAGGGCCCACCTTTAATCCTGGCTTGGGTGAGGCAAAGTCATAACATGTAACCAAAACGTTTGTACCCCCATAATATCCTGATATTAAAAAAAACACTAAGAAAGGGAATATATCATTTTTTAAAATGGCAGAAAATGGGAAATAACCACTATAGAAGCATAATTATAAAACTATGGCATACATGGGATAATTTCTCAAATCTCTGATTTTTTTTTTCTTTCCCCCTCCTATCCACTACCAACAGTGAATTTTTTGTAATCCTTCATAAAGAAAAATACCCCCACTTTCCCATTAAACTAACAAACTCACGACATTTGTAGTCACTCTATGCTTATCTCCTGTTACAAAGGAACAAGTATCCCAAAACAAATTCTCCACATTACTCTGATTCTCTTCCAATTTTATTTTCTCACGGGACTTTCTACCCCAATCTTCTGGATCATTCTACTCATTCTAGTCTCTAAAAAAGGCAAACAAAACAAAAATTTTCCCTAGCTCATATTTCATTCTTGCTGCTGCCATAATTATCTTCCTCTCAAAATGAAATTTTACAAGAGAGAATTGTAAACTTGTTCCACTTGCCAGCCTCTCATTCTCTCTTCAGTAGACACCAATAGGGCTTTTATACCCACCAGTTAATTGAAAGTAATTTTAATAAGGGCAACAGTGATCTTACCGCAGCTAAGTCAAATGATTCATTTTCAGTTCTCACCTTACTAGACTTTTCAGTAACATAGTAAGTCTTCACTTAATGTCATTGATAGGTTCTTGGAAACTGTGATGTTAAGCAAAACAGCATACAACAAAAACGATTTTACCATAAACTAACTGATATAAGTGAGAGTTAGGTTCCTGTGACATATGCCTGGTCACAAAAATATTACCAAATTTCCAAGCAACTACCAAAATACTGCTAATATTAAACATTGAAATAAATGCGAGCATACACATACTTAAGAAAGATAAATAAAAGCAAGTAAAGCAATATTTACCCACTTATTCTAGTTCAGGGCTGTAGGAGGCCAGAGCCTGTCCAGGCAGCTCAGGGAACAAGGTAGAAACCCACCCTGGAGAGGACCCCATTGCACCACAAGGTGCACCCACACGCTTGCCCACACTCACTCACAATGGCGCAATATAGACACATCAGTGAACCTAATGTGTATGTCTTTGGGATGTGGGAGGAAACTAGGGTACCCAGAGAAGACCCACACAGACACAGGGAGAATGTGCAAACTCCACACAGATGGGGGCCCTGGCCAGGAAGTGATATTTTTTCCTCCTCTATGTTGTAACAAAAAAGATGTTAGATGAACTGACGTTATTCAAGAAGCTATTGTACTCTACATTAGGGATTGGAAACTACAGCCAATTTCCATGTTTGTAAATAAAATTTAATTGGATTACAGCCAAGTTCATTCATTTACATTTTTATCTACAGCTGCGTTCACACTGTAATGGCAAAGTGGTTTCTCCTTGAACCACTCTCTTCTTTTAGCTTCCCTTACAAGAGTCTGCTTGCTTACTTTCTGATTCCATGGTTTCTCTGTCTTCTGTCTTCTGTATGGTCTCCTTTTCTGGCTCCTCCTCTTCTACCCATCCTCAAATATTGGAGTTCCATGGGCTGAATCTGGGTCTTCCCTTCTCATATATTCTACGCCTATGTATTCTCATCTATTCCTTCAGCTGAAAATAGTATCTCTAGTTTAACAATTCACAAATGTATATCACAAACTCAGACCTCTCCCCAGTGCTCCAGAATCACTTAGCCAACTGCATAAATGACATCTCCATTTGAGTGTTTCACTGGCTTCTCAAACTTAAAAGTCCAGAACTGCACACTTACCCCCATCCTCTCACACACACACACATGAAATCTGTTTCTCTTGAAGAGGTTTTCATAAAAGTTCATGGATCTATTAACTCATACTAGAAACATAGGAGTTATACCTACAACTTCTTTCTCAATGCAGTGCTGTCAATTCCATTGTTAGGATAGGTCTTGAATCTATTGACGTCTTTACATCACTGCATCATTTCTGCAAGCTACTGTCATTTCTCCACTGGAGAAATTGTACTAGCAATCTTCTAAATGGATATCTTATTTCTAGGCTTTGTTCAAATCATTCTCTGTGAATCTTACAGAGAACATTTTAGATCTGACTTACGCATCTCATGGAAGGGCTCTGCATAATCTAACCCCTATCAACACCTCCTCCTTCAGATCAGGACACTCTTCTTGTCCATTACGTACCACCCATGCTCGCCTTCTTTAAAATTATAAAATATATCAAGTCATTTCCTGTCTTAGAGATTTCCACTTTTCCCCTCTTCAGATGGTTAACTCCTATGCATTCTTCAATTTCAATTCATTTTTTTTTTATTGCCATAGTACAGGGAATTCAATTTCAATTCAATTGTCACTCTCTCAAAGAGACCTTCTTTGACCTTTGTTATAACATTTCATTACACTTGACTTTTGCATCACAGCGTACCAGGTGGGATTCAAAATCCACAAAGAGAAATGCTCAAAATTTTTTAGATTTGTTTGGATGAAATCAATTTAATTTTGCCTCTATCCATTTCCACTCACTCAGACCAATGAGAAATTTAACTTCAGCAATCCTTAGGGAATCCTCAACATGGTATTATAGCAGACATTAAGGCAATAATTACACAGCACTGGGAGTAAAGGAAGCTCGTCTGTTTGTTGGCCTCCTGTGCACACAGCTTTGAGCTGGATGCTCATTGCCCAAGCTTATGTGGTCAGGGCTTTCTAGTTCCAGATACTGCTGCCTTGGTGCCATGCTGGGGCCCACAGTCCCACAGAGCACCTGCATAGGTGCACTGCACAACTGTTTCCCTGAGGACTTGCCATTTCCTTGAAGTCCTCATGCTCCAGAGCCCCCAGTCCCTCTCCTCTTCCCAGTCAAGAATCTCACCTTCGTACTCATTGCTAGTCAAAGTATTCTCCCTTTTTTCTCAATATTCAAGTCACCTATCTAGTCCCCAGAGACTTATCGTCAGATCCTTGCTAATGGAAGGATCCTAGCTAGCCTGACTGAATCTCCCTTAAGTTCATGGACACAAACTTTAGATTGGCTCTTGACACTGCTTAGTGACCTTAGCAAGTCTCTTGACTAGGCTTGTTTACTTGTCGTCCAAAGTAACATTTTCATACCTTCTTCTCTCTTTTGATGTGCTATTGAATTCAGTTTACTAAGATTTTGTAGAAGATTTTTTGCATCTATATTCATGAGGGATATTGGTTTGTGGTTTTCTTTTTTTGTTGTGTCCTTTCCTGGTTTAGGTATCAAGATGATATTGGCTTTGTAGAATGAGTTGGGGAGGATTCCATCCTTCTCAATGTTGTGGAATAATTTCTGCAGTATAGATATGAGTTCTTGTTTGTAAGTTTGGTAATATTCAGATGTGAACCCATCTGGCCTGGAACTTTTTCTTGTTGGAAGATTTTAAATTGCTGCTCCAATTTCTGTGCTTGATATTGGCCTGTTCAGGAATTCTATTTTCTACTGATTGAGCTTGGGGAAGTTGTGTGTTTCCAAGAATTGGAATTGGCCTATACTTTTCTTTTCTTTTGTTTGAAAGGTCCTGTTTTGAGAAATCATATTCTTCATACATGGATGACTATCACTCAGGGAGATCCAGGATGCAGAGAATCCTAATGATTCAACAGCACCTCACTTGTCTCTACTGGCCATGACTATCCACTTAAAAATCAGACTTCTGGTAGTTCCATATCGAAATTACTAGTACCTACAACGTCTCTTCCATAGCCACAATGTCTCCAAGGTTTTTATAAACTCCCTCAATCTCTTAAAATAAATTATATAACAATTTCTCTAAATTTATCTTCCACCTTTCCACTCCAAAATAACAGATTACAATTGTGTTGGAGTTACTGACTTTGGAATTTTTAATGGTAGCATTGGCAGGGCAGAATGAATGAATTTGCTGCCCCATATTATTTTTTTTCCTTTATTTTAATGTCTGCATTAAAATTAAAAGAAAGAATAAGGTAAAACTGACCTGGAAATTTCTATGGCTTAGCATAATCACCCTGAGGACCTCTGTGCCATGTGTTTTCATGTTGATGTGATGAACAATAGGCCAATAGTGAATGATGGCTGTGGATTCCAGAGACTCAAAATGCAGGTTCAATCATGGTATAAAAGAAGAAATCAGCAACAAACAAAAACATGTGTAAATTTGTTCAGAGCAGCTGAAAATCTCAGAAATAAAGTGAAAGTGTTCAAGATTCAGTATGTGAATAGGAAGTCATTGCTTGGGCTTTGGACCTGAAATATCAGGAACTAAGAAAGGAAAATAAATGATTTAAAGAAACAGAAACAGGTTTTTCTTTGCAGAGAAAATCTGTGGGAAAAAGAAAAAAAAAAAACTTCCAATCCAGCAAATGTAAGTATTGTCTCTATATACTGTGTAGGTGAGAAAAGTTCAATCTAGGCAGAATACTCAAGTTGTGGACTGTAGCTGTTTGAAAGAAACAAACTCTTAACAGAGAATAATGAAAGAGAGCCCACAGGGAGAAAGTGTTGTTATGAATAGTTCTCATAGGTAGTTTGGGATGCATTGTAGTAACAAAAGCTACTCAGAGCTTCTAGAACACAGGAGCTGAGGAAAGCCAAAAATGGAGGAAAGAAACGAGTTGCAGAGCTCACACAAGCTCTCACCAAGAACCTGATGGTACAGCTTTGGAACAACAACAATGTATGATACTATAGTTTGGATGTTTGTCCCCCAAACCTCATATTGAAATTTAATCCCCAATGTTGTAGGTGGACCTAATGGGAGGTGTTTGGGTCATGAGGGTGGATCCCTCATGACTAGCTTCGTACTGTCCTCGTGGTAATGAGTGAGCTCTTGTCCTAAAGTTCCTGCAAGAGTTGATTGTTAAAAAGAGCCTGACACCCTGACACCTCACCTCCTCTTGTCTCTCCTGCTTCCTCTTTTGCCATGTGACCTCTGCATACACCAGCTCCCCTCACCTTCCACCATGAATGGAAGCGGCCTGAGGCCCTCACCAGAAGCAGAACCTGGTGCAATGCTTCTGACACAGCCTGAAGAACTATGAGTTAAATAAACCTCTTTTCTTTATAAATTACCCAGCTTCGGGTATTCATTTATAGCAACACAAATGGACTAAGGTGTATGATAAGATATGAAGAGAAAAGAGATAGATTTATGTAGTTTAAGAAAGTTTTATATCTATGGAGGCATGTTTTATTTGGTTAGGTTTTAATTTATTTTTATGGGAAATTTATTTTTATGGGAAAAATAAACTGGCATTACCAGGGTGGAGGGCTCACATGTGGAGAGGGGTATCAAATTATTTTTAAAGTGGCACAGTGACCTTCAGGCATGTTATATTCCTGACAGCTTACTGTTTTAGTGATACTATCATTTGGTGCCCATCGTTTAACTCTCTAGTGAGCTTGTTTAATGAGAAGGCCAAATCTAATTTGATAAAAGAGAATCATGGAAGAATCTCAGCCTGATATACCTTGCGGCCTTGTAGTTATGTCATGTGCTGAGGAGATCCATGGCAGAAGTTTCCAGGGCAACAATACAGGTTTGTAACTGTCTCGGGAAACTGGACCACCCAACTCGCCCTCCCGAGTGGGAGGTAACAGACAGGCAGGGACAAGGATGGATGAAATAACTGGATTTTTCTAATATCCAGTTTCTTTCTCTAAGGCAAGTAGCTACCACCTCCAAGATGACCACAGGATTGGCTCTAAGATCCAATTAAAATAACAAGAGAAAAAAGAAAAAGTAGAAAAATATTGGTCTCCAGAAGAAATTCAATGTTTCTCTTCAGTGTTCTTTAATTTCAAGGACAACTATGGATGGTTAGATTTTGGGATAACTTACTGGCTGTGTTCATCATTAGAGCAAAGTGTTGATGCAGTCTTACTTCTACAATGCAGAAGAGATAAACACTTATTTTCAGCTCCTTCCATCACCACCCCTTTGTAAACAGTTTGAGAAGGCCACATATATAATGATAGTAAAACTACACAAAAGGAAAACTTGAAGTTGAGGTTGGCATGATTGGATTTACATTTGGGAAGTATGTCTGGGGCCACAGTACGAAGGGTGGATTGAATGGGAAGAAATAAGTGGAGATCAATTTGCAGATAAGAGAGGATGAGGCTCTGAATCAGGAAGTTCACTATCCTTCAAGTGTGCACATATTTTAAGGATTTGTTGTAAAGTTTTCTCAAGCTTTAAAATTTCCCTCTATATTCACATATCAAATAAACAGAGCAATCTTCAGCTGGGTGAACAAGCCCATATCACAGTGCTCATGTTTTTGTAGACTCTAATCACACACATGGGCTGCCCCACCCCAGACTGAAGTCCTGCCCTGTGTGGTTTGATTTTCCTTGCAACCCAAGTGTCTCCATCCCTCTTATTCCTATAGTGTCTCTCTCATCTTCCCCCTACTCCCTCCCCACCACACACGCAGCTTTTTCTAACCCATCCGCAATCTTTCTTTTAGATACAGAAACCAGTGCTGCACACAGAGAAGAGCTGTGTGAAAGTATTTCTGCTGAATTTCCAATACCTTCTGTAATACTGCTCAGAGATTAATCTTTGGGGCTCGTTAACTATGTTCTTGAGCCCTTCTTGGCCATCTGTAACATAAGAATAGCAAACAACCCATTTGCCTAATCTGTGTACATGGACCACACACTTGTTACACTCCTCAGTATTCATACAACATTATGATTTTACTGTAAAACTGAATAATCTCTGTAGTTAGTGCATTCTCCCATGCTGAGTTGGAGAGAAGAGGGCATCTGTCTATGTGTCAACATTGCTATAATTCTCTTGGGTCATGGCTATTTGAACCCTCACATTTATAAATTGCACCACTATCTCCAGGGGTTCTTTTAGTTAAAAAAAAAAAGTTACAACTTTAATTTTCATATCCAGTATCCAAACTGAGAATGGGTGGGTAATTTCCATCATCCAATTGCTACTACAAAATGAACCGATTCACTGGAAATTTCACATTCTGTGTTATTTTGTTTCTTGTGGAAAGTCTTTCAAAAATAACACTTGCCCAGATTCCTTTTCTATAAACAACTATCCCATCCTTCAGACTGGATTCCCTGTACCTGATCTTCTGGGGATAGAAGTTACTCTAAGTCCTTTGGCCAATCTCAAGCCAACCAACCAAAGTAGTTGGGAACATTTCAATTTCTTTTCTTTGCTCCTGCCTTGTTCACTAGATTTTTAACTAAACCATGAGTTCTGTCTTTGGATTTAGATTCCACACTTACTCTTGATCTGAGCACATCTGACCCTTGTCACATGGTAAGAAAAACAAGTGCTCTTGTTTCTCGGGCACATTGTTAGATAGGAACATGGCATTAGCCAAGTCTATTAATTAAGGAAAAGTCTAGGCTAAGCATGACTGAAGAAAAAGATTATACAATCTTACTCTTGTCAGCCTAGATGCAAAGTTATTTTCCTCCCTCCCTTTTCTTCTTGGAATATCTCTTAGAGGTTTTTTAAGCAGACATAGTTAAGCAGGTGTGTTAAGAGGCTGAGAAGGGTAAGCATGTGTGAAATGTGAGATAATTCCATGAGAACACTTTGCTTTCCATGGGTCTTTCAGCCATTCCTTTAAGAGATCCTGAGGCAGTCTTTATTCCCTCTCAACAAAGAGTAGTGGATAAAATAAAATCAGCTTTTATTGGCTCTATGTTTCCAAAAAGACTCACCTCCCTAGATACTGATTTGACAAGGGATATTTGGAGGTTATAATCACTTAGACCAGATTAGTTAGTTAACGTATGAAAAAAAAATCAAAGGTTCACAGGACATCTTATCAATTCCAATCTACTACAGATTTTTGTATTGCTTCTAACATTAAATATGCTACACATTCCTGTAGCACCTTGGTTTGGCCATCGGAAGGATGTGCTGGGGAAATGACTCACCATCTACAAAAATCAAAGTCCAAGCCTTGGTTTGACAGAAAACAGTTGACATCTTCAATCTTGTCTCTCGGAAGAGCAGAGAAAATTCTCTGGCTTTAAAATCAACAAAGACAATGCTGTTGAAGAGTATCAGAAGTCCATCCACCAGTAGTTTCCCACACTGTTACCACCGCCTATGGGGAGCCTGCTGCCCAGCTGCCTGGCACTCCTCGCAGGGGAGGGATGTCAGGGAGAAGAGTAGATATGGGGTGAGGACTAAGGAAGGTAGTGTGTCACACAGGACAGGTTAGGTTATGCTGTGTTAATTTCACACACACACACAATCCCAATGGCTTAAAATAACAAAGGTTCATTTCGTGCTCACACTACGTGACCTTCCCAACTAGAATAGAGGCTCTGTTGGCATCATCATCATCCACCCTCAGAAATCCAGGCTGAGGGAGAAGCCGCTATTGTGACAACGCACTTGCCGTTGCCATGGGCAAATTTATGGCTATTGATGCTTCCACTACAAAGTGACAGGTGTAAGTCATGCCCACATGTTATCATCCAAATAATAGTCACAGAATCCCACCTAATGAGCAGGGAGATATAACCCTACTATGTGCCCAGAAGAGCTGAATATTTATCACAGTCCCACCAATCACTGTAGTCAGAGAAGGAAGAGGCAAGGACAATCAATGGCCCTGGGCCAGAGCATGTGCACCCTGCAGGGAAGCACATGGGACAGGGAAAGGCAGCCTCTACCTGGTCAGGGTCTTCGGGCTTGTGGTGGGAAACCTAGCAGGCATGGGAAATGATTTCTCCAAATGCTCACAAGTAGGATGTGGAAGAATTGGGCCTTTTGGATTTTTGCACCCATATCTGGTGCCTGTTCCATGTTCCAGGCTGTCCCACAGAGCAGCTGAAAGCTTGATCTGCACCCTCCAGGTACTTCCAATGAAGCTGGGTAAAAATCCTGACACAGGGCACACAATAAATGAATGCAACTGCTCAGGTCGGTATAACAGAATAGCAAGAGAGAAGGCAAAGGGGATGGAGAGATCCCAGCTCCAGTGAGAAGCCCTGAGGAGACTCCACGAAGGAGGGCGGAGGCAGCCCACTGGGACACAAGCTAGATGGGCCAAAGGAAAGTGGATCACCCTGCAGGGAAGCCAGGCTTTGTGCTGAAGGCAATGGGAAGCTATGAAGGGCGCCTGAGCAGAGGCATAATATAGTGAGGCTGACATTGAAGAAGGTTGCCCAATATTAGGATGATTTGGAGGTGATTTGGGCAACAGAGAAATTCAAGGAAACTCCCACTCCCCAGGGGACTGTTGCAATGATCCAGCTAACAGGCAGGTTGGGAATTGGCTGTTAAAGATGCCAAAACTCATCAGTTCAACAGCATTTTACGTGCTGATTTTAATTCATTGACATGGCTTGGGTGCTCATTTTTAGCATAGAGCGCATGAGCCACAATCTGAAAGTGGAGCCTCCCTTTGGTCTCCAGGGAGAGGAAGAATTAGCTAGTGAGGTTGAACCTTTGGCAGCAGCAGCTACTCAGCAAAATACTTGCACCAGGGAGATGAAGAGGTCACAACCCCAAAGACACTGAGCTCACTCACCATGTGGCTGGCCTGAGGATGACCACTCTGAGCCGACAAAGCCGGACAACCCTGTGCCTGTCATTGTGGCTCTGAACCTGAAAATGAGCCTTGACCCAGGTACAAAGCTCCAACTCCTTGCCGTTAACTCCACTAGCAACCACAGTCCTGCTAGAGTCAAGAAATGTTACATGCATCCTTGGGAGAACTCAGTTGTGTGCTTATTGCTGTCTCTCTGATTAATGAGGCCAAACCCGCTCTCAGAAATGCCTCATAAAAGGAGTGAACAACCACTCTTAGAAACCAGGAGCCAGAAACCCTGAGCTGCCTCCTGGCCAACCATCAACATGTGACTTCACCATCACACACAGACATACATGCTCAGACACACACACACGTGCTGCCTTTCAGGGCCCTTGTGCACACTCGCCACCAGGAACGTCCTGTCTCCCTCCTCCCTGCCTTCCCAGGCCCTCCAAGCCGACTCTGCTCCACTGACTGCCCTGACCTCAGGCCCCTAGAAGTCCAGCCATGGAGCCAGCTGGAGGGGACAGAGAAGTCAGGCCATTTCAGCCAAGGTGCACTGGTTAGGCTGGGCTGGGACTCGTTCCGATTCAAATTATACTCTGTTTCCTTCTAATGTTATGGCACTTTTACTTTCATGGCCCTGAAAAACATCTTTGTCAAAATACACATCATAGTATTAGGACTGCGGAGGAGGCATTTTATGACGCCCTCCCCTGTGAGGGCACAAACAGGAGGGCGTGACATAACTCCTCTTTTTCTGCTGGCGACTGGCTCCCACTGCAAGGCAGAAAAGATCTTGCTGCTTCCATTAGGAAGCTCTCTCTTCCTAAGAACTGTAATTAGCTAAATGCTCTTAAACTCCACCATGGAAACAGCTGGGTATATTTCCAGGCGATGGTTCAACACTCTACACGTAGGGATTTTAGCCTTTTTAGATGTTAATCGCAGCCTGGGAAAAATACAAACAACAGCAAGTAAATAACAAAACTGGAGCCTTAGGCAGGAGGCAATTTGTAGCAGAAACACAGGCTGGGAGGGTAGAGGCAAGGACAGGGAAGCCAGTTCCCAACACATGGCCATGCACCCAGGCAGAAGGGACACTGGGCTAGGTCAGCCGGCGGCTCCAAGCCAGGCCCAGACAGGTGAGGCCAGGGCCACATGGAGACCCTCAGTGAATGAAAGGTTTTGGTCTACCCCTCCTCATAAGCAAATCAAAGAATATTTATTTCCAAAATCACTTTAAATTAGTATATAGGCTGAATTAAAATCGGTTTTTTTCCTAGATATTTTAATTGCAAAATTATGGGCAAATTTATTATAACTGAGCTGTTTCCCCTTTTCTGATAGGGGTGGTGCTTCTCCTTTGCCCCCAGTGTGCTCTTGGTCAATCCTGGGTACCTACCATTAAGTTGGACCCTGTGCACAGCTGCCTCAGTGTTGATCAGATGACCGATTGGGGCCAGGAATGCCACCACAAGCATGGAGCCCAGTACCAGGGAACCTGGGCAGGGTGATGTCCCTGGCTTCAGGTAGGAATCTCTTGCTCTACGATGAGACCTTGGTCACGGGGCAATAATTGGTGTTTCCTTCAGTCTCAGAGTCTCCAAGAATGAGAATGGTAAACAGTAATGTTATGGCATGGATATGGTTTGTTTGGCCCTGCCAGGTCTCATGTTGAAATTTGATTCCCAGTGTTGGAAGTGGGGCCTGGTGGGGGGTGTTTGGACTGCGGGGGCAGATCCCTCATGGAAGGCACAGTGCCATTCGCAAGGGAGGGAGAGGGGCCTGTCTTAGCTTCTGCAAGACCTGGTTTTTGAAAAGAGCCTGGCTCCTCTTCCCCTCTTGCTCCCTCGCTCACCATGTGACATGCCAGCTCCCCTGTGCCTTCCACCATGAGTAGAAGCTTCCTGGGGTCCTCATCAGACCTGCAGATGATGGCACCAAGCCTCTCCTACAGTCTGCACAACTGTGAGCCAAATAAGCCTTCCTTCTTTACAATTATCCAGCGTCAGGTATTCCTTTATAGCAACACAATCATACTAAGCAAGTTAGAACTAAGCAAACAGGTTGAGACTGGAGCCAAACCTAAAACCTGGGCACACGTAGGAGAGCAGGCAGGGTGGATGTCCTAGAGGAAATGAGGTCCCAGGACTAATTGGTGACAAAGAAAAAGTATAGAAGGGAAGAGAGACTGGGCATTTTCACAGAGCCCCTGGATCTCAGTTCTAGGAGAGCAACTTTTCAAGCCATCCCAATGGTTGGAACTGGACTAGGACTTCTTCCCTCACTCAAGGATAGCCTGGTTGTGGAAAGGTCACCGAGATGCAGGGAACGGGAAGCTTTGGGAAAGGAAAGGTCTATACACCAAGCAGTGAGAACACAGGGAAACAAAGTGGGCTGGCACAGAGCCAAGACTTGGCTCTTAAACCAGCATGAAATCGTTCTCCTGCCACCTACACAGGAACAATAAGGACAGCCACCACCACCACACTAATAGTAGCAAAGCTTACTACATGTCCAGCACTGTCCTAAATTGTTTACCTACACCAACTTTTGTACCTCCTCCTTGAAAAAGGTGCTACAATGTTCCCCATTTTAAATACAAGAAAGCTGAGACAGAGAGATAAGTAACTTCTCTTTCAGCTCACATAGCTGGTGACAGAGCTGAGATATAAACCCAGGAATTCTGACTATAGAGCCCGATTAACAGGCTATACTACCTGTCTGAAAATTATTGAGTGAATAAAGAAATAGGAAAGTGAGAACTTTTAGTGGGTAATGAAGTCCTAGGTTGACGGGGATTCTAAGACTCCAGCTGAGTTCAAGGGGAAAGATTCAGTTAGTGACGTCTGCCCTGGGACCTTTTACTAGTGATGGGAACCAACTATAAGGCATCATAAAAACTGTAATGATGCAAATGTGTTGCCTTATGTTCCCTTTGTCAAGCTAGGGGTCTGTTTACTCCAAGTTGAAGGCCATCCCTGGTGGTATCAGATCTGTGCTGTTTAGTGGAAAGAGCCATTGAAGTTTGTGTGGGTTCTGCAAACCTGAAATTTGGGCAAATGTTCCAAAGTCAAGTGCAGAATATAGGGCCAGCACCTTCTGAAGACAGAGACCAATTACTATGGACAACTGAAAGTATGGAAAACCGAACCCCCAAACCAGACAAGCTGAGCCTTTCCACACATAACTTGAGGAGAGGGAGGTCTGGAAGCAAAGCAGCATACCCAGTGGGTCCTGGTAAAGTCTTGGAGATCCAGGAATCTACTCTACTTGGGGGCTCTTTGCCTCCCCTTGTCATGCAAAATTGGGAGCATGAGCCTATAAGCTGTCCCGTGGGAAGGAAGACATGCACTTCAGGGTCCTAGCCAGAGCCACACCCTATCCATTCAGGTTTCTTCACTTCTGCAGCCCCAGAGTGTGCTTTTTGAACTCTTATGGACTGAACCATGAGGTTCAACACTGAAGGTTTTAGAGTTTCTCAAATGCCGCCTCTTCTATGAATCAACTTTTGACCTCTTTCGCCTGGATTTGTACATCCCTCCTACAATTTCCCACTGCCTGATGCTAGGTCTCCATGCTGTTCATTGTGAGTCCCCATGTGCATAGCCCTTAGCCCCAGTTCCCCTCAGATGACACTCCCACCCTGGTCCACCCTCATTCCATCTGTGACTCTGCTCAATGTCACTCACCAATCTCCTTCCTTGACAAATTTCTCACAAAAAGAACTCCCACCTCCCAGTTGTCCTCTATCCATCTACCATGACTTATTTTTATGACATTCATCAACACATACCACTATGTTGCACACTAATTATTTTAGTGTCTCTCTCCATTTGCTGTGTGAGGGTCTGTGTGGGCTGAATGAAGCCCCCACCCCCAGAGATGCTATGCCTTAATCCTTGGCACCCATGAATGTGGTACCATACATGGCAAAAGGGACTTTGAAGATGTAATCAGGTGAAGAATCATGAGATGTGTAGATTATCCTGGATTATCCAGGTGGGTGTAACAGGATCACAAGGGTCCTTGTGAGACGTAGGCAAGAGATGATTCAGTAGAAGGTGATGTGACAATGAAAATGGGGAGGAAAAGGCCATGTGATGTGGGACCACGAGCCAAGGAGTACAGGTGGCCTCTAGAAGCTGGAAGAGACAAAGAACAGATTCCTCTAGAACTCCCAGAAGGAACCAGTCCTGCCAATATCTTGGTTTGGTCCTGTAAGACTCATTTCAGACTTTTGCTGAACAACTGTATTGTTTTATAAATTTTATGTTTGTGTTTGTGTTTTATATTTATGTTAATTTGTTACAGCAGCAATTGGAAACTGATATACAGTCTTAGTCTGTTTTGCTCACCACTATATTTACAGCTCCTAAGCTAATCATCTGGCACAGAGTAGAAAATAAATGAATACTTATTGAATTAAGAATGAATGAAACAGAATTCTTCACCTTCAATATGAAACTAAAATTTTTGAGGTCGGGATCTAAGCCAGATCTGGCTTTGTTTTCTCCTCAGCTCCTGACACTTTGCACAAAGTCATCATTCCAAAAAGTACTATTTTATTTAGTGAATAAGATGTTCAAATAGTATTTCCAACTGTGTTCAGGCATCAGTGTACTGAGCACCTGCTGTGTACCATAGTTTAGTAAGCATTAAAAATGCAAGACCAAAAAACCTGGACATATTTGTTCAGTTAATCACAACTTAGTCAGGAAGAAAGTGCTTGAAACCACCAATCCAGTCAGTAAGAACTTGGAGCTAACCTTAAGTGAGCACCTACCATGTAATAGGTACTATGCTGAGATATATCTTAATGCATATGTTAAGAACATGGGCTTGCAGTCAGACAAATATGAGTTCAAATTTCAGTCTTGTTAAAGTTATTTTATCTCCCTGAGCCTCGGTTTCCCAACCATAATCCTTGGAAAACAATACCTATCCCACAGATTTAATGATAGAGTTAAATGAACTAATGTATATAAATGCTGTGGTAGTTAATTTTCTGCATTAACTTGGCTGGGTCATGGTGCCCAAATAGTTGGTCAAACATTACTCTGATGTTTCTGTGAAGATGCTTTTGGGTTATTTTAACATTTAAATAGGCAGACTTTGAGTAAAGCAGATTGCCTTCCATAATGTAAGTAGGCATCATCCAATCAGCTGAAGGTCTGAATAGAACAAAACGATGACCTCTTCCAAGCAAGAGGGAATCTTTCAGCCAACTGCCTTCGGATTTCAATTATACAACATCAGCTCTTTCCAGGTCTCCAACCTGCCAGCCCATCCACAGATTTGGGGTTTGCCGGGTCCCATAATCATGAAAGCCAATTCCACATACATCCTGTTGATCTCTTTATCTGGAGAACCTTTATTAATACAAACACATAATATTAATATAAACCACATAGTAAGAACTCAATGTATTATATCTCATTTAATACCTATAATATTTAAGGTATGATTATCCCCATTATAAACAAAACAAAATTGAGGATTAGAGAGATAAAAACATCTTGCCTTTCACCATGTAGATCATAAATGCCAGAGGCATGATTCCCACTCAATGACATCTGCCACCTAAGCCTGGACTCCCCATCCATGGTGTTGCCCCTACTCTGCTTTTAAAAGCTAGCCAGGCAGCATGCTAAGAAAATCACAGATTATTTTAAAGCATACAAACTTAGAGTCAAAATTAATTGAAATTCCAGAATTCTTAATACCTTCCCAGGCACATACAGATGATCAATTAATATCTAATGGTCTAATTCCTTGGGTTGCATTAAACCACCTAGGTTCTTTGGAACTACCAAAATAAGCACCAGGAAGATGCCATATACCAAGCAGAGTAGACACCAAGCAGCATTCCCCTCTTTGACTCTTGCATTTTAATTCACTATATAATTTATTTACATCCTACTACTCACACACAGCTACTGACCGTATCTTCTAAATTCCCTCAGATTATCTCTTAAATACACAGACACCCTGTGTGCTTCCCTCCCTACCCTTAGTAAATATGCATAAGTAAGCATACATTTCTTGTTTTCAAAACAGGAACTGCTGATCAATAATTTAGGGACATAACATTTACAAATTGCTGTTAACATTGCTTTCAGCCAAACTAAGACTTAGAAGAATCCAAACATTCCTGAATGCAATTACTTCTGCCTCCAGTAAAGATGACAGAACTGAGACCAGATTTACCCACCCACCTAGGACAACACACACAAAAAAAAAGACACACTGTAGGAAACAATAGACATTACCCATCAGGAGAGGAAAATCAGTGATCTTTGCTAAACACACAAAAAAACCAAAGTGGCCCTAAAATTGCTCCAGCACATTGCCTTGACAGTTTCTAGGTCACAATATGTGGTACAGAAATCCAACTCCTCTCTGAGTTGAGGACACTGAACTAAGAGTCTAGGAACTCCAAGGTAGTTAGACTTTGCAAAGAAGAGTACTGAAGAGGAAAGAGCTGCAAGTGACAGAACTCTCAAGGTCTTCTGGGAGTCACGCCTAAGTATTCACCTAAGTACTAATTAGCACATGCATGTGAGAAAAACCACTCAAGGATGGAAAAGAATGACCCTAAAAAGTTAGAGATAACAGTGATGGTCTTTACACTGGCTGGGGAAAGTTTCTGTTATCATCTGCCAGAATGGAAAACCTCAAAAACCATTGGGAGAGGCAAAGATATAAAATGTTACCAAAATGTTTGTACTCTCATAATTTCCTGAAATAAAAAGAAGAAGAAAGAAGAAGAAAGAAGAAGAAAGAAGAAGGAAGAAGAAGAAGAAGAAGAAGAAGAAGAAGAAGAAGAAGAAGAAGAAGAAGAAGAAGAAGAAGAAGAAGAAGAAGAAGAAGCAGCAGCAGCAGCAGCAGCAGCAGCAGCAGCAGCAGCAGCAGCAGCAGCAGAAGCAGCAGAAGCAGCAGCAGCAGCAGCAGCAGCAACCATGGGAAAATGAGTAAAATACACAAAAAGGTCTTGAATCAGCACTGGGGAATACTTACCCTAGATCAAGCATTGCTCTGAACCTGCCTAACAAATCTCTAAAGCAAGACCAGAAAGCATCAAATTATTTCAAAGCAACTTAACTTTATCTCAGGAGAAAAGCTCAATAACTTCAATAACATCTGTATGAATAAAAAATACACATCTAGCATTCAATAAGGTAAAATTCATAATGACTGGCATCAAAGCAAAAATTATCAGGCATGCAAAGAAGCAGAAAAAAAACATATAATGAAAAGATAAATCAATTGAAATCAACCAAGAACTGACATAGATGTTAGGATTAACAAACAAGGAATTATAGTTAGTGTAAGTGTATACCAAATGTTGAAAAGGTTAAGTAGAAACATCAAAGACATTTTTAAAAACACACACACAAATCAAACTACAAAAGACAAAATCCATAAGTTTTGAAATAAAAAATACACTGAATGTGATTGACAACAGATTAGATATTACAGAAGAAAAAGTCAGCAAACTGGAAGACACAGCACTAGAACCTATCCAAAATGAAAATAGACATAAAATTCTTTTAATGTAAAGAGACTGTCAGTAAGCTATGGAATAATTTCAAGAGGACTAATATATATGTATTTGGGTCCCCATATGAAAGGAGCAGAAAATCTATTTCAGAAAACAGTATACACAAAAATTGTCAAAATTTTGTGAAAACTATAAGCCCACAAATCCAAGAAGCTTAATGAACCACAATTACAAGAACGATGAAGAACATTACACCAAGGCACATCAATAATCATATTGCTCAAAATCAGTGATAAAGATAAAATGTTAAAAGCAAATAGAGGGGAAAAATCTTGTTATGTGCAGCTAAACAAAGATCTTTTTTTAAGGCTGCAGGCATTCTGCTTGAAACAATACAAGTAAAAGAATAGTAAAGTAACATCCTTAAAGTAGTAAAGGAAAAGAAAACCTGTCTATTTAGAATTTTACCCAACAAAAAATATTCTTTAAAAATGAAGGCAAAATACAGGTTTTTCCAGACAGCCAACATCTGAAATTTATCATCATCAGAACTACACTACAAAAAAATGTTAAAGGAAGTCTTTGAGGCAGAAGGAAAATGACACCAGATGGTAATATAGATCTATACAAAGGAATAATGAATACGAGAAATGGTAACTATATGAGTAAATATGTAAGAGTTTTTTAAGTTATTTATTTAAAAAGCATCATTTAAACAAAAATAATAATGTAGTATGGAGCCCTATAACAACAATAAAAGTGAAATGTATGAAAACAATAACATAAAGAAAGGAGTGGACAAGTGGAGTATACTGTTTATATAAGACATGACATGGTAAAGTATCATTTGAAGGGAGGTTGTAATGAGTTAAACATATATACCATAAATCTTAATGCAGCCACTAAAGAAACAAAATAAATTAATGTATCTAGAGAATCTTAAAAAAAATTCAATTAGTCCAAAAAAGAAGGCAGAAAAAGAGGTAAAAAAGAACAAAGACAAGGGGGCAAATAGAAAACAAACAGCAAGATGACATATATAAATCATAATTATATCAAAATGACATTAAATGTAAATGGTTTGAATACTTCAATTAAAAGGCAAAGTTGTCAGATTGGTTAAAGTGGCAATCCTCAAATAAACACTGCCTTCATAATTAAGCTTTAAATATAAAAATACGAATAAGTAAACTCAAAAGAATGAGAAAAGGTATACCAAAATAGGACTAATCTAAAGAAAGCTACAGAGGCTGCATTAATATCAGACAAAGAAGATTTCAGAGCAAATAATGGCACTAAAGATTTAAAAAGATCATTTTCTAATGATAATAAGGTAAATTTATCAAGAGGACATAAAACGTCTAAACATTTATGCAGCTAATAATAATTTCAAAATGCATGAACCAATAACTGATAGAACTGCAAGGAAAAATAAACAAATCTAAAAATACAGTCAGATATCTCAATACTCCCCTCTTAATAACTGATAAAATAATTAGAAAAGCAGAAGAGATGTGAATAACTTAATTAACATTTATATAACACTCCATACAAAACAGAAGAATATACAATCTTTTCAAAAGCAAAAGGAACATTTACTAAGATAGAACATATTCCATATTCTAGGCCATAAAAACAAGTCACAACTTAAAAGGATTCAAGTCACACAAAGTATGTTATGTGACCATAATAAAATTAAATTAGGAATCAGTAATAGATTACTAGAATACAAACCACTAAATAATTCGGAGACCAAAGAAGATATCTAAAGAGAAATTAGAAAGTGTTTTTGTTGAATGAAAATGAAAAAAAACTAATTTGTGGAAAGCCATAAAAGCAGTACAGGAGGGAATTTACAGCACTAAACACCTATATTAAAAAAGAAGAAAAATTTAAATCAATGACCTCAATTCCATCTTCAGAAACTAGTAAAGGAAAGCAGATTGAACCCAAATAAGTAGAATAGAGAAAATAATGAATATCAGAGCAGAAATCAATGAGGTAGAAAATAGAAAATTAATGAAACCAAAAGTTGGTGGTTGAAGATGATTCATAAAATTGATAAACCTCTAGCCAGACTGATCAGGAGAAAAAAAGAGATAACACAAATTATCAATATGAAGAGTGAGAGACATAGAATCAACACAGATTCAAATATATTAAAAATAAAATAAGGGCTTACTTATCATCAACAATTTTATGTTCATACACTTGGAAACTTACATAAAATGAACACATTTTTTGAAAGACACGAATTACCAAAGCAATTAAGAAAAAGTAGATAACCTGAGTCATCCCATGTCTACTAAAGAAATTTAATTTATAGCTAAAACATTCCCACCAAGACAACTCCAGGACCTGATGGTGTCACGGATGAATTTTACTAAAGACTTAGTGAAGAAATAATATCAAATCTACCTAAGCCAGATAAAGACATTATAACAAAAGAAAACTACAGACTGATATTCCTCATTCATATAGATGCAAAAATTCTAAGCAAAATTTCAACAAATCAAGTACAATACATAAAGTGAGAATTATAACAAAATGAAGTTTGGGGGAAACAATCCTTATTCAATAAATGGTGCTGGTAAAACTGGATAGCCACAGGATGTAGCTAGAAAGGCTGAAACAGGAAGACTGTAGAAGACTGAAACAGGATCCACACCTTTCACCTCTCATAAAAATCAACTCACAGTAGATAACAGACTTAAAACCTAAAGCATGAAACTATAAGTATTCT
Source organism: Microcebus murinus (assembly GCF_040939455.1). NCBI lineage: Eukaryota > Metazoa > Chordata > Mammalia > Primates > Cheirogaleidae > Microcebus > Microcebus murinus. Next base: position 65,151,958 of record NC_134117.1, read on the forward strand.
AGAAGAAAACATTGGAAATACTCTTCTAGACATTGGCCTAGGCAAAGAATTTATGAAGAAGACACCAAAGGCAATCAAAGCAACAACAAAATAAATAAATAGGACCTGATCAAATGAAAAAGCTTCTGCATAGCCAAGAAAACTATCATGAGAGCAAACAGACAACCTACAGAATGGGAGAAAATATTTGCATGTTACACATCTGATAAGGGAGTGATAACTAGAATCTATATAGAACTCAGGAACATCAGCAAGAAAAAATCAAACAAGCCTATCAAAAAGTGGGCAAAAGAACAGAAACATGAACAGAAACAGAAAATGAACAGAAACTTTTCAAAAAAAGATAGACTAATGGCTAACAAACGTATGAAAAAATGCTCAACATCTCCAATCATCAAGGAAATGCAAATCAAAACCACAATGAGATATCACTTATCTCCAGTGAGAATGGCCTTTATCAAAATGTCTCAAAACAATAAATGTTGGCATGGATGCAGAGAGATGGAAACATACCTACACTGCCGGTGAGACTGCAAACTAGTACAACCTCTGTGAAAAATAATATGGAGATACCTCAAAGAGACACAAGTAGAACTACCATTTGATCCAGCAATGCCATTACTGGGCATCGACCCAAAAGAACAAAAGACATTCTATCAAAAAGACATGTGCACTAGAATATTTATAGCAGCACAATTCACAATTGCAAAGATGTGGAAACAACCCAAGTGCCCATCCACACACGAGTAGATTAATAAAATGTGGTATATGTATACCATGGATTCTACTCAGCCACAAAAATAATAATAACAATAATAATAATGTTGATAGAGCACCGCTTATTATCCTGGATAGAGCTGGAGCCCATTCTACTAAGTGAAGTATCCCAAGAATGAATAAACAAGCACCATGTGTATTCACCAGCAAATTGGTATCAACTGATCAAAACTTAAGTACACATATAGTAGTAACATTCATCAGGATTTTGGAAGATGGGAGGGTGAGGAGCAGATGGGTATATTCACACCTAATGGGTGCAGAGTGCACTGTCTGGGGGATGGACACACTTGAAACTCTGACTTCGGTGGGGCAAAGTGAATATATGTAACCTAAATATTTGTACCCCTATAGTGTACCGAAATTAAAAAATTCTTTTTTAAAGTTTGCTCCAGAAAAAGAAGATTTGGTTTTACATTTGAAAAGCAGTTAATATATTTTACAATATGACCAAACTAAAAGAAGGAAACCCATATGATCATCTCAATAGATGCCAAATAATCATTTGACAAAATCCAATGTCTATTCCTCATGTTAAAGGTAAAGAAAAGAAAAAAATATCTCAACAAACTCAGACTAGGAATAGAGGGGAATTTCCCTAAACTAATAAAAAAAATCTACAAAAAACCTACAGCAACCATCATGCTTAATGGTGAAAGAGTTAATATTTTCCCTATAAGACTAGAAAAAAGACAAGGATATTCATTCTTCTTATGTCTACTTAACATTGTACTAAAGTTTTTATCCCATAAAACAAGGCAAAAAAAAAAAAAATTTTAAACTCTCCAAATTGGAGAAAGAGAATGAGTCACTGTATATTCACTACTTTGTCCGTAGATGATATATTGATGTAGGTAGGAAATCTGATAGACAAAAGCTTAGATTTACTTTATCAAGGTTACAGAACATGAGATCAATACACGGAAACTCAATTTATTTCTATATACCAGGAACGAACAATCAAAAGTCAACTTTAAAAATACCATTTATGATTACATTAAAATACGAAATAGAGTTGAATCTCACAAATGGTATGAAAGCCCTGCACAGTGAAGACTATAAAGCATTGCTGAGGGAAATTAAAGAAAACTAGATAAATGGAGAGATATATTATGTTTATGGGTCAGAGGAGTAATATTGTTAGGATGTCAATTCCACCTAAATTAATTAATAAGTGAAGTATCATCAAAATACCAGAAGGTTATTTTTAAAAAATAAAATTGATAAGCTGAAACTAAAATTCATATGTAAATTCAAAAGATCTATAAAAGTCAAAACAAAGTAGAAAAAGAAGAACAAATTTGGAGAGATAATATTACATGATTTCAAGACTTATGATAAAGCCAGAGCAGTGAAGACTATACAGAATTGATGTAAAGACACTTAGATCAATGAAACAGAACAGAGAGTTAAGAAACAGACCCACATATGTGTGGGCAATAGCTTTTCAATAAAGGTGCTAAGGCAATTCTGTGGAGAAGGGAGAGTCTTTTCAACAAATGGTGCTAAAACAATTAAATATATATATATATATACATATATATATAAATGAATTCCAATTCCTATGCAGCACAATATATAAAAACTAACTTAAAATGGACCATAGACCTAAATATGCAAGCTAAAACTATAAAACTCCTATAACAAAACATAGAAGAAAACTCTTGGGACCTTGGCTTAGGAGAGAATATTTCTTAGATACAACACCAAAAGCATGATCTAGAAAAGAACTGTAAAGAAAAGAGTTAATATAGCAGGACTGAAACTGTTATCCTTAGATAGCTCTGTCTGATTGCAAGGTGGGCGATGATTGGCACCTGGGAACTTGGACTTCAGGCAGGTTTTCACCATTCCCAACTTGTTGGAGTACCCACTGAGCCTACACTGTTTCTACAAACAAAGTGGTTTATGCTGAACATCTGCTTTCCTTCTGGGAGTCTGGAATTTTGGGTACATACGAGAAAGAGGGTGCCTACCTGACCAGCCCCCAGAAAACCTTGGGCACTAAGTTTCTAAAGAGCTTCCCTGGTAGACAATACTTTGCACGTGTGTAAGTAGATGCTGCAGGAATTAAATGCATCCTATGTGCCTCCATAGGAGTGGACTCTTGAAAGTTTATGCTTGGTTCTTCCATACTTTGGCTATGTACCCTTCCCTTTGCTGATCTTGCTTTGTATCTTTTTGCTGGGATAAATTTTAACCAACAGTATAATTACATGCTGTGTCCTGTGAGTTCTTCCAGCAAATCACCAAATCCAGGATGATCCTGGGAATTCCTGAGACAGTATAAATTGGTAAATTAGACTTCACAGGAATTGAAAACTTCTACCCTTCAAAGATACTGTTAAAGACAAGCCAGAGATGGAGAAAAAATGCTTGCAAAGACTTTGGCTGATTTACAAAAAAAGAAAAAGATTTTATGTAAAAAATAGTAAAAAAAACTCTCAAAACTAAATAATAAACAAACACATAATTTTTTAAATGATCAAAATAAACATTTCACCAAAAAAGATATTTGGATGGCAAATAAGTATACGAAAAGATGCTAAACATTATTAATAATTAATATAATTAAAGAACATAAATTTTTACCAAATGAGATCTCAGTACACATATATTAGAATGGCAAACAAACAAAAACATACTCATGCCAAGTAATATTGGTATAACCGCTTTGGAAAACTTTAGCAGTTTTTCAAAAAGTTAAACATATATCTACCACACGATTTATCCACTCCACTCATATGTATTTACCCAAGATAAATGAAAATATAAATCCATACAAGTACTTGTATGCAAATGTTAATGGCAGATATTTCTTTACTAGCCAAAAATTTGAAGGAACCCAAATTTGAAAGAACTTGTCCATCAACAGGTAAATAGAGAAACAAACTGTGGTATTAATAGCTACATGCATTGGAATATTACTCAGCAATAAAATGGAATAAATTATTGGTACATGTTACAGCATGGATTTATCTCAAAATAATTAGCTGGGTGAAAGAAGACAGACCATAAAAAAGCAAATATTGTGTATCTGCATTCATATAAACTCTAGGAAATGTAAACTAATGTATAATGACAGAAAGTAGATCAATGCTTGCTGGAGATGAAAGTGGCAAGAGGACAAGTTTACAAAAGGGACAAAAGAAAACTTTGAGGGTGATTATCTTGACTGTGATTGCTTCACAGGTGTATACATATGTCAAAACTTATCAAACTGTGCACTTCATTATATGTCCAGTATATTGTACAGCAATTATAGCTCAATAAAGCTACTTTGAAGGCACAAACACATCTACAAAATAATTACACTGACCATAAGACAACTAAAATCTATTTAAAAATTAATTCGGTATCCATTGCAGGTGGTACAGTCTCATACTAGGACTCAAGCTTTAAAAGTTGTATCCTCTTCATTCTGTGCAGTGTGTCTCTGTGACTGTGAGTGTAATCACATTGGAGTTGTGTCTAAATTTGAGCTCTTTGAGATTCCTGCCTAAATGGACTTCCTGGCCAGTCAGACACACAGTCCTACCCACACGCATAGTCTGTGGTATAATCTCATGCTCAGTTCTTCTGGCCTCATCTTTTTTTTTTTTTTTTTGCTTCTAAATTTTCTCAAGGCCATGCTCAAAAGACCCATATTTACCATACTTATTGAATTTCTACTTCATCATAGCTGTCTGCAAGACACAGTGAGGGATGGATTCTAGACTGACTTCCTTGGAATCTATCCCCTAGTTTGAAATATAAAAATCAAAAAGTAGCAATTGAACGATAAGAACAACAAAGTACAAATGAAGGGGATGTATGAAAAGCCAAGCTCCAGCAGGTAATATTTGGTACAGTTATGGATGCCCATGGTGACACCCTGAGGTGATGAATGGACCTCTTGCCTGCTTAAGGTTAAAAGTCAGAGAAGAAGATGATAAAATGCAATGTGGGAAGGGGACAGTATCGAGATAATCTAAATGGTAGTAACCATAAAGAAAAAGCTAGTAGTGAAATACTATAATAGCAAAATAATGAGACTGGCTTATTTTGCCTTTTCCAGGAGATTGTTGGAGCACCACTCTTGCTAACATTTTCTGCAATAAAATAGTTCTCATTTTCCTTTGGGAAACACACCCAAAACTTAAAATGAAAAATCTGTCAAGCGTGGGGTTGTACATGGAGGGGGATCTTCTTGGGGATGGAAGAGCTGGCATGTTGGCAGAAGCCTGCATTTCTGGTGTCCTGAAGCTTAATTTTTGCTATGGGTTGTCTTCTCTTAAAAGAAAGTTAGAAAGAAAATAAACAGAAATTGGCTCTAACATTCCAGAAAAAGACAATTTTCATGAACTTCCAACTTAACGGAAAGCTACGTGTTTTCAGTTGCGCATCAAACTTTTTCAAAGCTTACTTTTATAAACCTTGTGAAAATATTTCTTTGTTGTCTCTCCTTCCTTTTTTCCAGTTTCTATGTCTTAACTGAAGCACATTCCTCTCCAACCAAGAAACTTTACCCACACAGACAGCACCCTACCACACACACCAAAGAAATCACAGGCTAAACGAGGCTCCCTTATATCTGAAATAAGGGCACTATGGCAGATAGGGTACTTAATCAAAGATCCTGGAAGAATTCATGTGAAATGACTTGGAAAGGAAGGTTCCCAGACCCCTTCTCATCTTCTTCCCATGGGATTCCCACCTTCAGACCCAACCTCTGGGTTTGCTCCCATGCTCTGGAGATAGATAGAATCTTATGCAGAAGAGATTTAAGATGCAACATTAATCATCTATAACAAAAAGGTAGCAATAAAAAGCCTGTCAAGAAGGAAATAAAATATTTCCTTTTGTGACAAAGCAACTATTAAAATAATGGGATGGGGTTTTTTGGGGGGGGGGCATCTTTTTTTATTTCAGAGTATTACACAGGAACAAACATTTTGGTTACATAAATTATTTTTGTACAGTTTGAGTAGAAGTTATAAGTGTGCCCATCACCCAGATAGTGTTCGTTGTACCCATTAGGTATGAATTTACCCATCCTCTCCTCTTCCCTCCCACCTGCCTGACTTGTGATAAATGTTATTTCCATATGTGCACATAAGTGTTGATCTATTAGTTCCAATTTAATGGTGAGTACATGTGATGTTTGTATTTCCATTCTTGTGATACTTCACTTAGAAGAATGGTCTCCAGCTCCATAGAGGATAATACAAGAGGTATTAGTGCACTATTTTTTATGGCTAAGTAGTACTCCATGGTATACATATACCACATTTTATTAATCCACTCGTGGATTGATGGGAACTTGGGTTGTTTCCACATCTTTGCAATTTTGAATTATGTTGCTATAAACATTCAGATGCAGGAATCTTTTTAATAAAATGTCCTTTTTATTCGATTGGGTAAATATCCAGTAATGAGATTGCTGGATCAAATTGTAGTTCTACTTTTAGTCTTTTGAGGCATCTCCCTACTACTTCCCATAGAGGTTGTACAAGTTTGCAGTCCCATCAACAGTGTATAAGTGCTCCTATCTCTCTGCATCCATGCCAGCATTTGTTATTTTGGAATTGTTTGATAAAAGCCATTCTCATTGGAGTTAAGTGATATCTCATTGTGGTTTTGATTTGCATTTCCCTGATAATTAGAGACATTGAGCATTTTTTTCATATGTTTGTTGGCCATTAGTCTATCTTCTCTTGAAAAGTTTCTGTTCATGACCTTTGTTCACTTTTTAATGAGATTGTTTGATTTTTTTTCTTGCTGATTTGCTTGAATCCTTTGTAGATTCAGGTTATCAGCCATTTGTCAGATGTGTAACATGCAAATATTTTCTCCCATTCTGTAGGTTGTCTATTTGCCCTATTGTTTGTTTCCTTAGCTGTACAAAGCCTTTTAATTTAATCAGGAAAAGAATCCCTATTTAATAAATGGTGCTGGAAAAATTGGATAGCCTTATGTAAAAGACTGAAACAAAATCCACACTTCTCGCCACTCACAAAAATTAATTCACTATGGATGACAGACTTAAACCTAAGGCATGAAAGTGTAAGAATGCTAGAATAAAATTCTGGAAAACTCTTATAAACATTGGCCTAGGCAAAGAATTTATGAAAAAGACCCCTAAATCAATCATAGTAACAACAAAAATAAATAAATGGGGTAGGTTTATATGTACGGAGTTGGAAAGTTGTCCGCAACATATTGTTAAGTAATAAAGAAAAACTGTTTATCAAAATGCATAGGTATATAGAAATATCTTTATAAGTTTGTTTTAAAACTACTGAAAAGGATTCAGTTCCAATGTGACTTCTGGAGCGGATATTCCAACCACAGCAACAAAGAATCACAAAACGTGTCAATCGGTGAAACACTTGTAGAGTTATGAGCACAGGATGGTGCTGAAGTCTAAGAAGGAAGCCAAAGCCACAGCAAAGCTTGTGAAGGCAAAGAAGGCAGTGCTGAGAAGGGATCCACAGCCATCAAAAAGATCTTCACACTCATTCTGGCAGCCCAAGACACCACACCACGCCTCCAGAGGCAGCCCAAATGTCCTCAGAAGAGCACCCCCAGAAGAAACAAGCTTGATCAGTATGCCATCCTCATCTGACCACTGAGTCTGCCATAAATAAGACAGAAGACAACCACAGTCTCGTGTTCATTGAGGATGTCAAGGTCAACAAGCTTCAGATCAAACAGGCTTTGACCATGCTCCATGACATTGATGTGACCAAGGTCAATACCCTGATCAGGACCAATGGAGAGAAGACAAGGGAGACTGGCTCTTGAGTATGATATTTTGGATGTTGCCAAGAAAACTGGAATCATCTAAACTGAGTCCAGCAGGCTAATTCTAAGTATGTATCTTTTCACCATCAATAAATAAAAACCTGCAGATGTAAGATCAAAAAATAAATAAATACATAAAACTACTGAAAAGAAACAAACCCTATTTATGGTGAGATGGGAGGGGTGAATGAGAATTATACTTTTTTACTCTATCTATGTAATTCTACAGTGAGGTGTTATGGTTGTTTCTACTTGTCTTTTCCTTATTGGTTTTTTCAATTAAAATTTTTAAAAATCAGTAAGTGAAGCAATAAAACATATTTTCTCTTTATCCTTTACCACTTTTATTATTGGACTAATCCAATAAGAATATCATGTGGACAGAAATCATGTCTGAATGGTCACTGTTGTGTCTCTTATGCCTAGAAGATTACCTGGCATATTGAAAATATTCAATGACTATTTATTAAATAGATGGGGTAATTAAATAGACTCAGTCCCATCATCATATCTGCTCCAGAGTCCTTGGTATAACTGGGTTCAGCCTTGTCCCCTCCTTCAGCCCTCTCCTCATGACTGTGCCCCAACCTGGCTCCCTTCACCTACATCTTAATCTTGATCCTTTTCTTAGTGACCCAGTCCCCAAAGCATCAGCCTGGCCCTGCTCCTGCTGTCTTCCTACCAGGCAATGGAGGCCTCCCTTTGACTTCTAATTGGGCAGCAGAAACGTTGCTGCCCAGTGAACACTCTTCTGTCCTCTACTGTGCACCTGCACTTAGGATGAAGCCAGTTCTGAGGTCATCCCTCATGTGCATCTCTTCACTACCCACAAGTTCCTTAGATCATGCTCATGGCTGTTCTTTAACCACTTTTTTTTCCCACTGGATACTCTCTTCTACCTGACTGGGGATGTAACCAGGTTCTGAGGCTGGGTCTGTTTTCCAAGGTCCCCACCAGAGGTCAGATCTGGTCCCAAGTCCTGATCTTTCCAGTCCACTCCCACCTTACTACAGCAAACTAGGTGATTTGCAGCTGGGCTGAGGGGTGATACCCATAAAATGCTTTGGTAACACCCAGATATATCCAACTTCTCCAGTTTCTTGTACATCATGCAAGCACTTCCAGGAAGTAAAATACATTTTTTTTCTGATTTTTTACAATCCCACTTTTTTACCTGAAATGAAAACACATCACCAAATAATAGTCTATAAGGACCTTTACTCCCTTCTGCCCATACTCTGTGGCTCTTCCTTCTCAAAGAGTCATTTTGCCTTTGACTCTCTGTTCATAAATAGGAGTCTGTGAGATTGTATCTTTACTTCTTGTCATCTAAGAGACTCTAGAGAATGAGTTCATCTTTAATCCTTTGCAACCTGAATAAACATCACAATGAAAGTGCATTGTTGAAAAGGGCTGTGACCCTATTGAAAATTCTTGATATGCTGCCCAAGACTAAAGAGCCAAGTACAGAGTCAAGAGAAGTCACTTGAGTGTGTCAAACACTGATAGTTGTTAAGATCCTTCTCTAAATTATTTTGTCTCATAAATTTTATATTTGGCAGGAGGCAGCTGCTTTTTACTAGAAAAGTCATATGGAAAAAGTAAAGCTATGATATCTGTGAACATAGTCAGGTTAAAGTAAATGAGACATAATATTACAAGTAGGTCAGGGACCCAGGAACACTTGAATCTTGCTCTCAGCTCACTCTCCTTGTTTAAGATCCTTGAGAGACGTGCATGACCAGAGAATAGCACACAAATACTTGATATTTATGGAGGCCTAGGTCCTAAGCCATAATGAGTCAGGCTGTTCAACATGGGACACAGAGGGGAGTAGACACTCTCTGCCCAAGCTAAAGAATCCTACAGAATCTGGAAAGGCTTGTTTGGTACACTTCCACTGCAAGGCCCATAGCTGAGTGACAGATCTCACTGCTGTAATGAGGAGAAAACACATTAGCCAACAGGAAACAAATGACCCAGTGAAGATCGATAGTATTTTCCATAAGCCTCAGTAAACTGGGCCCACACCTTTCTCAAGAAAGGATTGCAGATTCCAATTAGTTATTTTTGAAAAGAGATCATTCAGAATGAGGCAACAAAGGGGAAAATACAGATGGCTGGGCTTCCTCTCAGAAGAGTAGCAACAGAAAGGCTGCCTTCACTTGATTATTAGAAAGAAGAATGTCCACAAGTCCACCCCAAGAGACCACACAGGTCTTTACTTTCTTTGAAAGCTCCACCACTGAGATTGTGGCCCACTACAATGTCCTAGAATCTGATCAATCTAGAAAAAACAGCCCATAAGGGTAGAATAAAGAGGGCAATCGTAGCTCTGAGTATCCCTTGGCCAACAGTGTGCTTTATTCTATTTATAGAATAATATAACAGTTGTTCTTTCCCCTGGCTAGCCAAACCACAAGAGCTATTTTCCATGACATGAGACACGTACCACTGCCATATCAATCAACAGTTACTGACTTTGTATCTCTTCAACTCATCATTAGTACATAGAATAGCTGTATTATCAGTACTGGGATAATTCTACTGACATGACCAGATACAGAACTTGTATCTCTGCCCCCAAATAATATTTTTCGTATTTCCTTTCCTTTCAGTAGTAGATATCTAGTCACATAGTCAAATCACACTCACCAAGAAGGTTGCCTGATTATAAGCCATCATCTTGTAAGGTATTCAAGGTCACAGATGATTTAAAACTTGTATAAAATTATGAGATAATAACTTTTAAAAAGTTTAGATTTGAGTTGCATTAAGGGTTTTTGTTTCTACATGTAAACTCTAAGAAATTTGGAAAAGAAAAAAATGCCAAAATTGCATTTCTCACAGTGAGAACAAAATGTAAAATTGTCTTCTTGCTGGAACATATTTTCAAGGGCCAACATGTTCCCCAAGCCACGGGCAGGAATGGAACCTAGTGAGGGCCATTCAAAACTAAGAAACACTCAATACCTTAGAAGGGGTCCAAGCCATGCCTACTGTGAGCCCCAGTAATCTTCAGCTGGCCAACTCAATCACACCAGTGCTCAAGCCAGTCCTACAAACGCTGAACACAGGGATGGGAAACACTCTCCACCCACATGAAAACTCCAGTGTGGTGCAGTTGGCTTGAGTCAGGCATCAAATCACCTTGCGAACACTCTGGGTGACTTTTCACAAGCCAAGCCACAGCCTCCATGCCCTCCCCACTTGCCTCATCAAGGATGGCCAGATTTTCTCTGCATCAAGAATGATTCACCGGCCGGGCGCGGTGGCTCACGCCTGTAATCCTAGCACTCTGGGAGGCCGAGGCGGGCGGATTGCTCAAGGTCAGGAGTTCAAAACCAGCCTGAGCAAGAGCGAGACCCCGTCTCTACTATAAATAGAAAGAAATTAATTGGCCAACTGATATATACATAAAAAATTAGCCGGGCATGGTGGCTCATGCCTGTAGTCCCAGCTACTCGGGAGGCTGAGGCAGAAGGATTGCTCGAGCCCAGGAGTTTGAGGTTGCTGTGAGCTAGGCTGACGCCACGGCACTCACTCTAGCCTGGACAACAAAGCAAGACTCTGTCTCAAAAAAAAAAAAAAAAAAAAAAAAAGAATGATTCACCTCATGCTACTCTCCCTCGCTCTTCAGCCACACTTGCCTTCCTCTAGTTCCTGAAAGAAGACTCCAAGGGCCTTCTTTCCCACCGATTTCTGTCTGTGTGGCCTTTCCTGATTTTCAGCAAAGACAACACTTCCTGAAGGTTATCTCTTTACTCAAGGCTCCTAGCTGAGCGCCAAGCGCAAAGTATTTGTTTAATAATTTTTTTGAATTTATAAATTAATTCACAATTTAGCAGAGAAACACAGTCCAGTAGAAAGTACACGTAAGACCAGGAGGGTGTGGCAACGTCTCTTTGACCTCTGAAGGCCTGCATCACAGCTGAACCAAGGTCTATTCATTCATAAGTCAGAAATAAGAAATTCCATCAGTTATAAATGACTCTCCAATCTGACTATCTCTGTGCAATTTCTACCTCGGTATCTAACTAGCTCTGTCAGGTAGATTCAAATCCACAAATGTGTGCTTTTAATAGAAGAGCAGTGAACATAAAATCAAAAAAAATTCAGCTATCATTTCTTAGCAGTGTGACCTGGAGGAAACTATCTGACCTCTTTGAATTCAGTCACTCACCCATGAAAAGATGATAATGATTCCTGAAGTAGCATAGATGAAAGAATTTTCCAAATTACAAAAGCTGGAGATTGGTCTAATGTTGAAAATACATCAGGATTTCAAATGGAAAAATACATAATTGCAGAATTAGGAAGCCAGGCAAATTCCTCCTACAACCCAGTGAGCGAATAGCAAGGCCAGAGACTCTGAACACATGGTCTGAGAGTTTCCCACCAACCCTGCCCTCCAGACAGCACTACCACTCCCGCCAAAGGTAAGGCTGGATGCTGATTCTATTTAAATAGATTCCATTCCATCAGATTGTCTCATGATAAAAATATTTTCCCATACTCTCCATGAATTTGCTATGAAGTTCAACAATGTGTAAAAGCCACTGAAGCACAAGCACAACCTAAATGGACGGGCTCATGACTGGGGTTAGACTCATGCTCGTAATTCAACTACTGCCTTCTGAGAGGCTAAGCTGACACATTTTCATATTGAAGGGAAATGGCCTTATGAGAAAAACCTGAGAAGGCAGTGTGCACACAAATGACCCAACAGAACCCTGAGAGCAGGCCCCCACCCTAGACCATGGTAGGTGGTGCAGTAGAACGAGGAGTACTGGATTCGACACCTTATCAGCTTGTTTATCTTCAATACATGGCTCATTATCCTCTCTGCGATTTTACAGCAGTCACAGGCATGCATAAAAAGGGACACATGTCGGAATAACTAGAAGGAATCCAACCTGGAGAAGGCACCATTGTGGGCCCAGGGCAGCAGGCACTGGAGGAGAAGCACAGACAGAGCTGGTGGCTGTGGTCTGGTGAGGCTGCGTCCCATCTGGGACTGCGAGTCACGAGGGGACCCTCATGGTGGGAGCAAAGAGTCTGCGGTGTGGTGTTTTAAGCCACACCATGGGTCGCTGCAGACCTAAGCTGGCCCCCAAAGTGGACCTTCCATTGGTAACAATATTTTTGAGAACTCTGTGTGGAAAAGAAGCTGCCAGTTGAATTCCAGAGGCCACCTGCTGTGAGCTCTTCTCCCAGGTGCTGAGTGGGGACTAAGCCAAGAGACCTGTGGATTCTCCTCATCAAGGCATCCTGTGACAGGGTGCCCCCAAGCACAGGCTCTTGCTGTCTGCTAATTGCTTCCTCTATCTCTTACCTCCCTCATGGAATCAGCTGGCAAAGAAGCCCAAAACTGCTGGCCCCTCTGCCTTTGAAGAGATTAGTCTTTGTAAGTCAGACGCTAATGATGTAGCTATTACCAACTACACAAACTGAATGCAAATGGTTCGCATTCATGTATGTGTGAGCCACCCCAAAGACCCCAGGGAAATTCACTCTGCAGCCTGTATCTTTGGTTAGCAAAGAAACATCAGGGAAGAAGCTGTTTAGCTTTCAGAAGCAAATCTTCCAATGATCTTGGGAACTAAAATGTCAGTTTTGAAAAATGGAAATCTTGTGTGAGAAGCTCCTATGCCCCCCCCTCCAGTGTTTTGCATATGGTTTCAGAAAGGGGGCCTTTATTGACATTCTGCAGAGATTCTAGCAAAATCCAGCCAGGGCCCCCAACTTTCTGCAAATCCTCCTAATGAATCTCTAGGCAGAAGAAAACAGAGTTATATGATATTCCCAAAGCAGGATTCAGCCCAAAACATTGACTACTTCTTTAAATACAGAAATAAATCCAAATATCCCCTTGTGTTATACACACTTGTTATTTTTTCTGGCTTGCCTGGAGGATTTATTCTTCTGTATTAGGTGACTAGAGCTTTGGGATTCTTACAAGAAGCTACTTTTACCTGGCTGGTGCTTTAACCATGAGATGCAATGACTTAGCCCAACTGAAAGGAGACAGGTTTTCTTCTGAACTGCACACAGAGGCCTGTTTTGCTATGAAGGCTATGCCCCTTCATAAAAGGCTTGAATAGCAGGCAATGAAAGTAGGTTATAGATAGGAAAGGGCTGCAAGCTTGAGCACTTTTAATTCCCTCATTCCAGTTTATTGACATACATCAGTAAAAAGCATTTCATACTCCCAGCTTCTTGTTTTGATAGTCTCCATATTATTTATCCTGCTTCTATTGTCAATATTCTCCAAATTGGGCCTCTAATCTCTCCACTTGAAGTTGTGCTAACTCACAGAAAAAAATATGCTGACCAAATGGACCTAACAGATACATGCAGAATATTCAACACAACAGCAGCAGGATTACACATTCTCCTCAAGTGCCCATGGAACATTCTGTGGGATACATCATATATTGAGTCATAAAACCAGGCATAACAAATTTAAGGAGGTTAAAATCATACCAAATATCTTTTCTGACCACAATGAAATGAAACTAGAAATCAGTAGCAGAAGGAAAACTGGAAAATTTGCAAATATGTGGAAAATAAACAGCAAACTCTTAAACAACCAGTAGGTCAAAGAAGAAATCAAAAGGGAAATATCCTGAGACAAATGAAACAAAAACACAACATATCAAACTTTATGCGATTCAGCAAAAATAGAACTAAGAGGACAATTTATAGAGATGAATACCTACATTAAAAAAGTAAATCTCAAATCAACAACCTAACTTTACATATTAAGGAACCAGAAAAAGAACAACAGATTAAACCCAAAGTAATCAAGAGGAAGGAAATAATAAAGATTAGCACAGAAATAAATAATAAACAATAGAAAAAATCAAGGAAACTAACAGTTCCATTTTTAAAAAAATCAGCAAAATTAACAGACTAAACTAAGACTAAAAAAGAGTGAAGATTCAAATAAAATCAGAAATTAAATAGGAGACATTGCAACTGATGTCACAGAAATTAAAAGGATTATAAGAGGCTACTACAAACATTTGTATACCTGATTAAATAACCTAGATGAAATGGATAAATTTCTAGAAACATATGACTTACTAAGACTGACTCTTGAAGAAATAGAAAATATGAGCAGACCTATGACTAGTAAGATGATTGAATCAGAAATCAAAAACCTTCCAACAAAGAAAACCCCAGGACCATATGTCTTCACTGAGAATTCTACCAAATATTTAAAGAATTAGCAATAATCCTTCTCAAATTCTTCCACAAAATTGAAGAGAAAGGAATACTTCCGAGCCCATTTTATAAGGTCAACATTACCCTGACACTAAAGCCAGACAAAAACACTACAAGAAAAGAAAACTATAGGCCAATACCCCTGAAGAATATGGATGCAAAAATTCTCAGAAAAATACTAGCAAACCAAATTCAATATTTAAAAGAGTATACACCATCACCATGTAGGATTGATCCCTGGGATACAAAGATGGTCAATTGGGTAAATACTCAGGAGTGGGATTGTTGTAGCAGATGGAAGTTGAATTTAACTTTTTTTTTTTTTTAGCCAAATCTCCACATTAAGATCTCATGGGCATATTTTCACTCCCATGTTCATTACAACATTGCTCACCATAGCTAAAAGTGGGAAATGACCTACATATCCATTGATGGATAACTGGGTAAAGAAAATGTGGTATATACATATAATGGAATTCTATACAGCCTTAAAAAAATAAGAAAATCCAGTCATATGCTACAACATGGAAGAACCCTGAGGACATTACGCTAAGTGAAATAAGCCAATCACAGAAGGAAAATATTACGTGATTCTTCTTGTATAAGGTAAGTAAAATAGTCAAATTCATAGAAGCAGAAAAGAGAATGACAGTGGCCAGGGGCTAGGGGAGGGGGAAATACGAAACAGTTGTTCAAAGGCTATAGAGTCTCAGTCATGCAAGTTGAAAAAGTTCTAGAGATCTATTGTACAATGTGGATATGGTTAACAATAATGTACTGTGCACTTAAAATTTTATGAGCATACATTTTGTTGATATGTGGTTTTTATCAGAATAAAATTATTTATTTATTTCAATAGATTTAAGGAGTACAAATGTTTTTTTGTTATGTGGATGAATTATATCGTGGTGAAGTCAAGGATTTTAGGATGCCTGTCACCTGAATAGTGACATTGTATCTGATAGTAATTTTTCCTCCCTCTCTCCAGTTCCATCCAACTTACTGCAAGAGACATTATTTCATTCTTTTAATGGCTGCATAATATTCCATACTATTTCTATGCCACATTTTATTTATTCATTCATCAATTGATGGGCACGTAAGTCGATTCCATATCATTGTAATTGTGAATTGTGCTGTGAAAAATTAACTCAAGGTGGATTACGGACATAAATGTAAGACCTGAAACCATATAAAACCAAAGGGCACACACACAAAAAAAATTATTTTGTGTGCCAAATTCATCTTGCCCTTGTCAGCGTTGGGTGTTATATATTTTTAATATTTTTAAATTTGAGGGGATAATATATTTTTTGATTATTAGAGAGGTTGAACTTTTTCCACATAGTTCTTGGCAATATGGATTTTATCTTAGATAAATTTTCTCATTTCATGTTTCTGTTTTTCTATGTTGGTAGTTATTTCTGTTACAAGATTTTTATATGTGGAATATATTTGGCCTTTGTCATAGTTTTAGCAAAAGAAACCTCAGTTTTTAATTAGCACTTCATTTGTCAATGATTTCTAATAAACAGAAGATAGTTTATATGTTATTGTTTTCTCATTATTCACTAATGTTTGCTTTAATATTAAATTTATTCCTGTAAGATTTCTCTTATGTTTGTAAGTTAAGTGGCCTTGTCTATAACCAATTGTTCATGACTGATTCATATATGTTTGAAATAATTCATTGTCTTTTTTTAAAGTTTCTATGTGGTATTCATTTTATTGATTATAGTCACTTACTTGATCATAGGCAGAGAACTTATCATTTGTATGACTACAATTTTAAGTATGCCACATTATCTTTGTATTTGTTTTATATTAAAGTGTGATATTTGATACATACAAATTAGAAACTGTTTATACTTATTATAAATTGTAACTTTATTCAACATAAAACTACTCACATTTTCCCATTTAAGAGTCTCTTCAGTTTTTTCTGTATTGATTTGATTTGTAAATCTGCATTCATCTTTTTTAATACTGTAAGATTCAAAGTAGCAATCTTGATTAGGACTTCAACTAAATTATAGAATTTGAGTTTTTATTGGAGGAGAGGGTTAATCCCTTGATATTTATATATGTTCATTCTTATTTCTGTGATTTTGTTTCATGCTCTATGCTTTCTAAGTTTTCTTACCATTTCTATCATACTTTGCCATTTGTTTTATAGACTTTTGCTTTTATATTCTATAGTGTTTAGAAGGCAGAAAACAAGCTTTTAATTCATTAATAGTCTGGATTTTATAAATGTTTAAATTTACATTTGATAATGAAGAACAAATAACTTCTAAATTCTTATATGCATAGCAAGTATTTTTGTACACACATTTTTTCATTTATTACCCTCCATTTCTAGTAGTTGATAATTTTCTCCTGAATGATACAAGTGGGCTTATATTCAACCAGCAGATTCCCATAGTCTGGAATAGAAGGTGTTCATTTTGATCATTCAGTTCCCATGAATCACAGGATGTAAATATCACTGGCTATGGATGAAGATTGTTAATATATAATAATTACATTTAGAATAAAAAATATTTGTTAAGCAATAGTTTGGTCTTTTACAGTGCAGATTTATTAGCATGCTTTCAAAAACTTTCCTTATACACAGATCATATATTTTATGTTATTGTTCTTTTATGTTGTCTTTCAGCCCTTTCATGCAAAAACTCAAGACCAGAAAAGTTGGATTACACCTTTGAATTGCTTGTGTGTTTTAGGACAGTTTAATAGCAGTTAGCTATCTTTTAAAATAATGGAGAATATCTTATTGTTGTCTTTTGACATGAGAAACAATTTGATAAACAATTCCTATCTTTTTGTGTTTAAGGTAAAAATTATTTGAGAAGACAAGTATTTAAGAGAAAAATAAGCCTGATTATAGTTCACTTTATGAAACTGACTTATTTTGCTATTATGTGTTTATTCTCTCTCCTTAAAATGAAAAGCCTTGACAGAACCTAACTAGTAGTTGGTCTCTTTCACTAATTTTATCCACTACTCAGTAAGTTCATTTGAATTATAGAGTCAGACTGAATTATACAGTCAGAATTATAGTTCAAGGATAACTTCTGCATTACCTTTGATAATTGTTTCTATTCAGAGAATTCATGTTTACTTTAGAACAAGTAAAGTCTTTGGCTTGGTCTCTAATACCCATCTTCCATATCTATTAGTCTCTTCAGCTTTTGTCTTTTCCTCTTCATTCTGGGACAGATTTTTTTTTTTTTCAGTTTGTAATTGATATTACTGAATTTATTTTGTACGATGTCAATTTGCCACTCTAAGGATTTAGGTTTACTTCCACTGTTGTATTTTGTGTTGTTTTGAACTATTTTTTATTTAAGCAAGTTTCTCTTATTTCTATACCTCAATATTAGCCTTTTATTTCATTATAATTACCTGTATCTCTATTATAGAACAGCCTCTTGAAATGTTTTGAAAACACCAAGATATGTTTTCATTAATTTTTTTCTTTGTTGAAAACAGAAATAGCATATGTATATATGTATTTGGAAGAGGAAAGAGAAGTTTATTAATTTGCCAGCAAATGAGGAGGTTATCAGACTCCTGTCTCAAAGTACCAATGTCCTTCAGAAATGACACTTTTAAAGATATTATCTTCCTTTGAATCTATAGAGTCATACTCTTTTTATATTATAATGCAATATATTCTCACAGACCCTATGCTTTTTTCAACTTTACTGATATCATCTAAACATAATAAAAATGTATCCATTTTAAGTGTGCAGTATGATGAATTTTGGTCATTGTACATAAGCAAGTATCTTCTACCACAATTGAGATACAAAACATTCGTGTCATCCTAAGATGTTTTCTCCTGTTCCTTCTTTGCCATCCCTTTCACCAAGGAAGGTTTCCCCCAGGAAACCACTGATCTGATTTCTGTTCCTATATGTTTGCCTTTTCTGGAACTTCATATAAATGGAATGATACAGTATGGTTTTCGTATATGTTTGACCTGTAACACTTAGCATAATGTTTTTGAAAAATATCCGTTTTCTTTTGTGCATTAATATCGTGTGTCTTTTTATTGTTGAGTGGTATTCTATAATTTACTTTTTCTTTGTCCATTCACAAGTTGATAAATGGTTGGGTTTCCAGTTTTAAACTATGACAAATAACACTGCTATGAACATTCTCACACATATATTTGTGTAGTTATATGTTTTTATTTCTCTTGTGTAGATACCTCAGAGTGGGGCGTCTGGATCATAAGGTAAGTGCGGTCTTTATCTTTATGGAATACTTACTGCCATACTATTTTCTGAAGTGGACATACAGTTTTTCAATACCACAAGCTAAGCATGAAAGTTCCAATTGCTCCATACCCTTATCAACATTTGGTATTGTCTTTTAAATTTTAGCTATTATAGTGGGTTTATAGTGGTATCTCATCGTGATTTGAATTTGCATTTCCTTGATGACTAGTGAAATTGACTACCTTGTCATGTATTTTTTTAGCCATTGGTATTCCTCTTTTCTATAGTTTCTGTTTGGTCTTTTGATCTTCAAGCGGGAGAGTTCTTTTTATAGTTGGGATACGAGGCCAGAAAATGTTTTGCCCCTATTTTCTCTTGGTCTATGGCTTGCCTCTTTACTTTCTTAACTGTGTCCCTCAAAGAGGAAAAGTAATTTTGATAAAGTCAATGTTATCATTTTTATGCCCTATGCTTTTTGTGAGCTTTTGTGAAAGTCTTAACTCAAAGTCACAAAGATTTTCTCTCATTGTTCTAGAAATTTTAGAGTTTAGCTCTTATATTTATGTCTTTGATCTTTCTCTAATTAATTTTTTCTATGGTGTAAGGTGAGAGTCGAGTTTGGGGTTTTTTTCCATACAGCTATCCAGTTATTCCAGAAACTTTGTTGAAAAAAGTATCTTTTCCTCATTAAATTACCTTAACATTTTTGATACAAATCAATAGTCTGTGGGGCTTTTTCTGGCCTCCCTATTCTTTTTCATTCATTAACATATCTATATTTACCCCAGTGCCACACTCCTGGGATTACTGTAGTTTTAGAGTAAATCTGTATATCTATATAGAGTATATAAAGAAGTGTAAGTCTTCCAATCTATTTCTTGCTTTCCAAAATTGTTTAACTATTCTAATTTCTTTGGTTATCTACTAAAATTTTGAAATAAACTTGTCAATTTCTGCAAAAGAGGCTGCTAGGCTTTTGATGAAAATTGCATTGACTCTATTTATCAATTTGGAGTGGATTTCCATTGGAGTCATATTTATTGTACCAATCCATAAACATGACATCCCATTTCCTTTATTTATACTTTCTTTAAATTTATTTTGCAATATTTTAAAGTTTTTAGTGTATAAGTCTTAAACATCTTTTATTAAATTTATTCCTAAGTATATTCGTTTTGGTGTTGTAAATTGAGGTTTTTTGTTTTACTTTTGGATTGTTCATTGCTTATATATAGAAGTAAAATTGAATTTTGTGTCTTCAACTTTGATAAATTCACTTTTTTCATCCCAATCCCTATTCATAGATACCATGGGGTTTTCAATGTACATAAACATGCAAACTGCAAGTAAATACAGTTTCACTTTTTTCTTTCCAATGTTATTTATTTTATTTCTTTTTCTTCCCTTATTGCACTGCCTAGAATGTTCAGGATAATGTTGGATAGGAGTAGCAAGAGCAAACATCCTTGTCTTGCTCTTGGTCTTAAGTAGAAAGCATTCTTTTATCAATGAATATAGTGT